>NC_134382.1:9547500-10172500 GCF_035582795.1 Mycteria americana | reverse complement strand
GTCAGAAGGCAAGAGACTGGGAATGAAGTTACCCCCTAGTCAGGCCAAAAAAGAACCCATAATTGGGATTTTATGGCTCAAATCTTCACTGCTCCACAGTCACGTATGTGCATCTTCATGGAAGTCAGCACTGGGAGGAGGGAGGAGAGAGAGGAGGAAAAATGCTTAACTCCCCAAATGTGTAAAGCATCTGTACCCCTCTACCAAGAGCGGTGGGTATGAAAGAAATTAACAGATTCAAGACCATGAGATCTAAACTGATCTGTGCTGAGCACGGCTCATGTCTCTCCCACTGGCAGATCAGTATATTCTGATACAAAGGATGTCTCAAGGCTCCTGATGTATGACCAGTATCAGACAGTTTAACATGCTTGCCCTAGCCCTTCTCACTCACTGGTTGCCCTTAAGTACACATAACAACTTGGTTCCTGGTTGACATGCACTGCTAAAAGACTATCAAAAGCCGTAATGCCAAATAAAAGCTCTTCTTTCCTTCTGTACAGGACCATGCACCGTGTTCGCTTGGTACTTAGTAACTCTGTCTTGTTCAGATTTGCATCACTAGGCATAAGTGCTGTGCAGTTTAAGGATTCCTCATCTGCGTGTTCTCAGGTCCACAGGCAGTCATCTAACACAGGCACACACAGAGGCCTAAAGCATTAACATTTTAAATCACTGACGGACCTCTCTCAGGCACCTTGCAGAGTGAGGAGCTCTACTTCTTGTCTGTCTCTGTCTGTGGCTGAGCAGGGACTGGTATGTACATTTGTCTCTTTTCCAGGACAGGTATGCATGGTCTGCGCTGCAATCCCCCATTATCTCTCTAGCTCTCTGATAACACAAAGACTCTTCACTTTCACCAACTACTAAATTTTAACTGGAAAGAATTATTAACAAAAAACACTTCACATATGCCTGCATTGTCAGGCAAGGCGGCCACTTATTTTTCTTCCACAGTGCTGGTCTGAAAACAGACCTAGGAAAACACTGCTCTAAAAATGAGCGTATGTTGCAACTGTGTCAACCAAATATTTAGATATGTCCCCTCTTAAGCAAAAAGTGAATTACATCCACTTCTTACTACGTTGCTACAGAATAGTCTAACGCTATCTGAATTCAGTATTTTAAAACGCTTTTTAATAATGTCAGGATCTTGATATTATCTATTGAGCTATCACTCCATCGTGCTCAGATCCTGTTTAAAAAAAAAAAAAAATCATATCCAGAACTCCTTTGGAGAAAACCACACTAAACAACTCACATGCTTACTGTGCATAACACAGAATGGCCAAGTGCAGGGGTGGAAAACTGAACATATACTTTAAAAGAACATTTGAAAGAAAGAACAAGCATATGGCTTATGTTTAGAAACCTCTCTTGACTCAACAACCCCGAGGCTACAGGCTGCATTGAAGCCCAAGCTTAACTTGGCCTTAGTTATCTGTCTGCTGTATTTTGTTAAAAAAGCCCCTTTACCCTTCATTGAGTTAATGAATATTATGATCTTACTTGTGCTCAGTTATTAACATCCTGAAATTGATTCTAATTCCACACACACTTCCATTTACTTCTGTACCCTATTTACAATGCAGAAAGTAGCTGTACCTGACAAACTAACAGTACAAATGTATTATAGGATGTTTGCAGCTTGTTAGCTTAAATTTTAAGTACTTCCTCAAAGACAGGGCTACCTAAAGCTACTTTTACTCAAGGTTCCTATTAAGATACCACATTCTCTATCCTTATTTTTATTCAAAATGACAGGAAACCAAAAACATCAAGTGTAGACCTTCTATTTAAGCCTCCAAGAGATCTAATGAAAAACATAACTAGGGGCTGCATCCAAGAACATGTTTAAGATTCTCTAACTATGAAAAGGCAACTGACATTCTTCAGCTAGTTACTCAGCATGAGCCACTGGCAAGTTTGGGTATTTTGAGACCCAAACAATATTTTCAAGGAAAAGAAAGGAAGACTCTTCCATTTCTTCTGCACTTTTTGTTCAAAGATCTCAAGCACTTGGGCAATGTCTACAGCCCCACTGAAGCAGTGAAATCCTGATGTTCTCATTTTTAGCAATAAGCAACCTGAGGCACAGAGAAAACAGATCCAAGATAGCATCCTGTCGATGCTAGACAATGGGTACTCGGGGAAAAAAATGAACACAAACAAAAAAATTGTATACTGGTTGACCAGTTTAAGGCAGTCGCATGCTTTTTTGTGAGCTGTTCTGCACACAGCCCTGGTATCTTCCTGTGTCCCTATCCATTAAATATTAACAGGCTGGCTGGAAACTGCATGCTTTCAGAAAGAAAAGATGAGAAATCTTACTCCACCTTGAGAAATATCAGAAATTTACTCCATCAGATACAAGTTTCCTCAAAGCTCCTCAGGATACTGGCTGTCTAGTTAGATCTACTGCAATGACCAGGCAACTGGAGAACACCCCGATACTGCTTCTCTCACTCCCACAGGCAGCGTGCCCCCCCTCCCCCTTTTTACTTTTCAGGAAATTCTTAAATGAGAAACTGTTCTCATCATTTTTTCGTAAATGGATTTTTCTCTATCAGCGGATGGGATTCCCTCCCACACACATGCGCAAAAAAAAAAAAAAAAGATCGGAAAAGAGCTATATTAAATTAAACATCTCTATAGGATGCAGTTTAACAAGGCAGCTCTACAAGCATGAATCTTAGCATGGCAAAGTCTTCTAATTTTATCTTGTTAAAATCAGGCATCCAAATAAATCTTTTAATTATTTACAAATTTGGATTTCCTGTGACTGACCATCTGCACTGATTTCAAGCAGAGTACTAATTACATTCAATTTTAGCTAAAGTTAGGTCATTTTTCTCCTAAACTTTTTTTAATAAATTAATTAAACAATCCCCACAGCTGCTGCCAGAGAACTAAAATTTGCTTTTGAATTCACTCATCCCCTTCTAAAAGGAACGAAGCCATGAATGTTATCTCAAAAGCAATATCAGTGATGGATAATTCGCCTTTATGTATTAGACCAATCTGTATAGGTTCAACATAAAAATATCAGTTACCATTTGGGAGATTTACATGAACCTTCTGCAGTCCTGCTTTACAGTCAAGCAGGGGAGAGTTAATTATTTCTCCAGAATTTATCTTCTGAATGGATATTCACTAGGTATGTTATTCACACTACTTTGCAATGAACTCTGCACTTTCCTACTTTTCTCCCAGGAAGTCGCAATCGAAGACAAAAGCCTGGAAATGATAGACAAGGGCAGAGGCCATGTCCAACTTTGATATCTTGTTGATAACGTATTGTACAATTAGATCAATTTGACAATTTCCATTATGGCTGATAAAATATTTATTGAGCCTTGGAGATGATGTCTGATCCCTGTGCCATTTGTTTTACTAATGGGGGAGATATTTACCAAATCAGTAAAAAGCATTCAAATTTCAGATCCTCATAGCCTCCCCAACATTAGATTTGCAAATTACTGGCTGAAGCCATAAATTACAGCACAGCACAGCCAGACTGATGCCAAGCTGACAAGGTAGGTAGATGGCTTGCGATGACATTGTTTCATAGAAGCATTAATCATAGCGGGAAAGAAAATACTCTCAAATTGGTCCATAAGTCTAAATATTAAGGAATGAGAAGCAGGTTGCCGGGAGATAGCTTTAGCTGCAGCTGGAAAATTAGGAAATGAAAAACCCTTTCTATTATTTAACAAATCATCTTAATAATGTTTTACGCTGTAGTGCCAGCAAGCAAACGAAATTCCTATTCTTTCCCATTTGCTCTTTATCCTCATTGCTCTTTAATAGGAATATTAATAATCTGAGGATTGGTGCAGATGTAGCCCAAGCTGTATTTTTCTTCTGCAATAGGTTAACTAAAAAAGGATAAATACTGAAAGAAAATAAATTTTAATTTCCATGTTTAAACTGTTTGCTTCGTCAGCAACACCAACGGGGGCTATAGCTCCTCTTCTACTATTATGTTCAAGGTCAAGCATACCTTTACTTATGTGCAGGCCAAACTTATTAAAATCCCACAAATCAGATAAACTGCAGAATCCAGCTTACCAGGAAACAGAGGCAGAGGTCTGTAATCTTAGGAAAAGATATACATGTACCATTGTTGATTAAATACAAGCCCTGCTGATTAATTTAGAGAAAAACACCACCTTACAGGGATGATTATACAATGAACTTAAAATGCTTCCCTGCTAATAGCACTGTCAAAACCCAGAACCTTGCACTACATTGGCCAAGGGAGATTCATAGCATGCCATGACTAAAGTAAGTTGAAGGTGACATATTTGTCTAGCAGACATAATTAAAGGTATAATATTGGTGCTAGAGGTCAGAGTTGTAGAGTCCTAAGGCAAAAGCACTTTGAAAGAAAAAGCTCTGAAATAAGGGAATGAAGAATGATGTTGGTCAAGAGTCTGACACCTCTCTAACTAGAATTGCAAAGGTTTGTCTCAGCAGGCCTGATGCTCACAATTTCCTACCTTTCACCAGCAAAAAAGCAGGTCACCCAGGGTTCAGAAGTCCCAACAAGAGCCCCACCGCTAAAGCGCTGTGCCTCAGTAGTTCCCATTGTAACACACTGAGGGTGAGATTTCCAACAGAACTCAACACCCACTGCATACCCCAACCTTCAGAAAACTTAAGCTGTTACTCAGTGCCTAAATGGCATTTGGGCATCACAACACCCAGCTTTTAGACACGCTACTGGTCTTAGGCATCTACTCTCCCTTTAGAAGTTGACGAGGAAGCTGGACAAGGATTCAAAAAGAACCATGATACTGAACGGGGAAGCGCTTATATAGTTAGTCACAGTTTGTCACAATAAAATGCTAAAGAGTGGGTTTGCCTTAAGCTCTGTTTCTGTCAAAAGTTTAAGCACAACCTCTGTCAGCTGGATTTGTGGGTTCCATCAAAATGACCGGCAGAAGATGACCATAATGGTCTTCTGTTGTGTAACTCCTCCTCCCGTTCCCAAGGGAAGACGTAATTTCCTTTTTTCACTGGGGAAAAATGTCTTAATCACTAGGGCCTGCATACTGTCAACCTTTCCCGCTGAAGCAGTTCCTCCTGCAGAAAGCAAGACAACAAGAAAAAGTCCCAATCAGCTAAACTATTGCCTAAAGGTTTAAAGATGCTCTTCCCATTAACAGACTTTGTGCAAGTAAAATAATAACCGCATCTTCTCATGAAATTTTCTGAAATCCAAAGTACCTTTATTCAGTATCGTCAAAACAAACAAGGAGAGTAAGATGCCCCATGTCTCAGGAGAGCACCTAATGGGACTATTGTATAGAAGAGTTCCACAAGCAGCACATCTCAAAATCAAGTAATGTTTATTACGATGGACATTCTGAGGAGCCACATCACTAGCTGCACACCTGAAACATGGAGCTGGATGATACTTCTCAACCTTTATAGCTCCCACTGTTCCTTGTTGCCTCTGCTCCACGTACTTCACACCCGAGCAGTTTTCTTTGCTTTATATACTTGACTTAGGCTTGTAAGTTGTATTTCTCAGCACAGTACACATTTCATGTAACCTCTCCTATGTGAGTATTCCAACAGTATGCATTTTAGCATTTTGACAAGTGATGACATTGGGGGGGGGGGGCGGGGGGGAGAAAATTCACCTCCAAGCTCTCAGGAAAGCCCTTGTTACCCACATACATTTGTGGCGGGAAGAAATGATTTGGTGTGTGTAGAACAAGAACTGATGGAACCCTCTCTCCGGATGCTCTGGGGTTCAGAAACAAGTTGAACTCTTTATTGCTTCCAACTTCTTAAAATCTTATGCAGCTTTGTAAAGGCACCTTCATGCTCATGCAGTCCCTTATACAATTTGCCAGATCACCACAGATTCGAAAGAGCTATAAATCCCTCTTCATTCCACTCCCTGACACCCTCACTTAGTAATTCACAATGGTCAAGGGAGAAGGTTACTACACCTTTAAGAGTGAAATCTCAAAGCAGCGCTGTCTGTTTTGTTTGAGATAGCAAAGTTATTGTCCTTTGCGCCGTCTGGCAACCCCTTATGTCCCTTGGATTTATCTCACACACATGATGCAGCTTTGTGGAAGGGATCGGGAGAGACTTTGCATTCCTCTGGTAGGATGATATGAGTTTGTATCTAAATCTGTTCCATATGACCCACCTCACATGGTTAGTGTCTCGCCGATTCACTTGTAAAGGTCAAGAAGTATTTCAGCAGAGTCTTCAAAGTCAAACGGTTTGTTAATAAAAAAAATCCTACTGATAGAATCAGGACTTCATAAAGATACTGTGAACATTCCTTATTCTTTTGTATAGATATATCTAAGGACCACAAGAAGCACAGGTGCAAGGGTGAGGCTTTATTTGTGGGAGCCTGGGTGCAGCGTTAAGGGTCTCACAACCTTTCCACCTTAGATGACTGAGCCTTAAAACAACCTGGGATAACTAAAATCCTTCCAAGTCCAACAAAATTTGCTACATCAAGAGAAAAGGGTTTCTCACCAGATTTTTAACAAATAACAATACTTTTTATACTAATTGAGACATTTTGCTTCCAGCCCATCAGAACCTGGAAGTGCAAAGCTGTGCAGAAAAGCCATTCAAACCTCTCCAAAGCCTACAAAATGTAAAGATTAAACAAGTTCAAAACCATATCCAAAAGCCTCCAGATCATCTGTCTCAGTAATGAGCTATTGGAAACCAGTGGAAGTGAATGGGGCCAATACCGATCCCAATTTTGGTAACCAGATTGCTCTTACCATGTCATAACTTTGATGGAGGTACTCTGTTCAAATCAACACTTCAAAACAAGCAAAAATTCACAGTGAGCTTATCTTAGGCAAAGCAGTTCTCCTTTCTCTAGACAGCACAGCCTCACAGCATAGCGAGTGTCTCAACTCCACTCCTGCAGATGTATTTTTGGGAGACGGTGGCAGACGTCACATCCCAAACTATCAGAATCAGTATGGCAGAAAGCAGTCGATATTTTTGTAAGGAGAGAATTTGAGGGATGGGTGTAAAGTACACCTGACATTTTCTATTGTATGCAATGATTTTTAGAATTTTAATCTCTCTAAATATTTCACGTTTCAAATCATGAAATCCAAAGCACAGGTTTGAAAGGAATGAACAGAGAGAACTAAGTTTGTAGCTAGGTCTGCTGCACTTTCCGACTCCTGAGAGGCTGGATTTATACTCAGGGTATGGCTATGTGAATAAGACTCTCCCAGGCCATCAACTGAGTATAAAAATTTACAGTGCATCAGTAACTCCATGGAGGCTGCCAGTGTCCACAGTTACTTTGAAATATGTTACGCCACGTAACATACCCCTCTTTCATTAACTACCCAACACAGCCTGTCACAAGATCTTATTCACGTAGTCATCCAGCTTGCGAGTATCGGCATTCTCCTCGCAAAGCTGAAGTACAAGTCAGTTTGAAAAACTGTATCAAAGTTCTATTTAGTTACTTTAAGAAAAGCCTCACAGAACTCCATGGCAACTCCCAAGCACTTTACAAATTCTCATTACGTACCAAGCTTAACCAGACCACAGCCAGCCACATCTGGAATAGGTTGGAGGTAGACAACCAGATAGCTAGTAAACTACCAAAAAGGCAGATAAATCCATTTCGTTTTGCTGTACTCTTCCACGTGCTTTAGAAAAATTGAGACTAAAATATCTACACACCACTAACACTAACTGCTTTGTCTGATAGCGGGACTCCCAGCATCTTACTATTTCGCCTGTCTCCCACGGAAAGCAGAGTTGGTCTCTCTGTGTTTGAATCTACAATCCTAAGGCTTACAGCTATCTGGAAACCTGATGTTTTGACTTACACATTTTACAGGAAGAAATTTCCATAGCATTTACAGCTTAAACACATCTTTACTGTTAATGCTACTCCATTTAGAATTGTCTGGGACAATTCTGCTCCAGAGTTACACAAAACTCCCACCAGCAATCTGTGCATCTAAAATTACCAAAAATTTAAGGAGAGACAAGTGCAAATTGAGACTAGAATGTCATGTAGCAAAGCCAAGAAATGGGAGTTTATACTGCAGTACAGACAGTGCTGTTGTACGTCCCTGGGACTAGCAGGGAAGATGACAGAGCTCCTGGGTAGGCGACTGTGGAGCTGCACACTACAATATTGGGTTTCTGCAGGTCAATAACTCTTTGCAATACTTGTCAGGAACTGAAGAAAAGTGCTGTACTTCCCTAGAGTGCATTACAGAGCTGGTTGAGAAATAATCCCACCCGTATTTTCATTATCTGTTTGCTCCAGAGATTTTTTTGTAGATTCAAGAAGTAGCAAATTTGGGTGCCTAGAATGATCTATTACCCAGAAAGTAAGCATATTTCAAACAAATAAGCAAGCTCATGAGAAAATAGCAGAGGTATAACAGAATTTAGACAACCCCTACACGTCCCAAACTCCTATGTTACAAGTGGGCATGAAATCAATTTAAATCTGACTATCATTAGACAGGTGTGAAGATCACCAACAGAGATAGAACAGTGAATGGCACCACATAAAGGTAAAATGCTTAGAAATATTTCGCTAAGCTTCTGATCTTGGGGGAAAGAAAATCAAGCTTATTTTTAACCAACAGGTAAAAGGAAGATTTAGGTAGCTGTTTTCCATCTTAATATTTCTGCTGAAGTTTGACAGCAAAATAGCTGCACTGCAGTCATGTGCTTCACCTCTTTGAGAGATTTGTATGGATATAGCTGTTTCTCATCAGGCAATATGACCCCTATAATTACCAGTGATTCTCAGACAGTGATGCTGTTTAATGCCAACCATAAAAAAAAACAAGATAGATCTATGAAAAATGCCATACTTAAAAAAAAAAAAAAAAAAATCCATATTGGCATTGGCTGAGATGATTTGAGGCTCTAATGTCTTAACATGGGTATGCAATATAAGAATTTGTTCAGGGACAGTATTAGAAAATATGATTGTTGCTACCAGTTTAAATGGCAAAACCCATCCAAATGCTTTAAATCAGGTTTGACCACATCCTGCTTCATTCTTGGACCACAGGACTCAGCTTGCCCTTGGTCAATTTATGACCAAAATGCCTCCATGCTCAATCTTACATCATAATTTTGAAGAAGTCCTTTTTAACTGCAGGCATTTGTAGTTTCTCAGAAATTGGGAGTTTACCACTAGACATACGATGTACCTGTGCATATATACAACAGGCTAGGTTGACCCTGATTAAGTACTGCACTTACCTGAAAGTCCATTAGACTATGAACACAAGGTCTTGCAATATCCTTACCAAAAGAAAGGCAGAAAATGAAAGGCAAGATAAAATGACAATACAATTTATCCTTCATGACCAGTGCAATCACTAAAATATGGAAGCCGATTACTGCACATCAAGTTGATGGGTCTGTAATATACAGTTATGTTTATCAAGAACTACTTTAAAGTCACAAACTCATTTCACATAGACCACCAGCCAAGGACAGGAGGAAAAGTTTTTGGACAATGCCCTGTATATGACCTATATGGACTAAAGAACTATGATCATCATTTGAAATCCACACAGTATTGCCTATTCGTGAGCAGCCTTTATACCCTTAAATGAAACATTAAAAAATTAACAACCGACCATCTGAATAAGACCTGATCACATACTAGGTAGCAGACAGCTAGTACCTCATGCAAAATCAGCACCTTAACTTCCTTCCTGATATAGCTGCTTAAAACATTCACCATGTGCATATCATGAAGGTCTCAAAACTACCTAAGGGTAAGATTTAGGAACCTGTATTCATTTTCAGAGGTCACATGAACATGCAGAAGCCTAAGTGCTATTTAAAGTCAGTGGCATCTGTTATCCATACCTTAACACCAGGTCAGTATGAACATAATGAATCCAAGGCTCATTTACATTAGCACTGGGAAGATCATTGCCCCAATTTTTCCTCTCATTTAGAGAAAGCTTTTACAAACTTGTCTCTCCAACAGACCTTGTGGGTGGCCAGCGTTTTCACTGCTGCACTAGCAAGTTCGACTTTTAATCCCCCTGCTAATACCCCAGCCTGATTCGCTTTACTGGCGATAGATAAGTCATGTTTCTGGGTCCCGCACACAGTGACCGGACACCACCTCTCAGTGGCTTGCAAGCAAGCTCCATCGCTAAACAAAAGGCAGTCTGTTTGGTCACCCTTCCTTCAGAGAGGCTTAAGAACATTTTTGTCATTTTTGAACAGCTAAAATCTGGCATAGGGGAAAAAAAAGTTGTCTAATCTCTTTAAATTTAATCTTTACTTTTTGAAAAATCTGAGCACAGATGCTTAGTGCTGGACTATGTTCCATTAGACTAATTAGGTCAAGATTACCTAAAACGGTATGACTCCACCAACTCAATTTAAATTCCCTCCCTCCTGTCCCTAAAGTTGCACTGTTTGGAATTTTATTCCCTTTTTCTCTCTACTCCCCCAGAGAGCACAAAGTGTGTGGGCAACTGTTACTAAAAACCAACAAACAAATAAAACAAAACAAAACCTGAATGAATACTGCAGTGAAATCTAAGGGATTCTTCTCTTGGTCTTCAGCATCAGTCCGAACTGGACAAAACTTTACTAACATTTCCTGAGTTCAGAACAACCATGCTCAATGGCACTGGTAAAAAAAGTCTGCTTATACTGTTATAAATATAAGAATATTATATTCTTTTAAAGCGCTTCGTTTACAACATGGATCCAACTTAGCACTTTTATTAGTCAACAGTTTCCTGTTAATGAAAAAAGACAGATGGTATTTTTATTTCTTTTCTCAGTTTTTGAGGCTTTCACAAAGTTTTAAATATTTTGTACCCATTAAAGCAAATAATAATGAACTAAAAGCACTGCAAAATGTAAAATAGTTTGTGGATTTAAAAACAAACTTTAAAGAGATTTGCTTGCACTGCTTATCTATCAGAACACCCACCGCTATCTGGTGCATCAGTTCATCCACCTGCCCCTCAGACCAACCTGTGTGGATGGGTTCCAGTTTCTGTATTTTTCCAATAAAGGTTTCTCATATTCTTCACAGCCGGGACAACAGTGGGCTGTTTGGTTCACTGGTTCAAGATTAACACAAATACCTAAGAAAACAAAGGATACATACCCCCTGTCCTCCCCCCCAAAAAAGGGGTTCCCAATTCACCTCAGAACCTAAATCTCACTGAAGGCAAGTACCTTCTGAAAGGGACCTTTGGACAACTATGGAAATAGTCCCTCAGATTTCATGTTACCTGAGCCTTGTAACTAATTACTCAAAGCGATCAAACAAAACAAAGATACTTATTTTTATTTGGGATCCTTCAGAACATGAATGAACAATCTTAATCATTATTTTTTTCCATGTGTTTATATAATTCTTCACAGACTGATAGATTTTGCTTTGAATTCCTTCTATACTTGCTTTACTAGTAAAGTCTTGAAGGAAAATGCAAAGAATCCTGACCAAGGCTGTGAATCTCTTACGCAGCAGCAGAAGACCTACAAGTAGAAACTGACCGACTGAAGCCAGAGCGAAATTTTAAAATCAGTGGGATGTCCAACTGGCAAGCTTTTAAAACATGTACAGTTCCTGGGAGAGGACAGACAATCTGCTTAGCACATACAACCTCATGAGAGAGCAGAACAAGCCAGAGCTTTAGCTGCAGGACGAGGAGATGTGTGAAAAGAAAGTCCACCAAGCAAAAATACGCTGGGAGCTCTTGCCTAAGCTGTAGAATTTTCCAGTGAGTGTTAACGAGTGCTACTTGAACCTCAAGGTGTTTGAACTGGTCTGCACTTCATGAAAGCATCAGACCACTCTAGTGCTTGTCTCCAGCAATCCCAGCATCACAAAGTTGCATAAAGCAGACTGGAAATCTCAGGACAATGCACTCCTGTGATACTGCTTGCACATTCAAGGTCTAGGTCCAGGCAAAAAATCAATACTGCTGATAGGAAAGAAGGAGAAAATGAAACAGAAAGCAATGACCCACCTTTAATCTTTGCAAAACTGGTTCAAACCTTGTACATCTCCCATTAATCCACCCTCCAATAAAGTGTGTGGTTTTTTTTAATTTTAGATCAGGAAGAAGCAAAGTGGGTGAAGTACAAGCCTTGAGGGTCCTTTTTTCCAAAGAACTTAGAGTTTTCATCCCTGTTCTTTATGGCAGCTTTCCATTCCTTCTACTAGCATCCAAAGATGACCTTCTTGAGAGGACCTTCTTCCCCTTCCACTTCTAAGCTTACCCATTTTTCATCTAGATAGTTCATCTGGATTAGGTTCCAGGAGTTTGGAAATGAGATTGGCTTATTATACTATGTTAAAAGCTTTATAAATACAGTCATAATTTTCAAAGTACCTAAATACACTTTGTCTTCCACCTCTACCCTTGAACACTACTGAGATAACTCTAAACTGTTAAGTTACTGTATTACCTAGGGAGCTCAGATATTAGAACATCTTAATCTCATTTCATCCTTACAAAGAACACAGAAATTCAACCAGTGTTGCCTTTCATCTGCAGAACTCCTTCAGCTCACCATCTCTACAGTCTCTGGGTCAGGAATATTGCCTGCTACTGCCACCCAGAAGACAACAGATCATCTGTGGATCCTGAGCACAGCTTCACACCAGCACGCTGCTTTCATCTCAGCTCCTAAATTCCTCTAGCCTCATTTCATACTCATAGAAACATCTTGTCACTTTAGATCTAGAAGAGTGCTACACGACAGGCTCATGTATAAAACTCTGGAAGGATACATACACTCCAGGGTAACCTGAAAGAACACAGAAGAATCAGGGCTCAGGTCCCCAGAGGAAACCAGACCGATAGGCTAGAGATTTCTAAGTTATGGAAGTTAGGAGTCTGTTGTGCACTTCACCTCAATATATACAGCATTAAAGAAGCTATTAAACATAGCTTCATGGAAATATGAAGAGGAGTTTTGCTAAAGGTTATGAGTGAAAGTATTTGTAGTTTACTAGTGTTTGAGGCTGTGAATATGTTTAACTGGCATTCTGTCAAATGTACTGTAATAGATTAAACCAGCTGAACAGTACAGAAACAGGATTTCATACGGATATCTAAGCAGGGTTTCCCCTTAGACAGAGAAGAAGAGTGTGTGTCTATGCACACATACTTTCTCACTCTCATAATTTTTCTTGTGATCATCAAGCAGGTTTGAGTCAGGTACCACCTTCCTATCTTCATCATACAGCATCTTTTACGTCCTCAAAATGAGGATGTGGACAGTTTCGTCACTGAGCTAGACTGTATCAGGTAATCTCGGTGTAATAAACAGTAAAACTGATGTACACTGATTCACTGTTTCTTCTCATCCCATCCCTTCCTCCAGGCAAGCAAAAAGCTGTCATTTAGGTAGGGAAAGTGTTAGGGAAAAAGGGGTACAGACTTACAAAGCAAACTCTCAGCAAATTTGTGTTACCTCAGTTCACCTGATGCTGTTAAAACTTCACATCAGCTTTGAAATCAATTAAACGCAGAGCATTTAAAAAACATTACTTTAGCACTTGGCTATTTTAAGACTGTCTGAACAGTCTGCAAAGTGCTGCTGAGCCACATTACATTAACAGCCTCAAAACCATTCTTAGTGCTGCTTTTCATGACTCTACCCAGTAGCTAACTACCGGAGCTGAAATCAGGCAGATTTCATTAAGTCTCCAAAGAAATATACAGTGAACAGGTTAAGTTGCACTGGTCTAGGAAGGCCTGTCTGTGCGCCTCTGAAACACCCACACTTTGCCACTGTTGATCAGCTCTGCCAGCAGCCTGACCCCTGGTCCTAGAGAACAGCATCTCCTAAACTTCAAACAAAACTACCATTCACAGAGGAGCGTGGTAGATGTCTCAGATTCTGCAGGTTGTAGATATACCTGTAGATATCTCGACAAGCCCTGGGTTTTGACTCAAATTAAGGACGTTCCTGCTGTATGCTCGTGCTCCTTGGGTGTGGGCTTCCATATTTACCAACAGTCAAAAATCCACAGACAGGTTAGGAAAGAGAGAAATGACTCGCTAAATTACACCAGGATGTTTTCCAATGCAAACCATTCAAAACAAAACACTGTTATTAATACTGCTGTTTAAAACAGACAAGGCACCAGGAATTATATTGCAAGTGACCATCCTGCACTGTCGTAACTGAACCATATAAATCTTTCCTACAATGCTAGTGAAATTAAAAAGCGCTGCAGATAGGGCACACTTTCAGAGAAAGCTGTCTTCTAGCCACACTTTTTGTTATCAAATGATCCTTCAACAAGGAGCTGAAATTTTAGTGAATCATATCTATCAAAACAAAGGATCAGAAGCACAGCAGATAATTCTAGCTTCAGTCATATATCAGCTTCTGAAATTCTCCATACAGTAGTCTCCGCCTCTGAAATGGAGTCAAACTACAAACATAATCATACTCACTAAATTCTACTGTTTTGGAAAGAAGTGGCATCACCTTATACTACTAAAACTGGAATTATTTAGTCGTACAAGAAACTAAACAGAATGAAAATGGCATTTGCAGTTGCACAGACTAAGCAAAATGTCACCGACATTAACTGCTAAACTTAAATCAATGAACTGGTATTACTTAAAAACATGACCAATTCCATCATCATCACTGGCCACAGAATGAAATATAAGAAAAAAATCTGCTTATGCACACAGGTGACTGAAAGACTTAATTGCAAATTAAATTGTTTACAAAGATGTGCCATCAGCATCATCAAGATGCAACAAGCAGTTCTCAACAGAATACACTAAAATCAGTTCCTATAAAACAATACTTCCCTATTGTTTTAAGCACCTTGGATTACAAAATATAAATGAGTGTTAGGATCAGAGAGATTTCCCACACACACAGATTCTTATTTCCATTATTTGGCTAGTCTTGCCCACTTGCATTTTGCCTGGCTTGGATAAAGAACAAATCTGGTGAGCTTCACATACAGCTTCTAGTCAGCAGACTTTCTGGTTTCCCATAAATTAAGTGCTATCGTGTTTTTCTTTCCATCTCTGAAAAAGCTTGGCTATATTTTTTAAAGTATTTATTTTACCCATTTTTCATGCTAACAGTTTAATCTACATTCGATTTTCCTAAAAGTTACATCTATTTTTACTGATTCAGGGTTCAAATAGTTGAACTGTCCCATTTTCAAACTGCTGGTTTGGGGTTTGCTTTGTTTTTTTTGAAATGTACTATAATACAGATCAATTTTAAACAGATGTTAAAATATGAGGAAGGAATAGCTCAAGACTATAGAAACGGGGACATAGTGACAGACCATGAAACAGTTAAGGTACTACCTTAGCACACATGAGTTCCCAGCTCTGCCACAGACTTCTCTGGTGACCTTTGCTAATTCACCAGTAAGATCAACTGACCCAAGTGCCCCTGAACCTGATCAAGTGCTAACACCAACTGCTCTCCATTACCTCCCCATCTAGCGTACTGCCCCGTTAGCTGTTGCTTTTACTGGTTCTATCAAATTATCTGCATAAAATAACCTATTAAGTTAAAAGGACTCGCTTTCTTGTAACGTTGCAGAGAGATAAGATGAACAGTTAACTTGTCAGATTCAAAGGGTCAGCCGCATCTGGCAGGGACCAAGGAGAGCAGGTGAGGACAGGCTGGGCGCTGCAGCCAGACCAGCAGCAGCTGGGTGAGTTCTGCTGACCGCGTGCCCTTACAGTTTTGACGGATGAGCACGGAGGGCTGACAAGGTTACTGCCCCACAACCATCAGCCCTGCCCCTGCAGCACAGATGTCGAAAATGTTGTGCATCAGCTCCTGAACCGCTGCAGTTCACAGCGTGTTTTAAGGAAAAGTTAGAAGCTGCAATGGTTTATTTTAAAAGTTTCATCACGGAATTCTGTTTCCCCTCTGTAAAACGGGGACGGTAGCACGGTGCTACCTCAGAGAGGCAATGCAACACCAATTAAATTACATATGCTGAAGTTTATACTAAGATCAAAAGCATCCGCTCACTGAATAAGCAGTGCAAAATGAAGTAGAATCAGGACGAAGGTGATTTACCCATCCTGCTGATATTTTCAAGTTTTCTTTTCTCCAGACACAAATTTTAATATTTCAAACCTTTTTACATTCAATTGAAATGACTAAGACAACCCAGAATAACTCCATGATAAACAGTAACGGGAGAAAAAAGTCCCAGTCTCTGGTCTGAGTCAGGTATCAAGGGCTGGGTGTTTGCTTCTCCCTCTCACAATCATTTCAATTCTGATGACTAGAAACATCCTTTAGGAAAGGCTTTATCAAAATTTCTAGTTAGCTTCAGGGTAAAGGCTTTGAGAAAGTCAAAAGTTCCACAGAATTTTAGCAGAGTAGGACTAAAGCAATTCATTTTTCATCCTACAAACATTTAAACACAAGCATAACTTTACACACTTATTTACCCAGTGATGCGTATCAAATGTGGGTTTGTTGTCATTTCCTTTTCCTAAAAGTATGTTTTATCCAACTTAATATGGAATTTAAGACACAGGATCAGTTATTAATATGTTCTTTCAGTTTTTGGAAGATATGAGTATCTTCTTTGGCTGAACAGCATAACAGTCCATTTATCAGTGAGCAAAGTCTCCAGAGGAATGAGATTTTTATTTCAAATACACTTTCGCAGTTATTGGAAAAGATTCAGCATTTTTCTTGGAGAAATATGTCACTAAAGTAGAAGGATGAGGGAAATACTTGTATGCAACATAGGCTTTTCTCTGATAGCAGACTGGTGCCCGTCTGGACAGATCCCTGAAGACATAAGCAATCCCAATTAAATCATGAGCATAGAGCTCTGCCTACATAGAGCTGATGTCTAGATCAAGACCTTGGAATGTCAGCTTCGAAATTTCCCTGGCAATTGCATCACACAGCCCACTGATATGAAAAAGCTACAGTACAGACAGGCATCTCCCTCCTCTTTCTACTCTAGTGACTTCTACCTCTAAGGTGGGGGAAAAAAAAACCACACAAAAAAACCCCAACTTTAAAAAACCCTAAATGCTGCATTCAGTATAGGAAACTGTGAAAGGAGTAAATTTGAGATGCACTGTCAATGAGCTGTTAGCTGATTAAGTTCAGTCTGATAATATTCTGTAACATTTCAGAGAATTCTATAGCATGAAATATAATACGTATTTGACCTCTCTCACACAAACTCATAGTGAAGTAATAAATATTTCCCTACAGAATAATTTTCCTGTA
Organism: Mycteria americana; assembly: GCF_035582795.1. Taxonomy (NCBI): domain Eukaryota; kingdom Metazoa; phylum Chordata; class Aves; order Ciconiiformes; family Ciconiidae; genus Mycteria; species Mycteria americana. Next base: position 10,155,247 of record NC_134382.1, on the reverse strand, counting down.
AGCAGAGATTTACTGTAACCCAAATTGCAATTTACTCATTTCAGAGCATTAAAAACTAATCAGGCTCTCACCAGAACTTAGATCACTGGAAGAGGATTCCACAGTACAATTACACTCCCAAACAGTATCCACAGTAAGAAAATTGTTATAGATGTTTTTCATTGGCTAAGTTGGGGTGGGGGGGAATTTTTGTTCGCTTTCTACCCATCTAGAAGACAGGAAAAAAATAAGTTTATTAAAAGGAAAACAATAAACAATGGTGGCCTTTTAGAGACTGGGTGGTTATGTTTAGAACTAACATTTCCAAAATAAAATTGTCAGGAACTAAACACAATCATGCTTGGGTCAAACAAAACTTTTGCAAGTAAAACAATGAAAACTATACTGGGTACAGCAGAATTCCCCTGCCCTGTAAAGGTTAATTCTCCTTCCTCACTCTCACAAATGCAGAAAAAAAATGATGCATTCGCAGCACCAAGAAGTGTTAAATAATATCTTCCCAATAAGCAAAAATTATGTGTAGCAAAGAGGAGAACAATATTCAAGAAAAACTGTAAAAAAAATTTGGGGAAGGTGGGCTTCTGGCAAGTACAAACACAACCGTTAATGGATTTTTTAATAACTCTGTGCCACACAGTAATAGGGAACCACCTGCCAAAAGCACAGCAAGGTCAAGCAAGTGTCACGTACATGTTACAGCCAAAGAAATTCTGTGACCGTCTACTCTGACCTTCCACAGCAACCACGACTAAAATAGTCTCACATAGTAGCATGGTAGGTTTCTAGCTTGCTTTTTTGTCTGGTCTGTTTTCTTTTTCTTTACTTCAACATGTTTATTTTGTTGCACATACCACCTAAAATAAACACAAGCATTTTATGATGCCCACGTTTCTCCCCTTCCCAACAGCAGTCTTTGCTCCCGCCCCAACTGCGATTCCACAATTATTTGATGAGGGAGAGTGTCATAACACACTTGGAGTGAATCAAACCCAAAGGCAGGCAGAACAAACAATACAGTGTGTGTGCGCGTGTTTGTGTAAAAATCAATCACTCTGGGTTTCTCTGGCTTTCGGCTGCCAACAGCTAAGTGGGGACGCTGAGAGCGTGCGTGCGTCTGCACAGGGGGGTCGGCCAGCTCCGCTTGGGCCTGCCGTACCCACCCGCGGCTTCCCCCAGCTCAGCCCTGCCCAGGCCGCCGCAAAGAAACTCGCTTTCGCCAACCAGTTCCCCATGTGGCCTGCACGCCTCCCTCGGACGCAGCCAGAGCACGGGCATGGCTTTCCCTCTCGGCCTCGCCCCGCGACGGCCCCCTTTCCCTGCCAAAGGGGCCTTGCGCGCCCCTGGGCAGCTGGCCCGGCCCGCTGGCAGCGTGGGCGGCCAGAGGCTCGAGCGAAGGTAGGCCCTCGACCCCCGAGCCAGCCTAAGCGCCCAGCAGGCACCGCCCGGCCGGCCCCGCACGTGGCTTGGCAACTGCCCGGGCACATGGGCCAAGGTAGGCCTCGGCCCCGGCCCTCGGGCCAGGCCTCGCCCCGGGCTGGGCCGCGGCCCTCAGGCCGGGCCTCGGCCCCGCAGCCAGCGCGGGGGCCTGCTGCCGCCCGGCCCCGCGGGCGCAGCTTCCCTCGGCTTTCTTGGGGCAGGTCAGAATATTTAAACAGTTGTATATTCAAAGACCACAATGGAAGGAAGAGAATTACCTAAGGACAGGGTTAGCCTGTTTGATCAATGCATAATCAGATAACTGCTCCAGCTTTTTTACAAGTCTTTAAGCAAAGATCAGCCACTCAAATTCTAATTCCTTTTGCTAATTAAGCAGCCTGTTAATTGCTCTCGGGGTCTCTAATGCCATGTCATTATGCTTTTTAACAGCCTGCTTGACATCAATAGGGCTGCAAGCTCCACACAAACAAAGCGGGCATCTAGCACTTACTGAATTAGGCTAATGCCGGCATTGGAGCCGGGCACTGGCACGTCGCCTCCAGCGGGCGGCATTTCATTATCATTTCATCATCCCTCGCGGAAAAAAAAGCAAGTTACAAATGTTCAACACTTACCAGAGCGGGCGGCAAAAAGTGCTGAACCTGAGGAGAAAGGCGCGCAGCGCTCCCCGGTCCCCACCGGTCACCCGCCCGCGCTGCCTGCCGCCTCGCCCGCTCACCTGCGCGGCCCGCCCGGGGCGGCACCGGCCCGGCCCGCTTCCCCCGCTGCCGCTGCGGCGAGGCGGCCCGCGGGGCCGGGAGCGCGGGGTCAGCGGGGCCGGCCCACGGCGGGGGCCAGCCCGGGCTCGGCTCCGGCTCCAGCTCCAGCTCGGGGCAGGGCCCCATCCCCCGGCCGGGGGCTAAGCATAACATGTGGCTCCAGCTGAGGGACTCCAGTTTCCGCACTCCATTAGTCCGGGAGAAATTCCACCGGTGAACCGCTGAGTGAGGGGCCTTGTCTGCCTGTCACAGATTACTCTCCAGGAGGGTAGTGGCAGGGAGCGAGTGCTGCTTGCACCCCAGAGGGGTTTAACCATGACTTTTATTTCAACAGGCGTGCACGCACGCAAAGATACGAAGCCGCATGATTTTTCAAGGCTCCCGGGGAGGAAAAGCTGCATCTAGCAGCGTAAAACGCACAGGGCCCCTTCCTAGCAGAGGCCGGGGGAGGAAACGCTGTGTGAGGAATTGTTCCTGGGGTGCCAGGGTGACCGCGAGCCCCGCCGAGGCCGGGGGGGCCGCAGAGCCCGGGGGTCCCGCTGGCGGCGGCCCAGGCCGCCGGCTCAGGCGCGAGGCACGCTTCAGCGGGTGGCTCCTGCCCACTCGGGATGAAGGGCTAGAGGCAGGGGGAGGCCTGGCCCGCGGCAAACGAGCGTTCATGGCGGTGGATCCGGCACCCGTTTCCAGCGCCCTACGCGTAGCACGCACACGAGGGCTTTGAGGCGCGCTAAGCTTTACGCCCCCGAGAGACACCGCTGCAAAAACCCTGAAGCGTTGTCTTGCTCCCAGCCCCAGCCAACAGGCACTGCAACTCCTGACCCTAGGGGACTTCAACTCTACACCTCTACCTCAGCTCGTCTTCTCGTGAGCTGCTTTTATCCTTATTTTCAAAGCAAACAGACTACTCCAACTGAATGCATCCCTTCTTAATGTTACCGCCTTGTCTTTGCAACAGAAGGACAGAGCTGCGCAGCTCTAGGTGCAGGTACCAGCTGGGGGATCACTCTGCAAAGCGGCTGCTCTATTTCGCCCTGAGAGCAAAGCAGGCTCATTAGTTAGAAGAGGGGTCAAGTTAAAGCTGTGCTTTACAAGAACTTCCAGACCCTGAGCACTGCAGTTAGGAATCTCACTCTTAATGTGAGATCACCTAAAAATGCACTGATCTTCCCTGTTACTGAACAGCCATCATTCATGTCAACAAACAAGAAAGGAAGTAAAGCTAGAAAATAGCCTTGATTTCTCTGCCTCTCAGGAATAATGTTTACAGACAGCACAGAGATCTTGGCATCCTTAACATGTTAGTATCTGAATGACCCATACTGTAGTTGAAGAGTCACTGTTATAACGCGTGGAAAATATTTTCAGTTATACTAAGAATACATAAATTGTGTTATGTTGCTGGGCAGGACAAGTTTGCATAAAGTAAAAAACCGTGAACAAGATGCAAGACCAGACTGGGATCGCCACCGAAGCAGAGTGAAAACAAAGTAATTAAACCAAAGTGCAAGTTGTACTGGATACACCCAAACTCAACTGTTCTTATTTCAGTCTTTAGTTTGACATCATTTAAAGACATTCCCAGTAACCTGAGTGAAGAATTCTGCGTACAAAGATGTATCAACAAATCCAGTAGCACAATAGAAATAACTCATATCCTAAAAAGAATCCGTGTAAGTACAAACCATCTCATACCGGCATTTGTTTCTTAAGAAAACTGAGGTCCCAATCTTGAAAATGCTTATGCGCATTCCTAATTTTTCACCACTTTGTAGCCCCATAGATATGATTTAGGGAAGGTCCTCATATAGACAAAGCTAAGCACATTCTTAAACCACAGGTACAGCAACTCATTCTTAAAGTGCAAAAATTAAGGAATACAATGTAAGAAATAAAAGCGCTTTTAAACAAATTATTAAAGCATGGTTTTATATTTTGCAGCGGAAATAAAAAATGTCAAGGTGCTTTAGCAGTTTGCAAAATATTCATTTGTCAGGCATCTTAAATCATGAGATGGAATAGGTAGCAGATTTTACAAAATGCTGAGCATCAATTAATAGAACAAGAAATAATTATTGCTAAAAGCTAAATTAGGGTTGACTCCTCTTTCCTCTTGAGGACTAGATGTTTGTTTTCTACTATCAGGCCGTTTTCTGGCTCTTAGTGCAGAAACTTGGTGTTTGGACAAAACAAATTCCAGGTCTGGGCTGATAACAGTCCCAGGGCTTCAGTTCCCATCGAAAAGCATCAGCAGACCCTCCTTCTCCCTTAGTGCTTTTAGCACAGATTCACACTCCTTTGAGTTACATTTTAAAGCAGTTGGTCTCCCAAGCTCTCTTGTATCTTAAATAACACTTGATAGCATCCAAGAGATGCATCTTTGGTGGAAACACCGAGCTTCATCCCCGACTGCAAAGTCCAGAAATTAGGGAGTCATGCCCAGCACTGTCGAGATAACTGCACAAACAAGTCAGGAGGCCGCACGGGGCATTGCGGCATCGGGGCTATTATGAGGATCTCGGAGCTGAGAGCAGAGGGACAGAAGCCATCTTTCAGCACAAAAAGCCAGCACACGGGGAACTCTCACAGGTACTGAGTGGACAAGAGAATTGGTCTTTGAGATCTGAATTCAGTGTGGGCTAGGAAGTGACCCGACTCCCCTATGTTGCTGTCCTCCTCCTCCCTAAGTGAAGATCACTTAACAGAGGAAGCATTGCTGGTTTGGACAAACTGACTTGATTTAGTAGGTACCTGCTTGGGGCCACTCTTCATTTCTGAGCTCCAAGAATAAAGAGAAAGTCTTGGGTACACCTGCCAGGAACTTTTGTTTCAGTTTTCTCAGTTTCTCATCCAAACCACAGCTCTACCTCAAAATAGCACAAAATGTGATGGTTAGGGAACCTAGCCTGGTAGAGAATGGGAATTTGAACCTACGTCCCTCTCACTGCAGGTAAATGCTGTACTGCCAGGCTGGAAAATAAGTTGTTCTCCCCAGTGCCCTCCCTCCGCTGGGGAACTGGTGTTTATTGCACCAGCGGCATTACATCTGCCTACGTGGGGCTGTTTTCAGGCAGGTGACAGGCTGAGGGAGACCCAGGTTTAAATTCCAGCTCCAGATTAAGCAGACAGAAATATGAACCTGCACCTTCATCCCAAGCAAATGCCCTATTTACTAAGTATTTTGGAGACCAAATCTGTCTGGATGTTAATGCAAATGCTGAAAGATCTCCGTTTTGTCCTTGGGTAAATTTAAAACAAATTTTGCATATTCAGTTATTTTTTCAGTAACCAAGTTCTTGTTTGTTAGCACACTGCGGAGCCAGGCTTCTCTAACCCAGGTCTACTCACGCACCCCTTCCCACTTCTTTTTCATTATCTCCTCTTCTGCTCTTCAGTATAATCCATCTTTCACTCAGCCTCTTCCCCCTCTCGTTTCCTTCATTCCTTGCTCTGTCCATTTTCAAACAGCAGTAGCAATATCCTCACTATTACTGACAGTTTCCATCTGGTTGCTATCTCCCTATGCTAGCTGTAGTCTGGGAAACTCTCCATGTTGTCCTCTTCCCCTCACCATTTCCTTTGCGGCTCTGGCAGGAATGGCTAGTGCTCTTCAAACAACTGGAGAAATAATGAGACAGGACGAGCATGGTCTGCCCAGATATCTACAGTGATCTGTACCCACAGCCTTAAATATTTCTGTTCCAATGTCACCAGCAGAACTCATTTTAGACTGCTTCCCTTTAAACTTTGCCTTGTTTTATTTGCTCGAATCAATCTCTGCAGTTCAGACTGTAGCTCGTATCAAATGTGCCTAGTTATTAGCTAGGTTAAAAGACCCATTTCAGCTTCATTTCAATTTCTTTTTCAAGTAAATTTTGGCACGTCAGAATGAGAGACAGAAATATTTAGTATGTGACCTTCTGCATTGTGGGGTTGTCTAAGGAACCGTTATTGCTGATATACAGAATTAACCCCTTGGCTGCTGACTTCATATTTAATTTATAAATGAGAAAAGCAATCAAAATACATGCATCTGTGATCTCCCAAATATGCTGTTGTTCTTAAGAGGAATTAATCTGAGGTCCCTATGTATGCCCATTTAGGTAAAGATATTTATGTGCATGCGTGTGACAGGTAAAAATGCATACACACACAGAGAGAATAATTTTATGCATCTCCTATGTCTGCTGCAGGATGGCAACACAATTAAGTCACCGTGACTGAGACAATTATCCATACAGTAAGTAAAATGAGATGTGCACAGTATGCTGCAGAGTTTTTAAACATGTGGGAATAGAGTACAGAAACTCTACAGAGTCATGCAGCTAATGAGCAATAAATACACACTGGCACACCCTCATCAATTTTAAAGTCTTGGTATGAAAAGAATGTAATTAATTAAGATATGTTGATTTATAAGAGGTGACATAACAAGATGGATAGAGAAATCTTTTCCCTCCAATCTGTCATGGTTTCTTTCTAGAAGACGGCCCAACATGTGACGATGCCCTCCTTGGACAGTCATAAAGAAATCGGCTTGAGTTTTGTTTTGTTTTTCCCCACTATTGTAAGGAATATAAACTTCCTTTTCAACCCTTATTTGCATTTGGCGCAACTATATTTAAAATGAAACTGTTGTAAAGACGTAAAAGGAAAAAAAATGAGAGCTGAAAAAATTATATTTAGAAAAATCCTTTCCACTTTTTTACTGTATTACGTTTCTGCACATTGAAACATATACCCTGTTTCCCTTTCTCCCCCCCTTAAGTCAGATGACTTTTTTGTAACTTGGCATACAGACAGTCTGGTATAAGACAGGACTGTAGCATTTGTTGAGTCAAGATGTTTAATTTTTTTCGCTCACATAATGATCCTTTTTTCCCTCCAGCCACTTGAGTTTTGTTTATGTTGCTTGAGCCCTAAACTAATACATGAATTCTCTTCACTGCCAAGATGACGACTTCGGCACCAGGCTAGATGAGCCAAAGAGGACTACATTCACTTTTAAGGATAGAGGTATTTTAAAAGACTTTTTTCCAGTTGTGATAAATTAAATGCCTTAAAGGAAACAACTGCTGTTGCGAGAGCTACTGGACTTCGAGGAGGAACTGGGAGAGTTTTATTTTCTTTGCAAGCACTTGACTTTTGCTAGGAGGCACTTTGCTCCTGTGCCAACTCTGGCTTATATTTTATTATTCTTAGAACAAAAGCTTGCAGTAATTAGAATTGGGGAAGTTGTGCTCAAAGAAACTGAGTCATCAGATAAATTTGATACCATTAAGTGGTTATAAAAGGTGGGATTTTTAAAAAGAAGAATAACTGCTTCAATATATTGGTTTTATCCTGTCAAGAAAAGATGAATGAGAAGTACAGCTACTTTCACCCAGGCTAGACATGTAAACCTTGTACTTAATGACTGATGAGCAAAATTTTTTCTCTTCCAAGTGCAGATGGGCAAATCCCTCGTAATTACAAAACACAAGAAAATCTAATTTTACCAACAGAAAGCAGCGCACTGTCCAAATGTTTCCCAAGCAAGAGCTTTAGGTGCTTGTTGAAGAAAAAAAGCCAAACAACATTTCTTATAATGTGATCCATATTCTACCACATGCACATTTAATATAAAAGTTATGTTTGATATATACCGCCTTAGCATTTTTCTATTTTAACTGAAAGCCTTTTGTTCTGTCAAGATTATAGTAGGATTTGCTTTCATTTTTCATGATGTTTCACTCAATACATCACTAACATTAGCAGGACTTAATAAGCGCCCACCTTCTCCTTCCCCCCACCCGGCCTGAGGTCTTTTGATGCATATTCCTCACGAATCTTCAGATGTTCGACGTTGTTTGAAAAGTGGCCTCTCCATACCCTACTATCAGAGATAATGAAGAGGACGAGTCTGTAAAATACCGTGTGGTGCGAGCAACACAGTAAGCAAAATGTTTTGCAGCTTTAAATTCTGCCCTTGGTATGGTCTCTGTAATGGGCTTCCCTTCCTCCTTTTCTCTGTTGCAGATTCACATCTGTTTCTCTGCATTTTGAAACTGTGTTCATTTTTCACTGCTGCCCTTTGTCCCACACTTACTAGCTCTCGCCAAGGGCTTCATTTCACTTATTCAATAAGCGAGAGGCACTGCGGACTAGAGAGAGCTTTAGGACAAAGCTCAAACTTCTATTAGGCCTCAACAAAAATGTTTTTGTTCCCTATCAAGGAACTTTTTCCTATTGCTTGTTCTTGGTTTGTTTTGTTTTTAATTAACATTTGTAGCTTGTATAAATTGCCCAAACAGCTTGCAATTCCAGACCTTTAAAACAAATAAAAAATAGGTGCAACAAAAATCTATATTGTCCGTTACCAGAAAAACTTTGTACTAGAAAATCCCATTCGTCCTTCATCCTTTTGCGTCTGCAATACTTGGCTGTATCTGCAAAGACAGTGCGTTTGTACTTCTGAGATCCTGGTTCCTTTATGTGTCTACACTTGTGTAAGCACTCTGTTAACATACATTTTCATGTCTCGCTGGCTTCTTACACATTATATTGGAAACCAGGCGGGACTTGCTGGTAATGCCTTGCCAAGTCATCCCTGGCTACGTCTGGGCTGTTCCCTCCAGCCCGTCCTCCAGTCACAGCACTAATTGCTGCGTTTTACTGCACAACAACACTAAAGAGAAGACACCAGCCACGTAGGTTTTCCCAACACAAGATTTTTGACATGTTAACGAGTTTATTATATCCTGTTGCTAATCTAAATACCAAAGAGCTCTTCTTCGGAGAAGAAATAGCAAGGATGAAACTTCTAACGCTTAACTATTGTACTAACAGCTTAATGTCTGCATGTGAAATTATTTAACTCTTGTGGCTATGTTCATTATGCCACAAGCACGTGAGTCAAATAGTTTTTTTCTTACTAAATCATCGTCCCACTATGGTGCCAGTATTATAAGCCCTCTTGTAAAACTGTGAGGTTCAGGAAATATTTCTATGTGTGTGTTGCTCAGCCTAAGATTATTGACAGTCTCTATGTGCAACCCGTTTTTTCCCCTTGCTGTATTTCTTTAAAAGCACTCAGCCTCCTCCTGTTTGAAGCTCATCTGATGCTACAGTCTGGAGTAGCCCTGTTACTTGCATGTGTTTCATTAGTAATTCCAGTCTATTTTACAGCTTGAAGCTTTAAAAGGCATAGAACATAAAAGTCAACAACACATGTACTTTTATAAGTACTACATCTAAAGAGAAAGTAAAGAATGACAGCAAGTTGTGTGTGTTTGTTGGTTTAGTGCCTCTCCCCAGCATTCCAGTAAATATTCTTTGGCCCAATAGAAGAAACCCTGGGAGAAACCAGCGGTGCTGCACCCTCGCCCTTGGCTGGGCTCTAACCATGCTTTCTCTGCGAGGGGAAACGACTTCAGCAATTTGTGGTGAGGGGTGTCTTACATCCCTCACCATTCCCATTTAATCCATGGGTTTTTCTGTCATTAATATGAACCTTCCATCCTAGCTACCCTCCTAACTTTTGCCACAAATGCTCTGTGTAATTAAGAGCAGGCACCTGTGTTCCCTGTCAGCACCAACAGTCCTCGTGCTGCAAACACGAGCGAGGGATGAACAGGCATCAGTTCCCCACCCACCTTGCTTTTGCTTAGGTATTTAGCTTTATATTTCTTCTGCGTCTAGTACCCGTGCATCTTCTGGTCTTACTATGTTACCACAACTGGTATTGTCACACTGTTTGGTTTAGGTTCTGTCTACTGTCAAGGAGTTTTTGAGAGAGTTATCTTAAAACCCCAACCACATTCGTAGCCTCCGGACTTTCTCAGCTCTTGTTTACTGCAGAAGTTTTAAGTGTGGATGGGCTTTTCAAGGGCAGCCCAACTATATTTACACTTGTTCCAGTCGCTGGTAATTTAAGCCCATAAGTCAAAGTGAACAACTGGTGACATTAATGAGGCTTCAGAAGAATGAAATTGGTGGTAACTTGCATCCCATGGGAGGGGTGTTGATGATGGAAAAGGGAAACTTAATATTTGTGAAATTAAATAATACTGAATAAACGAGAGGTCTAAACCAGACTGTATCCATCTTTTTAATTATTAAGGTTTGTTGTGGGTCTTTTTTTAAACTAGAACCTGACTGTTAAAAGTATTTCTCTTTTCCCCAGCCTCCTATGGGACCCAGAAAGCATGCTATTAAAAGCCTTAACATGGCTCTTAGAGGGCTGGGAGGGGTTTGATCGCACAAAGCATCTTTCTCTAGAGATCTGAATTCCAATTAATGCCTTGGTCTTCAGACACTACCTAGCACAAACTTGCCAAGTTACAGTCACAAGGGAGTTTAGCATCTAGCCAGCAGCATCGGTCGGAGGGAAGCCCACGACGCAGAGTGCCCACAGGGCTACCATAGGTTTGTACTTGAAAAGGACCACCCAGTTTCCTGCAGGAGATGGGTAAACTGGGAGAGGGAAGAAAAAGGGTTAAGCAGAATTTGAGAGGCAAAACCTGCAGCTTTGTTCAGGTATCTCCATTTGGTCACCAAAACTAGATGCCGAACCAATTTCAAAGACCTTCAGGAGTCAGGTATCAGGTTCTTCAATAAAGTGTAAAATATTAGGATCTATATTGGAAGACAGGAAGAAGGGGGGGGGGGGGAACGGAGCAGCTGATTTTTGTTCACAAGACAGTGTCTATCATTTGGCTGCCTTCCCCAACAGCACAACAGATCTTTACAGCCCTTGCACTTGTTGAATTTGGTCAAAGAATAGTTGCACTTCACTTTATGTTGCATTAAAAATAGTTAAAAGGAAGGAAAGAAAACAACCCTAAAACACATCTTTGAAAGTAGGTGGCTTTCGGTTCTAGTGCTACTCCATCCAAGGTCTAACTGTTTACACTTAAAATTGTCAGATTCTTCCCACTTTTTCCTGTCCCCGCTTCCTACCCCCACTCCCCATCTGAACAAATCAGCACATGAATATTGACAAAGACACGGAAGAAGGTAATTGTTCCCCAAGTTCTTTTCAATTGAAATATCATTTCAAGCTGGAATCATGTTAAAGATAATTAAAAAGGATTCCAAAGGGACAAACCCATCCCCAGCTCACCCGTATGGCAGCACAATGGGCTACCACTGTGCAAGCGAGCAGGCCTGATGGCACTTTATTTAACACGTCTATCTTGCCTTGATGAGCAGCTCGTATTGTGAATCACAAGGAAGACATACTACAGGACAAGCAATGCTGACAGACACAGTCTGTGACTGTTCATAAAAGGGAAACAGCGAGAGCTCTCTACAGAGCAGGGCACTGTCCCACTCTGTCGCAGCATGGAATCGATATGTTTCTAGATGAATTCACTAGGGAAGTTTGGAGGGGGGCGGGGGAATAGGAAGCATTATGCATTGATAAAAACTGCAGCAGGAACCAGCATCACCATGCTAGCAAACTTTGCCAGGAGCAAAGATAAACCAGGCTATTAAATCATACTACGAGTTTCTCCCTCTGCAAGATATTTATGCCAATGTGCAGAGTTTTCTTAAACCGTGTCCTCTATTAGCACTTGCTTTCATTCAAATTAGGGCTACAATAAAGACAAATGACTGTGGCAGATTCAATGCATTTTTCCTTGTCAAATACAACGCACATACTTTCCTTCATGTGCAGCTGGCTGTTAAGGTAACTAGCTGCAGTAGCCTGATACGCCACAGATAACTCATAACGTGCGTCTAGGCTCTTTTCAGAGTTCCTATTTTAGACAAAATGCTTCTGAAAACACAAAGTGTCCTTATTTCATGCAATACACATAGGGCATGCAAATCCCTTGTGCTGCACAGGTGAGGAGTCCTTTGGCCACTAGCTTTGGTCACAGCCACGTCCAAGCTTTCTGATTTTCTCAAAGAAAACAAAATTAGTAGATTCCTTTGAGATACTTGAGCAGGGAATTAGCTTTCATTTATTATATACATCAACTGATTCCAATTAATGCCTCAGTGAAGCAATGCATTTATTATTCAATCTAAGCAAAAAAGGGATGTAAGCATTTCTTGGGATTCTCAGAGCTTGCCCCCACCCCCCCACCCATATGACGTGCAATTTCTCTGGCCCAAGCAACCGTGTTACAGGGGAAGACAAGCCAAAATAAATGCAAAACAACACTCCTTTTTCCTCTAGCTTCTTCGAGCACACGTTATGCATAAATTACAGAAAAAAAGAGAAAAGATAATGAGAGAGGGTTTTTCTGCTTGTTAGTTGGTTTAAATTGCCGGTGTTCAAGAAAATTCAGAAAAACAGAGGCAACATTTGAAATATATGTAAAATGGCTTCACTTTCTCATTCTCAACATATCATTTCTATTATTTTAGTACTGTCTGACAACCAGAAGCAGTGAGATCATGTCAGTAACCAAGCCAGCCAGACAATACTGAGACTAAACTTCTCTCTGCCTGCCCCCCTCCCCCAATACACACCCCCAAATCTGATTTTAAGCCAGGTCAGCTCCCACGGAGCAGAGGTCCTTAACTGGCAACTCGCTCTTCTCTAACCTCCTTGCCTCCAGCAATAAAAGCAAGGTACATGAGCATTCCCTCTTCTCCAGTACTCTTGGAAAGAGGGGAGAGGATGTCAGTCGAAAAAGTATTTGAGAAGCAAATTCCAGCTTCATAATGGCTCTTATGCCTTAGCCATTCCCTTTCAGTTTCTTTATTGCCCTCAGAATGTGTTATTGCTATGAAAACAATAGGGGCCCCCCACCCCGGCAAGGTAAGCGCGCCGGGTTCGGCAGCGCAGCTGCAGCTGGGGCACAGAGGCTGGGGTGCTGCGGGCCCCGCGCTGGCCGAGCGGCGCGGGTAGGAATAAACTCTTGGCCACCCTCACGCCCCAGCTACCCTCACACGCTGCGCACAAGATGCAACGCGGGAATCGCACGCGCTGCGAGCGCTGCCGCGAGCCTGCCGCTGCGTGACGCGGAGGCGCGGTAATCGCAGCAAGCAGAAGGGAAAGTTGGGATTCGGCGCGTCCTGAAGAATTTAATCGAACCTTTCACGTTTACGAAGGATGTGTGTGCGTGGAAGATATCCGCAGAGCTTTTTTTTCTGTACAAGTCTGGTAGTACCACGTTTCCATTTAAGCTTCATCAATTTAATCAGCTCTTAATTTGCATTGCATCAGTGTTTATGAGACAAGGAAAGTAGGGGGAATATGCACAGCCTTTCAGAGGCCGAAATGCATTTATTTTTAAATTGTTTTATTTTACAAAGTGTCCATATAGGTTATTGCAACTCATGTGCGTTCTAGCACATCTACACAAACTGAGAATACTTGATTTTAATTAAATACTACACCATTAAAAATGGTTACGTTGTTCGTGGCTTAATTTCTCCACAATTTATTTCTATATGTTTTGCTTGGAATTTAATTTGCCTTTTTTATTAAATGGCCTTCATATAAACCTTGCCTTTCTATAGCACAGTTATATATAATTTCTAAAACAGCAGCTTGTTAGACTCTAATAAAAAAATACTTGCTGCCTTCCAAAGAGTTCCTTCAGATGAGATAATGCCTATTTATCTAAAATATCAAATGGGTAGAGAGAAATATCAACAGAGAAACTGATAGGCACACAAGAGGCTTTCTTTCCTTCTCTTTCTGAAGAGACTTTAAAGCTGAGTAAACACCTTGGAAAAGCACAAGCAATATACAGATCTCCTGGGTTCTGAACCTGACCTTTCAAAGTTAAAAATACACATTTTCAAGGCTGATCCTACAAACCCTTGCTCACAAGAGCAGTCCTACTCATTTCATTCCTGCGAGCCCTTCAATGGGATCTGTAGGATGGGATACGTAAGGCCACACTGAAGTTTGGTAATTCTTTCTGTTTTCTTGATCACGCAAAAGCATTCCTGCAATGTCTCCTTAGCATTAATTTCATGCTCGTGATGATTAGCATATAAATCTAATAGCATGTGTTGGTCTGTCCAAGGGATTTTTTTTTCCATATTCAATACGACATTAATCTTATTAGCTCAGGTAAACAACTAATAGCTATTAAAGAGAGTGCAATTTATCAGAAAACAGTTAACCCTTTCGAGCATGCCAGATGAAAGGGGAAAACTCTCAAAACGACAGAAATACCTATTTTTAATAAAGCACGCTCAAACGTAGCAAATTAGGTGCATTTTACAGGAAGATGCCTGGGGCCTCGCTTCAGGCTGTAGCTGGGGTCAGCGCTCACCCCCCACCCAGGCAGGGTGCAGCTGGGAGCCGGGTGGCTTACGGGCGCCCGCCCCAGCCTGGGGGACCCCCAGCAGCCCCGAGCCCCGGGCAATCGCCTCCCTTCCTCTTCCCAAAGCCGCTGGAGGCTTTTGACACGTGAAAAGAGGAGGGACAGGACTGAGTCTGAACGCTCAAACGCGAAAGAGACCCATCAAGAAACGCTCAGCTTTGCAAAGCCTTCAGATTAAATCTCCTTGCTGCTGGCGTAATATATAAAATTGCCACAGTAAGGCTTCAGCATCTCTCTGCCGTGGGGCGGCCGCCCTCCGCTCCGGCTCGCAGCTGAAAGCCAAAGGGCCCTCCCGCGCCCTGGGTCCGGCCGCACGCTCTTTATCGGGTGCAGGGGAAGGGGTTGTCTCCCAGTCCCTGGAAAAGGAAGGAAAGGAAGGGTGCAGCCTGGGGTGGCAATCGCAGCAGGACTCTGGACCTGCTAATCGGCAGGGAGGAGTCGAGAGCCTTACTTAAGAACGCAGCGAAAAAAAACCAAACTGGCCCCTAAAAAACGCGTGTGAGCTGGGGATGGTGGCAGGCAGAAAACTTAAAAGCTTGACAGAGTTATGCCAAGGGCTTTTGAGCACCAGCAACTGATACACCCAGGTGCAGCCTGCTCCTCGGAGAGGGAGTCTGAGCTGTCCTGCCTGCTCCGGGAAGAGATGTAGAAGTGCGTGCCCTGCTCGGAGGCAGCGGGTGGCTTCCACGGTCCTCACTTCGAAGCGTTTTTCAGACTCTTCTCTTCCTTTTATTACCATGGCATTTCAGTGTTGCTCGTAAACATGCACACATTCTTACTTCTCTTCCTCCACTGCCCCCAAAAAAAGCCCTAAACTGCCTTTTTTTTTTTTTTCCCCAGAGAAGGAAGGGAAGAGGAGACCATATCTACCTTTGTCCAGGCCTGCAAGAGCTATCAAGAGTCCTGGAAGGTTCTCTTCTGCATCACCTTATCCCCTGGGAACTCCTCTCTTCACTTGTGAGGACCATTCCCTTTTAGAGAGCCCATAGAGCACGTCCCCTGCTTCTGTCGCTCATGGGAGATGAAGAGAAAATCAACACAATGCTTAGCACAAATTTTAAGTCCTCAGTGCGACCAGCAGCTGAAAAGAGCATGGCTATTGAAAGCAAATCTTTAGCCTCACACCTCTGGTGGCCCCCGCTAGTGGAAATGTTTCTTTAGGTGAAAATTAGAGCAGGCCCAGGTAACAGAGAAATCCTGCCGGACGAGGGGATAGTGCTTGGGGAACAGCAGAAGGGTTCCTGACCGCTGCCCCTGGGACACCCCACTTGCCTGCAGCCTGGCATTACACCCGCTGTCTGGGGATCAAACGTACAGGCAAGATCTGCCCATCCTAAATGACTGCCAGCTAATTTTTTCCCACATGTATGTAAACACATATTCGTATTGAAGAAGGGGCATATTTCTGCATCATGCGGCTAAACGGCATAGAGAAATCACATCCCATCAGTTTTTCTGCGTTCCACATTGAGTGAACTCAGTTTATAGCAGCTGGAGGTTTTGGGAACAGAAGCGGACAAAGGCAGGAAAAAATGTATTCTTTTTATGTGCGCAGTCTGCCTTAAAGTCCAAGAAATAAACCTTTTTTTTCCTCTTCAGAAGTACTCAATTCCACATCCCTGCCGCCAGGAAAAACCAAAAAAAGAGAAGGTTTCAAAGAAAGAAACAAAGTGAGCCCAAAGCCTGGCGGCCCCCAGCGCAGCGCACAAACTTCGCAACGACACAGACTTTGCCACATCTCCGTTTCCAGCATTGAAGGAAGGACTCCCAGAAGAAAAGGTTCCCCTCAGCCTGGAGAAATCAGACCGCGCACAATTCCCCTCCTTTTAGGCTGACATTCAAGTTTCGCCGTGCACTGGAGACAGCGCTGTGCGAGCAACAAGCGCGCGCGCTATCAGCAAATATCTTTCTTCTGTCCGTACAAACGCCATTCACAAGGTCTCGAGCTCTCTTGCCTGATAGAGTATCGATCCCCTGGAGCGCAAAGTCCAGCATGCCATTAGTCCAATCTGTTTTCAAGCTGACACAATCCCATCATTTGTCATCTTCTCCTGTCCTGCTGTGTTTGTTTAGGAGCAGGATATTTGCTTTATCTGTCACTTTCCAATCCTCACTGTATTCTTTACCTGACATGGAGTTTGTTGGGCCCACAGTTTTCTCAGAGTCATTAACAAAGGAGATTTTGACATGCTGATGAGATCACTGGAAAATGATGATGTCGATAGCTTGGAAAGCGTTCATGAATTAGACTCAAAATATGTTTTGAACGAGGACGGGTTTTGTATTTGAAACCAGATTTCAGTGGAGAAATTTCTAAAGAACATTTAATTCTCTACAGCAAACATATGACAAAGGCCAGCAGAAGACTGGCAGGTGATTTGATTCAATAAGAATACCTGAGAAAAACAGTCAGCTCAGTAACTACCTTCAAAATGTCTTTAAAGGAAGGATGGCAATACCTGCACTATCACCGGTTATGGAAAGCGGAGCAGACAGCTTGCAGAAAACGTTCAGATACATAAAACACAGAAGCACGTTGCGTGTTTGTTGTATTACAAACTTGCAGGTTTCTTTTTTATGTTTCATATTTAAGAGGCGCTTGCATCTCATAACACAGTTCACAAACATCTCTCCAAAGTCTGGTGAAAGTTCCATTTGACCATTTTCCCCTACCTTATCATTCACTACTGGCTGTATAAATGGTTGTTAGCTTGCACAAAAATTTTTGTTATCATAACCATTGGTATTTCTACACTTATGGGCCTGAAAAGCACCACGAGAACAGCATCTGTTTATCATCTGATAGCCAACATTTATAGCCATTTTATGACTTTATTTTACTTTTTTTAATATGGATAACCCATACTGGAACAACGGAGTCTCTTGTGGCCCAAGTGACCAACGACACTCGGATGGCAAGTAGTGCCTGACCAATTCCCCGAGGCAGACATTTCTTTTAATAAAGCACTAAACTCTAAACTGTTGGCTCATACTTGTAAACAGTGAATGCACGTATAGAAATCTGCATCAGTGCACAGGGAACTTACAAACGGAAAGAAAAGACTTAATTTTCAGCTCTTGCTCCTACAAAATAATTCAACGTTTTTGTTGAGCGGAATATGCACTTTTTAGATTTGCAGTTTCCATTGGAACATCACAAGTTTTGTTATTGCAGGATCTTAAAATAAATACAAGCAAGACAACTCTCCCCAGGCTAAGAAAGCAACAACGCAGTCGCACACTTAAGTAAGTGTTTAATTACAAAGAAAGCTGCAGGCGTCTAGGAGTTGAAACTGCAGTTAAGGCACCTTCTAGCCAGCATACCTAGTAAAGCTGGCCCAGCTCTCATAAAAGCCTCACCATGGTGGTTATCCTTTTCCTTTCCCAAGGATTCAGCAGAGTGCTTTCCACTGCCTTTTGTGGAACGGGCTCGGGCCCTCCCCATCCCACACCTGCAAGCGGGTAGGTTTAACGTTATATTCAGTCGACTGAGGCACGGTGCGTATGACGCCGACCTCTGCACACTCAGAAAAACCTATCTGCGTTGAAGACCGGCTTCAGCCGAGCTCTGGCAATGTCTTATTTGCTATAGAAATGTCCCCATCACACCAAAGCTTCCCTCACGATGCAGCTGCTGGTCCGAGTGCACAATAACAGCACTTTGCAATGCAGGTTCTGCTTTTGTCCTTCACGCCTGTATAATAATTTACTCAATATCAGATCCTTTCTGAAAGACGTACCGCTTGTGACTACTCGCTCTTCTTGCCTTTTCCCGTTTGTTTTTGGAACAGCAGGAAGAGTACTTTGAGGGATTAGAGACACACCAACATCTTTTTCTATCTCCCAAATTCTCCAAACTTGATTTACTCGAGTCTAAGTAATAACACAGTGCTCCTGGCTCTTCCCATCTCCGTTCTGTATGCCCTTATCTGTTCTTTTTTGCAATTTTTTTTTTTTTTTAACTGCATTACCCAGTTTTCATATTGGAATATGTTCTGTATGCTGGGGAAAGTAGTAAAAAGATACAGAGGAAGTAAATAAGAAGCCTGGGTAATTTAGGAGGTGGCATTTCAAGGGTTCTGGAAACCTCTAGCAGTTCAGTATCCCTCAGAGATCTGGATTAGGTAGGTTATAGATCACAGGATACACTCTTCAATAAAATTTTAAACATTCTCATTAGCTAACAGAAGTCTGTACACAGAGAACAGCTGTACAGCTGCTAAGGATTGTCTGTGCTCGCTCCGCGTGGTGAAGGCAGTGCCCGCAGTACTGCCAGCCCGGTGCCGGCCGGGGAGGAGGGGAGGGCTCCCCGCCTCCCCAGTGACGGGGAATTCACCCTGGGCTCTGCATCCCTGTCACTCGGACTCCCAGATGCCAGCCGAGTTTACTACTGCTGTCTGCTCACTGCTTGCAGGTTGCTGAAGTAATTGGCTGAACCGAAAAAAAGCAGCAAACTACGGCTAATAATATAATAAAAGCAAATTCTAGCCAGTACAATAAAAATAGGAGGCAGTTTATGCTTTCTGAGCGAACAGTATGTGAATTTATGGACAAACAGGCCTCTGCGTTCTCTCCCTTACACATATTGGGGATAAGGTTACATTTTATTTGTAGGGAATTTTATGGCAGTAAAGCCCATTCATTAAAGAAAGAAAGAGAGAAGAGAAAAAACAGATGATTGTTACCCAGAAATCCTCATCAGTTCTCCCCCAGTTGTTTATCCTTTAACTTTTTAAAGGAATTTTTAGACAAAGATGCTTTCTTTCTCCTCTGGAAAAGAAAAAGGAGTGGGGGGAAGACGTACAGTTTCGTCCAGGCGCTTTTAAAATCTCTTTAGGCAGCACCCTGAAAACAACTTTCCTTTAATGAAGACCTTTCTGGTGCTCTCTTCAATATTCACTTTAAAAAAATTAAAACTTCACAAGTTCATAAGGACGGATCCCTGGGTAGGACTTTTATTAAGTCTTTTCTATTTACTTCCTACCTAGATAAGATCTTAATCACAGCCCCCAAATTATCCGCAATGACATTTATCAACTCTAGTCATCTTTTCTTTAGCATGCTCCGCCTGACCAGTCGGCTTTTCTTCCACCCCTTCCTTTCAATGGAAGTTAATTTCGAGTACATGATTTATCTTGCTGGGCTAACAGCACTGAGGCAGCCCACCTTTTCAAAGGGCTGGCCAGGGAGTGAATTATAGCAGAGTTGTCCAGTGATTGCGTTCCATAGGGAAGGAGAATAGGCAGCCAGTATGTTGCCCCGATGTGGCGCTGGGACCTTTTCAGCAACTGAAGAAAAAAAGATTGGGCCTCTGACCGTGGGGCTGACAGGCAAGCGTTATATCAGCAGACAAAGGCTCGAATACCTGAAAGGATCAGAACTCCATGTACTCCGAGATGTGATGTTGTTTACAACACCATACGCTGACCCTATCCTGAATTTACATGATATCAGTGCAGTGGTCTTTTAACCTTTCCTCATTCTTCTTCCTGCATCTTCACGCAGCTATTAGCATACAGAGAATTAGCAACGACCACATTAAATCCACCAACACTTTGAAATCCTTTGCACGCATTCTGCAGCAAGCGTTGCTGAAATGTATAATTTCCCTGCATGCCCTGTATATATCCAGGGGCTCTGTTTGGTTTGGCAATGGGTTTCATTCAGTATCTATTAACATTCAACTTCTATTTGTAAAGGGCATGTACAACCCACTCAAGTACATATTTGGCACAAGCCGCAGTCATTTAGTATTGGTCCAGGAGTACAGCTGGTGCCATCTGGGGCAGGATAATAAGAATCTTTCACAGAGATCTCAGAAGCTGTGTTTTCATATTCCTTGTTCCTTCACTGCGTTATACAAATGGGGGTGGTTTATGAATATGCTCCAGTTTAGAGTTAGCGGCTCGTCCAGAACCACAAGCTCCGACTGCACTCGGAGGGGACAGCTCCGGCGGCTTTGGAGGTGCCGTTCCAACAGGCACCCCAAGTCCACAGGGTCCTGGCTACCAACAGCTAAACAACCTGAAACCCCACCAATTTTCCAGCAGCAAGGAAGATTTCCAGCACTTTCTGGTTTACTTCTAGAAAACTAGGTATTTCCTTGCTAATAATTCCACTTTCCCTACCAACAGGGTTGGGAAATTCAGAAGTTACAGCTTGTCTGAGGGAGAGGGAGAGAATTTCTCCAGCATAATAGGAGATTCTGCGGGGTTTAGTGCAAAAGTTTCAGCTGGTTCTTAACACATATCACTGCTCGAGTCAGCGGTGAAAGGAAATTTCTTAGATACAAAAATCACTTGACACTGTTGAAAAACCTGGGGCCAGATGACTTAAAGTCTTCCGCACCCACTTAGCTGTTTATTTTCCTGTTCACCGAGTTATTCTAGATGGTACGCTACACGATTCCAACACTTTGCATTGACTTGGAAGAAATAAAAGCCCTTCGTGTTCCAGTTGGTACGTCCACTCCGACCCTCTCCTTCACAAGGAGCCTGTGTCAGCGGGCCTGAGCAGAGGGCACCCGTGCCAGACCTCCCCGGGCTGGGGACCGTCAGCTCGGCATGCCAGCCCGCGGTGCCGCGCTGCCGGCGGTTCTGTCGGCGGGACCCGGGCCAGCCCGCGCGCAACGTGCGCGAACATCAAAGCCAAGTCTAAGGGACAGAGGAGCAACTGTAGCCACAAGAAAGCCACTCATCAACTAAAGAAACGGTTCTTAGCATCAAATTATGTGCCTCCAGGGGGTGGGAAACTGAGAAATAATTATGTTTCTGGTCGCTAGCAGAACACGGATCCTTTCTCAGAAGAGAATCTCATGCCATATCTCTGTACCACGCAAAATTAAGATAAGAACAGATGTAATCTTCCTTTGCTACGAGGACGTCCTGATTATCTGCTCAAGCCAGGCACTTTCTTTGCTCCTCTCTTTTAACCAGGTAGAATTTGTTTTCTCAGTACGTGCTACCTTTTACTTACATTTAAGAAAGCTTATATTTGCCTGCATGATTTTTAAAATGCTCTTCTCCACTGACCACGTTACTTGAGCTTTTGCTACGTTCCCGTGGAAAGAAGGGAATTCAGCAAGCTGCATTCCTCTGACAAGCCACCACAACTGTCAAACTTGTGACTGACGGACAGGGATTCTTTACAAAGTGGAAATCTTTGGTTATTTCTCATTCCACTCGCAATGGTTAAAATCATATTCACCATTCAACGCAGAACCTGGGTAAAAATATTGTGCTTTATAAAAAAAAGAATCGGGCTTTTCTCCCCTCTGTACCACGGTGCGTAGCTGCAGCTGTTAAAGCTGACCCACTGGCTCATAGCAGAGTCACATGCAATAATAATTCTACATGTGAGTTGGCCTGAAAGCAATGTATAATTTTCTTGAATCGTTTTACTAGCCTAGCTCTCAACTTGCAGCAATAAGCAGCTTCCGAACAAGAGCTGAAATATGAGCTCCATTATTCTCTTTTGGTTGGATGCATCATTCACATGATACCGTTTCTATTCCGCAATTGGTGAATATACAGGAACTCAGACGCAAATTCTTCGGGATTTTTTTTTTTTTTTTTATGTTCAAATAGAAACTCAAGTTCTGTTACCACAGACACATGCTATTCCCAAGCACTGCTCCACCTGCAGGGAAGACCAGCTGGTAGGAGAGTCATTAACAACGACGACCAAAGGCTAAACACAGTCAGAATCCACAGACATTTGTGAAAATTATCACTAGCAAACATTTCCTATCCCGCCAAGATAAAGATATATGTAGCATGATACATATAATTAGGTATTACCCTGGAGAAAAATAAGTTGATAAGCAAAATAGGTATTCATCCTTTAATCATTCTTTGTCCAACTCTGGCACCATCCTGGTACTGATATTTTCTGGTTCAGGAATAGCCATTGCTTACGGGAACAGTAAAAACACCGAGCACCTCCCAGGTTGTTAAAAGATGTCTGACTTCTGGAAACTTTGCAAATCCTAATCCTTTTAACATCTGCCTAGAGAGTTGTACACTCCTCTTTTCCAACCTCATCTTTACGAAGAAGAACGTGAATTAGCAATTGAAAAGATCAACACACATACACACGGGGACAAAAACCATTTCCAGGTTTTACTGACATAAAGTCCGACAACATTTTATGAAGAGGAAGAGAGAGAACAATGTATTTTGTTCTAAGACGTGCATTTCTGTTCTACTGATAAACACGATTAGATAAAGATGAAGAAAGTCACTGTTGTTAATAAGAGAAATACATATTTTTACAAGTTAAAACTGTATGTACCTATACTTGAGTATACAATTGCCTCTCATTCAACTTAGACCATCTTGTGACAGTCAAATGCATTACACAAATTGTAAACGCAGCTACTTTTTTTACTGGAATTTTGTACTCTGTGGCCTGGGGTTCTCTGTAAGCATATACAAGGAGGAAATTGTGTTCTGTTGGAGGCAGCGTGCTTAGCTTTGTTTCATTATTCATATGGTTAGGTTTCAACAACGTAAGAATAAACTGCAGAAGCGGAGAGGGGAAAAAATAATTAGGAGTGCAACAAAATGCAAGAGCACATTAAGGTGTTAAAAGGGTTGGAAGTGTGAAACCCAAAAATAAACATTCTGCTTAATAGATTAAGGTAATGTTTTGATGTATGCTAACCAAATCAATATTTGAAATCATGGTAAGAGAACTTGCATCTCCAGCTGGTGTAAGGACATAAAAACTGAACAGATTGTATTTAGAGCAAAGCTTACCATTGCAGTGCTCTGCAATATCACAAGTTTGCATTTAGCGGCATATAAATCGTGTTATTCTTTGTTTACATTAGGATTAACTTTGTGGATCGACACTGAAGAACTGTAAAAGAGTTTTAAAACCCCTCACTTTTGTGATCTTTTCTTAACCACAGTAGCTACTGTAAGCTAACCTGACTAGCAATAAAGACACCTGGATTTTGAGTGCTTTCTTAAGCAGGAGCCTCCCAAATGCACTCTTATTTGGAAACTGCCTTTGCATGGAACCAGCTGGGACTTTCCCCCATCTCAGGTGTTAACATTAAAAAAACAAACAAACAAAAAACCACCAAAAGCACCTCTCCAAAAGAAGTGATGGAAGTACTATTCTCTTATTCTCCATATGTTGAAACTGTACCACCACAGTGGATCAGCAGGAAATTAAACATTTTGTGAGAAAACAATCAAAGCAAACAAAGCAAACACAGCTGATGAAACACAAGGTGAGGTTCAGGTTAGCTTCTTTCTGGCTAGAGAGACTATCCCGAGACCGAAGGGAAGGATGCACGGTGGAGCGCATATTTCAGTAGCTGAGGAGCCCATCCTACCCCTGCTTAAATCTGGAGGCAGTGGATGAAATCCATAACCATAGGAAATTCTTTCATCCTCAAAGAAGAAAGGCCACACCTACAGAATGGGGGAGTTGGATGGAGTATGGCTGTCGGGAGCAAAAGACGGCATCCAGGGAAAGACCCTGAACAGATCATCCCAGGGAAGAAAACCCAACAGGCTTTCTCAAACCACAGGACAGACAGAGCACGGTGCCCAATGGGACAAGCATCCTCATACTTTTTTTACTGTGTTACTAAAACGTAGGAAGCTCAGTTTCCTTCAGTACATGCCCTTTGTGCTAAGGCATAATTTATTCGTTAGTCCAACTTTGATTTAGCTAACCTATGCTAAACTGAACAAATTCAAGCCAGGCCTGGATTAATCTGAAATAGCAATGTCCATGAAATATTGTAGCTCGGTTTAAATGACTCCTCAGAAAAAACCACTTTGATTAAACCACTCAGATTAGCGCAAATCTCAGTATGAAACAAACCCTGAGAAAATGGTTTCTCTACACATTAGTATTAGAAATGCACTCAGTCAGATAATAGTATCTTTCAGGCAGCAAGATGACCTCCAGAGATCCCTTCCGACCAACACTTCTGTGATCCAGCAAGTACAGCCTTAGTCTGCTCTACAGATCTGGATGAAGTTTGCTTCAGTCCTGTTTGAGATTTCTTTGCTTTGTTGAACCATGCAGGGTGCTGGGTTCGAGCCTCGGAGACAGCTAGGCGTTTTGCAGAGGTAAATACTAAGGAACTTGCCAGCACAAACACCCGCGTTCAACATTTATCGCACAACTCGCCTAGATTTCCTAGGCGTGGAGCTGGAGAGAGCTTAGCTAAGACAGCAAGGGCCGGCTACGTTTGGGGTGCAAGCGTCGAGCCTGTCCTGGAGCAAGATAATTGCTCATTCACAAGCGCGTCCAGCGAACCTGGGGCAATCCCTGGTGACGCTCTCGTAGCTAACTGTTGAGACCTGCAGAAGCCGACCTAAAGCACACGCAGCGCAGTTCAGAGGAAGTCGAAACGTGCTGCTGAGGGTACGCCGGTTTGCCAAAAGGCCAATCCACACACAAAGAGAGTCCTGTCATTGTGGAGGAGGTCCATCTTCATGGCAAATCTGACAAATGTCTTATTATTACTATTATTTTTTTTAAGTGGGCTTGTTCTCTCTGGGTCACTTTACTCAAGCCTGCCCAACCTTGGTAATAATGAGCTGAGGCTGGTTAAGCAGCTAATTAGCATGCCGTTTGTTAGACGAGTTAAGAATGTAATTATTGTGAGTAGGCAGAGCCTGCCGATGGAATGCATTTTGAAGGTTACCATAGGAATCTTTCCTTGGTCTATTCATTCTGAGTGTAATACTAATCACTATCATAAGGAAAGGATTGCTTGGATATAGACTGTAGGTTAACATCTGATTAGATTTCCAGTGAACAAAGCAATTCAGGCAGTTTGTTTGTTAACCCTTTTGGGTCCTGCCAAAGTGTCCTGACCTGCACGAAGAACTCCAGGCTGTTGGGTCCCCCTCCCCTGCCCTGGGTTTGAAGTCACAGCATCCTGCTGCAGAGCTCAGGGCTCTAATTGCAGAGGGCAGGCTGAATGCTGTCCTCCAAACGTGCTGAAATTAGTGAGGTATTCACCAAAACTGGCATGGCAAGCCATCTATTACTGCTTTTTTCGCTTGTGGAGCAGTTGGGTTCAAATTGTGCTGGATAATTCAAAGATCTGATTAGAACAGTAACTGGGAAAAACTAAGGAGCAGAACTACAGCATTATTCTTTTATTTATTTAAAATGCATGGCTCCTCAAGCATTCAGTGTGGAATCCTGCAAACAAACATCCTGGAGACAAGTCCGTCCCAGCGTCGTGACAACTCCACCCTATAGCACTTACACGGGAGGTCAGTTGGCTCTTCAAGCGAGAAGCTAACTTCCTCACCTCATCTTGGAAAACAGGGGGCCAGCGTACCACGCGACAGGGGCTACGCGGGCACAGTCCCCTGCCAGCCCGTGCAGATACAAATGCCACCAAAGGACACTCATTTGATAGCTCTGCGGGGCCTGGGGGGACAGCGACCGCGAGCTCTGCGGTCCAGGTCTCGGGCACCTCCCTGTGCCTTTAACCACAGCAGCAGAAGAGTCCCAAGACGCCCCGACCCCAGCGCCTCTCGCCTGCAGAGGAGCTCCTCCCCAAGCAGATGCTTTGGTGGAGCACTGCCGAGCGAAGCATCCGTAAGCAGTACCTGCTTAATACCATTCTTCTGTGGACGAAGAGCAGCGCTCTGTTTGAAGAGTGCAAATGTGCTACCCCTTGTCAGAAAGGAAATTCACGCACATTTATCCTTCGCTCCCCTGCCCCCAAAAGTCACAGTCAGCGGAGATCACGTTTACACCAGTTCAGCTTTAAAGAACCGTGGATGTTCATTAAATCGCCTCTGCATATTTTGCTCTTTTTTTTCCCCTCAAGGCTGCCTACCAAAATCTCCCAGTGGTGTTCCTTAGCTCTTATCCTAAAAATATTATAAAAAAAATGAAGTAGTGAATACCACAATCTGAATGCATTCTGTGTCCAGCATCATGCTGTTAGCAGCTCACTTGCGAGGCCCAAGTCTCGGTGGGAATTTACAATTCATCGGCGACCAAACGATTTTAATGTTATCAACACATCTTTACCCTGGCATATGAGTGTGTGACTTATGAAGAGAGAAGCAATTTGTTTCATGAATTTCATCCTTTGTTATTGAAAGCTGCTGGATTTGGATGTATAAAGACCTGTGCCATTAAGCCACAGGGCAGAAGCATCCTATGGGCTAACAAGTTTGTTTGCTTGTTATTATTATTTTTTAAATACAAATTACTTTAAAAGTAGCATTATGTAGGACTCTGAAGGTGCTTTACTTAAATCTTGTGCCTCTTCCAAAAGATTGTAGAATATGAAGAAAAGTGCATGGAACAGTCTGTGATCTCAATTCAACAGGAAAATACCAGCTGATTTCTAACCAAATTAATGTATATAATTCAGTGGTTTTACAATTGTCCAATGCGGTGTACCTCTAAATAACTGTATTTATTAGAAAATGTGGATTTATTAAAACAGGAATTTGTCCGGTGTCTTTTTAAGAAAATTTTAAAAGGTAAAGGAGGGTCAATGTGAAAAGACAATTTGACATTTACTATACGGCTCCTTTTTTGCTGAAAAATGCTGTCTGCTTAAAATGAGAGGTCTGATTTGTAAAGAAAAGAGCTTTAAAAGTAAAGGTGAAATTAAAATAAATAAGGTTACTGAAATAAAATGTTTCTATTGACAAAATCCATTTTTTCAAATAATTAACAATTTGCGGTTTTAAAAAAATGCTCGAGCTCCATTCAGACTGCTCGAGACAGCGGCAATTCCCACAGAAGAAAGCTCTGGGCTGTGGCAAGGTTCGGCACTGACCGCCGGCCACCACGCAGGCGCTGGGCTGTAGGGCGGACGCGGCGGTTTTGCCCCAACACTCCCTTCCCCTCGGTCAGCGTTGGTCAACATTGCGGGAGCGTGCCGCGGGTACGAAATGACACCACAATACAGATCACGGCTCCAGCGATTTAATTACAAACCTTTTTGCATTAATGCAGGCTTCTTGAAATAACACAAGTTTTGCGAGAGATCAGCTCTAGGTTTTCCTTGAGCAAAACTTTAGAACTGAGACAATTTTAGACAGCAAATAAATAGGATTTCCTGAAATAGCAAAGGACTAGACCAGCTCTTTCATATGACGGTTGGGAAAAGCAGAAAAAGTTTTCTTTGTATTATTTCAAATACAAAAACCTCAAAACATTATTTTGACCATTTATTTTCTCAAGTTAGTATATAAAAACAAGAAGCCAGGAAACTAAGAGGAATAATATTTCAATCCAGCTTCCCCTAGATTACCAGATTCAACAAGAAATAGGAAAAAAGTGTTCTTTGCAAACTATTGTTCTCAAGCCAGTTCTTTCACTCTATTTTTGGCTAATTAAATTAATCTGGTAAGCAGGTGTAAACCCACTTGTTTAAGCAATGGTTTGGGTTGCTAAAAGGAGAGATTGGAGGTATTTGCACAGTAAGAGATTTGTACAAGGGAGCATTAAACCCTATCAACAAGGGGAAACTCCACTCAGGATGCAGAAAATCCTGTTTAGCACTTACCAAATCGTACCAAATGCGAAATGCAGTCTGCTTCTAATCCAATATACTAACACGAAGGTGAAGTATAATCATCTGTTTTCTTAAACTGAAAAGTCCGATCGCTATGTTGAGTATGTTTTGCACAGTTAGTATTTTACAGGGTAAATAGAAATATATACATGTTGCTGTCCTTTGACATTTGCGTTGTATATGCAATCAGTAGCATGCACAGTTTTGACTGAAGAGCCGTTACTATCCAGCCTTTAATTGCAATGGAGAACTTTTTCCATATGCACTTTATTTTGCACAAATACAAACCGACCAGGCTACGAGTAAAGATTGCGGACAAGCACAACATCAAGCACCCTAATCATCACCAAAGGCAAAGTAATATTTCATAAAAACAAATAAATTCCAATCAGATTTAAAAAAAAAAAAAAAGAGAATCTCAACAAAGAGCCAGAATTCAGTCTCGCCTACATAGAGTTATAATCAATCACCCTCAATCTGAAAATATTAAAAATTGGTGTGG
Source organism: Mycteria americana (assembly GCF_035582795.1). Lineage (NCBI taxonomy): Eukaryota > Metazoa > Chordata > Aves > Ciconiiformes > Ciconiidae > Mycteria > Mycteria americana. The sequence continues at coordinate 10,126,744 of NC_134382.1, read as the reverse complement.
TGCAATTATTATAATTTGACACTAAGGAATAGCAACTAATATGAAAAATGCTTGATTTCTGTTTAAAAGTTTGTTTGACCTTTCTCTGGGTTGTAAGCACTCTGGAGCATAATGACGGTTCACCACCAGGAGTGCAGAGGAAGCTGTACCAACCTTCAGCCCTTAGGGTCCCCCAAACAAGAGCCCTACGCAATGCCCTATTTTCCAACACGTCAAGCTCATTATCTAACACTTGGTCCACCAACCAAGCATTCATGCCTCTGTTTGCTGCATTGCAAAAGTACTTCTTTGAACCACCAAAAATAATGGGACAACATTCATTCCCATTGAGGCACCTACAGGTGGGATGCCAGAGCGTGCCGGTATTTTGTGAGGAATGCTGTAAGGGCGAGCGGGAGGAGGAGGAGGAGGAGAGGATCACAGTGATACAAGCAGTGACTGCGTGTGTCCTGTGTCCTCGCAGCGCTGGGCCCTTGCCAAAGACCAGAGGAAGCATTTAGAGAAGAAGCAGTGGTGGTGTTGCCCGTGGGCTCCTTGAGACATTACATCTGCTCAAAATATTCCTCCTTTCTCCGGCTCCCACCAGAGCCCAGCCCCTCGGCTGCTAAGGGCGAGCCAGCTCCAGCAGCTGAGCAAATGTGTTACAAAACCCGTGCAAAAATATTTGCCTCAAGTCCGCTGCAGCCATTCCTCCCAAGACAACCTGGGTGGCAGAGGGTCTCTGGCAGCGCACCTATAGCCCACGCCGCGGCATCCCCAGCAGGCTGGGCCCTCCCTTGGGGACCCCGCCAGCGGATCACGCCGTCATCTGGGGACTCGCCAGACCGCGCAAGGACATCCCTTTGCCCAAACCAGCCTCGCGCTGAACCACGCTCATTCCTAACACTCCACCTCGTATTTATTTCAATGGCGAGGAAGCCGGAGAGTCAAGCAAAATGGCCATTTCATTTACCTCGTTCAGTAATAACGACCTGCAACAACAATTAACATCCCTCCTCTCTTCCCCAGCCCAAAGCACTCTTGCTCTTCCCCCTCCCACCCGCCCCTTCCAGATTTGCTCCTGTTTTTCGTCTATTTGTGAAGGTGCCCAAGACAGGAGCTCACTTAATACGTTCCCTTACGCTTGTGGCGCAACAGCCTATTCAGTACAGATAAGCCCCTTTAGAAATGAAGGGGAATTTAATTCAGTGCTTGAGTGACAGCAGGAAGATTTATCCCCTCAGTAGACAATACGGCTTTTGGGGCTTTAATCTTGCCCAGACAATGGGCTGTTTCTCGGCCCTCATCTTGTGCTTTTCCCACGATGTTCGGTGATTAACCGGGGCTCCATTGGATGGAAGCCACTATCTCTCATTTAAGAGTGTTTGCGCCTCTGTCAAGGACCAGGGAGGGAGGGAGGGAGGTGGGAAGAAGAGAAAGGAAGGGGAGGGGGGAAAAGTTTAACTCATCTAGGAGAAATGCTGCAAGGCTGTAGCCTGGGCCCAGACAGATGCCAGGGCTATCTGCAGTAGGCAGGGCTGGTTGACAAAGCAGATGGATACTGGCATTGTCACCTCTGGGCAGCAGTGGGCAGGGCCCTATTGATTTATTTCAACAAACAGAAGCTCCTCATTTATTTCATTATGGTCTTTATTTAGAAAAGCACTCGTCACAGGCTGAAATCCACTGGTCCTCAGATACAATACGTGCTGCCTAAATTTAAGCATAAGTGCTTTTCTAAAAAGGAAGGAATCTAAATACGCTCCGAAGCCTGCTCTGAAACCAGCCACTGCACTCGCAGCTTAGTCAGAAGCTGAAGTTCTGCACTTTCCCAGCAAAGACACTCAGGTACCACAGCAGAAGACAACCACGCCGGGAGCCGGTGCAGCAGACGGCCCTGCAGAATATAGCAGGTGCTCTCAACACCTTGCAACAGAGGCATTTATCGCCATACCTGCATCGCACAAAGCGGGATGGATTATTTCACTTTGTCGACGAAGACTATTTCATCATTAGACAAAGCAGCACCCGTTAAGTTTTCACATCCCTAGCGAGGGGCAACCATTACTGTTTCTAATTTCTAAATTAGTCTTGGTGGCAAAAAAAAGTTTTACATCCTTCTTACTGAAAGAAAATATCGTGGACTCCAATGCTTCAATTTTGGTAATGAGCAGAAATACAGATTTAGCCTCAACATAATATCGCACTATTCTGAGTGGATGCGTGCTACAGTAACTATGCCCATTCCCTCATAGTGGTCAATATTAAGGCATTGCAGTGTCCAGATCTTTTTCCATGGAAAAAGTTCCTGCCAAACTAATGTAATTTTTCATTTTGTTGGCATTTTATTGTCAGTTTGTGTTTAAGAGTTCTGTTTATTATAAAAATTAGATTGCTGTATGCACCTTCCATCGGAGTTCCTTAACTCCCACAGAAGACGGCCGTAGCCTGTTTGACAGCGAGCAGGGAGACGGGACTGAAACGTTCCTCTGCAGGGCTCAGGGGCTGCAAGGCAAGTAGCCGTTCAGCCTTTCGTCTTTCTCGGAGGGCACTGGAACAGACCAGCGAGCCTTCTGCAGGCCCACGTGCTTGTGATAAATACCTTAGCAATCCTAACTCGGTGTCTACTACCTGAACCACTAAACAAAGCAGCGAGTGGAACAGAACCACTGCACACAAATGGCTGTAAAATTTAAAAAAAAAAATTAACAAGTTTACTTTTGAAAGAGGAAGCATTTTCTTCACTTGAGACCTGCCCACTGGGCATATCTTGCAACAACTGAGGAAAATAAGTTATATAAGGGTAGAGGGCTCTTCTATAGGTTTCCTACTCCCAACTGGCGAAGGGGCACGGTCTCATCGGATCACATCACCAGCCCTTTGGTAAGCACAGCACAACAGCATCAGGTGCTGCACTTACACGGCCAAAACAGCCCGAGCTCTAAAGCGTCAGCTGGCATCGATGGCTCCTGCCAGACGTGTCAACACGGAGCTTCTTTCCGACGGCCAGCGGACCGGCTCAAAGATGCTTTGTTGTAGCTATCGCACATCTTTCATTCTCTGATCCTACAACTGCATATTTGGATGACTCAATCAGCTGAAGAAAAATGTTGCAGTGTTCTCTTTTGTTGATGTGAATGTTTGGGAGCAGCTGAGCCAAAAAGCAAAAGCATATGTTTCTCCCTGCACTGAGACTGGGGTGTGTAATCCAATAGACACAGCTGAGTCAAGGCCACCAACAGACTGCCATGCCCACGTTGAGTACACGGGGTGCCCGAAGGGTGGCACAAAGCCTTCCCGGAGAGAAGGCTCTCTCAGTCCCCCAAGAGAAAGGTGGCTACTATTTCAATTAGAAACTGTAACCTGGAACTAATAAGTGACGGGGTGATTACTGCTTTAGAAAGAGGAGAAGAGAAGGGGTGGGCTGTGGGGGAAGCACTAGATGGAGCTATTTCATGCAAGCGCTCCCCTTCCCGTCGCTGGGTTTGCAATGGTGGGTGCTCTTGGGGGGCTGTTGCGAACAGCAAGGAGAAATATTCTGCACCGTGTTCTCTCCAGTTGGAATAATTTTTGGCACAAAACCGTGGAAACCAAATGACACGCGTGGGCTGCCACTGGTGAAAGGGCAGGGGTGCCTGCCTCTTCCCAGGGGGGTGGTCCTGGAGGCTCTGACAAACAGCCCCAGTGAGCGGAGATGCTCGGCCTCATCTGTGAGGCTCAACATTGCCTCAACTATCACAATTAATTTGCCTCCTTTTTTCCATCTTTTGAACCTCCAAATTTCTGAATTTCCAGGTTTCAGTTATCAACAAAAAACTAAGAGGTCTACAAGACTGTTCAGGCAGCAGATGAACAGTCTGAGAGCAATAGAAATGGCTGAAGCTTACACGTTAATCACACCGAGGACACCTTTCCTTGAGGTTCAAGGTACCTTCATGGTAGATTTTTTTCTTACTACTTTGTTTTTATTTCTGCACTAACAAAATTAACATGGAAAACAGTCAGAGCCTTTAAGCCTCAACACACGTTAACATGGGGCTGTTAGAGGGTATAGTCTTAAGATTTCCTTAACATCATATTGGGGACTTCTCAATTCCTTCAACCACAAGTTCAAGTCCCTGAGGAGTCACTTAAGTTCTTCAGTCTCTTTAATGAGATCAGCTGAGTGAATGGGGGGTTTTGAGTGACCATTAAATGTAAATGGGTAGGAAAGAAAAGGTTTTATAGAATATTTTAAGGTTTTGGTTTTATTTTTGGTTTGGGGGTTTTTTTGTTTACTTTTTTTTGGGTTTGTTTTTTTTTTTTTTTTTTAAATTTGACCACAATCAAACTGCATTGTGGGACACGCTGGGGACTACCTGCCCACCACTGCTCACCTGCCAGCATTTCTGTGAACCCACCTCCGGGAACCTTCAGGACAGGAATCACGAGTTTGTGGAATAAAAAGTCGCTAAAGCGAATGCCATCAAGAGGTGTTTAACCAGCTAACACAGTCCACTGTCTCATACCAGGGACTCCCCATCTGCACTCTTTGCCCTCTTCCTTTTGTCTCTGACTCTTGTGAACTCATTTAAGACTCCTTTGAGGGCTCACTGTAGTTCCTGGGAACCTTTTCAACACCTTTATGCTGAGCTGAAATGGGCCTTTAACATGCTGAGCTGAGAAGCACATCTATACGTTCCCTAGCATGCTCTACATGCAGAAGGGCTTTGGTTTGCTTTTGCTGCACCTCTGTCTTAAAAGATAAAGCCCCTGTCTTCCACGTCACTTCATGTAAATTAGGCATGTAGGAGGCCAGTGTCTTCTGGCAAGTGACTACCACTGCCTACAGCTGGGCAAGCCACGGCCCTTTCTCATCCCCTGCAAAGCTCCAGGGCCCACCAGCAACTCTGCGCCCACTGCAAATTGGTAATCGGGGCTACACGGGCATCCTGGAATACTTTCTCTATCTTGCCTTCCAAGCTACTTCAAACAGTGTTTTTCTGTTCTATTTTAAATGGTGAATGCAGGGAGGAGGGAGGGGAGGGAGGAAAGAACACGAGAGGCACAAAATTAAGATTAAAATAAAAGACCATATAGGGAGCCCACAGAAAAACAAATGTCAAGGCCCAATCCCATGTCGTCGCAACCACTGTGAGCCCAGAGTTACTCCATTTAACTTAGAGAGATCAAACTGTGGCTTATAATTTTTACAGCACCTTTGTCTGGCCCAGCATTTAGAGGAAGTGGGGAAAGTAGAAGGAAAATTATTCTGTACAGGCTTCCTGAAAACTATGAGGGACTTTTGTGGTAGCAGCAGTAGGGTGAAACAGATCTGCATTTAGAAGAAATCCACCATAAAAATCAAATTCATTTTGCAAGCCCCCCAACCACTCTGGTCCCCACGCCCAGGCCAGCACCAGCCGTACCCATGGCTGTACTTCTGCGTCCCTTCCCCGCAGTGGCATCGGTGGCTGGCAGAGGCCGTAGGAGCTCCTTCACCCCACAGAGAGCCCCCTTTTTGTTTCAGAGATATCTTTGCAGTGGGTCCTGGAATCAAAAGCAAGGGCTTTTGCATCCTTTACTTGAAGCTACACCTTCCCTCCTCCCTCTCGCATTTACAGTGCGACCACCAAAGCACGCAACAAGGTCCCCGCGCAGCGGGGCCACGACCAAGGAAATCCTCTGTGGCAACAGGGCCTCCTTTGGGATAAGCGAGAAGGAAAATCTCCCACAGGCAGCAGCAGCCGTAGGAACGAGTGGCCGGCGTGCACGGAGACAGGCTGACAGCCTTCCCAACGTGAAGCAATTCCTGCAGCAATCATACCAGGCTCTTTCACAGGGCGCTGGAGCCCCCTGCTTCAAGATCGGTAATCCCAGACCCAAAGGGCCAAATCTGAGATGCAAGCCTAACGAGTTCGACATTGCAATGCCTTCGACCCCCAAACAGGAGTCAGACGTTTAGCAGCATTGCAGGTTGCACAGAGACCGCTGATCGTTACCACGTCTTTTGATTGCCAGTTCAGCATCACATTAGCCATATCCTGGTGCTCCCTTAACTGCATCTGTTCCCTGGAGAGCCCAAGGGATGATTGCCATTTGCCAAGCTTGAACTCCAGCTGAACCCTAGGAGGCCAAGGTTGCGGAACAGTAACAAGTGGCATTATACGAGCACGGAGCCAAGCCGGCAGTGTGGCACAGTCTGGCAAGGCACGGGCTTCTGGTTACTGCCTCCGAACCGGGCAGCTCAGGAGGTTTTCCACTTGTACGCGTTGCAATATCCTGCGATAATGGCACAGGCAAATCCCAGCTCACCACTGCTTCAGAGGAGCCCTCTGGAGCTAAGGTGCTCCTCTAAGGAAGAAAGCAACACTCATGTGCAATAACCAGCGTCCCTTCACCCTCTTGACTTAAAAAAAAAAAAGTATTTCTAATGGCTGCTTCCAGCTCATTCAGGCTGGCTGCTTTGTGAGAAGCTACCGAGAGAGATCAGGAACACATCAGACCCACGTTTCCAGCAATTGCTCGCACTTTACGGGGTCTCCTCTCTCCCGGCTCTGCACACCCTCTACGGTTCCCAAGATGAATCCGTGGGACTCGCTCAACACTGTGTGGCACCACATTTCTATTTGGTCTCCAGGTTATTATTAGCACGCTTACACGGAGCAGTTCCAGAGCTACAAAGTCAAAAACAAGCCAGCTATCCAGGTGACCCAGATGGGACACAAGACCTGAAGGGGAAAAAAAAAAACCACCTTACGCTGCTTGCAGGTATTTTTGGTTTGGATTTCTGATCAAGTGGAGCTCTGCCCACAAGCAGATTAACACACACCGTTCAACCAAGCTGACATTGCCTTAACTCATCCGAGGTCGTCCTTTGTGCTACAGCAGTCGCCAGAGACCTCGACCTGACACTGGGCACGGTACCGCTTGTTAGCGAGAGCGAGTCCTTTCCCCAGAGAACTAACAAGTCCTTACATTGCTTGTTACGGGTGCAGAGCAAAGAGAAGAAATGACCATGCAAAGGTTATTCTGCAGGGTAGTGGCAGAGCCAGAAATCTTGCCTTCCTGAACCCGAGTCCTGTATCCACAAAGCTGGCCTAGCTAGAAACAGATTTATCCAAGCCATGCACATCTGCCCTGATGTTAACAGAAAAAGGTCTTAAATAGAATTAAATACAGTCTCAACATCCACTGCTTGCATTATAGGTTACATTTAATATTAAACTGGTTTAGCAGTTTGTTTGCCGCCTTGGAGTTTAGCAGCAGAAAGCACTTCAACAAGAAGTATAAAACCCTTTGCCCTTCACCAGTCTTTGCCCAAAGCCAGTCAGTGGCTATTATACATAGCTATTATACATAGAAACTCACCTTGTTTTTCTAATAGGTTTTTGTTTCAAGCATCCTTAACTTCTCAAGGCCCGGGTCAGGTTAACATAAAAGCACAAGTAGTCAGGAAGATTCTTTGCTGTAAAATTGCTGCATTTTAGCAGCAGCACTAACTCCTCATGAAATTACTCCTTTTCCTCAAATAAGCCACTTAAATATACATATAGAACAAACTTGTCTGTATAAACTGCAGCCACGGCAGTAACACCCCTCCTAAGGAGGAGAGTGTCAGGTGTTCTATTTATAGGGCCTTTCGGTTAAACATGCAGGTGTGTGCATTTGCCTCTAAATACCTGCAGAGTCTCTATAAACAGAGAGATTGTTTCCCATCGTCAGCTGTTTGACAATTCACCTTAACCTGGTTAACGTTAGGTGTTATGAATCAGTTCTTACACAGAGGATTTTCCCCAGATAAATCTCTCAAAACGTAATCATGCCAACTCACTACTGATTGTTACACAGATACAATACTTTAGAGGCAGCATAATCCATTTGTTAAGGGAAATATACTTAGACTTTTGTCCTGACCCAGCACATATGAGGTACAACTGACAGGCCAAGGGATCAAAGTCTCCCCTTTATCAACACGCACTTGGCAGAAATGTAAACTTCCCCATATATGGCTTCATAAATTTGTTTGAACTTACTGAAAAACCAGCTAAAGACATCTCAAGGAGTGAAAACTCACTGGGCCTTTCAGCCCCGGATTCTGAATAAGCAAAGCAACCCAGGTACATTGTGTTGTAGAAGCAATTTTTTTTCTTCCATCTACTGTTTTTAAGTTTTCAGGGGAGAAGGGCTGTGTCAAGATTAGCATATCGGGTATCCTTCGGTAACAACAGAGAGGAAAAAGTAAAAGAAAGCACCAAAAGATTTTGTTTTCCATATAAACATAATTGGTTTGATAGTGAACTGCTTATTTATTTACAGAAATGATCAATTGGTGCAACTCCGAATCCAAAGATTATAGAGCATCTAATCAACCTCCCATCACTGGCTGTCCCAGTTGCAGAAGGTAGATGAGGGAAGAGCAGATAAGACAGGCAAGAAGTAAACACGAATGAGGAGCAACCTTATCAGAAGGAATGGTTAACAGCAAGACAGACAACCAGCAGTGCCGAACATTTGTAAGTGTAGATCAGTAAGAGCTAACCAGACTCTGGAGAGGAAAGCTCCTGGCCTCACACCGTTCTGCAATTTCTGCAGCTCTTGGCAAGATGTTTTCTAAAGGAGAACTGTTCAAAAAGTTTGACTTTGAACTTTCCTTGTAACATCAAGTCTTGGGTTCTGGTGGAAGAAGACATGGCAATTCTTTCATGATACGTTTTGCACATTCCTTTCTTCCCTATTTCTGCAGCCATCCTTGCCCCAGAGCAAAACGTGACCACTGTAGTACAGCAGAACAAGTGCCGAAGGATCTGGAAACCCTTCAGTGGGCAGCAGTGAGCGCTGGGGAAGGGACGAGCAGGGTGAACCTCTGTGCCTCCCAGGCTGGCGTTCCATCTGGAAAGCACAGCAGCCAAATTCGGAAGATCACGTCCAAAAGCCAAAGTGGGTTGTCACAGGTTGAAATTCTAATTGAGACTAAAGACAAGATGAAGGATTGCCAGCGGCTGTAAAACACCAAAGCCAACAACAACAAATGAGGTGTGCATTTAAATTTCATACCTGCCATGAAGCGGTTTTTATTTGGTGAGAGAAATACCTGGAGCAGTAGGATATTACAGGCTATCAAGCAGATACGCTCAAAGGCAAATAAGCCAGTACCGATCAGAACACCGATCAGAAATGAAAGGAAACCATAAGTAATCTTAAGGATGCGGCTGGTAACACCACAGCGATGCGATACACTCAAGGAAAAGTTTAGGATGATTTTAAGCAGACTCACGTGCAAAAACACCTACAATTTTTTTCTGAATAAATGGACTTTTAAAACAAAGTCATCAGCAAAGCAAATAGAAACACATACCAGAATTCTACTAGCAGCCAGCCTGATCCAGCGCTCTTCACGTTTTACTGCCCTGGAAGTCTTGCGTGCTTGGGTCTCATGCAGTAGAGAAACCTAGGCCGCTCCTCAGAAGTCAGATCCACATCCCTTGGGTAAAGGAAATACCCAAGACTCTTTCCTAAGGGACTAATGAAATTGCTTTACCTGACCAGCCATAGGCTTCAAAGAGGAGGAATTTGAGATGTGGTTTTTGTCTGCAAAAAAGGCAAAGACAACGGCTAGAGACAGAAAGAGGAAGGAAAGAGGGGGAAGAACTAAGAAGGAAGTACCAGTTCTTTGACACCTTTTTGATGGAGTTAGATTTGCAAAGCAGAACATACCCCCTTCCCTTTCACTAGCCTGCCCTGTCTAATCTGATTTTAAAAGAGCTCCTTGAAATGAATCATCGCTCCCTGCCGCACGTGCTGCAGTAGTTTTGCCTGTGAGGGGTTCTGCCTGGTCACCTTCGCACTGTACCCTAGGTACCCCTCCCAGCCCCGCGCAGGCTTTAGCAGGAGCGGTTGTGGCCATGCACCCCAGCCGAGTCTGGGATGGAGGTGCTTAAAGTGCCCTCAAAAGGATGGACACAAACGGCAGCTGCCCTTCAGCACAGCGTTTGCAGGATATGGTGAGATGTCCCCTGGAGACCAATGATTTCAAAGCAGGCCAGAGTCCAGGTTTGAAATCCCCCTCTAATGGGTATGTAAATGCCTTGGGTTTTGCTTTCACTGCTACTAACAGTTTGCCAGCAAACTTATCTTATTCGTTGAGCCCAGTTTCTCTCTCATTTATCCCCCCAAAACCCACAGGGGCTTGATTTTTATGAGGTGCGGAGCAACCACAGCTCCTGTTCGCTTACCCTGCGGTTGGAGGTGGGAGGGCAGGGATGCTCAGCTCAGCACCTCCGAGAAGCAGACCCCGAGGAAGGACGCGGTGCGTGTCCTTAAGGAATACACCAACTGGCTGAGCGACTGGGGACCTATAGCTGGGACCCTCAGCTTCGCACGACCAGAGAAGCAGGTAGTCCTCTGGACCTGCACGTTTGAGTTGCCACCTGGCTCTTTACCAATGAAAGAGGGAAAGAACAAGCTTTGGAGAAAGGTTTCTCTTGGCATACAGCTCTGCCCTACTTTATATGAACAGAGGAGTTGCCTGCTCTAAAATCTATGTGGTAATATAACTTAATTCAGGGACTAAAGACATTCTCCAATGGTAACGCTGGCAGTTGTACTCAGTAAACGGAGCCTCTCCTACTGGCTCTGACAGCATGACGCTGTCAAGACAGCGCAGAAGATGTCCGATTCCTGTGTTTCCCTGTGTTTGAAATCACGGTAAGAAATATCTCCCTTTTGGTCGGATGAGCAGCTGTCCACGTGTTCGTAACCTGCTGATCTGGGGAGTGCGATGACTGGACAAGCAGTGAAAGAGAGCGCAGGAGCTGCCGCCTTCGCTCCGTCCGTGCTCTCCAGTATGCCGAAGCGCCGAGCGAGAGTCACTCAGCAGTCACGACAGCCAGCGCTTTTGTGCATCTCTTGTACCTTTCAAGTTCCCAGAGTATCTCCTGGGTGGAATCCAAGGGCACTGCTTTTATAGGCACTTCAGGAAAAAAATCCGTCTCAAAGCAAGAGCAATCTATTTGTGATGCATTGCATTATAACTGCTGTTCGTGAGACCCAGCTGTAATTAAGACAGTACTGTGCATTCGTGGCAAGTGCCGTATACTGCCGTCTGCGTCAAGAGAGAAAGATGAAGAGGCCTGCCCAAGGTCACGCAGGAGTTCATAACAAGACCAAGAACAGATCCCAGATGTCCTGCATCCCAGTCCACCTTGTCAGACGTGATACTCTGCATTTTCTTCCCCAGTAACTCTTGTATATGACTACGTTTCGCAGGTGCGTAGCAGTGTCGCTGACCGACACCGATGCGCTCCTTGCCCGCTGACAGCCTGACGCTCATCAGGCAGATGATGGAAATAGGAGACAGCTCCACGTTCCGGGTGACGAGGAAAAAGGATTTGACAGCTAAATCTACCAAGTCTCCTGTTTGCTGCACTGCGCTGTCTATACGGACGGAGTAACAACTGCTCCTCCTTGGAGAGTGCAGGACGTATCTAACAAGTTTTCCAACCGTGTCCTGAGCTTTTCGATAAAGAAATGAAAGAAGCCACTTACATTTTGACCTACCAGTGCAAATGCAACCGAAGCTGAGTAAAGGCTGGCAGGCTTGCCCTTCACTAGTATTAGACTCTTCTCTGTGTTGCTAATCACTCGTTTTTCCTCACTCTTAGTGCTGTTCAGAACAACTGCACCTACCCTCGCAGTCGGCGGACAGAGGGAGAAGGTGCGGTTCAGCGAACTGGGCACTAACTGAGACTCTCGCCTTATCTGAGCCACAGACCGATGTGTGACCGCAGGCAAGTTGCTTCTCTCTTCACCACTGTTTCTTTTTTCACCCTTTTCTTCTTAGGTTAAGCTAATGATGGCATCTTTGACTGCCTGATTTGACAGATCTCACCCATCTAAGCTCTTTTTAAAGTGGACCCAAGCCTGCTTTACAGCAGCATTTATTTCTCTGTGCATCTACACAGCACCTTGTGTGTTGGGACAGTGGTTTCAGCTGAGACTGGCACAAGACCCAGAATGCAAATTGGTAATTCATATAATTAGGAAATCCCATTCAAATAATTATTTCCCTTCATTTCTGTGTCATTGTTAAAAAAGTAACATGGTAAACTGATTTAAGATGTCAATTACAAAACCCAACCAGAAGTGTTCGGTAACACCAGTAAGAAAAAAATTCCTCTGTGCCAAAATTTACGTTAAAAAAAAATTAGGTGTTTACCCTGGCAACGCTACAACTTTTCTCTCTGAACTTTGTAGAACTTCATCCCCAGATGGATTGACTTCTACATTATCTGACATTTCCTCATTAGCTTCTTTCCTTTCTCTCTTTTCTTTGCAAAAAGGCCCTTGAGTCTAACAATGTCAGAAGTCTCTGAAATTTGACAGATCTTACATTTCCAGCTCATTTTCTAATGAGTTTGTACATCAGGACTGATTAGTGTAATAAAGAATTCATGAAGCAAATAAATGTAACATGAAGACACCTTGAAGAGAGGAAAGAAAGAGCAAGTCAAATATGTTGAGAAAAGGTCTGGCCTTTTTAACCTTCATTTAATCGTTCTGACAAAGACACTTCATCAAAGAGACTTGGCAGGTATTTGGACTTTGTGCACATAAATACCAGGCTTTGAACTTTTTCTCCCCTGCATTACCCAGGAGAACCCATCATTAGCCTAATTTAGGCAACTTCTTATCAAACCAAGCTTTTGCTAGCCATCTACTGACCTGCTAAACATGACTTAAGTACTGCAAAGGATGAAATGCATCCTTGGGGACCAGCTGGCACGGGCACCCTCCGTACTGCGAGGATTAGATTTCTCAGCCATTTCAGCGTACACGCTCGCTCTATTTGTAAATCAAGCGGCCACCTTCCTGAAGGACAGCAACCACCTCACAACCTAAAATCATCAGTAAATTAGTGCTGCCTCCATTAATGTAAATCTCAAGCAACCCTGCCAAGCAGAAGTACTGCAGCTTTTTCCACAATAGGTACTGCTTCCCCACATAAAAAACCCAGAAGAACAACGTGTTCACTGATAAGACTCCCATCTCCGCGTTCACTTGCATTTTATTTTCACCATATTCAGTATCACTTTTCTGCCACCTTTTACTTAACTTTCAATAGAGCTTGATCCCCCCCAAAGTTATCTGAGCTAAATACATTTGCACAAAGACAATTTCCTCCTGGATACAAACTTTTTCAGGGGAGAATTGGTAAAGAACAACCACCCAGATGCTCAGGTCCTATGGGAAGGAGATACCGGTACGTTTTATTTTTATTTATTTTTATCCATAGAATAAAAGAATAGGCTTTTTTTTAATAGGAGGGGGTTTAATCTCTGTGCTAAAGAAACTATAAATTTGAGAAGTTTGCATGGAAAACAGGCCAGAGGTTTTTTGGCCAGCTTTGGTTTGGAATCTCTTCTGCTCTGGACATGGCTCTTGGCATCAGAGGCCTCAGACTCAGCGGCAAGTTGCACACGCTGTTATAATAGAACGTGTAACAGTAACTAATGCCAACGAAGAATAATTCTATTGCATATGTTCAGACGGATGAACTAAAATTCATGAGAATTTCAGTATTCGGATCTATTTCACCGCTGGGCAACAGTGAATAAGGCTCCACGAAATACGGCAAAGCAAACTTGCCACTTTCATTCAGGAACCCCGTCAGTGTTATCTGGGCAGTTGTAATCACTGCTCTCCTCATAAGAGAGAGGCTCGCTCTGTCTTTACCCAAGTGTAAGATTGTCAGGGCTCCTTCGGAAGCTGCAGGAAGATTCTTTTGAATAGGGACTGTATGTAAAATAGTTCAAAAGAGTCCTTGTCCTGTACAGACTAGATCTGCATGGGAAGTTACTTTTTTGTTCTTCGGAAGAAAGCAAAAACCCACAAGGAAAAAAAAAAGGAGAAAAAGAAAGAAACCAAAGAAACCTCAAAGAGTTCAAAGAGCGTTTCATCAGCATCTCAGTCCTCAAGAGTAAGGACCCCTTTGTCGTCTTTGGGTGACTGACTTCTCCCATGAACGGGATACGCACACAGCATCTGATGGGTAGTTCCAGCAAAATTAGTCTTCCTGAGCCACGCTGAAGATCCGCTATCCTTTGCAAAAATCTCCGGCTGTTTTCTGCACCCGCACTGATCACTGCTGTCAAGGAAGGATTCTGTGCGCAGAAGCACGGACGGTGCGACAGAGTTGTGTAGTCCAGGAGCGACGCCTGACCTAAACACAGCGCTGCAGGCTCTTTAGCAGCCTGGAACCTCTTGTGACCATGCATCATCTGCTTCTGCAATGAGAATCACCTCTTTTCCTATTAAAGCTTTCAAGGTGAAAAGTTTCACTAAGAAAAAAAAAATCAATCTGAATCTGATTGTCCTTGAAATTATAAAATTTAATCGCTTTTGAGGTTCTTCCTGCTAATGTTTTAAACTGATGTCCATTTTTAAAAATCTCATGAAAAACTGTAGCATGGAAATGCTCCCCCTCCACTCCACTTCTTATTTTCTGTGCTCTTTTGACCTCCTTTGTCCTAGCCACCTTTTTTCCTTTATTCTCCTTTTGCATCTGATCATATTCTGCATCCTCTTTATTCTTATCTTCCATCGCTTCAGCTCTTCTCCCTCCAACTTCTGCAAGGCTCTGGCCCAAACCCCACCCCTCCTTTGCCTTCCACTTTCAAAGACGTTTATCTACCTCTTCACTGAATATTACAAGAGAAAGCTACTTCCTTCACTGCACAGCTGCTCTAGCTTTACTGCTACTCTTTGCAAAATTGTCATGGACAGTAAAGCTTCTATGATTTCCAAAAGGGAAAACACATGCTACAGGTTCATACAGCCAGCGTGTAAGCCGCAGGCTGATACGCTGCAGGCTGTGTTTGTCTCATGATGCACTTCAACCTTTTTTTCTTCCTTTCTTACACACTTTTAGAGAACTTGAACACGCAGCATTGCTATGGTAGCAGGTAACGAACAAGCCTGCTTTCCAGAAAACTACAGGAAAAATCAATACAAGCGAGAAGATGGTCAGAAACCTAAAGCAGTAATAGGATACTGGGGAAAAAGTGTCCAGCCATTTTGGCAGAACAAATCATTTATAATATATATGATAAAAACAAGATACAGTATAATTAGTATGGACTTGGCAAACTTCCGGTATGCTGAACTAAATAAATGATTCTGTATTTGTTTTATAGCACAGAGAACTATTTATATTGTCGTCACAGCGCCTGAGGGATAACTCTTTCCTGGAGTAACTCTACATACCACAGTAGTGCAATATTGGCCCTTCATTTTTAACCCAGGCCTTCCAAACTGCGGCTTGAACCCCGCTCGTTTCACTGCTTTTGCACCTCTCTCTTTTGCAAAATCACAGAAACGCTGCAGCAGTGCCTGGGCGAGACGGGAATCTCCTGGTCCCAGCGCCCCGCAGAGCTGGGGCTCGGTCACGGCAGAGCTGGACAGAGGCTTTCGGCAAGAACTTTTACGGAAAAAGGCGCTTCCCGGTTTTTCTCTTTTTGACCAAATTGGCCAGCAAACAAACCGAATCTTTTTCCATCTTCCCCCCTCCCCACATTTCCAGTAGCCAAATGGAAAAGGGAAACTCCCTAACATTTATTAAAACAAAAGTTTCCCTGTTTTTCTGAATAATGTCCGACTGCTCGCCCTCCCTGAAGACACGAAAACTCCTTTTCAAGACCTTAGTTTTGAAACCTTTGAAGTTGCTTGGTTTTCCGGGACAAATCTGTCACGGCTCACCCCGAGCACCCCGTCTCCCCTGGGCTCCGTCCCCCAGCCTGCCCGGGCCCCGGTGCCGTTCGTGCCCTGCTCTGGGCTCCGGCAGCTCCTGCCTCGGTAACGCTGTGTGACACCAACCGAGGTAAACTTCCAGGTAATTCCACCACCTCACCACTTCTGTTAATAAACTTCTTGATTTGGACTAACCACATTAAACAGTTTTACCGCAGCGGCAGCAACGTTCATTATCACACAGGAGAGTGGCTGTTTAGGGATGCCTTTTTTCCCATGGAGGAGCGAGTTTGTCTGCATGAAACCCTGGTCATCGCTGGTTCAGTTACCCGAGAGGAGACAGCGATGGTTATGAAATCGTCTGAAAGCCCCGGGGCCAAAGCCCAAAACTGACGGAGAGAGAGAGAACCCTCGTCACCCACTCGGTTCTCGCTTTGACCTCGGTTGTGGTAATCACCCCCCGTTTAAAAGCACCCTGCAAACTCCGCCAGACGCAGGCACTCTTTTTGGGTTGACTAAACCCAAAAGTCTTGTGTTTAAGTACAGCTTTTGGAACAATCATTGACGAAACAAAGTCGAGACTTTTGGTAAAGCGTGTTGCGATGCGGTGGAAGATAGAAATACATGCAGCTGTCCTCTTTCAGGCCGAGCTTTTTTTATTTAGCTCTGATTTTAGCAAGAGCAAAAGGACACTTTTACCCTTTAAAATATAAAACATTATGAAAACTGCTAATCCAGAATTATAGCTTGAAGATAGAAGCTGGCGGTCCAAACCAATAGTGACACTAACCTCGTAAGAGGCGAGGTCAAAAGGGACTGCGTTGTGGTTTTCCAGGCTGACCTCCTGTACAAGACTTCCTCAAATTAATTCCTGTTTGGTACATGCAGCGCTTTTAGGAGGCATCAAACCTCAGTCTTTAAATTGTCAGTAATAAACTTCAAGTCACTGGCAAATTGTCCGAGGGTGGAAACAGTGTCCCGGGCAGTTTTTAACACACTCAGCAAACAGCTGGCAGAAACAGGTAGGTGACGTTTATCTTGCCCTTGTCCAGGAGGACGTACGAGGTGATCTTTCAGATCACTCTTCCAATCCTGTTCTCTTTGATTCCTACTACTTTTTTTTTTTCCTTTTTTTTTTTAATAAAGGCTTGTATTAAACCAGGTGTCGTCACACCTTTAGTCTGTCGCATCCCATTTTGTTGTCAGGTAAGGACTTTAAGATAGCAGTCATGTCACCTTTTCACTTTCTCTTCATTAAACTAAACAGACTGAGCTTCTGGAATAACAGGCAAACTGTTTATTTCTAGGCTTAGCGATGCACGTTTTCATTAGAAATTATGCATGAAGGTTTATGTTACAAAGCAACAAAATGTGTTTTGCATTGTTGTTCTTTTAAAAACCCATTTCACAATGAAATCCAGCCCCTAATCATCAACGGAGAATAGCAAAACAAGATGTATTATAATCCTCTTTATTTAAATGTTTTAATGAAATTAAATTTGAAGATACTACAGTAGGGTCTTTCTTACCCACTGCTCTCAGCTGCAAGAGGGAAGAAATGAACTGACTTTAAAATGAAACAGGTTTCTCTTCTGACTGACTGAAAGTTACAGGATGTTGGTAGTGAACCAATTAAAACACATCTTAAAACGATAAATACAAACCAAATGTACATTATCAGCATGTTCAGCCTTTTGTTTCTTGGTTCTATTTTGTATCTGCTTATTGCAATCATATGTGTTTTGAAGGAGGGGGAAAATCAAATCATTTTAGGAAATAATAAATAAAGAATTCAGCGGAGGAAACAAAGGAGGACTGCATGTATTCGAACATAAAATAAACCATGCCTTCAGAGAGTATGTTAAAAAAAGAAGCTACAATGTTCATGGATCAGTGGAGCCTCAGAAATATCTAGAAAATATCAAAAAATCTGTCTCAACTGAAGACAGTAATGTGGCATCTCTAGAACATTCTGCAGAGAGGAAGGAATCTGCTGCACAGATACTGTCCCGCTCTCTGGTGAAAGATGCGCGGGCACGGTCAGCGAGGCTCTGTCGTCCTGCCCGCGCTGCCTTCAGCCTCTCACTCGCCTGGCAAGGAGCAGGTAAACCTAAAGCAGCGTGAGGAGGTGCGTGGGAGCAAAATGCTTCCTCTTTGCCTTCCACAGCGACATTACCCTTTGGCTTTCTGTTCTGCGCCTCCTTACCCCCTCCGAGATGCTACCGGTCCCTTTTGAACTCGGTGCTGGGCTTACCAGCACCACGCCTGCCGTGCAATAGCAGGAGGCTTGCCTGCTTTTCTTCTGCCCGAGACACCGGCTTCTTTAGATACACCTTGTCCGTCTCTACTATTTATTTTGTCATTGAAACACTGGCAGCCTGCCTCTGCCATGCATAGGATCTCTATTTAACCCAGCATTAATCCTCTAATGCATCAAGAAGAGTTGCCTGAAATTACCAGTCTGAATTGCACTACTGTTTCCACGAGAATGTTGACGTTTTCACAAACACTTACAGATTAGTGCTGGAAGAAAATTGTCATTTCTGTCATGCAGCAGAGTTTTCTACAGTTGCAATGAGCGGAATTAAGTATCTGTGTGTATAAATATAAAAAAATTACACCCACCGCAGGCATTCATTATTTTCACAGTAAAATATACATAGATTTTAGAAGGGAAGATGTTTCACTTTTCACAAATCCCAGAAAAACAACATTTTTTCTACATTTCCCCCCCAGTTTTTGTTTTCCCAAGACATGACTTTTTTCTTATTGATCTGTTCACAATCCCATACCCCAAGTGGATTCTCCTTAATGAAAAACCGTAGAAAGTTTGCACAATTTTTTCATTATTTGAGGCGGCAGGTAAGTAGCTGCATAGCCCTGTGCTTAGTGGAAGGAAGTATTGAAAATCTCCTTTGCTATTCCTTGTTTCACGGTTTATAACGTGATACTTATAAATACTTTGGTAGCAGATTAAGCTCCAGAGAAATGAAAACATTTAAAAAAGAGCACAAAGCCTGCAAGTGTCCAAATGAGGGACCAGAAACTCTGCTTTAAGCTCCAGGAGGGGGTTTATGAGATGTAGTGCCATGTGCCATACAATACAAGATAAACATCTGTTGTTATTTCAGTAAACTTAAATCAGATGTTAAGCTTTTTCTTCAGGGGGATAGTGGCACAAAGAAAGATTTTTTTTTTTTCCCTCTCTCCTTACCAAGGAGGCCATATCCTATGCCAGGAAGACTAGGAGAAGATTCTGGAAGGGACTTAAATAAACACCGTTAAAGCAATACAGTGGCGATAAAGTGACCTTTTGTAACCTTTATTGTACCCTAGGCCTTCAACCTTGGATTTCTGCCCGGAAAGACATTTATTAATAAGGAGGCCAGTACTGCAAGTACTGAGGATGAGTTATTGCATTCATATACTGAAGAACAAATCCAGAACTGGATGACTCCAATGGAAAGATCTCTATAGTTTTTGGTAGGCTTTGGGTTAACCCTTCCAAAGCTGCCAAGGCGACCGCCCTGCGCTGGGCAGCTGCTCTGCAGTACCCTAAGGGTATGAAGGGAAATGCTCAGAACCCGTGGTCGTCTTAGGACATCGGGAGCTTGCGAGGTTGCTGCGCAAGGAAGGGTGCTGTGCTTTGCTCCAGGCTCCAGCCTGTTTCCATCAGTTCAGTGAGAAGTCCTCCTTCTCAGTTTCCAAATGAAAGATGCCCGGTTCCTGAAGCGGACAGTACCCCCCGGACACCCGTCTATCCCCGTGCAGAGTCCCTGTTCTTGCAAGAGGTTTGGAGTTCAGTGCCAGGAAACTGCTCCGAGCACGCTGGATGGATTACAGGCGCGCGCTCCGTCCCAGAGAGGGCACCCCACCACCTGCTAGATACCTGGAGGACTTCTGCAGCTTTGGAGGGGACGGTGCCCCCTCCACCCCAGCCACCTGCTTGGGCCGTTAGGCAACGAAGGCTGCATGAAGGGCTGCAATGAAGGCAAGGAAGGGCTGCAGTGATGAAATGTGTGCGCTGCATTGGTTCCAAAAAGCGTAAGGGAGGTCACACACTTGCTTACACAGAAGATAAAATCGAAATAAGCTAGCGCCAATTTGCCATCGTAAGCCCATGCTGGTTTGCCATCAGTAACGTGCTTTGATTAAACGACATCAAATAGTTCAGTTTTAGATGCGATATTCCACATTTTAAATTGTAAAGGATCAGTCTTAATTGCTACGTTTGACAGCTTGTCTACTTTTCTCATTACACACTGTAAGCTGTAAGGTACAGCTAAGTTAATATTCCAAGCTGTTTCTGTTTTGAACATATTAAAAGGGACGTTATATCCAAAGCACCAGACAGCATATGGAGTTCAGCTCTCCGAGCCTTAGGGTAAAACTGCTAGGGGTTGTGCTGGACCACTGGAGATGTTGTAAAAAGGAAATTTTGCAAGGTACAGTTCCAGGAGCTGTGCTTGCTTGTGTTTCCCTGCACAGTGGTTACCGGCAGCGCAAATGAACCATAGACCAAATGCAGAACTCCGGATAAAGTAACAGTAATCCGCTTTTGTGTCCAATTCCAGATGTATTTCTGTTCAGCTTTTAATTCGGAAATTTTGTGGCATAAAGCGATTTAACAATGCACTTTTAATGACCCAATATATATATCTTTTGTTTCATTTTTATTTACCTTAGCAGCATACTAAAACGTAACCAGCATACTTCGGTTTTTTACATTATATTTTAATTAGTGTTTTTATATATGAAAAACAAAGACGCTACTCAGTACAAACACACATCTAGTGTGCTGCATTTCCCAAGGCATATAATTTAATACCCAGAACACTAAGTCTCTCTCCATCAAAATTAATATTCCCTTGCTGGGTGCAGGCCCTGGTCCATCTGGTAGCTGGGTTTTAGGACCTGTGTGAGGAGGGAACAATGTTTGTTGTTCTTTTAGAAGTACTTCATGTTTTATAAACTCATGAAACTTCACAGGAGAAGTACTGTCACTGTGCAAGTAGCTCAGGGCAGGCAGATGTGCCCCACGATTCAGTCATTCTAGGTGGGGTTTTTGCTTTCTTTTCTTTTTAAAAGCCGTGCGTTCAGCCGGGACAACGTAAGAGAGAAGACCAGGACTTTTCCCAAAAGCGAAGCTGAACAGCGTCCAGCTTCTTAGCATTGTGCCTGCCCCGCTCTGCCTGCGCCTCTCCCCGGGTATTTTCCCGAGGAAGGCCCCTCCCGCCGCCAGAAGCGGGCAGCCCGGCAGCGAGCGCAGGCCACCCTCCCGCCGCGCAGCCCCGGCGCAGGGGGCTCGGAGCCGCGCCGGGGGAGCCGCCAGCAACGCCGCAGTTCGACGTGAAAGCAGCCGGGACGACGGCTCCCACGTCCACCTGAGCCAACCCGCCGGCCCTCCGCCCGCTTCTCTCCTCGGGACCCCTGCGTGGCCTTTGTCTTTACCACCCTCCCTCGACACTGACAGCGTCGCTCTGCGCTGCACTGGGACTGGGGAAGCCTGGAAGCGGCGAGCGGAGATTGCCCCTCGAAAGAAAACTCTGGTTTGTAGCTCCTCCAGGCTGCAGGTTCAGGCTTTTAGCCTCCATCCATAATGGTTTGGCCATCTACAATTTTAATCCTGTGCAACATTTATGGAACATTCCTTTCCTCCTCCTCTGAAGCAAGTGCAAATACTATTTGGCAAAGAGGAACTACCCACAAGGAGCGAGTTCCTCAGAGCAGTTGCACTAGAACTTGAACTAACCATAACATAACACGTTTGAATAATACTGTGAAAAAAATATAAAATATGTTATGGCATTAAAAGTTTAAACATCATAAATCTTCAACGTGCTATTTACTAGGCTGAGAAGGTGATAGAAACAACATTCTGAAGTGGAATGAGAAAAGAAAAGAAAATGTAGCATGGAGGCCAGAGTGCAGTGAAATCCCCAGGGACCTGGCCAGAAACGCGGCTTTAAAAGCAACGTTCGCCTGAGCTCTGCACAGCCACGGCTGGGAGAATTTACCTCAGCGCTGTAAACGCACACCTTCACAGCAAACCACTTAGTTAATGCTCTGGAAAGAGATTTTAAAGAAACTCACCAAAAGAGATAAGGATTTAGAAGAGACAAAAACCGGGTCAGAATTAGTGGCAAAGGAAGAGAATATCGCACAAATAAAATCAGGGTCTCAAAATGTGCCATTGTAGAGGCCCCGTTCCCTTTGTGCTACGGAAGCACTCCGTCGCAAAGCAGCGGCTGTGAGGGGGAGACCATCCAGAAAACGGAGGTGAACATTGCCAGCTACAAGATTTGCTCCGACATTGCCACATTTCAATATAAATTCAGACTTCAAGTTTAAATCCAAAAAACCATTTTGTCAATTTTCACGTTGGAACCTTGCTAAAGTTTCAGATTG
Organism: Mycteria americana; assembly: GCF_035582795.1. Lineage (NCBI taxonomy): Eukaryota > Metazoa > Chordata > Aves > Ciconiiformes > Ciconiidae > Mycteria > Mycteria americana. The sequence goes on along the minus strand of NC_134382.1, from coordinate 10,104,631 downwards.
GTTTGAGCTTCTTTCTACATACGTGATTACTGATTTATGGCTCTCAGGCTCTGCATTACATTTCAGCAAATAGAATATTTAAGTAGTTACTGTGAAAAATATTTAAACGAGCAACTGCAAACTTTGCAAACTGTCAGTCCAAACCGTGGAGAAGTTATCTGGGGGCCCTGACTGCAGAGAAATAGGGTTTCTTCCTTTTGTTTTCTGGAGGGGGTGATTTTTTTTCTTTTTCTTTTTTTTGGTGGATGGTTGCATATGCAAACTTTCAACAAGAAATCAATAAGAACCTGACTTGTTTGCTCCTTGGAACTGGTAATTTATAGGAAGCCCTGTAAAACTGTAAAATCATTTTCTTCACAGAACTCCTGTTCCCTTAACTCTCTCAGCAAACACTGTTTACCAGTTGAGCAAATTCTAATTTGTATAATAACACTGTTATGGACCAGAGCTACACATACAAAACCTAGAGACAGTCCCGACCAGTTTCGCTACCCCGACGTTCAGCTGACGTTTAGCTTGACATACTGTATACATGGACAGAGCTTGGACTGGGACCACAGACTATTCCACATGCAAACTAACTTTATTTCAGTTATAATTCAGAACAAATTCAATTTTCATCTGTAACTGTGAACTTTCCTAGCTTTTGTAGCTTCAAGTCAGCTCATTAACATTACTTAGACATCGTTTTTATAGTTGAATTATACTATGTTTATACTGTGGAATTCCATTACTTAATTGCTTCACTACTGGAAATTTCAGTGGGGTTCTCATTTTTCGCATAAATCTTGAGAATAAACATGTTTCTGTATTTCTCTTACTTAATTAAGTGCATATTTCATAAAAATAGCCAACGTAGACAAATTAAGCAAAGCATCATTTGTTTAATCAAATGGGAAACTCATGCCGCATGTAAATGGGGAGACTTCAAAAGCTTTGGCATTTGCTTCCGGTAACTGCCAGAGACCAGGGATTCCTCCAAACTGTCCAGACCTGTTCAGCCTGCAAAAAAACCTGCGCTGGGGATCACTCGCACAATGTTCTCCCAGTCAAGCCGGCCCCAAGGCATATAAAACCGTGAACCAGGTCCCTGCAAAATGACGTGGTTGGTCTCAAACGGGGGGACTGGGGGTGTGACACCCCGAGGGTCAAAGGGGGAAGGAAGCACGGGGAAGGAAGTTGCCCGTGGCCAGGCCCTCCACCTCACGCCAAGGGCAATTGTACCAACATACGACCTCACATCGAGCAATCCTAATGTGGAAAATGTCTGCCGTTCCTTACTGACGCATCTCTCGTCTCCCAGGAAATCTGCTCTGGATGCCGTTTGGGTTGCTTTTCTTAAGGCTTTTATCTAGCTCAAATGTAGAAGATCCATTTGGTTCACCGCAGTGGTGGGGTTTGGGGTTTTTTGTTGTTGGGGGTTTTTTTCTTGTATGTAGCAGAATTGGTATGTAGCCAAGTGACTCTGGGTGACGGGGCTTTAATAAAAATCAATCAGTAGCACACAGGGACAATGTTACAGCACTTTCCCTCTCCCAGTGTGGAAACAGCGAACAGAAGACAGACATTCTTGCAATGAAGGAGAGAAGCAAGAAATGAAACAGAGAAATAACAGGAATAAATGTCTGGCTTCTAGGTCGATGGTGGGATTATTTTTTTCTTTCAACAGTTTGCTTCCTCTTCTGTACAGAAGTTTTCACAACTAATATGTTTGTTTTGAAGTTTAACAAGGGATAAAATAATGCCTAAAAATTAATAATTACTAAAATTTTAACAGCTATTTCGGATGACATGAGCTAAGGAAAAGAGCAATACACTTTAAAAAAAAAAAAAAGACAGATTTTTTCCCACCAAAATGAGAACGATCTCATCTCATTTTAGCTGTGCATTCATTTTAATTCTATCTTCTCTTCTTACATATCTTTATGATGTGTAGGTCAAGGTATAGGGATAGAAATTGGACTTTTTCTGCAACTGCAAAATAACTCTCAGAATCCATTTCCCTTGCAGACAAGAGCTTTGCCTTTTAAAGCTGGGATCTCCTGTCATTCCAGCTGTCCCCCTCCTACAAAGCCCATGAGGTGTTCTCTATTTATCACATAGTGCAAATCGGCTCCATAGCAGCCCAGAGCCCGTTCCCAAAATTCCAGTACTTGACTCACAAGAACTCCTTTTGCCAGAAACTGCTCCTACGGTCACTGTGTGGACAGAATTCGTTCGGAAGTGACCTTTAAAATAAAGGTGCTTTCCCTGAGTGAGCAGTGAGCACGGAGCCGGGAGGCCTCTCCAGCTCGTTATGGAAGAGGCCGTATCGTCGCCGATACGACTGCCCTGTCTGACGAGGAATTACGCCGTGGGAGTCAGCGCAGTGTGTTTAGAGTTACAAATATGTTTACTGAAAGATCCCATTTTGAGCAACCTTTTCCTCAAACATCAAAACCCTTTAGAAATTATCACCTGTCTTGGCAGAGAAGCAGCAGCTGAACAATACGAGCAGCTGGATTCTGCATTTGTGTCAGCCTTAGTGGTTGGCATTGACCATCAGCCTCACTCATCGCGTTCTGAAACACAGCCAGATTCTTACTTCCTAAATGAAACCTGCCTGAACAGTGACATTCCGTTTCACTGGAGTCCTGGAGGAATCGGGTGATTTATGGAAACCAGTTACTCACACTTGAAGCCTGGGCTAAATAATAATCAATAATTTATCGATATTTTTAATATGACATTATGGACTCTGATTTTTCTTCCACCGAGACATCTGTAGTACTATAAATAACCTCGCTACTACACCGGAGAAAGATCTGTCCGCGGGACTGACCTCTGACAGAAACGTCTGCTCAGACCTGGTCTGTGCCGCACAGCTCCCGGGAACCGCGGCTCGCTTCGTGTGTTTGCAGCACGCCAGGAAAACACCGAGTGGAAAGGCTGGGTCGAGGAAGATGCTTCCACTGGACCGTTTCAGGGATCAGGCAACACAGCCCAGAAAAAAACAAGAGCGTACATTTTTGACCTTCCTTTGATAATAAGAACTTCTTGAGGCACGCACGCGTCAAGGCATGCCTTGCTTCTCAATAGCTCTGCCATTGCCGTGCACCGCCCGTGTCAGTAATGCGGATAATTTGCCTGAATAGATGGAAGAACGCCCCATTCTGCCCACAGCTTACGCGGGCTGGGTAAGCTACCCAGCGATGGCTTCACTTGAGAACTGCCTTCTCCAGATACCAGGGCTTGACAGGAAAAAATACCCTGTTTTAGCTAAGGTGGCATCAGAAAGGACTTGATCCTGCAGACAGCTGCCTCAAACAGCAATCGTCCCGCCCTTTTAATATTTCAGGTGCTACAAAGCTTGTAGCAAAGGATCTAAGCATTTCCATTTCACCACAAGAGAGAAAGATGAAGAGGAATAATAATAATAATAATAATAATAATAATAATAATAATAATAATATTCTTGAAGTGTTTATCTTAACAAGTACCAGTTCTCGGTTCCAAGGGACAAAAGTAAAAGGAAATTTGACCCACTGAAGTAATGGCTGTCATCTGAAGGGAATCCGAAGCCTAATACCTCTCTCATACAGATACACAAAATTCTGTTGATTTTTTCCTTTTGTCAATGCAAGCAGAGAAGTTTCTCCCCTGGCCCAGTGCAGCAAAAATGATGAGATCAGCACTTACTTTTACCACGTGTTTCCATGTGCAAACTTGAGTATGACAACCAAAATTATTGCAATTTTTAAGGGATTAGAAATGAAAATATCAATTCTAGAGGACAGAAAAAATGGTTTCACTTTGATCTGAGTGACCTAGCTCGCACATTTCAAAAAGCAAGTGTGCTTTTTAGATGTATATTTGTTTAGTTTTAAGCCTGCAGCCAGCAGCGAGAACGAACAATCCTGAATCTCCCAGGCCCAGTTTTGGAGAGTCTGAGGTCACAACGATTGCAGTTGCATTTAAAAGTGGCCAGTGCTTCCCAACACAACTTTACGCCTTTTAAAACATAAACCAGCAACAGATTTTGGAAGTCAGATAAGAAAGACAAAAAAGAGCCTATGTAATGCAGAGAAAAATGTGGACATAAAATAGCTATTTTGAGAGCGGTGCCTTTTCCTCCTTTTCCCTCCCTTACCTCCATTCTACCTACTCTCTTGAGAGCCAGAAGTAGGCAGGTGGGAAAACAGAGGACCATACGCTCGGGCTCCATTACACAAGTGTTTCACTACAAGCATAACTTTACCCTCGTACATGGTGCCACTTGCCCTGAAATACACATTTACTGAAGAGCTTAGGACCAAAACTAAGACTGCAGTCAGCAAAACGTTCCTCCTAGTTCACCCAGCGTGGGTATTTCATTGTAGGCATTGTCCCAGCAGCTCCCATCCCACAGGAAAACGGGAGTTCCTCATTTTAGACTCAAGTCCGCTTATCTACAACATCCCGTATTTACCATCACTAAACTATCTGCAAGACACTGAAGGCAGAAAACCTTATCTGAAGCGCCTCATTGTCTCTTTCCGATACTAAAAATCTTTTCCTTTGGCTCTGACACCTTGGTTAAAAATTTTGCTTTTCCTCAGCTGTAGTCATAAAATCTAATACACTAATCTAATGCACTAATTAATCTAACAGCATAGTGAATTTTTGGCCTACAATATTGAAAACTACAAAAGGTGATAATACAATGAACCAGCAGATGCACTGGTGAGTTTTTCCCTTTCTTGACAAAGTAGGAACTAGGCAAAATTGAATCCCAGACAGTTCCCAGCCATGTAAATCCACAGTAGGAGTGGGCTGCCTTGCCTCTCCACTCTTCTGCCCCGCCATGGTCCGCTGAAGCCCTGATCGGAGGCCATGGCTCAGCAAGGCAGCACCGCCTGCTTACAGCGGATCTCGGCTTGGCCCACCGTCGCTTTTCGTTAGCTCTCGGTGTGTAACCACCCCTGTACTAGCACCTTTCCAAATGGGAAATGAAACACCAGAGAGTGCAGCATGTCAAGCTGGATGCCAGTGTGCCAACTCCAGTATCGTCCTCCCGTTAACAGAGAGTTTCACGCCTTGCTGTAATGGCGTATTCTACTTCCAATGTGTATTTCGTCTCCCTGAGATATGATTTAAAATGGACTTAAAGAAATCAGAAATTGAGACATGAAAAACCGCAATGCTTGCAAATTTAGCTCATGTGTTCTTACTGATATCTATAGTACGAAGCCTTTTCTTACATGCAAAAGCAAGGGGGATTACATTGCTCAAGTGTTTTCCTGCAATTGGTAGGGGTTTTTATGGCAGGCTACACCACTTAGCTCTACAAAAGTGACTCTTTCCTAAGAGTGCTGTAATACCTGGAGTAGTCCCTCACCCACCCTCGCCAAGAGAACACCACTGCATGGTGCATTTTAAAGGGAACATGACATATAATAAACCTTTTATTTCCGGCAGGCTAGGTTGCTTCCCACACATCTGTGCGGCGAGTGGTGCTGCGCAGCGGCGCGGTGGGGGGTTATTCCCGACTGGCACATGACTGCAATGAAACATTGATACTTCTTGTAAACCCCAAAACGTTGAACATGGTGGCACAGAGATGCCTTTAATCTCATTTCACGTGTAAAGTCCTCTCCCCTTGAAAACAGCTCTTCCTCATAGAGAAACCAGCCGCAGTGCGTAAAGTAGCCAGTGGCTGTGGCTTTCAAAGCAAACCCAGAAGTATTATTCCATTTTCCGCTGAATAAAAGTATTGAGGTTTCTTTGTCAGCGAGAAGCAAGGCTGGATTCCTTTATCCCCCTGCCCCTTCGGCTCACAATGCCGTACTCTGTTTGGTGGGCCAAGGAGGGAGTCTCCCAAGAGATCCCAACAGGATTCAGTCCTCTGGTAATGGACTCCTAATACTTACTAGAACCATCAACCTCCTCCACATTTCTCTTTGAACGAGGGTAGTCTGTCAGGAGTGGAAAGCAATTTAAAACCACTGGTAAAGAGAGAGCTTAGGTAGAGAGGAAAGAATGATTTCTTATCAAAGCTGCCAATAGAGAAGACCCAGGTGGCACGGCAGAGGGGGATCCCCAACACCTACCTCCAGCCCAGAATTAGCAGATGAGATTCAGTAACAAACAGTGGCTTTTAGCAGCTCAACACAACCTTCGGAGGGTGACGATTAACACCTCTGCTGGGGGGAGCGGGGAGGAGGGGAGGGGAGTAAGAACCTCACGTCCTGGGAGGCGTGCAATGCTGAAATCCCCTCCCGTGAAACGACAGCTCCGCAGGTCAGCTCTAAGATCTGCACCCGACATTTCAGAAGGGGCGTCAGCTTCAAGGGCCTGCCTAGAGAACGTTCATAAAATATTTTATGTACGTGCGTATGCGCGTGAGAAGCCCCGGAGAGTGGGAAGCCACAAGAACACGTGGCATGCTTCGTCTTTAGACGTGATCATTAACGGCGTTCTATAAACCCTGCTGGGGCTGATTTCTGGACGCAAAGAGGGTGGGCATAGCAGAGTCACTTTTTGAATGATTTTTCAATTTGGGTCTTTGTTGTCGGCCGTATCGGAGAGGTGGCTCAAGTTATACCCTGTGAGAACTGCCCCGTTAGATTTCATTTCTCATCTTGAGTGAAACTGAGTTCTCATTTCCCTGGTTTTTCTATCAAGAATAAAAGCAGTTTGTGTAAGAAACAAGCAAAGTTTTAGAAATAAAGTATGCTCTCAGGCAAAGAAATGAAAGGGTCTGCTGGCACCAAACAATTGTTATTTAAAAACTTCTGCATGCAGGATGCCTTTTAAAGCATTGTCTTTGGACAGGAAACATCGAGACTTCAGTACATACAATTTAGGGTTCTAATACCTTTAAGTGTGTGTGGGGGAAACGTAATCTGTTTTGATAACTCTTGACATTAAACAGTGATAAATAATTAAATATGTTTAACTGTTTCATTAACTAAAGATAGATAGATTGAGAGCGCTCCATAGATAGAATATAGATCAAAAAGATTGAGACTGGCTGTAAATTCCCCTGATGTTTTATGACACCATTTGTATTCTGTCACTCACTAGCTTTATGTATAGTCCAAGCTGTGAACTGAATACCCCATTCAGAAAGCCACTCACTCTGCATGTTATTGCAATTTAATATTTTCACACACAGACACATCATTATCTTGGAACCTGACACTGCAAGGAGAATTCAGTAATTTTTCAAGAGTGCTTTTTTTTGTTCTAATGTGAGCACTGAGGCACAAGATTGATCTAAATGACCGCTCTCCCAATATTTAGTCCCTAGATAGATAGATCGGCAGGTAGGTATTTGTCTGTGTTTTCAGGGGTTCTTCTCATTTCAAACATGTATGATGGAATTTCACTGAAAGAACTAAAAAGAAAGATTAAGAATCTGCCATTGTCAACAAGAAGAATACCCCTTACATAGTTACAGCTTGCGACTGCGAACTAGATACACATATACATACTGAGAGGGAAGTCCTCAAAGCTGTCTCTTCAGTCTTTGATTACTGAGATGCGACTATGGCATGGGATGATTCCATTTACGCTGGGATTCTGAAGGGGCAGGAAATACACATCCCTCTAGGCTGTTGGGGAAGAATCAGGCATAAAGCTCTTCAAATTACAAGTAAAAAAACCCACTTGTTTATCAATATTTTAAGAGCCAGGTCACATCAGAAAAAGGACTTTAGAAGTAGAGACAAAGGCACAGCTGATTTCATCCATGGAAATAGGTATATCTTAGACCAGACCCTTGGTAGCTAATCATTAACGAGCATTACATACAAACTCAGATACAAGGGAAATCTTTATATGCAAATAGCATTGATGTCCCAAAGAGTTCAGTGCCTTGAGGGCCTGCTCCAAAGTCCAGCGAAGTCAATGGAAAGACTACCATGAACTTCAGCAGGCTTCAGGTTCTGAGCAGTGAGGTCGCAATGCTGCTTTTGAGAGTAAAAGTCCGGCTCCGGTGAAGGTTCCCTTAGGACAGTCATCAGCTATACAAGGTTAAAGGCAAACTTCCGTCATGGAGTTCATGTTTCCCGGTCTTGAGTTGGACAGGAGCCTCAAATTGCCCTACGTTATGCCCTCAGTATTTTCATTAGGAAAGAAGACAGGTTCCAAGCCAAAGCAACGCTGCAGAAATCTTCCATAGGTTCTTGTTTCCTTCTCTTCCCCCCACCTCATTTATTAAAGTACTGGCTTCTTCAGTAAATGGCGGGGGACGTGTCTGGGTAGGGAGGGTGGGCAGGACCGTTTCTCTGAGCTCTGTGTTCAGTCCCCAGGTCTGTGATTTGGGCTGAATTACAGACCTGTGCGAACCTCAGCTTCCCCAGACAAGCCAAGCAGGTACTTCCCTCCACCACTGTCGTGCTGAGAAGCAAAATTCACCAATATAATGCGAGTCACCCAGATAGCACGGCCATAGACATACAGAAGAGACGCTTAATAGAATTAATTCTGTGGCAGGACATTTCTCTGGTTAACGCCTCGAGACTTATTTCACAAAGTGCTCAACAACGATACTTGGAAAAAAACAAGTTACTGTCCATTGGGTAAAAATAGATTTATAGATAGGTGTTAAACGCGGCTCCTTTTTCTGATCTACTGGAACAGACAGCACTATTACGTAAATCAATATTTAGCTAGAGTATTGACTCCTGGATCATACAAGAAACTTTCTGATTATGGCCAGAGGCCACGCATGTGACTTTGCACCAAGCCTCTGTGTTCTTTCAGGACACAGGGATCTACACGTTCACTGAAGAACTACACGAAAACGCTGTTTTATCTGAAATGGCAGTTAAAAAGTAATACGTAAGTTTGAAGAGGAAATGAAATACATACTGTGAAACATGGAGGCCTTTAACATCTGTATCATCCACCTCTCTGCCTGTCTGAACAGCTACAGGGAATCCAGCGGTGAGTTTTCGGAGGCATATTTAACAGGTCGATACCCATTGTGCTTCACAGGGGCGCGCTTTTTTTATATATAAATAAATAATCCTAATAAACAACAAACAATTTTGTTTATTGTGCTTCCTCTGATGAATTCACCTAAAGGGTAAAATTAGAATTTACCTAAAGGGCCTTAAATGCACAGATATTGTACGTGCCCGGAAAAGCACGCATCTCCTACGGTCTGAGGAAGCATCAGTAGCTCTTCAGGCATTTCCTGAAGGACACATCCATGGAGTTCAGCCGGCATCCCTGAAGGCTCACCTTCAGCCGCCGGTACTAAGCAGCCCTTAAAATCACCCCTCAACAGATACTCTCATGAACAGAAGACGAAGAACCAAATTCTGTTCTGAACTTTATCTGGATAAATACTTGAAGACTATTCTAGCAGGAAGAATTTAAGAACTCCCAAAGTAGCAAAGATCTGTTTTTTATTCATTATATACGGGATATATGAGCAGAACTGTTTCTGAGCAGAGGGCTTTTCAAAGTTCTCCATGAGGTATCAACTGCTTTTTAAATATGACTATTGTGCCATGTAGGGATTTAAATTTATTTTATTCCTATGTGATAATTCTAAAATAAAATATATGATCACTTGCAAGCTGTGCATGTTCTTTATTTCACATTTATGTAATAAAATATAAAATGAAACCAGTCCTTTTCTATAAACAGAAAAAAAAATGGTAAAGCAATTTTATACTACATGAACTTCAAGCACAGCCATTTAAAAATTAATTTACATGATTGAGCCCAAAAGGTCCATTCACTGTGAATCATGTAAATTAATATTTAGTATTTACTATCCTGAAAGGAAAGAAAATGCCAGACTACATGTAAACAAAAGCACTTTTTTATAAGCATTTGAGGCGGAATAAGAGATTTTTAGCCAAACCTGAAACTTGCAAAAAAAAGGAAAAAATCTGACCCAGTAAATTCAGCAGAAACCTCCCAATGACCTCAGTGGGAGTTGGAACAAACACAAAGATCATTAACGCTACGTTTATCCAGAAATCAGGAAGGCAGGTATGCAGGTTCCTCCCATTTTAGAGATGAAGTGGCTGAGGGTAAATTATTTGCTTAAGCTGGTAAAGTTAGTTCATCAGCTTAGCAAAAAACATGCTTCCATGCTTTTTCTGCATCTCAGACCAATCTCCGATCAGGTAATATTGTTTCAATATGCTCGAAGTTTGGTGCTTTTTTTGTTTTAATAATAGCAGCACAGGACCCCACCCCCAGTTCCATTGCTGCACAATTCTACAACTTTTCCATGTTCTGAGCAAAATTTCACATCCAACTTTCCATATTTTCTTACAGCCAAAGAACCATATACTCAAAGCACAATAATGCTGGGCTGGGAGAATAAATACCTGTGCTAAATATAGCCTTTATGCTGGAGGCCAGTTCTTGGTGGAGAGTTGGCCCGAGCCTACTCCTCCGCCTAAAACTCAGGTGAAGCTGCTCTGCGAGGAAGGTTTACGTAGCACTGGGGGAAAAGCCTCTTTCTTCCCCCATTCCGTAGCTTCCCCTTGCATCCCGCGGAGCCCAGGAGCGGGGCTGGGCTCTCCGCAGCAAGGCAGGGGACAGCCGTCCCCGCCACCGAGGCACGACCGGAACACGGTCGGGGTCCCATCCCCAGCCGTGCGACGGGCTGCGCTGGCGCTGCCTCTGCCTTCCTCCAGACCCAGTTGCTTCCTCAGCCTGAGGAGGGAAACCGCATTGAGCTTCTTCAGTCCCCCTGAAGTGATTTTATATCGGGTAGGAAATAAAGCTGATCTCCCCCCCCCAATAATACCAATAAAACAATAACTCGATATCACTTCTACCAAAATACCACTGCTATAAAGTTAAAGATATGGAAAATAAAATTAACTACTGTTTATGACAGCAGTGGAAGGGGGAAAAAAAAAATAAATAAAAGCACAGCGCGTGCAAGGGAACAGATGGCTTATGTCCAATATGGCCCATCTTCTGTATATTACTTCTGTGGAAAGGAAGTCCGTGCCACTTCAGAAAATAGCAATCTGTCTAAAATACGCCGAGGTTATATAATTGATCATTTCACAAGTTAAGAAAAAAAACAAGCTACATTTCTCCATCGGATATTGATCCGCAGATGCTAAAAGTGAATCCCCTTAAACCAGCTATATACCAATATTTGTATATTTTATGCACATACGCACAAAATCTCTTGGGTCATGTCCTCAGCTGGTGAAAATTAGTCTCATTGATGTCGATGCTGATTTACATGAGTTGAGGATCTGGCCTCCCATTTTAAAAAAATCCTGAATTTTGTCAGTTTAACCTCAGTTTTCACAGAAGAGAATTAGGCACATGTGTTCTGCTCAACATTATTCACTGATTATACATGCGTCTTAAGCCAACACTGTGTGCGCTTACGTATGAAAGGCACACGTACTAACACAAAGAGTCCAGAACAGTTTTGTGGCTAAATCATGGTATCTGAAAAATACCTCGTCTAATGAAGTGCAGGAAATACAGTTGTGAACTAGATAAAGTGCCGCGTTCTGCCCCCCCGCCTCGGGCTGAAGCCCCGCCGAGCGCTGGGCGGCTCCGCGTTGCTGAAGGCAGGCTGCGTTTGGCCCTTGCGACAACCTCACGGAATCACGGCAGGGATCTATTTTCAGGGACGTACCAGGAGAGGGATGCACGCGCCCTCCCCTCCTTCCCTCCCACCCTCAGAAGACCAAAGAAATACTCAGAACTACTTTAAGAAGGTGTTGCAGACTGGGTAGCATATAAAGAAAAGCTAGTAGAAGGGGGAGGTGGTGTTTGAAATGATGCTGAATTTCATAACGTTCGTAATCCGCGCTGCTAGGAAAAACTGTTCCTTGCGCTTGCCTTACCCAAAGCTGGGCTTGCAAACGGGTACAAGCAAATTCGGTTGAAAAAATACACAGGGAAGAGTGTTTCACTCGGTACTAACAGTCCATCTCGAAATTGGGGAGCTTCAGGCAGACAGGCGTGGATTTTCTACAGGGGAAGCGACCTATGAATCATTCAATAAAACATACATGCGATAATGAATAGCCAGCCTTCTTTGGTGGTGATAAGATATTTTAACTAAAAACATCAGGGCATGTTTAAAAAATGATTACAAATTATTTTAACAGTGTATTTGCAGAGGGTTATAAAAACAGCTATAATATTTTTGTCTTGGATTCTAGAATTACCAGTGTGACAGCTAATGCAGTAATGATTTGTTTCAAATGCCAGTGTTTAAGCTGTATAAAGCTGATTTTATACATTTTTCCAGTAGGCCGCATTGTAGTTAATGAAATTAAACACACCAATCGCATTTGTCCCCAGGGGATGAGGAACTGAACACGCCACTGGTTTATTTTTTTATTAAAATAAATTGCAGCCAGCAAGATGGACTAATTGCATACAGAATTGAAAAAGAAACATTCCATTGATATAATTAAGCCAATTTTCATGGACAAAAATAGTTATAGTGGATATAAAATAAGCAGAGCATTCACTACAGTTTGACTTCTCCCCACCCTCTGTATTTTGTACAGAACCTTAACTATTAAACAAATATGTATCTCAAATGGGCTGACAGTGTTATCTAGTAATGATGGCTAAATTGATCCCAATAAGGGACGCCGGGGCATTGTGTCTCATGGCTTTGGTGGGGGAGTTCGTAAGCCAAAGAAAACAGACCAGCAAAAACCTACCACATCAAAATATTACCTTAAAGCAAAACACCTGAAAGATGTAAAACTATCACGACAAAAATAAATCACCACCCGTTTATTTTGGTCTGACATTTCACCCCAAATGCTTGGGCAGTCACTTCTTTTTGGAGAGCCGTGGTCCAGCCTCCCCCGATTTTGTCCGTAGTATTACAAAAAGCGAACGGTTAAGAGAAGATGAAGTCTTTCCACACCAGCTCAACAGAGACCAAGATTTACCGTGATAGAAGCATTATTCTGTGGCCTACTGGAAATAATTTGGCTGTCTCAGTCCATTTTCAGCTGGAAAACGTCTCCCCAAGAGAACCAGTGGCCTTGTTTGCAGTACAAAAGTGGGTTCAGTGGTACAAAAAAATGCCTTACTAACTTTCTGTCATAAATTTGGGCGATGCACATCTTTGGGGCTACGTGATGAAAGCTCGGCCGCCCCCTGAACAGAAACTTTCCTTTCTCCCACTGTCCTGCACACCAAGCGCTGCTGAACAGAGCGACTGAGAATCGGTACCTTTGCACAGAGGAATCGGTACCTTTGCAGAGAGAAGCGCTTTACTCCGTGGAAAAGGAGTTCAGATTCTAGCCCTACCTACCGACGTTCAGCACGCATCATGACCCTTACTGCAGGGAAATTTCTTCCCAATTACAAAAAAAAAAAAAAAAACCAACCAAAAAAAAGCAAGCTGCTTATTCAGGGTATGAGCATTCTGAAGCACTAAGAAGTACACTTATTCCAGGGATGAAAGTCATATTTCATTTTTATTAGCGAAGGGGGTCACATCATTCACTGAATGAAGAGAAGGAAAAAAACTCTTCAGGACAGGGACACTCTGTTACAGATTTGGACGCTACATAACGCACAACCTACTGCAATAAAAATAAAAATAAACAGCCCATGAGTAGGTAGCGGTGATGCATGAAAATCCATTAAGAAAATAAAAGAAATAATAAGGTCATAGATCTTTTCCACCACGACATCCCTGACCTGAAATTCCTCCAGAAAAATAGGGCATATTTAAGATCAGAAAACACAGCAGTAATTTTGGTGTGGAATGCTGTGGAGTACTGACATATCAACAGGCTGTTATCCAGAGAGTGGAAACGAATGTGTTTGCACATATCCTTCAGAAGTCTTCATTCCTAACTGCAGATGGACGTTGCGTGTATATGTATTTATTGATATGCTGGTTACTTACCCCTAACAGGATTAAAAATATCTTTGGGGAAACAGGCATGAGAAAATCATTACTCAGCTAAGATCGTGATCCTTTCACTTAGCATTCAGAATTGTTCGAGTTTATCATTTAAATAATCTCCAACTGGAAAAAAGTAAACATATCCAGTAATAGTGGGAGAGCATTCCAGTTGTGGAAACAAAGCATGAGCTTGCCCTGGCCCACAGAGAGCACGTACAGTCTTATATGCCATCGGCCTTGCACTATAGAAAAGGCCTAGATTGTAAATGTAGATTTTTCTTCCAATAAATTTCTTACACCGTAAGTTTACTGCAATGGGAAAAAAAATAAAATAAACAGAGAATGCAAATTTTACAGTTAGAAGGGCAAAAGCAAATCTGAAAAATGTGGATTCTTTTCCTGATCCAGGAGCAGAGAGGGGTCCTCCGGCAAGTCATCACACACACACCACACCCACTGCCTCCACTGCCCCAGCTGCACCCTAGAACTAGCAACACGTTCCCCACCGTCAGGGTGGCTGCTGAGCCCTACCCCGTTAATGTTTGCAAACTTCTTTAGGCCTTTGTCTTTGAAGCACTACATTAAATAGCACAGAGCTTTTATGAAATACAGAAGCCGTAATAACCATAGCCATAATAACAATAATAATACTTTTCACTCAACAGGGCCTTTCCTTCTGAGAATCTCAGGGTGCTTTACAAACGCAAGGAAGGCAGCCGTGCCGCAGAAGGATATTTCCCTCTCAAACAGAAGATTCCCTTGTCATGCACTTCAGGCATTTCCCTTGACAGCCGAGCCTGCCGGTGCAGCCGGCGGCGCAGGGCGCGCGGGCAGGTGTAGCCCCGTGCAGCAGGCAGGCTGGAGCATTCCTCTGGCTCCGGTCATGGAACGGTTACATCCGACTAAGGAGCCGGGGTATTATTACAGCGAGCAACAGCGATGAATTACACTGCTCCTGTGTTGTGAAATCCTAGCCCCTGCGTCGCATCTCGCCTAGGAGCGAGTGGAGATTTTGTGCGTTTCAGGTACGCTTGGCTTTCTCCCCTTTGACAGGGTAGAATCCTGCCCATTTCAAAGTCGTCTTATACTGGTAATGTATGACAGCACTGGACGGTGTCTGTCTGTGTGGGGGACAGAAGGGCAATTCTTTGCTCTTTCTGACCTCAGTGTCTTCATCAGGTATTTTTAATAGCAACCTTCAGAAATAGGCTTGTTTTAATTTTTTCCCCTGAGCTCATTAAAGATCTAATTTGCTGTTGCTGAACTTGAACTTCTACTGCCTTTCCAATACAAAGTCTCAAAATAAGGCAGCTTTATTTGTTGTTGAACAAAGTTTTAAAAACACAAGTCACAATTTCCGCACATAGCACGCTGGTTCGTGACCATACAGTGCCTGTGATTTTACTGTGTGTTGCAAGATCTTTGTATGTGCGTTATCGGTTCAACAGCCAAACGCATCTGCATGGAGACGTTCTGCATCTGCACGGTGTTTTTACAGGGCACGGGAATTTAGCGCAATTGGAATAACGAACCATTCTTCGATGCCCTTTACAAACTGACATTCATATACGCACACGCAGATGCCCTGTGATGTAAACACGCGCGGATGGAACATCACACGCACTTCACACGCGAACCACACGGACACCTACAAGCATTGACTTTATTGCGGGCCAAAATTCAGTCCCGGATTTCTGCGTCTTCTTCAGCTTTAGCGCTTTGGCACCTTAAACCTGCTAGTCGGCGGGCGAGTTCAAGCAGTCGCCCATGTCAAATAGCCGATTCATTCCTCCCATTCGCCCGGTGGCTTCCCAGGACACGGGAGGAGGAAGCGCTTTCCAGTTGTTCCCTCTGCGCTTTCTCAAATAAGTCCGGCGGGGAGGGCGGCTGAAGTGATCACTTATATTGCTAGAATTTGGATTTTTTTTTTTTTTTTTTTTAAGACCAAACTGATCTTAAATCCCCGGTAATTTTTGTTGAAGCGCTAATTACACATCACCTTAATTAGCGGATCAACCCCCCCCTTCCCTGCCCGCCATCCCTAATTGCCTAATTGAACAGATCCGGGGCAGGGCGGGGGAGGGCGAAGCAGCCGCGGCTGCCGCTCCGGCGGGGACCCGGCGCCGGCGGGGACCCAGCTCCGCTCCGCACCTGCGCCGGCCCCGCGCAGCGCTGCGCGCCCGGCCGCGCTCCGCGCACACGGCCGCGGCCTTCCGCGCCCCGGCCGCCGGCTGGGCGAGCACGGAGAGCGCCCGGCCGCCGGGGAACCGGCGCCGGGGGGCTCGGGGGGGGGGGGGGGGCGGCGGGAGCCCCGCAGCGCCGTCCCGCGGAGCCGCTCCGGCGGGGAGCGCCGGCGGGCCGGGCCGGGCCGGAGCGGCAGCGCGGCCGCTCTCCGCCCTTCAGCGGCTTCCCGGGATCCGGCAGCGAGCCGCTGTCAGAGCCGGGGGGCCCGGCAGCCCGTTCCCCGCTCGGCTGCCGGGGCTCGGGGCAGGGGCAGGGCAGCGGAGGCGGCGGGCTTGAAGGTGGAAAAAAACCTCAGCGCCCGACCCCGCCGTAAACGTTCGTGTTCCGCTGCCGGAACCGGCTGCTCGGGCACGAGCAGGGTCGCCCAGCCAGAAGCGGTGCTTGGGCTCCCGCCTCTGCGCTCCCTTCTCCCCCCGCCGCCTCAGCAGCCTGAATAAAAAAATAACGGTGAAGGGGAAGCCTGTCCTCGGCGAAGGCGAAGCCCTAAACCGAGGAGCAGGTACCGGGGACCACGCTCAGAGGCTTGGGGAGGGCAGGGCTGGATTCGCAACCATTTTCCTGTCAATCCAGCCGGCCCGGGAGGATGCAACAGCTCTGGCTGAAAACTCAGACTTGAAACTTTGACTTTGTCATATTCCTAATAACGAAAAGCAAGCGGGACTGCAGAAAATACCGGCCACCGTTTTCCAGCACGAACATTTATTTAGAACCTGAGCTCCAACAACTGCCCATACGCGAATTATATTTGTCCTCTGCAAAACGTAACTCGGGGATTTCGAAAGGCAACGAGCGCGCTTTAAACGTGCAGCGCCTAACTCCTTTAGTCGCCGCCTCGCCACCTTCTCGTTAGCACAACAGAGACCGTCAGCGGTTGTAGAAGCTTCTCCCCGGGCACCGGTATTCTGTTTTCCCGCCGAAGGACGAGGCCCGTCGGCCGCGGGGCGGGGGCACGGCGCGGCCCTCTCCTACCTGCCCGCTCCGGCACAGCCCCTCGGCGGCTGCGGCTGGCCCAGCTCCCCGGGAGCGCCGGGGCCGGGCACGGGCCTTGGCGGCCCCCAATGGCCCGGGAAGCCCGGGGCCGGGTGCGGGGGGCCGGGGGCCGGTGCCCGCTCACCTGCAGCGCGGCAGCCCCGGGAGCGGCCCGGCCTCCCTCCCGCCGCGCCTTGGGGCTGCTGCGCCTCCTCGCACCCCCAGCAAGCCTCGTCTTTTGATTTACAGCCCCGAAGGCTCCCACCCCCAGAGGTGAGCGGTAAAGCCAGCGAAAACGGTCCTCGTCTCCGGGCCAGCTCCGCCGCCCCCGGTACCTGCCGTTCTCCCCGGGAACCGGATGAAAACTGCCGAGAATTTCACTCTACCCCCCCCCCCCCCCCAGCGCGCACACACGCGTTCATCCCCTTTCCGCGTTCATCCCCTTTCCAAGTCAGGTAATAGAGTCGAATTCCCAGAGGAGCCTCACATCTGCTTAAAATATTGTCCAATGAAATGAAATTCTACAACATATTGTGTTTTTAATGTACTGTATACTGCTGCCTGGCATACCTCGCCGGCCGGCCGTGTGTGTATCGCTTTAGCCCGGGATATACGCAGGCATTAATACATACGAGCAGAGGCTGACGGAGGCTGGAGCAGCTAGAACTGCGGGCGGGGAGGAGTGCTTGGGAAGGGACGTACGGGGTTTCGTGCAGTAACTGGAGTTCTCACTACCTTGCCGATGTAAATACAGCAAGATCCGTACACTCGTGTCCGTCTTTAATCTGTTTTGCAAATAAATACTCCTGGGATATTGAAACCTTAGCTTTGGACTACTGTTTTGAACTGTGATCCCTAAAAAATCCTCAGCT
Source organism: Mycteria americana (assembly GCF_035582795.1). NCBI lineage: Eukaryota > Metazoa > Chordata > Aves > Ciconiiformes > Ciconiidae > Mycteria > Mycteria americana. Next base: position 10,086,691 of record NC_134382.1, on the reverse strand, counting down.
GAAACCCCATAAACCGTTGGGCCTTGTATTGTATTAAACACCTGATTTTAATCAGAGCTCAGCCTTCCAAATAGACACTTCCAGTTCGTATTAGCAGCGCTCGCTCAACGACCGGGGCTTTCGGAACTGCAGCTCCTTCTGCTGAAGGGAAGTAGTTGCTTCCAGGCGCAGAAGTCCCAACTCATCTCCCTAGCACTTAAGATAGCCAGGCACTGAAAACCTCTCAGTCCTCAAGCTGCAGAAGCTTGCTTAACCGCTACCGAGCTGGGAGAGCTGACGGGGGAGGCCGGGGCAGCCTCCGCCGCTCGCACCGCGCTGAGACGCGGCCGGCCCCTGCCCGGCACACACGGGCACATCTGCAAAAACCCGGCCCCTGCCCTGCACACACGGGCACGTCTGCAACCCCCGGCCCCTGCCCGGCACACGCGGGCATGTCTGCAAAAACCTGGTGCCTTTTGCAGAAGCAAAAAGAAAGAGAAGGAAAAAAAAAAAAAGGAAAAAAAAGAAACTATAAATATTCCACTCTATTCAACCTCGCTTGCACAGCCAAGAGAGCTCTGAAAATTACCCTTCTCCCGAACAACCTGAAACAATAAGTGATGACTTTTTTAAAAAGTTATTGTTTGAACGGGGGCGTTTAAACGCGTGTGTTTATTGCGAAGAAACTCGCAGGATTAATTGAAAGACCACTTCCCAAATCGCGTGGCAGCGATGTGCTGACAATGTCGGTCCCGCCGGCTGTCCGACACCCCCGCCTCCCAGCAGCCGTTCTGCGTGCGGGGCTGCGCGGCTCGGGGCTCGGAAGGGGCCCGGGGGTCACCGCCCCAGGCCCGCGGGGCGGTTTGGGGAGCTGGGGCCCCTCAAGGGAGCGCACTGTGGGGTGTAGCCCCCCCCAGGGTAAATTGTTGGGCCTTGGGCTTGTGTCGTTTTGAAGAGCCAGGCGCGGAGCGGCGGCCGGCGCTGGGCCACCGCCGGACTTGCCGCTCCCGCCACCGAACTCGGCAACAAAGCCGGGCTTTAAGGAGAGCCGGGCTTTAAGGAGAGCCGGGCTGCCCCGGGCAGGATTTGCGAGAGTCCGGGAAGGACAGCGGGGAGCCGGGAGCAGCCCTGCAGCGAGAAGCGCCCGCTGACCTTGAGGGGCCGAGAAGGCTCCCGAATCGCGAACCGGAGGGACGAAAGAAACCTTTGAGCCCACGTGCGAGCCTGCGCTCCCGCCGCCCGGCACCGGGCTTTGAAACCGCCCCCGGTGTTGCCCCCCGAACGGTGTTTCCCGCCGCGGGGCCGGGGCTCGGGGCGCCGGCTGCCCGCCTCGCCCGCGGAGCTCTCCCCTCCGAGCTGCCACGGCCCGCGGCAGGGCCCGGGGGTGCCGGGGAGCCCCGCACGGCCCCGCCGTCCGGCTCCCGAGGTCCCCCCGACAGCCGCCCTGAGGAACGGCCGGCGACGGGACCGAAGCAGCCGCCGCTGCTCCCCAAATCCGAGCGCTACCAGCAGAGGTTCTAGCAGGGCGCAGGCTGCGCTGGGGCTGGTGCAGCCTCCAGAGATTTCGCACAGAGCCGGAGCGAAAGAGAAACTAAATAATAATAATAATAATAATAATAATAATAATAATAATAATAATAATAATAGAAGTACAGACGGGCTGCCCGGGCACCGAGATCCTCTGCTGCACCGAGCCTAACAGTTAATCGGCGAGGAAGGAGACCGAGCGCTTACAGCTGGGCTCTACGGGAGCGGGGGCGAAAAAGCCCCGCTCTTCCCTACAAAAGCCGCACTCTCCTCCTCCGAAAATCCAGGCTAAAAACGATTCGAAAGAAAGAAAGGAAAAGGGTCCGGTGGAAGACGGAGGAAAGAGCTGCGCGAGACTTACGAGCTGCAATTCCACCCCCAAGTAAATTTTAAAAAATTAAAAATTAAAGACACTCCCCCACGCTCCCCTCCCCCAGACCTTCTTAACCCCCAGCTGGGACACCCGAGCTGCCTTCAGGATCTTCCCTCTGGACCTGCGAATCCAAAGCCCCTCACTGAGCGCGGATCCATTTTTGCTACAAATTCTCTTCCTTCCCTCTCCTCGATAATTGTTCCCGAGACCAGAAGGGTTTCTTTTTCCCCCCCGGCTGCCTCTGCCTGGCTCTCCCCCCCCCTCGCCAGCGTTAAGTCTCTCCGGCTCTCGCAGGCAGATGCCAAACGCAGACCTCTAGCGCCCACTATTTCAAAAGCCAGGAATATTATTTCACAAGACTTGGAACGACTCAATAAAAAAAAAAAAAAAAAAAAAAAGTTGCTATCCCCTTTCGTCAACTTCCAGCTAACTTTCGCTTTTCTCCCCCGGCCCCGCGCGGCTCGCCGTTCGCCCGCGGCGCCCCGCTATAGCGCGCCCGGGCGCGGCGCGGAGCGGCGCGGAGGAGCGCGGAGGAGCGCGGAGCGGCGCGGGACGCCCGTTCTCCGCGCACACGGGGCGGGCGGCGCGGCTGGCCGCCGCCGCGGGGAGGGAGAGGGGCTGCAGCCCCGCGCAGCCCCCGGCCCGGCTCCGCGCCCGCCCGCCCGGCCGCCGGGGAGGCGGGAGGCGGAAGAAGGGAGAGAAAGGACCTACTTTTGGGCAGTTTTCTCGCCCTCGCCTTGGATCTCATCGTGTCGGCTTGTGGATTCCTCTCCTCCTCCTTGAGCCCAGAAGCAGCTACACACTATCTTCATCTCCCAAGCATTGTCAGTTTGGACACCTTCGCACATGCGCACAGAGCATTCAATCTGACACCCTCACCAGGGCCAAAAAAACTTTCCAATGTATTCATCATCATCAGGGGTTTTTTTTTTTTTGGTTTTTTTTTTCCCTGTCCTATCCTCTTCTTCAGACCACTTATCTCTCCCCCCTCCTCTCTCCCAGCACCATCGCAGCCTTCCCCTGATCTGCCCCTTTAAGAAAAATCAGCCCTCTCCGCTCCTAACCCTCCGCACACTGACCTTACACACTGGACAATATTTAAGGATCAAGGTGCCATCCCATAAAGAGGTGATTATCATTATATTATTATTATTATTACTACTACTAAATAGCAATGCTGTAGAGAGACTGTTGACGGATGTCATCTTGTAACTGTACATATTTTAGACATGCTTTTATTTTCAGTCTGAAAAATTTATTTACAGTGACTTTTCAGCCAGTGCCTGCCTGTATTTTCTTCCTTTTTCCCCGTTTTCCCCTCTTGCCCCCTCGGGCTCAGGGGCTCGCATAACTTTTAAAATACCCTCATTCGCGCTTTGTGTTTGCCGTCGTTTCTCGCGTTTCTCCCACAACGTTTGCTGCTCGACACCGGCGCTCGACAGCCTTCGCTCCCTCTCCCCCGGCTGACCCGTCTCTGCTGGTGAAGGCTGTCACCCCCCCAAGGCCACCCCGCAGCCCTCGCTGCCCTTCCCGGCGGTGCGCCCTGCGCGGAACGGCCGCCGCCGCTCCGCGGGCAGCTCCGCGGGCAGCTCCGCGGGCGGCAGCTCCGCGCTCCGCGGGCCGCCCCCGCTGCCGCCCGCCGGGGAGGGCCGGGAAGCGGCGCGGAGGGGCGGCGGGCCCCGGCCCTCGGCTCCCCGGCGGGCAGCGGCCGTCGGGCGGCGCGGAGCTCCCGCGGGAGCGGCGGGGACGGGGAGGGCGGCGGCGGGCAGCGGGTGCCGTGCCGCTCGCTTCTGCCTTTCAGGTGGAAGGCAGCGCGCTCGGGAAGCGGTCCCGAGGGACGGGGGAAGCCGGGAGACGCGCGGACACCCGAGAAAAGGGGGGAGAGGAAGGAAAAAGCACCCCAGGGAGCGATGCCGGCGAGCCCCGCAGGACCTGCCCGCCAGCCCCGGGAGCGAAGGTAGCGAGAGCCCCGGCAGAGCCGCTTTGAAGAAAGGAGCGAAGTGTAAATAGCCCGGTGATTGATGTGCTGTCTTTGACTGCGGAGAAAGCACTATTTTAATTCAAGTGGCCAGGTCAGATGGTCACGGAAGAAGGTTGAAAGGTAGGATTTAATGAGATTAATATGGAGAGAGGGAGAGAGAGAAAGCGCGCGCCTTCATAAACATTCAATAAAATAATCGGGTCGGGGAGAGCGCTCTGATTTGCGCTCGAGGTGCTAACCCGTACCGGGGCTCAGCGAGCAGAAAAATCAGGAGCCCTCTCGCTGAAGGGCATGGCAAAAACAAAGCAAAACTTCTGCGGGTGCGTCAGGTCTCTGCTGGAAGCCATTCTGCCAGCTGCACTTTTGCCCTGCAGGTGGAAGCGGGGAGGGGGGAATATTCTTGCTAATTACCGGTTTTCCCCTCCTCAATAAACTCTTTAATTGCAAATGGGAGCAGGGCCCTTTCAGATGCTACCTAGGAGCCAGCGTTAAAGGGAAGGGTGGTGGAGCAGGAGTCCAAATAAAATAAATACTTTTGAAGGGAACTTGTAGCCACGTGTCGCCTAAAATGTTGAAATGGTGCCTGTGAATTCCTTCCTCGAGGACGCGTTAGTGCACAGGTAGCCGTTTCACTGCATGGCGGGCACCCCGAGGTTGGAAAAACAAGCTCTTCTGAGCTTCACCGGTGAAACAGGAGCTCTAATGTTTCCAGTCCATTGAAATATTTCTTCCAACGATCTTGGACGCGAGCTGTCTCCCGCATCCCCCCACCGAGCTGCTCACGGGACAGACAGATTTCAGATTGAAAATGTCGTCCCGGGTTATTTCTCCCTGTTATTCCAGCGGTCTTCTGGCAGAAGACGCCGGCTGCGCAGGGGACGGGCTCAGCCCCGACCCGAAGCAAAGCCGCGGAACGGCGGCTGCCGAGGAGAGGATGCCCCGCTGGCCGCGTCCCCCTCCCCGAGCCGGGAAAACAAAGGGCACGGAGGGCCCGAGCGACCGGCCACCGGGCCGGGACGGAGGGCACGGCTGCCCGGAGCCGCGGCCGGTGCTCTCCCGCAGCCCTCCTCCGGCACAAGCCTGGCTTTTGTTTCCTTGCCAAAATCTCCTGCATCCCCAGCATTCAGATTCCCCCTAGGAAAGAGTTCCTATGGTAAATAAGCACGCACTAGCGGACCCGCTCGCAGATATTTTGGGAGACGCAAAGCGCTTTCGGGGGTGTCCGGGGGGTGGGGGGGTCCTCCAAGCTGATGCTTCTGCAAACGAAGCCGCCGAGAAGCGATCGAAAAGCCGTCGTGCGAGCCGGCGGCAGCCCGACCAAGCCGAGGGTTGGGGTTGCCCTCAGCTTGCCTCGGAAATCAGTTGTCTTCTCTTGCATTTCTCACTCGCCCTGGCCGCCTTTACTGCCGGGCCCAGGCGAAAGGCTCAGCGGGCGGGAGCCGAGCTCCCTCCGCCGCCGGCGGGCACGGCAGCGGGGCGGCAGCGCTCGGGCTCGGGCTGCGCTGTTGTCGGGCCGGGAGGCAGCGCTGGAAAGGGGGGGGAAAAATAGAGGGGGGGAAAAAAAAAAAAGGGAACGAATTTTTAGCTGGAGGTGTGGGGGGGGGGTGCTGGCGGCGGAGGGCAAGGCGTGCGGGAGAGGACACGCTGCCGTCCCCGACGCGAGCGGGGTCCCTTCCAGCGCCGGGCACGGGCCGGCGGTTGCGGTTCAGCAGCCGCCCGCCCCCGGGAGCGGGCCCCGCTCCACAAGCTCGCCCTGAGCCCAAAGGCTCTGGCGGCGGCACGGCTGGAGGCGAGGGCAGGGAGCCGGGCAGGCTGCGGGGACGGCGTGTCCTGCCGGGGAGCGGCCGCCCGACCCGCCGCTCTCGGGCCGGGCTCGTCCCTCCTGCGCGGGCAGAGACGGACCCACGGCTGCCGAGGCTGCCTCGCCGCTTCCCAGACGTGAACCCCCGGGGGAGGCAGCGGGGCTCCTGCGGCACGGCCAACCCCCGAGCACGGTGTGCGGTCGGGGCCGGGAAGAGCCCCGCAGCCCTCCCCGAGGCTCCCGCCGGCACAGCCCGCCCGGCCGGGCGAGCATCCTGCGGCTGCCGCCGCCTTGTGCGGCTTGCACCTGTTTGAGTGCGTGTCGCTTCCACGGAGGATGGCAAATTAATTAGCGTGGAGGAAGGGAGAGGGGCCAGGAAGCTTCTCGGTTGCCCCGGGTCAGCCCAGGTGGCTGCCAAGGACCTGGCACAGGGAGCCGGCGGCCCCTGCCCGGCCGCGGTGCCCACGCAGGCGGCCCCGCACGCCCACAGACACGAGTGCTCCGCCACTTGGCAAGAAGCTCTCCCCAAGGCGAGCGTGGGGCACCCCCGGAGCGGCTGAAGGGGACAACGACTCCCCCGGAGGTGGCCGCTTTTCCGCCGAGCCTTAATAATTTTCTCCTGCGGGGAAACGAGCAGCCTTTCCCCTTTCCACCACACGCGTGTCAGGGGAGAGGGACCCGCCGAGCCCCGACGCCGGGCAGGGCACAGCCGAGGCGGGTGGCTGGCCAGGTCCGGGGGTGCGGGCAAGCCGGCGGCAGTGAAATCCGCCTGCTAAGAGTTTATATCATCCGCCCGAGCTCCTGTTTGCACCTTCATCTCTGCTTCCTCGCCCAGCCAATATACATTTCAACACACACACGCCGCAGCGTGCCACATGCATTTCAAGGGGGATTCACGGCAGCCCTGTAAAGGGGGGCTCTGGTGCGGCTGTAATTTACGGGTGGGTTGCCTGGCATTTTCACTGCAAAGCCCCGCGTTCCCAGGTAGTTTATGAAGCCGGCTTTGAAAATACGCTCCAGGTGAAGCTTTGCGTGCGAGCCTCCCGGAGCGGTTTTGCTCCCAACCGGCTGCAACGCCGCTGCCTCCCCCCGCCCTGGGCTGCCCGGGGGCTCGGGCCGGGGGCTCGGGGCTGGCACCCGTTCGGCAAGCGGGGACGGGGAAAGGCGTTTGGCGAGCTGTTATGCACAAGTGTTTTTAAGCAGTAAAGAAGATTAAAATGGTTGAGATAGTCCGGCTTGTCCGGGAGCTGCCGCACATACAGAGTAAGCCCTTTCCCTTCCAAGGATTTTCGCGTAAATTACTTATTGTTTCTGCGCGACGTTGCGGGGAGATTAGACCGAGAATTAATATTTTAAACTACGCAAGATCCCCGTGGCATACGCGGGGCTGCTCTCCCTTAGGGTCGGCGAGCCCCGGACAGATTAGGCGGTAAGAATGTCACACGCTTCCCTAGAGATTTTTCCTTTCTAATCTGCCATTAATAAGCGGAGGAAGCACACACACACCCGCCACGTTGTAATTAGGGTCTGCCTTAAACCCACGCAATCAAAGAGCAGCTTGCCTTTCATCCCCGCCGGTGCCAAGGCATTTCAACACCTTTCGGACGCGGTGTAAAGCCCCGGTTCCCTGCGTGATGCAGGCGCAAGGGGGCAGTTAAGGACAGCCCGGGAGCCCGGCGGGCCGCGGGGTCAGCGCGGCGGGAGCGGGGCCGGGGCCGGGGCCGGGAGCGGGGCCGGGGCCGGGCGGGCTGCACCGCGCCGGGGAGCCTTGGCCCCGCCGGGGAGCCGGCCGGCGGGGAGAAAGTTTGTTTGCTTGCACAGCAGCAGCCCTGCTGCCTGCCCTCAGCGGCGGGAGAGTGGGGGAAAAAAAAAAAAAGAAATAAAAATTAAGAAATAATTAACGTATCCAAGGCTGGCTGCTGCCTCCCCGCCGTTACGAGCCGGTCAGGCGGCCCGGGCTGGCGAGCCCCCGAGCCAGCGAGCCGAGCCGGGCTCCGCCCCGGCCTCGCCGGGGTCTCCGGCCGCCCGGTGCCGGTGCCCGCCCGGTGCCGGTGCCCGCAGCCGAGGCGGAGGAGCCGGCGTCGGTACCCGCGGCGGGAGCGGCTCGGGACGGCGCTCCGCGCTCTTTACTCGCAGGCAAAGAGCGATCTATGCTGGGTCCGGGCAGGCGTGTCCCCCACCCAACAGACCCCGGTGGCTCCTTTCCCGAAGAACCCTATTTGCACCCTCGTTGGTTTAAAAATCATTGTTTTTACCCGAAAACCTTTGAGAAGCTGCAGAAGAAACACCGCTCTGAGAAAGACAGAAATGCCTGCGTTTTGTACAGAAAAAAAAAAAAAAAAAAAGTCACCCTTGCTGGTCCTCTTAGCGATGAAATACATAGGGGGGAAGGTCAATATCATTGCAAAACCTCTGCATGCGTGTTACTGTCCTGCAGCTCACTTTCCTGTTACTTAAGCTGCACTGAAATCGGTCTTTGCATCAAAATGCGTTTATCAGACTTTTTTTTCTTATTTCTGGAAGAAAACACTGGCTCCTCTGGCCATGAAAAAATACCGTGTAAATTGCCATTTAAGATTTTTCAAAAAACATGTTCAGCTATAAGAATTCCTTCGAATTCGTTACACTCCACTATGCAAGGCTACGCCTTGCTGGTCCAGGGGAAGGTAAAAATGCACGTCCTAAAATAAGAAGTCGTAAAAAGAAAAGCGACATTTACATTTGAATATCTAACTTGAACAGTATTATAATTACAATCGTAAAAGATCGTGCACTGTTGTCTTTAAAACGCCAGCCTATGAACAGACAGTTTTCGGAGGATGTAAACACAGCAGTTTTAATCATGACGGTCTCTTGGAATGAAGGGAAATTAAGGAGTTATAGCAATTTTTTTAGACGTTTGATCAAAATATTTTTGCCCGGAGGATGCTTGCCAAGTGAAAGCAAAATGGAAATGATGGGCGCTGTAATTCGGCAAAGAGTTCTGTGATGGAAGGAGCCCAAGTCCCCGGTCCCTCGGGGCAGGGGGCTCTCGTTCCCCCGGGCTCGGGAAGGGTCCTCCCCCGCGGGAGGGGCACCGGGAAACAGGTACGAGGCGAGCAGTGTTCGAGCAAACGTTTTTCAACCGAAATCCCGTATTCTGCGGACAGTACAACGATCTCTATCGCCTTTCTTCCCGGAATTAACAGCACTCCCCCCTACTTAAAGGTGAAGCGAGCCACGGCACCCAGCGAGAGGCGGGGGCGGCCCGTGGGCTCCGGCCCGTGGGCTGCGGCCCGTGGGCTCCCCCCGAGGCCGGCCAGCGGGCCGCCGGCGGAGCAGCACCGGCGGGACATCCCCCCGCGGGGAGGGGGACAGCCCCCGCGGGAGGGGGACAGCCCGCTCCCCCTCGGCCAGCCCGCAGCCACGGCCGGCGGCCCGGGCCGCCGCACCGGCGGCTTGCAGCCCACGGGGAGAGTGTCTGGAGTTTTCCGGGGGGAGGCGAGTGACCCGAAAACCGACCCAACTGCATCCGCTGTCCCGCCCAAGAGCGGTGCCCTCCCGGCCAGAGCACAGCCCGCTCTGGAGGTCACCCCCCTCCCCTAACGCTCCCCAAGCCCCGACGGGAGCCCCGGAGGGGCCAGAGCTCCCAGAGCGGAGGGGAGCCCGGGGAGGGGGGGGGGGCGTGCCCCCTTGCTCCCTGGTCTTCCCACTGTACGGGGAGGGGGGGTCGGTCCCCGAAGCCGCCCGGGGTCCGCCCCGATGCCGCCGGCAGCGCCCGGCGCTGCCCCCTCCCCAGCCCGGGGCGGGGGGGGCCGAGGCGGCCCCGCTTCTCCCCCCGCCTTCGGACGGGGCAGAGGCGCGGAGCCCCCGCGAGTTCCGCGCCCGCTTTGCTTGCGCTTCCCCCGCTACCGATGGCTGCAGCGGAGCTAGCTGTATAATTATTAGCTATTAATTGAGTTCAAGACCTTTTATGGCTATGGGAAATGAGGAGTCCGACCACTAATCCCAAGAAGGGGCTGCGCACAGCCAAGAGCCATGAAAAAGCCATCCAGGGCTGGCTGGGCCCGGCCTGACACAATGCCCCTGGGGGCGGGGAAAGCATTAACGAAAAAAATTCATTAGGTGAAAATTATAGAAACTTTAAACCGAGGGATTTATTTACGAGATCCCTTCGGGGGCTGCCACTCGAGAGCGGGGGGAGCAGGGGGCAGAGGTGCGGGAGCCCCGCGGCGATGCTCGGCTGGGGCGAGGGGGGACGGGGCTGCCCCGGGCTTCCCCGCCCGCGCCGTCGAGCGGTACCCGGCGAAGGTGAGGAGCGGCGGGCAGGGCCGGTCCCGGGGCTCGGCCGGTCCCCCCCGCATCCCCATGGAGCAGGGGGGTTCTTCTTACCGCTTCAGCTTCCATATAGCCTTATCTTTACACGCTTCCACCTTCCAATTAAACTTTCCCAAATTGCCAAAAAGCCTTATTTGCATGCAAGGGACTCCGTTCAAAGATGCTAACTTATTGTCTCCTCTCAGAACTTAACATTTCTCTCTTCAGTTCCCACTTGAAAGAAGTTTTAGAACAGTATTCAAAGACTGTCCAAACGAACAAAACCTTCCCCTTTGCTAGGGAGAGAAATCCGGTGTATTCAATAAGAGGGCATATTCTCAGAAGTTTGCAGATTTGGTTTTAAAGGCTGTATTGTTCGTGCCTTTTTCCTGAAACTTTTTTTTTTCCAGAGAACGGCTCACATGCCTGCAAAGGATTATTAAAATAAAACATCATAGAGCTTCCCCCCCCCCCCCCCCTTCTTTTTTCACTGTTTAGAACTACTTCTCTGGAAGAGCTTTCCAAGCATACCCCCTGCCCCCCAAGTCATAATTAAGAACACTATTTTTTTTTTTCCTAGCGAACAAGAAAAGTAAAGAATCAAACCCTTTTCCAAATGCTCCTTTTTCTTTAAAGAGTAACAGAATCCTGTATTTCAGAAATACTTATCTGTTACAAATACACCTGAAAAATATTCTTGGTGCTGAATAGATGTTGCTCGTCTACAGCAGAACAAATCAGAGCAGTGAGACTCTCATACCGGGCAAAGCTAGAAGCATCTCCGCGAGCATAAAATAAACGCAGACTACAATTCTTACTGGGTTTGCAAAAGCTGTTTAAAAGGTGACAGGATCTCTGCCTTCAAATCTCCCCCCGCCCCCCCCCGCATTTTCCTTTTTAAGATTAAAAGAAGATGATCCAATGAGCTGGGGATGTAGAAACTCCTTTTGGGAATGCGATAAACTGCAAAAAGCCAGTGGCAACCCATTTATGATTAACTCCTTTTTATAACGGTGCATAATGGAAGCGAACAGGGACCCGACGGGACATGACCATATTTTATTCATTTAATACAAAGCAGCTTTAAAAAAAAAAAACCAAACAAAACCACACAACCCACCCTTTAAAAAAACGCGGCTCAGAGCAGAGCGGGAGGGCCGGGGGAGGAGGAGAACTTATGGGGTGCGATGCGATTTCCCCGCGATCCCCGCTCACCGGCCAGGGTGTGCGGTACCCCCGCCGTGCCGGCCAAACGCACCGCAGCCCGGGCGGGGCCACCGCCCCGGCCCCACGCGTGTCGCCGGCCCCGCCCGTCTCGGGAGCGCGGGGCGGTGGGAGGGCGGGCTCCGGGCAGCTCCTCTGCGTGGGGGGGGACACGGGACCCCCCCAGCCCCACCTGCGGGCGGTGCCCCCCGCGCAGCCCAGGGCCCCCGGGGCGAGCCCCCGGGCAGGGGCGGTTTCCCAGCCCCGCAGCCCCTCGCCGCCCGCGGCCGGGCTCTTCCCCCCAGCCTGAGGAGCGGTACCAAACCTCTCGTGGAAGCACGGAGGTGTGCAGAGAGCACAAAGAGCTCCTGTCCCCGGCGCTGCGGACCATAACCAGGGGCGGGAAAGTGTTTAACAGCTCCTCGAAGGGACTGGTGTCCCCTCCCTACATCCCCGTCCAAGGGAAAGCCATCAGGACCAAACCCAATCCTTTTAACCGTAGGGGAACCAAGAGTTCCTTTAGATTTACAAATTAAGGAAGACTTACTGTAGAAAGTAACTGTAAGAACATGTGTTAAAATGCAACAGAAAGGATCTCATCGATTTCCATGAGAGGTGGATTGTATCCAGGAAGAATGAGTCAACTTCATTCCTTGAGTCCAACTCACTGAGCTAAAGAGAATTACACCAGGCATGAATTTGGATCATCTCCCTCCCCCTCGTTTCATGTATTGCTGTCCAGCTAATTATCTCTTCGGTGGTGTTATGGGCTAGAGCGAGATGGGAATTTAAAAAAAAAAAAAGCTTCTCATCACTGGAAAATAATGATTTGACAAATATTTTTTTCTCCCCACTATCACATCAGTTACAAGTAATTAGTCAGCCAGAGTCACACACAAGACAACATGATCCAGCGCAGGAAAGAACAGCTTAGTGGTTAGGGCACAGGGAGGAAGAAAGAGGAGGTCTTCTACATATCACAGAAACGCCCGTGTTCCTGGCTGTTTGTCCTGCTGCTAATTCTTGTTTCTCCTTTACCCACATGTTTAGTGTTAAACTTTGCAAGGTTTTGGTTTAATTTCCATGGAGGAGATGAAAACTCTTGAAGCCACTGAAATGTTTCCTAACCAGCTCTGTTCTTGCACTACAGAGGGATGCTCTTCAGTTCAGAGGAAAAAGCAGCGTGTTCAAGTAGAGAAACCTTTCTCCAATCACACATGTTCATTCACCACGGCGACAGTGTTTTATTTTACAGGTGGAAGAATAAACTACTTGTACTTTAAGAGATTTGGGTTGAAATCTCAGAATACAGTGACGGGAGCAATGGAGCAACAAATACCAATGCACTGTCAGAGTTTTGGTCTTTGCATTCAGAAACCCAAAGTTTCACACAGACCCTCCCAGACTTCTGTTAACGCACATATCAAACCTCTAGAAGCAAGACCATTAGGCTTTCCAACCTTACTGTTAAGTTTTTAGCCCACAAATTGGCTATGTGAGAACTTGTGGCAATCCCATAGGAATTCAGCAGTTCTGTTGTTAGAACAACGAGGCACAGCTAGTGATAAGCTAATTGATGAACAGTTAGAAACCAAGCTCCATTTAAAGAAGTAGTTAGAAAATGAAATGCAAATATATACAAAATATCCAATGGTTTCTATGAATATAAATGTCTGTCTACCTCGTGACTGCTATTTTCCAGCCAGCTTTCCAACCAGTGCAGCCTTTGCAGTTCTGTATCTACAATTGTACCATTTATAAGCCAGGAGCCCACCTTGCCCATATGCTTGTTCCTACAGTGACTCATGTTCCATTGGGTTTATTCCTGTGAAGACTTGTGTTAAAACAGAGGAAAGAGCAGAACCTTTGGGGAAGGAACACTACATTTTGGAAAGCACCAGACATACTCACTATTCCCTGTCAAAAAAATGAAAGCGCTGATTTACATCCTGTGTAGGGGAAAGGCTTTTACAATTGGTATAGCATTAAAAGTAAAAAAAAAAAAAATTAATTTGATACCTGGGTCAAACAAAAGTCTTGCTGAATAATAGTGTTTACCCAATACCTAAAAAATAGTCTTCCTAGAGGAATACACTCAGGGAGGAAAAACTCATAAGTTATCCAGCTAAGGCATGGCAGATTAACTTTACTTCCATTCCATTGATCTGTTGAAGCCTCTCCAATCAAGCTTCCCTGAAAAACAAAGCTTACCACCACTGGCAGCATTTGCTGAATTCCAGAAGAAATTAAATACCTATTCCTTTATCTCCAAGCGGTAGCTCTGAAGTAACACACTGCAAGCAGAACTGTGCACCTAGCCCGACTGCTACAGGCTCCTCGCTTCTGCAGGGGAATTTCTTCCCTACCCTCACAATTACAGAGCAGCACGTGCCAGCTGCCCGCGAGCTCACGCTGCCGCAGCTCACCCCGGCCCACCCCAGCCGTGCAGCTGGGGATGCGCAAGGGATGCACGCTCAAGCCTCTCACTTTCTAGGCACCGTCTGTGTGATTTCAGCTCTAGCACCTATCATTTAACAGCTACAAAACATCTGTATTGGCAGAGTCCTGCAGGTACAACTCCACCCAAAGTATAAAGGCGTTCAGAAACCAGCCATCTCCAGCACTGCCTGTAAGCGTTAAGGTTAGTATTTAGTTACTCTCTTTATATTAAGTGGAAAAAACAAAGACAAGGAACTTTCCAGGTAATAGTTGGTCTGACGAGTTGCAACTCAGGGATCCAAAAGGGCACTGTTCTCAGGACTAGTTCCGACTCTTCATCATAATTTCTATACAACAAAAGGCAAAACACAAGTTGTGGCACTTCCCATTAAAGATAAGCAAGGTGCCTTCCAGCCAGAGCGCGTGTTTCTAAACAACCGACCAGAGCACCCGCCTAAGGAGGCATCCTCTGTCGCGATTCCTATCGTTCCCAGTTCTATCACATCACCTGCTGTGTCAGGCCTTTCACAGGAAGCAAACCCAAAACTGCTGCTGCCAGAAAGGCAAAGTTGCTCCTGAGGCCCGGCGTGGGCAGGATGTTCCACAGGGCGAGTCCTGCAAAACCAAAGCAAAGACCTGAACGTGGCTTTTACAGGTTCCCAAGGCAGAAAAAGGTTCCCTAGCCACTCTCATTTTCTTGTGGTATCAAGGCCCATTGCCTTGACCCATCTAAGGGAGCCCCATTTCCTACTTTTCCCCAGCAGGTTGGCAGATTAAGCCTTTGAGTGAAGGCAGAGCTCTCTCATGAGATTGTTACTGCTAAAAGAAGAGAAAACTCATCTCACAAAGAGTTCCCAAAAAAGGATTACATGTTTTTTATATGAAAGCACCATAGCAAGCTGCAAACTTGAATCCATTCGATGGAAAAGGACATCTCATTTTTCTCTTACAGTCTTGTTTCATTCATTTACTGTACTGAAGTTGCCCACTGTACTGAAGTTGCCCACTGTACTGAAGTTGCCCACTGTACTGAAGTTGCCCACTGTACTGAAGTTGCCCACTGTACTGCTGGAAGAGTAGCTTCCAGACTCACTGATGAAAGGCTATAGGAGCAAAATGGTATTATGGTAGGATACTTACATCCTCTATGCAATGCCAAAGCTATGCAGGACACTCAAAAAGAGCTCCCAGTTTTCAGAACAAATCATCTTTGAAGTCGCCATGTAAACACCAGCAAAGAGCCAACAGCGCAGGCAAGCACATCGCACCAAAACAAATTCGGCAGCAATGCAAATATTCTGGCTCCACGTCCTGCAGTCAGACTACACTGTCTGATGTTACACAGGGTATTCCCAAAAAATCGGCATCCCTGCAGAGAAGCTTTGCAGAATGCTGCTGTACACTGCCGTTAGCTTGAGAAAAACTTGCGTATTTCTCAGCAGTTAGCTACAACACAACATCTCACAACAGTGCCAGTAGTGCTGCTTCCCAATATATACCTGAAGACCTTCTCATATTTTCACTCCCGATTCTTTTAGAACCCTGAAACAGATACATCACGAGTTGCTTGACTACCATTCAGCTGCAGTTTTGTTCCTTCAGTATAAATGAGATGGGGAAATAGTTTCATTTCTCTGAAGTATAAAGTTAAATAGAGCAAACTGAGAAGTTTCTTTGAAAATAATGGCGTGAGATCACCCATACAGCGATTTTAAATGGCTCAAATAAGAGCAGTACTTGCATTTAGCAAGTACATCCTGAGGAACAGGAGGCTTTCTCAGTTTCAGCCACTTGGGTGCATTACAAGGGGGACAGTGCTCATTCATATGGGGAACATATTTTCTATAAAATTATTACTAACAGCTTTTTAACTCCACTCTTAAACAACCCAGAATGTGAATCAATTAAAGATTGCACAAGGACTTGACGTTTTCAAGGGAATTTGAGCCTTAATGAATTATTTTGTCACAAGCTCAGCTGAATGAACCATCTAGGCAGTGAAACATTTTATTCCTAAGTATATCGACCACTAAACCAGGGCTGGCAGGGCACAACACGGGTGTAAAGAATGACTGAAATAGTAAAATCCAGTGAAGTCGCAACAGGAGAAGTGACCAGTGCCCCCCGACTTTACAAAATAGGTAGGAATGGCTGCTCTTTGAGACCAACACTCAGCTTTGCAAAAGCTCTGGCAACAAAGCAGGTCAGCATTTCTGCATTGTAGTCATCTCAGCCTTTAATTTTTACAGCTGGCCCTGTTTATCACAGCCTAACTTTCACTAGAAAAGGAAAAACTGTCACTTTAAACAAAGCCATTCAAAACTCTGCATCTGGCTATAAATAAATCGTAGCAAACAAGATTTATGTTCTTGGTGTTATCATTTATGTTCTCAGTGTTGTCAAACCTAGACACTGCTGGCTTCCCAAGCAAACCACAGTTTAGTATTTTTCCCCCTATTAAACACACATGAACTAATACTAACATTGTTTATTTTCTCATCATTCAGGTTGTTGGAAAGTCATATTTCCAACCATTGCACCATTTAGCCATTTTCTCACTGTTCATACAAGCATATATTGCACAATGAAATTCTGGATGCTTCTGTATTAATAACACACCCATATTTATCATACATATGGTCCAGATCTGGAAAATACTCAGACGACTTTGGGCATATAAACTATCACAAACTCACAGAAGCAAGAGATGATCTATTAAAGAATAACCAAAACCCAGAATACCTCATCCGAGAACAGAATCACAACTCACCAAACTGCCTATTCAATGGGTAACCCCAACATTTTTGTCACTCAAGTGGCTGCATTTTAGCAAAAAATTAAGAAGATTACAATAAAAGAATTTTATTCTGGAAGGATGAGAAAAAATGTTAAATATGTTTTTATGGGAGAAACAGAGATACAGAGCTAGCTTGAAAACTGAAAATCTCTCATGCCCTGATCTATAAATAAAACTAGTTGGGCTTTTCTTTTGTACTAAATTTAAAGGAAAGTCTTTTCCATGGAGAGTTTTCTTTAAAACAAACTATGCCCCAGAAGGACTTTAATGATGGCGTTTCCAACAAGCAGCATGAATGAATTAAACAATAAATGCAGGAAGAAAGCAGCTGTATTTTTCTTTAATAGAAGCAGATGAATGTGTAGTTCAAACATGGCTGTGTTCTCGGGGAGAAAAGGACGACTCCTGACAGTTCTCACCCAGATTGCCACAACAGTTTTCCTTCACCGTGTACTCCAGCACCTTGGCTCAGGTGCACTTTGCCCTCTAGCATCACAAAAAGCTTCGAGGTTAGCTCCAGTGACCATCAAGCAGAAATTCCAAGTTCTGTTGCATACACAGTACCAACTTAGTCAGCTCTCTTCTCCGTGTTATCCATGGGCTATGCAGGGGAAGGGGAGGAAAGATACTTGGCTCTCCTTGATAGAGTCAGCTCAGGTCTACCATCACCACACAGCAATCAGAGCCTAACTGCTTGTCTTTATTCAACTTCTTCCCTTTGGGGATAAACCCCAAGGTTTTCTGTAATTACTCAGTCCAGAAATCACCGAGGTCTCTCTCTTCTCCTCACAAAAAAAAAAATCTCACAATGTCCTACTGGGAGCCAGAAGTTTCAAAATAACCCATTGAGAGGGACACCAAAAAAGTCTCCAGCAATTCATCTGAACATAGACAAAATACTGTGACTGAAGCAAGCTCGGGAGATTCGGTGGCACTACAGGAGAGCCTGCTGTACTTTTCTAGAACAGCAGCCGGTGCTTGTTAGCCTAGCTACAGCCACCAATTATTTCCATTGGGCATTTCAAACAGATACCCTCACCTTAACGTCCTGACCAAAGCTGTTATTCCGAACGGCTGAATATGCACCGCCCCAGCAACAGCAGCATTTCAGTCAGAGCAGAGGACAGAGGCCCTTGCAGTAATTCAGGTTTCCCACATCACTTTCTATCTTAGCTCTTAAGTTCCACTTTTCCCTTAATTTGCTTTCAGCCTTGAAGCTTCCTGTCCCTTAGGTTTTCTAGAAAGGAAACCGGTTTTCTCCTACTTACAAGGGCTGCATCTGCTGTTTTCTTCTTCCTCTGCAGTGAAGAGGTTTCTCTTGACACACAGGACTTGGGCATCCATACTGATAACATCAGAACCCATCAAATCTGTAAGAAATGTTGTGCTATTAAGTTGAAGCAAACAGCTTCTTTCCGTGGAGCAGAGCGGCTTCCCCCCGGTCCCGTGGCAGCCCGATCTCTGGGGCAGCAGGGCAGGGACCCTGCAGCTCACGAGGCAGCAGAGTTTTCTCTTTACACAGTAAAAAAGCTACAAACATCGCAAAGGTTGCTGCAGGTTATCCAGTCCTTTGCTGATGTGCATCATCCACGAGCAAGTCTGTCAGCACAGGCTTTACGGATACATACACAATACAGATGCACAAAACAAGAACACGAACCAGCTTTTGTATTTTGCTGTTGCAGCTCTGATTCTCTTTCCTATAGCTGTGAACTGGCCTTCAGTTCACTACCTCAAAACAGCTGAAGAACATACAGACCTCAAAGAAGCTGTGGAGCCTCCGGGCTCACGTGTCAGTCCGGAGAGGACTCCACACGCAGCAAGCCCTTCTCTGACAGAGAATTGACCCTTCTAGCAGATAGCTCCAAAAGGCCTTATATAGAATTAATTGACTTGCCCAAGGTACTCTAGTTAAGGTGAGTGGAGCCAGCTGGATTCACTTCAGTCCTTCAGGTCTTGGGCTGGGTCTTGCCAGGCTCTGTAGCATGCGGGAGCCGGCCGGCGATGGAGGGCACCGCGCAGAGCAGCGAGCGCCGGCTCAGCCCGACGGCTCCTCTCTGCTTCCTAGGGAGCTGCGCTCCAAGGGCAGCAACAAGCGTGGTGGCTGTAAACGAGATGGCACCTTTGCACGTGTAGTGACTGTCTTCACGGTTGTGTCAGTGGTTGAGAAGCATGAGATAAAACCGCTGCCGTGGGTGTGTTCTCCAAGCGTGCTGACTCACCGCATAGATTCCTATTGCGCGTTCTAAGAAACGGCGATTATTGCATTACAAAAAGAGAGAAAACACATGTGTTGAAACAACGCAGCTCACCGAGTCTAAAGACAGACAATTAATGAATTTTAGGGGGGCTGTCAATAATTCCCAGTGATATGCAAAGCTCATCTTGTGTCATTCAAGCAACAGCCCCTCACCCCCCCCATATACTTACGGTTACTTGGAAACGGCAACTATGGCGAATATGGGACAGATTTTGTGTCACAGATGAGTTAACTGTTAGGCATCCCAAAGGGTCTACATTTAATACTCATTATATTTCCAGTGCTTAGATTCTTTTATTTGTAGTAACTGTATGTTGCACAAGTATAAAGACTGAACTTCCTCATACATACTGTGGAAATACGTAAAACATAACTCAATGTCATTCGACCTGCTGATATTTCTATTTCCAGAAGAGAGCAGGAACACTGAAAAAAAAAAAAAAACCCAAGTCTTTCCCAGCAAATTCTGATGTATAGGATGTGACATAATGGTGCAAAAACTTTTGGCAAAAACAGGGGTTTTAAATTGCTCTGCTCTATTTTGCTGTGGTGGGAGTTTTAATGCAGTGCACTTTGCCTAGAACTGACACAAAAGAACAGACAATCACCTCGAGTGTGTTAGAGGGAAGAACAAAACAATTTTCCCGACAAAAATATATTGAGTTCAGTACGCTGTTTATAGGTTACAGTAAAGAGAAGGGTTTGATGTAATGGGTGCTTTCTGGCTACCAGGGAACCTTTCAAGGGCCCCCACAGAGGAGGGAGGTGGCAGTGACGAGGTGGCAGGTACGTGCTACGGAGAGGTGAAAGGGGCCAGAACTTTATTTCCCTTTTCACAAAACAATTTGCCGGGCTCCGTGTATTTCACCGAGCCCCGCCAGCGTGGGGCAGGTAACAGCTTACCGCAACACAAGCACGGCCGCCCGCCCGTTTGTGGCTCCGCGAGGGTTCGGGTCCCAGCACCCCCCGCACAGACGGCGTTTCTGACGGGTTTGCTCCTTTGACAGCGACCGACTGGCCACGTGGAGGCTGTGGACTAGGAAGGGGCCAGTGTGACGACGATGACCGCCCGCAGTCCCCCTTAACTAAAGCAGTGTCTTTTGGGGGGCTGCTCCACCTGCTAGGCGCTCTCAGGCTGGGGCAGGCGGCGTTTCTCCATCAGAACAAATGACTTTCTCAGATGGCCACGGTGCCAGCAAAGTAACTTTATCTGCTTTATTCCCCACGCGTCGGCGCAGAGAGGAGATGCTTGCGCGATGGTTTGCAATTAAAGCATCTCACCTGTGCGCCTTCATCTCCGCACAGTCCCCAGCAAACCGGCCTCCGCAGAACTGTTTCAGAAGCCACTTGCCATATGGCACAGTGCTTGGGGTTTATTAGCTTGCTCAGAAGCGTGGTTCCTACTGCAGTGGCTGTTGATGACAGTGGCAGAAGTGCCCTGCACAAGCCCTGCCTGTGAGCCTGAGCAGCGAGGACCTCCTGTGCACGCTGATGCTAACACTGCCTCCTTGTACATGCTTTCTTCTTCTCTTCCCTCTCTCTTTTTCTAATGAAATCTTTCCATATTATTAATGGCTAGGGTGGATCTATAGAGTGTGTTCCTTCCAGGATTTTCTTGTTTGCTGTAGTCTTCAAATTTTCCAGTTCATTTCCTATTTTCCTGCTCTAAAACCCCTGCCAAAAAATCCCTGAAGCACACTTTGGTACTTGAACAGAAAAAACCCGAACATTTGAGAATAGACACTGGATCCAGACTCTTGTAAATCAGTAGCAATTTTCCCCTCAAATATGAGTCATTTTCATCAGCGGCTGACAGTTCCTCAAGGTGAGTTTTTATCTACTTAAGTATGCAGATGCCCTTCAATCACTAAAATGGGGAACAGTGTGTCATATAATTGATGTGAAATTAGTTGTCCAAGAGCATTCAGCCAAAATATAAAGACTGGACTTACGATAGGCTATTTAATCAGGTTCCTTTAGGAATTAAATGATTAGGAATGAAATTAATGAAATGGATTTATGCCTAGATATTCTAAACGACACTAGCTCTCATAGCTGAAGAAGAAACAGGTACCCAAGAAAAAGTTCCTCACTCATGGACTGGAATATTAGAAACAAAAGTGGCTATGTAATCCCCCATGGAAAGAATTATTTCGGTTTCATGTAATCCCTCACCAGAAAAAATTGGAAACATTACAAACTCCACTGATATTAGAGCTCAAGCACATGATGGTGCCAACTGGAACAGGTTAGGAGTTGGGGAATTCCGTAGGACATTCGAGGAGAAAAAAATTCTGAAGTAATTTCATGGATTATTGTTGTTTTTAATCCTTTCTGTGGCTTCTGAAAGAAAATCCTCACACATTTAGTTGCTCATGATATGGACACTTCCCTGTAAACATAAACTGAAAATAAAAGCAGTTGGACACCAGTCAAGCTGGTGGAACTACTATTAAATGACTCAGGCAGCCTGATATGTGAGACTGGTGATTTCAGTGTATAACAGTGGTAATTTGGGGCTGAGCTAGTTCTGTTTATGGGCGTGATCCACTGTTCTCTGCTTGAGGATAAAATAGCAGGTGATTCTAAGGGACCTTTTGCTCTGAACACCCCCACCCTTCATTTGCTCTGCAGGGACAGACTCCCCCATCCACAGGAACCCCCAGGGCGTCAAGAGAGCTGCATGCAGGTTGGAAAGGCAGATCTCGTGCTGCGGCAGCTCACAGCATCCCCTCCCTAGGCACTGTGCAAGATTCAAGCCCAAACAGAGGAGAACATACATGCTAGTACCTCCACTGGGATTTTCTCCTTCAGACGCACCTGGGCACATGCGTGTTTTTTCAGTCTTTGCACTCAATATCTGCTCATTTCCTTCCACCGATGAACAGCAGGACGCAAGCTGACCCATGGATTTTCCATGGCTACATTTGGTGAGATGCTGCCTTCAGTACGAGTGCTCAGTTAAACTTATTGGCTTAACATGGGGCAGCCTCGCGGTTCCTCTTCTTCTGCAATTACAGCTTGCTATGCTGAGTCCCCATCACCGATTTCAGCTTGCCTTAAAACACTGCGCTGTGGGCAGCGGTGGCTCAGGAGCTGAGCCCGCTGGCTCCGTGGCTGCCCGTGCCGGAGGGGCAAGGCAGGTATCCACCTCGTCAGGTACCCCCAGCCCTGCTTCACTGAGAGCTCGCTCTGCTCGTCAGCTGCAAATCTCATTAACTGCATGTAATGAGGATGTTAGACATCTAGGCACTAGAACTGCTGGCTTTGAGAAGGTAAAGAGTCCAAGTCTTTATAAGGTTTCATTTATTGAAATATATTCTTTTTACAGGTCTCATGTTGCCTTTTCCCCCCCCATCTCTGATGGTGACACCACCCCTGAGTATTTGATCGGGCAAAGTGGAGTACCCAAAGTCCGCAAATATTCCACATCAGGTAAATCTGCCTGAAGCAGGACACAGCCCAGCCCTACGACATCCCCACCTCAAATAGGAACTACTTTGACTTAATCTATTTTTGCTTTTAAATATCCTAGGTAAAATTTTTGTTTCTTGATTTTTTCCAGCCTTCAGATACAACTTTCTAATAACAAAAATAATGTCTCTCTGAAAATGTGTGGTCTAAATTAGCTTAAGGTTTTCCACAGTATTTAAGTGTCACAGAAATGGAACTGAGGCTCAGGAAGACAAAGGCCCAGATTCAGTTTCACTGATATGCATAAAGAAGACAACTAAATTAGGAACCTAGTCCCCAAAAGTTTTCTCTTCAGTAAATGGGGAGTGATAAAAGCCCAGCAGCTCGTAAGTAGGTGAAGTCTCTCTCTCTCTTCCCCCCTGCTGTTGACCTTCTTAACCGGAGTTTAAAGTTACTTTCTTCAGTTGTAAAAGGTTAGATGGGACGAATCCAGATCTTGGTGGCTTGCCCTAGAAAGCCTGTGACAGATCTGGAAATAAACCCCCCAAGAGGGCAAGCTGGAGGTTATCCAGCTACTCTGGATATGCAGGGATCCATCTTTCCCCTCAGGAAGGAATAATGATCTCACATCAGTAAAAGAAAAAATAGTTTTGAAGTAAATCCACTGAATACAGTGGGTTTAAAACAGTGTAGCTGAAATCAGCATCTGGACTATTGTCTTGGATACCTTAAAAGTCCATGATTTCTTCCTCTAGGGGCATGTGCTTCTAGGAAATATATATTACTTTGGCTGAAAGACAGTACTTCAGAGAATGTCATCAGACCACCAGCACCGTTTAATAGTTCTGCTGTGTCGTTCTGAGAAATACTGTTTTCTGTAGGAATTCGGGAATGACCCATAGAAACAACTTTGGCAGTGCGTGTATTTCCCTTTGGATTTGTCAGGGTAGCAAAGGATCTGAAGAGCTGAATCCTTCCAAATCTTCTCAGCTCATCTGCATTACAAGGACTAAGTGGCTCACCAGCGGTTCCTCCGTTAGTCTGAGGCTCTGACATTAGCAGGGTTACATTTGATCCAAGATGTCTTGAGAAGCGCAGGGAGAGTAATGTTTTCTAACACCATCAAATTCCCCTCTCTGTTCTTGGTGAGAGAGATTCATTGCAAAAACAAGCAGTAAATTCGCAAAGGCTGCAAGAGTGCAGCGCTGAGGGCCAGGCAAATTAAGACAGATGTTCTGAACTTTGGGATAGTGAGGACGTGGTTTCGTGCGGCCGGCCACGTGAAGGCTCTCAGAACATCCTCCCTTCTCAGACGCGGTAATGAAGCAGATAGCATAATGAGACACGATAAATCAAAATCAAGATGACTGTGGTGGGTGGGGTTGCAAACCTGCAGCCATTCTTGGGGCCTGCAAACAGAGTCCACTGCTTGGCTGACTTCCCCAGCTAGATTCATGCTGCTCCGCACATTCCCATTGCGTGGTCCTGAAAAATACAAAGGAAGAAAGTGTGGGCAAGCGTTTGAGAGACAGGAAAACGATTTGTCAGGAAGTCTTGCAAAAGAGAGAGATTTCTTATAATGTTACTCTTTGTCTCTGCATGGCCACGAAGAATAAAGAAGAAAAAAACCTGAGGTGCTTTCTGGAGGGAAGCAGAGCTCTCCAGAATGCCTGGTGAGCAGTCACCGGTCATCTCAACTCAACAGTCACCAGTCAAGCAGTCACCAGGCACCAGTCACCAGTCAAGCAGTCACCAGGCACCAGTCACCAGTCAAGCAGTGACAAGGCAACTCAACAGTCAGCATCCTCAGGCAATCCTGTTGCTCCCCCCACTGAAGCTGCTTTCCTGGCTGCTCAGGAAAGCTTGCAGAAGCTCTCTTCGCCAGCCTTACAAACACCCAGTCTTGATGCAGCCACGAAGCAATGGCCTCTTCTTCCCAGCTCTGTGCCCTCCTGTCGTCCTTCGTGCAGGAGGCTTCCCCTCGCACGCCCTGCCCTCCGGGGCTGCCTGGTGAGCCCCTCCTGCAGCCCATCCGCCTTCTCCCCAGGCTGACCACTAAGAGACACCTTGCAAGGTGCAGGGCTGGGAGCCTGCAGCGTAGAACTGCCGGAGAGATCGCCTTCACTCCTTCTACCTTTGTGCCAACCTGCCCCAGCAGTGGGATTCAGGCCCGGGATTCAGGCCTTTTTTACATTGCATGATGCAGCTCTTACATCCGTGCTGAGTTAGTTTTATTTGCTTTATGTGAACTACACAGAAGCACAATTCAAGAAGAAAAATGCTTTTTATCCAAAACCATTGGAAAATTAACAGGCAAAGGCAAATGAGAATGGTACTCAAAGTCAGTGAAGACACTTGATTCTCCCAGTCCCCTTGTAAGGAAGCCCAGTGCTGTGGCTCAAGTTTGACACCCATTAGAAGTCTGTCTGGAGCTTGCAGTGAGAAAGAACTGCTTCTACTACCTTTTTCCACCAAGAAGAAAAATCTCAAACATGACTGACAGCTGTCACGTTTCATTACTGCACATTTCATTACTTCCATACTGTCAGTCGTGGTCACAATTTCTCCAACATCAGATTTTTCTGGTTTTTTAGCCCCTGTTCCTCCCTCTCCCTGTATTTAAATATCAGACTGTGGACACAGAACAAATCACCTTAGTGGGAATGGCCATTAAAGGCATGGGTAATATAGATGTTTATTGTCCCACATGCTTTCCCATTTAAAATATTTGGCCTGAGAATGCGGGAGATAAAGAATTTATATTTTGAGGTCTTTATAAAACATAGCTTACATCCCCTGATTTATGCTCCTTGGGACTTGTTCTGTGTAAAACATTTAACTAGCTACACTTTAGATAAAAGAAACATCTGAAGCATTGGTTGTTTTGGAGTCTCTCACTTTTTTCTGCCATATATCTTCATAAAATTTAAGTGCCAGGCACAGTATTTTAAGTTTAGGACCTTTCCTCTTGTCCCCGAGTTCTCTTTTCTTTAGCAACGTTCATAATGTCACTTTAATATTCTCCCCTACTGCTGGGCTCTCAGGACCGACACAGCCCCTAGTTACACGAAGCAGCACGGTGCACCTACCGAAGCAGGGGATCGGTGTTTGAGTCCCAGTTTTGCCACTAAGGACACGAGACAAAGCCTGCAAAATGCAATTCATGCAAAACGAACGCATGAAATGGCAGCTTCCGCTGGCATCAGTGTCCGGAGGAGCACAGTGATACAGCCCGGGCTGAGACCCGCAGCCCACCGGTGCTCCAGGATCGCCCTTGGCAAAGCAGCGCGGCACCATGCGTTGAAGATCTAAAACCAGCCGAGGGGGCAGGGTGAAAACAACAGCAGCCCCTCCTTGCTTGGATGAGAGGTCTCGAGCTGCGTCTCTTCAGCAGACCCGCTGCCTGACGACGCGTTCCTGAGCAGAAACGAACAGAAGTACTTGTGCATCCTGCCAGTGCAGTGTCTCAGCCCCCCTTGTCCTGTCCTTCTGCCTTCATCACCGTTTGGGACGCGCACCCACATACGGGGCAGTTCGGCCTCGCAGCTATGGCGCTAGATGGGGATGCAGAAAAATCTGAATTCAATTCCTGGCTCTGCTGCATACTTTGGTCAGGATCTGAGCCAGGCGGTTATTTCCCCCTGTCTCTGTTTCCCTTCGGTAAAACAGTGACCAGATTATTTCTTTTCTTTTCAGGTGGTTCTGTGTGGTTCAGGTGGTTCTGCAGGGTGTGGGCAGTGCTGTACGGAGGCACCCCGCTTGTTCAAAATGTGCTCCCTCTTCTACGGAGAGCGGCTCAGCCACGTTAACATCTGGCTGATTTGCTCATTCAGGAAACAGGGGTGCTGAGGGGGTCCCAGCGCCCTGCTAAAAGAGCTCTCCTGCTTGTTCAGAGCCGGCTTGCCTGTCTACGCCCAGCACAGCATTTCGACGCACGGACGTGCCACCAAGACCAGGGACAGCCTTGCCCTACCTACTGTTGGGCCGACGCGTTGGATGCTTTGAACAGTCACGGCTTCTACCAGCTATTACTGTAGTCATAGATACACTGCCCTTAGAGAAATCAGAATCAATTTAGGCACCTAATACTGGGATGTCTGTGAGTGAATTGGTTTTGAATTAATCGAGTAAAACAAGGCAGTGAAAACCCATGTAACATGTTGGTCTGGAAACTGCTGCGGCCCTGGGGATGGAACGACAATACATATTTTACACTGTGAATTTTTTATTAAGGGCTGTTTTTTTATTTTTTATTATTGAATATGAATATTTTACACGTCCGAGTTCAGAACAATGCTTTTTTTGGCTGCCTCTGCACTTTTCATGGTTGTGTACCCTTGCGTTGCATAACTGAGAGAGATCCATTTACACACAGGGGGAAAGGGGACTAATGAATCTCAGCAAAGCTAACTTTATTGTGTGTGAAAAAAAGCACTCTGAAGTTTTCCAAATAAAAAAAATATATACATATATAAAATACTTGCATGGAATGGCTTAATAAAATCAGTGTGTGCGTGTATGCATGTGTGTGCACGTGTGGGCGCACGTGTTGGCGTGGGTATGTGTATAATGACCACACATCCGCTCTCAGCCAGAGCTACATCTTGCTCCACGTAGCGACATCTCCGCTGGGAAAAGCTCTAGAACGTTCTTACCTCCTGCGCACCAAATCCCTCATATTCAGGTGCTCACCTGGATGTTTCCAAAGTCGGAGAAATGGAGGTGGGCCGGCCAGTTGCTTGGTAAATGAAGGTACTCAGCCGCAGGACTGGTATTTATCTGCCTTTGGTAACGCCGTTACCCTTTGCAGCCCCTTCTAAACATCCGCAGAGCTTGTTTTCACACCCGCCTCTGCAGGACACCCTGCAAGGTCTGCCTGCTGCAGACCCTTAGCCTTACTGCTCCGTCTTAGACACTCCTGGCCGGGTCTCTGCTGGTCTTCGAGAGCGCTACCGCTCCGTAGGGCCACGTTGCCGAGCATCTTTGACAACTGCCACGCTCCTACAAGCAGCTCTTGCTTTTGTCAGGCTGCACACACCCGGGCCTGCTGGCATCGCTTCGTTCTGACCGTGGATGGTGAAGAAACTCCTAATTTACCCGGACGATTCGGAGCTGACCTTGCTTGCTAAGCCTGGCTGCTGACCCTCACGTGGTAAGGCTGTGAGCGCGGCGGTTCCGAACTTCTGCAAGTTCAGGCCCCTCTGTACCGTGCCCTAAGCATCGCCCTGCCTGGGGACAAAGGGGCTCATTGCCCTACCTTCCCCTGTGCCCCTTCGGGAGAGATGTACTTGGCATTCTCTCTCCAGCTGCTTTCAGAACAAGCTATCCACCACCATCCTCCCTGAGACCTGCGATCTGCAAGGCAGGGGTGAGGGCACCTTTTACAGCAGCGTGCTCCCACAGCTCAGCATGGATGAGGGCAGGAGACGGGAGATTTGAATAATAAAGATAATAATTATTTGTCTAGTGTATATTTGAACCCAGCCTTTTTATTGCGCATATGATAACAGGGAGGAGAGGGAGAAAGCAAGAGCTCTTGCACAGTTCTCGAGAGCTCGCAACCAAAAATGGGCAGGGTGACAAGAACCACATTGTTTTGGGTAATCAGTGTGCATTGTCCCAGCCTGACATTACTGCATACCAATAAAACCTTCAAATTCACAGGGAATGGGGAAAGTGCAAAATGATGAATTGTTTGACATTTAAAAGAAAATAAAGAGCTGCTGCTGGATTGAAACTTAAATGAGACTTGGGGAGGGAGGGGAAAAATTACCAGGAGCAGGTTGAGATTTTTATGTAATTCCAGTGCAAACTTCACAAAAGATTTTGTGTTTCTGATCTTGTGGCCCCCAAAGTCCCAGATCTTCGCGCTGATACACGCTCTTAAAGCAAGAGCCAGCACTTACCCCAAATAGCTTGCAGGAGAAGTAAAGGATGGAACAGAAGAAGGGTGTTTATCAGCGGGAAGCGATGCCTGATGTGCCCAGGATTAAACTTTTCATTCCACAACAAATCACCGGTAAGTCTAGGAATTAACTCAGGCCTCTCTAATGCCTGCAACCAGCCCCATATTCACCAGACTACTGTGGCTTTCCTGAGGCTAGAAAGATCCCAGGCATTTACAACTTAAATCCTCGATGTATCCAGAGGACAGGTAGAGCATAGGTGGAAACACGTCAGAGAAAGGACTCCTGCCATTCACCTTCTGTGTCACGAGGGCCAAGGGAATAAGGTCCCAAATGATTAAGACCTCAGACCTCTTCAATGCAAAAAAGTATAAGCAAAAATAAATGAAGCAATGAATTTCCAGCGCCCTGTGCAGTGATGGAAGCACAAGGTGACCAGGAGACTGAAGAGGCTGATATAAAGTCTAGAGTCATGGAACACGTGCCAACTTCTGCTATCTTGTTGCGTGTCCTTGAGCAAAGTCATGTCTAGGAGGGAAATGGAAACAGCCGGGCCAAACCAGTACTGTGGGTGTTGCATACCTGTAATAATGGTTTGTTGAATGATTTTCAGCTGGGAGGAGCTGAACCAGGTCCCTTGATGTAAAACGAGTTTGGTATCAATGAACCCACCCTGGATTACATCAGGCGGTATCTTGTTCTGCAAGGGGGAAGTCTGATTAAAAGCACACACAGAGCTCTGCTAGGTGTCACTCTCCAAACACGTTTTGTGTCTGCATCTGCGTTTGCAGAGTTATCACGCTCTTTGCTTTTCTTTTCTCCTTCCTGGCCACAACCTTGAGTTGCGCTGCTCGCTCAGGTTCCCTCTGCTTTCCAGCACAGGTTTTTGCATTTTTATTTGCATTAGATTATTGGAGCAGCAGTCTAAACACTTAAGTTACTGTAAATCCCTCCTCATATGGAAGTCAGTGAGCTGTAAAATATTTAAACTGTCTACAGTTGTACCTCGTTTGTTTACACATTTCCAGTGGGCTGCTAAAAGGTAACACACTGCAATAGGAGAAAGATCCAAGATTGCTCATTCCGATTTCATAACAGCTCTAAAAGTGCTCTGAATACTTACAGTAACTTGATGGAGTAATACATACCTCAGCTTTCTGAAGCCTTAGGGCCCAGGTGGAGCAGGACAGCTACCTGCTTTCCTCCAGACTCTTTGCTTTACGCTTTCACTCCGATCATTGGGGAAAATGAGGTTAGGCGGGTCTTGCTGTAGTTACTGCTGGACTCATCCACAAATCGTCCTCCACTCCCCGGCCCGTGTCCTCCGCAGCTGGGTCTTTCAGCCCTTTTTATTTTTCCACTTGCCCTGCTGAGGAAGTGCTCCAGGGCTCGCTGGGCAACTGAAGAGGGAGGGAGATGTGCCTCTCTTCAGAGCACCCGTAAACGTCTTGTAGGAAAGGAAAAGCGTGTTGTGATTCTTCAAAGGGCAGCGAGAGGAGGTGACAGATGACTAAACAGTCCCAAGGCAGCAGAGGGCATCAACGAGTTTGAAGATTCATCTCCAGAGCTGAATGAAAATAGCCAGACACTGTACTGAATAATTAACAAGACAGATTTCAGCGCTTTTCCTATTTTCATGTTAGTCTTGAACAAATTCAAGAAGTTCTTCGGTATACCTTGAGGGTTTTTTTCAAATAATTTTTGAACAATATATAAATCATAGTGCTAATTAGTTTCCCAAATTATGACGAGATTTCTATTGCCTGACTGGATGCAGTGCATGTATCTGCAGGTGTGGATGAAGACGACGGCTGTAAATGCATAATTTTCAAGTTGTTTATTCGAATGCAAATTTCATTGCTGAAAATTCACACCTTTGCTATGAATTTCATAGTTCACTTTGGAAATCCAATCAGTTAGCCACAATATTTATGCTAGTTAAGCTTATTTATAATTATTTGTAAAAACTGAGCTTGGCAAGGCAGATTTGCTTAGTAATTCCAGCAAATATTTGGAGGATTATTTTGTCACTTCCCCTAGCTCTCGGTGATGTCGTAGAGGAATAACACTTTCTCCTAATGTATTCAGCTTTTCCCAAAAGAGAATCAGTGTCAGCTAGGGACCGATGCCTCCACCTTCCCTTGGATGCCCGACATCAGAACAGGAGTCCTCTGAGAATAAACCCAAACCAGATCCCTTTCACCTCGTGCTCTCTGACTAATTTACTAATTTTAATTAGCATTATATTAAGTTATCTAAATGTAGTCTCATGTAGTCCTTATGCTAGAACATTAGTGAAATCCCACAGAAGGACAAACGGAGGCAACGTTTTACGTGATGTGACATAGCAAGTCACACGGCAAGGCCGCCAATGGCGCAGAGATACTCCAGGTCCGAGAGCTCTGCTTTAACAGCCAGATCCACTCGTTTTCCTTTATGAGCAAAAACAAATTTAGAAGTTCAGACCCCTCTGAGCTCCTCCGGGGCTGCTCCAGGAGATCTCCAGCGCTGTGATGAAGGGTCAGCAATACCCCTGGGCCCTCTGTTTCTCCATCAGAGGCCTCTTTCCACTCTTTGGAAGTTTACGGTGAATGGCAAGGAGCCAGCCCCCACGGGCACGGGACGGAGGTGGCTTGTTCTCAAGTGTTTAAAAGTCTGACAAACTGTTTGCAGTTCTAGCAGGGATCAACACATTTCTAGAATTAAAACCAACATCTTGGATAGCAAAAATGCTCTGAACAAGGACTCTTTCTTCAACCCAATGCACAAGGGACCTTTCTTTAGTAAGCTATAAATTCACTTACTATAAATCAATTATTTTTGTACTGGTTTATTAACTGCTCTCCAGCTGTTCAGATTGGCACTTAAAAAAAATTCCTGGATGGTCCTACGGAAGTTTTCAAAAGCATTTTCTCTGGAGTACTGTTGGTCCAACCTCGTTATAGTCTTCCTTGGTAACCCACATATTCCTAAGTGCTCTTAAGCTGGCAAGGATGGAAGCACCAACTCACAGGCAGTACATCCGATCTTGGGGCGAGATGATCTTGATATGAATTGTGTTGGGAACTCCTGTCTGGAGCTGCTTCAGTAGCCTCTCCTTGAAACCTTGGAGTAGAGTCGACCTGCCCGATAACAGCACGTTCCTTAGGACGTGGGACTGGATATGCTCATGACACTTGGCGACGCGCTGGAGGACCATCCCTCCAACCCCTGGCCCTGGGATTTCTGCCTCTGCGGGCACTAAAAGCGCTTCAGGAGCTCAGACTAGCTGGTCTCCTGCCTTGACAGCCCTTCCGTCAGGGAGAATGTACTCACACCTAAGTTTTTCAGGCTTTTTCTGCATATTTTGGCTAGGGTCTAAAGCAACATCGCACAGCTTCTCCTTCATATCCCTGACAACTTCTCTCTGCTGTGCTTAGGAAGGAGTGCCTGGTCTCCGAGAGGAGCCTAGCAAGGTATTTGGTTACACCTTTGCCTGCAAAATCCAGCCTGGTAATGCCACACAGCAGGTAACAGCCTTTGTGACAGGGACGGTGACGGTGACACGTTCGCCACTGTCCAGCACGAGTCCGGTTGTGCGGGCACAGGCATAGGGGGCTGTTAGCGCCTGCAGAGTCACGAAAAGGGCAGGCACCTGGAAGCTTTCAAACACCATCTCAGACATTTTTTCTCAACGGGAAAAGGGTTGAGAGGGGTCTCGGTCAGCAGTGCTGGCCTCTCACTGCGTTTCATTTTCAGTTCTTGTTCATATAGGTACCTCCAAATCTTCTCCATGTCATCCCAGGATGTAACTACTCCATTTTCCATTGGGTAAGTAAAAGACAAAATGCCCCTTTTGGACTGGGCTTCTTCCCTGACATAGCAGTCCTCACGAACCACCCCAAACAAGACACGTTTGAATTTGGGGTGCCCCACAACAGTAGAAATAACCGAACGGGGTGCCTGTTCCCCCGACAGACCAGCCTTACGCTGTCCAGAGCTGATGTCAAAAATCACCCGGCGCGGGTCCCTGCCGCTGCCGCCGCAGAGTCAGGCGTCCTGCGCAGGACGGTGCCGTCCCTGGCAGCGGCTGCTGGCGCAGAGCATCGGCGAAATGTTCTAGATCCCCCCGTCGCGACTAGGCACCACCGGGCTGAGCTCACCATCCTCCGCAGCTGCACCGGCAACGCCGCTTCCTCCAGGGAGCCGGCAGCGTGGAGCGGTTTGATTCAGGGTTAGTACTTGGAAGTGAAACTGGGTGTTCTTACTTCCCAGATAAATTACAGCAGAGAATCAATGGATTTTTTTCAGACCCTCAGGCACAGAGGAGGGTCGGTTACAGTAATTGCATTTGCATTGATTTATATTTGGATCCTGTTTGGGGTTTTGCTGGGTTTCTAAAGGAAACATTTTTAATGAGGTCAAAAATAATGTGAAAGCTAGTTTTAGAATACAAAACCCAGATATCTCAAAGACTTTAGCGGGAAGAATCTCCCAGCAGAGGAGATACGCTACTCCCCATATGACTCCAAGGCAGGCTGTGAGTCAGCTAAGGAGTTACTGCATCCCCGTGATATCTGCACACCCGCACGCCCTGCGGAGGGGAGGGGAGCTGATAAACAATAAGATCCTCCTTACCAATGTTTTTAATGTTTTATTTTCAGACAGCTTCTGTCAGCCAATAAACACACCAACAGCTGTAGCACCTTTTAGGTCAGCCAGCTCTCAGCAGGGTTTCTTGCTCAGGTGTTGTTGTAGCAAGCCATTTACTTGGTCTGACGTTCTCCTTAAAAGCATTTCTGGTGAATGACAGCTGCCCCAAAATCCTTGTAATCACTCACAGTGACCCACATTTGTTTGAAAGATGTCAGGCAGGTGAGGATGGAGGCCCCAATCCACACGCAGTATTTTCCCTCAGGGGGTGCAATGATCCTCACAAACATGCCAGCAGGCGTTCGCAGCTTCACGTCCTTCAGGATCCGCTCTTCCAGGCCAGCGAAGAGCATGGACCCACCTCAGAGCAGGATGCTGCCATAAAGATTCCTGCGCACGTCGACGTCACACTTCACGGTGCTGTTGAAGATCATTTTGTGCACACCAGGAGCTTCAACTCCAATGTTTGCAGGCACCAAAAGAGTCTCTGGTGCACGAAAGAGCTGGTTGCCTATCTAGATAATATTGTTGTCAGGCAATCTGTATTCTTTCATGATTTCTTCTGGCTTTGCTTTCATTTCTTGGATAGGGTCTAAAGCTACGTAGCACAACTTCTGTTTGATATCTCTCACAATTTCCCTTTTAGCTGTGCTAGCAAAAGTGTGTCTACTCTCCAAAAGAAGCTTCATAAAGTATTTGGTGATATCCAGCCTGGAGACAGCATGGGGTAAACAGTATCCTTCATATGTGGGGACGTGTGGGTAACACCATCCCCGCCGTCCATGACTATTCCGGTAATACGGGCTGATGCGTAGAGTGCCAGAGTTGCCCGGACCACAACGTACATAGCTGGCACCATGAAGCCTTCGAACATGGTCTCTGTCATTTTTTCCCGGTTTGAGAGGATTGAGGGGGGCTTCAGGCAGCACCACTGGCCTTTCACTGGCTTCCTTCTTAGCTCATACTCATAGACATGTCTCCAGATCCTTTCCATATCATCCCAGCACGTAACTATGCCATGGTCAATTGGATAATTCAAAGACGGAACCCCTCTTTTGGACTGAGCTTCTTCTCCAATGTAACATTCTTTCTGCCCAGCTCCCAGCATTGTGGCTTTGACTTTCTAGCGACCAACAATTGCTGTAAAAACAGACTTTGGGCCACTGTCACCTGCGATACCCGCTTTGAACAACCCAGACACATTGTCAAAGATTACAGCTGGGACATCCAAAAGGTTGGGGTCAAACATTCTTCATGGAGTCGATGGCTCCCCCGGCACCGTTTGCCTGTTCCCCTTTTACAGGCTGGTCACCACTGCTAGGGAAGTCTTCTCGGGGATGTACAGCTTGCCGCTTCCAACGTGTCTGCCCCCACCTACCTCGCAATGGCCAGCGATACAGTAATACATTTTTTCAGCAAGTTACCTGATCCCAGGCACTTCCCTGGCTCTGACCAGTGGAGCTTCTCCATGCCTCCAGCCAGACGACTATCAATTCACCCAGTCTGATCCACAGGTCATGGACCATCCCTGTAACGAGCCGGGGAGCATTCTTTTCCTCAGAATAGCAAAGCATGTCATGCAAAATACATGCATGACAATAATTAAATTTTTTCACATGTGCCTCTGGCTTAGCTAAGACTCTACAAATATTTCCAAGAGTTCGTGAAGATTAGGACAATTTTGCCCCCCTGTAAGTATTAACTGAATTACCAGTTTGTTTTTCTGAATAATGTCTGCATTGGAAGCAGAGCTTTTTCAACGGAATCCTTTCTGATCCTTTATAGGAAACTCCTAAAAATATTTTTAAGTAGGTAGAACTATGTTTGGCACTGATTATGGCATTCTGGAGTCTTTTTTCCTGTCCTTGTTACTCAAAGACTATTTTTTTTGGTAAAATCACAAAAGTGAAATAATAATTTCTGCCTCTTGCTGGTTTAAAAAACCCTGACAGCTTTAAACAATGCTTATAATACCTTCTAGTGCAAAGAAATTCCTTCCCCTAACGAATCTATATCCTAGGCTGCTGACAAGCTGACCTGCCTGCAAATAAACAGACATGCAGATGTCTTCCTTCCACGCTTCCCTTTTCCATTCAGCACTTTGCTGAGAAGAACAAACTTTTTTTTGAATTTTGTTCAGAAGCATTAAAAATATCCTGGACTTCACAACTGATCTCCATTTCACATCTAATTGTTGGGTTTTTTTTAATTTTGCCAAGAGAAGATTTCCCAAAGAAGGAAATTTCTATAGCTTTGAATCCAATCAGATCTGACAATCCAAATCCGTTTACAGAGAAAATTTCCTTTAAAAAAAAAAAAAAATCACTATATAACTTCAGTTTGAATCCTTGGCTGCCAGAGTTTAATTGCTTCTCCTTGTGGCTCTAAATCCAGGGCAGCTTCAAAGCAAGGGTGGCTTCTATTAAATTTAATTACTTTTTCCTGCAGCTCGCATGGTAAAGGTGCTAGCTACTAAATGAAGGTGGTTATGAATTAGAGGCAGATTCCAAACAAAGATATATATTAAACAGAAATCTTAAGTGTAAGCAAATGACCTCCTTGTACAGAGACGTTTATATCCCAGATGAACTACTAAAAAAAAAAAAAAAGCCACCTAACAAGGGATCAGCTCTGTGTATGTTATTTCCATTCTGCTTAGATTCCAGCCGTGTTTGTGTTAAATGCCACCGTATCCATTTTAGCGATTTCTCTAATCCTCTTAATATTTGTGTACATATATTTCAGTGTGTGGCACGCTTGTTTGCATGCATGCTTCTATATTCATGTCAACAGGTGTCCTAATCATTTAAGAGGCTGATACACGCGTCACACTAGAAGCCCCATTTATCCTGCGTGGTCTGCACGCGGCTCGCAGCAAAGCCCTCCGTTTTGAACATGATGCTGAGTATTAAAACAAGGGAATATTGACTGTCAGTATTAAATGGCAGTTGAACCCAGGTGCGGGAATGCTTACCTGTTCCCTCGTATTGGTTCTGCCGTAAATCACCTTAAAAAGGGCATGTGTGAATTAGCTTTGTTACCCTAGGGTTTGTAATAAGTGAAATTAGTTCGTGTTTAGCTGAAGTGCTGTAAATTGAACTCCTAGGAGAGACAACATGAGACATCAAAAATTCCTCGTGCTCCCCTGGCGGTATAGGTTACACTGATATGACAAGATCTCATTCGGGCACGGACCGACAGCTCATTTTCTGAGAGCCACTCTGTCTTTGGCCGTTGACGATTGCCAGGGGCTGCCCACTGTGGAGAGACACATAGGGAACTGGACTGAGACGAGCAAAGCCATTCCACGTGAGCTGCTCGCGTCTCGACGAGATGGTGTCCACTGTTTGTCACCTCTTAATGGGACGGAATGTGGACTCAAAGCTGGGAGGCACATTGGAAACGCAGGAATACTGTAATTCCCACAACATACCAAACGTAAATGAGCTCTGTCCCACAGACATTGGATTGTAAAAATTCATAGATAGTTAAACGCGTTGTTTATAGGCCAGTCTTGCTTGCTTTATATGTCAGTGCTGAGCACACATTTTCACTTACCGGCTTACACATGTCTTTTTGCTTTATTGACCACGTCGCCCGTACAGAATTGATCCTCCCAGGCAAGCCAGGGCTTGTCCTTTCTCCATAGCCATCCTCTGTCCAAACACTACTGGAGACAAACACGTAGCTCGGGGCAGATTCCGAGTGAATCAGGCCAGACTGGAGAGCACCTACAAAAGGGTGATGAGCTTTGGAAGGTCTGAGTTTACCTGGGGTAAAACCAGAGGGAAAAGGGTCGGCTAACTCTTAGTCTGTACGCCCACGTAAGCCCCAAGGGCCTGACTAACGTGTGACGCCTGTAGCAGCAGGGATAAACGTCCTTCCCCATCTGGAAAGCATCACCAAAAAGAGACACAAGAGACTGAGGGAGAGACGCTTCTCTCCATGCCTTTCTCCACCAGATTATTTTGATATCTTCCCTATTTTTCCTTTGCATTTATGTGGGTCTTGTCATCCTCAGCTGACCGCTTTCTGGATGTCACCTCATTCCGAGCAGGCACAGTGCAGGGCAGCAGTTGTGGCGATGTGATTATAGTACACCAAATACGGGCGATACCCCAGAAATAATAACGCTTCATCAGAGAATCCCTTAATGAAATCCATGGAATCATGATTTTTCCTGTTTCACAGAGAAAGGGGACAATTGCAAGGAATTTGTTCATTCCCCAAACTCATTCCACTCCGAGCCTTTCTCAGCTTCCTACAGGCACCTGATTTTGCTGCCTAACGCAATTATTAGGAAATCTCAGACGTACAGCTCCAGGGAAG
This sequence comes from Mycteria americana, assembly GCF_035582795.1. NCBI lineage: Eukaryota > Metazoa > Chordata > Aves > Ciconiiformes > Ciconiidae > Mycteria > Mycteria americana. The sequence goes on along the minus strand of NC_134382.1, from coordinate 10,049,754 downwards.
ACCTGCCTTATCCTTCATAAACTTGACAGGGACTTGATGAAATGGCATTAATTTCTCCATAAAATAACTTAGCTTTCTTAGTCAAGATATATCTGCCACCTTACTGGGGCACATCTCCTCTCCTCCGTCTTTGTTTACAACCCCCCCCTACAATGCTGATTATCTTCTTGGCTTACGTTTATTCGCGGCTTACTCACTCATTACAACGAGTTTCCTCCTTGCCTTCTTTGGATGGGGAGGACAGATGTTGGGCTGCTGGCTAGGAGAGAGCTCTGTGACAGTGGCTCTGCCACCAGGATGACCTATACAGCTTTCCAAGTGGCTTTTAAGCTGGAACTTCTGATTGCTGTGAAGCAACGCATTAAATAAATCAAAAAGATGAAAATAAGAAAAAATAAGAGGCTGGCATGTGGTGGACGTGGGTCTCAAGGCAGAGAGTCGTGTAAACAGAAGTATACTGCCTTTTTACGTACAGTAGTAATTTAGCACTTTCTGGGATATCCCAAAAACAAACCAAAAGATTTATTAAAGTGCTAAAGCTTAAGTGTTAGAAGTCTGTGCTTTCACAGCTGAAAGATCACAGTTATAGAACCATCTCCCTGGAGCACGCATACGATTTGTGTAACAAATTGGAGTGCATTTATGGAGTGAATCCAAATGCATCAGAAATAAATATTACAAGAGAAAAAGTGAGGAAAAGAGGGTATTTCAACCCAGTGGAAGTGTGAATGAGGAGGGACAAAAATCTTCTGTTCGGAATACCACCATTGAAACCGAGTGTGGGGAAGAGAGAACGGAGGCTGCTCCGCCTTCCCCGTGCCCTAAAAACCCGGAGCGGCCGTTCACCGTGCGTGGAAGAATCAAGCGCATCAAATGCTGCGGCGATGACAGACGCCTTCGCCGGGTCAGCCCGCCAGCACGTGAGGACAACGCTTACTCCGTGCCACAAGTCATTCCGGTACAGATACAAACCGAATTTATTCTTTATATTGAGATAGTGCCTGGAAATCAGTCGGGCTTTCCCAAGGACTGCAGAAACAAACAGCAAAGGGCAGGCCCTGCTCAGAAGACTTCAGGCTGAGAAGTGAGACGTAACGGGCGGGTGCGACAAACAAGCAGGTCAGGGTGGAAGGCAAGGGAGACAGTGCGAAAGAAATCAGGGGCTGAGAGCAGTCCTCAGCCAGTAAGAAGCAATAATCACCATCACAGATGCTTAGCTCTAACAACTTGACAAGATCCCTTTCTTCACATAGGAGCTGTGTTTGATTGCTCCCATACTTGTTTCCATCTAAAATCCCCATTTTGCAATGTCTTCGTGACACTCCAAACATCCACAAAGCTCTTTGAAGTTGAATTTTAATGTGTTTATTGACACCAGTTATGATATTTCAAAACACATGGGCTACAAATTGTTACCATGCACTCCTAGTGTTTACAGTAATCCCCATATTAAAACAAACTCAGCCTTTCCTGATGATTTTATATCTTCTTGCTGACTCACTTGCCTGTGTTTATTTAAACTCCTGTTGAGGGTTTTTTTAATATTCAACACTTCTGAAACATAAAAAAACCCCCTATCTGCAGATTTCATATACTTTTGAAACCTTTTGCATTCATTTTTATGGGCACCACATGGCCCAAATCCTCCTTTTCAATTTTCCTCGCAGATCTGTGACTCGCAGGATGGGCTCCCCCTGCTCAAGCCCCGCGGTTAACCCTGCGCGTGCAGCCGGCCTCGGTGTTAGTTCTGCTGCCGAGGCCCAGCCCGGCGACGGGTGGCTCCAGCAGCTCAGCCCTGGTGCCGCAGCTCGGCCCAGAGGAGGTTTCCCTCTGATCTCCACGTGTTAGAAGTGAGCTTAAGCTGCAGCAAGGGAAGACTTTAGGAGTTCACACCATTGCCCATTAGAAACGACCAGGGGAGCTCTTCCTTCCTTTGACCAGGGCCGGACTTGGGAGGTCTCTCCCATCCTACGAGGACGCCTTGGCCGCGTAGCCCAGCTGCAGCTCCCGAGGAACACGAAGCTGCCCGCTGGTTCAAGTTGAGGGCTGCGACAGGGCTTTGCCACCCTCAGGGGGTCATGCTTAGTCAAGCAGGGCCGAATGAGCTGCCTGGCCAGCTACTGAAAGCGGCGGGCTAGCAGGCACTTGGAAGTGGCTGCTGTCGAGCCACTCGGGACCACGCGTCTCGTCAACGTCTGCAGCTCTGGGCTATAAAAGGTTTCAGTAAGCAGCTCAGAGCCAGGAAGGTTGGGCCCTCCACCATGTGGCATGAAACAAAAACGTTTTAAAACTCTATGTTTTAGTGTCTACTGTTACAAGTGAACAGCCTTATAAAAGCCGCTATAAAGCATGAGACAGGCCTGGACTCCTCGTGCTGGCTCCAAGACCCTTTCAGCACCAAACCTCCTCGGCGGAGTCGCGGGCAGCTGCGCCGGCCAGTGCCGGGGAGGAGGGAGCAGGACCCACTGCCGCTAATGTCCCCAGACAGCCCCTCTGGAAAGCAAAGCCAAAAAGACATGTTAATTTTGGCAGTGAACAAAAGCACTGGGGAAGGGAGTAAAATCAATGTTTGCTAAATAGAAAAAAAGAATCTAAATTGGGGGAAAATACATTCATTTTATAATTCCTAAAAGGTATTGGAGGGAAGGAAATTGAATTTGTAAACAAATTATAAAATATAAAAAAAAGTTACAACGCCTTGTCCTTTTAAAGGAAACTTAAATTACTGCTTTGGTAAATGGGAACAGCTCTGGGGACGCATTCATGGTCTTCTACTCTTTAGACTCACAAAGTCTAACCAGTATCTCTAGGGGTGGCTGGATTTAATAGTATCATCTAAAATGTAATAAACCCTGCAAGTGATGAACAACTGGGAAGGTGCAGAACCCACTGGGATTCAAATTTAATTCAGACGATTTGGAATTCAGCATCTGAGAACTACTCAGAGCTCACATGTTATTCTCCACGTTGGAGAAAAGAAAATGAGATTTATACCTACGACATGGTATAAATTATGCATAAATAAAAGTCTTGGTTGAAAATTCGTATATTTGAAATAATAGTCTTGATTATTTGAAAATGAAGAGAGGTTGAGGAAAAGACATATTTTTTATTGTCTGAACGCTCTGAATCAGGTAAAACGATTGCAATAAGCTGAGCTCCAATCGCTCATCCACAAATTAACCTTTCCCGGGGAAATGGCAGAGCTGAGGCCTCGTGGCTGCACTCTGAAATAGCTCCATCTCCGACAGGTTGCCCCACAATACTGGTAGGAAGAGGGCAAGTTTCAGGATGAGGACCCCGGCAGAGTCGCTGGCAGCCGCACCGTGCCCTCCTCGGTCTCTCCAGCTCTGCCGCAGTCACCACCTAGAAAACAACTGCAGCAACCTCCCCCGCCGTCCCTGCATCCCGACGGACGGACAATTCCAGACTGCACCTGATGCCTTTCAGCACAAGACCGGTACCAATACTAACATTTGACATGAAAACAAAAGTAAAGCAACACTTTATAATCCCGCAAGAGCACTCCCCGCGCAGCCCGCTTCAGGGCGAGGGGATGGTACGAAGACACGGTCTACAGCCGGCCCTCCGACGTCTGCTTACAGCTCCCGTGCGCCGTTCCCTGTTACACGTACGGCTCCGTGCCTGCTCAGCTAAGAGCCTTTCTAAAAGAAATCAGAGTTGTTGGGAGTTTTGAGACTGTACGATGGAAAAAAGGGAAAACAGGGCTCTCTTACCCTTGGAAAACTGTTAATTCAGCATTAAATACATACTGAGCTGTTCTGGAATCTCATTGTTACTTTATATAGCCAAGTGCCATTACCTCTAACTATATTCCAATGGCTGTTGGGCTTGGGTTTACGAGCAAATTGTTAAAAGCTGTGTCTGAGGTATGAAAGCGACAAGTGGAAAGCATTCCCATGAAGTATGCAGGATCACTGGAACGGGGCCAGCGGTTTAGGTCAAGACTCAGTCACATGCCCTGCTAGCTGGTCCGGAACATCCTTCAAATCCAGCTAAGCAAACAGCTCGGCGAGCCCTGCGCCAAGTGCCAACTCCAGCTGGCATCCTGGTACATTTTATTCTACAGTTTTGGAGGTTATGAAAAGTTTACTAATGAGAAACATTTCGGGAGACTGTGCCAACAATTTAGGCTGAAGGAAGAGCTGTAATGACATGAGCGTATAGAACTTTGGTGGAAAGTCTGAAACATCGGTTCCACCCCCTGAGAACTGCCTCTCTGTTTAGAAATCCCAACAATTCTGGACATCAAGAGAAACCTGTCTGTTTGCTCTTAAGATGTTTACATTGTGCTTTCTAAATATTTAAAACCATTGATGAAATTAAAGACAACTTTCTCGATGCTGTGTTCCTCAGTTATTTCGTTCATTTTGGTTTGCAGGGCCAGATCTTCTTTGGTAAACAGGAATGTGGTAGAGCCAAAGGGGGGTGAGAGCACTGGGCAGCCAGGGATTCTCAGCATACAATTTTGGTAACCAAGAAAACCCTCTTTAAATGATCTTACCAAATTTCTATTGGGAAATAATACATTGTTTAGATTTCTAAGGAGGAAGCACTTGCAAGCAACGCTGTTTTTTCACCAGCGCAGACAGGCAATCAGACTTTCAAGCGGTGGGTCCAGCTTCAAACACGCACTTTGATGCAGAAGCCCACCACCGCGCCTTATTTGACAGAAGATAAAGCAGCAAATCCCAAGACAAGCTTCCTCTTCTCGTTAGTCTGATGAGAGCAATTCCAGCTCGCGCTGCCAGAACTGTACACGCTCGAGCGGTGTGCTGTATGCCCAGAAACGTGGCTTGCTTAGCCTGCTTTTTAACGGCTACGGATACTCAAGTGCTCTGACGTGTGGGAGATGGATTTTCAGCAGCTGATGAAGTAGTACGTATAACGGCAAAATACTGCAAATGTGTTTCTCCCTGAATCCAGGCTTGGGAAAAAAAAAAAAAGTCCTATTTTAGAACTGGATACCAGCAACTCAAATGGAAGAAAAACCAGACATGGAAGATGCGGAAGACGGGATGGGTGGGGGGATGGAGAAGCTGCCTCTCAGTATTCTGTATCAACTACAGATGCAGAGCCCGTTTGAGTGTTGTTCGGTGTCAGAGAAAAGGAAAGACAAGGAATCATTACGCTGGATTCTCACAACAAAGCAATTTAAAGAACTTTCTCAGCCCCTGTGTTTCTCTCTTTATTTTCAAAGTCCTCCTTTGGCTGGTGCTCCAGCTGGCATTCAACTGACAGAGAAAGAAAATAAACCCATGGTCCCCAGAGGATTTCTAGCAGAATATTCAACATATTAGAAGTGAAAGAAGAAATAGTGAAAGTGCAAGCAAAACCGCTGTTCCCATCTTCACTCTAAGACAATATTTGGGTGCAGTAGGAGTGCAGAGCAGTGTTTGTCTATCTACCAGTGCTATTCATCACTGCATTTACCATATTTTCCTTTTCTTTCCATAACTCTTGGCTTCGCTCATGTCTGGGTGTTTTCTAACCAGCCTTAAGGCAATAAATCAAAGCTGTCAGCACTGGAAGAAAATTAATGTGAGAAGTTGTTCCAAAGGCCACCAGCCTTTTCCCTACTCTGCGAGCTGTGTTAATCCAGGATTCCTCAACAGCTTGCAATGTTTTGCTATTTTCACAAGGTTTTGAGGCTACACATGCATTTTTTAAAGGGTGGCTTTGAATTGTGTCCTATAAGATACCAAATTCCTGGAGTTTCTTTAGATTTCAAAGAGAAGCGAGGGTGCTCAGCACAGGCCCAGATCTGACCCTAGGCCATCTCTGGCCAAGCCACAAGCAAAGCCCAGATCCAGAGCTGGAAGGCATCGGGGTCTGAATCTGGGTTGAACTTTTCATGAAGAAAAAGGCCAAATGATTCAAAAACAATCCTGTTCCTATGCCCCGTAGTGATGACGCCGGTTGAATTATTCATTGCGAGTTATTTATCCAAAGAACGCGGCTGGCATTTATGCTGAATACATTACTTGCAAGTTTTGATTTCTTGTTTCATTACTCACTCTGTTCTCTACCACTCAGAAACTCCAACCTCTTCATTTCTGAAAGTCTCTTTTTCGAGTCTGAGAAAAAGAACACTTGGGAAACAACCTTCAGCTGGTGCTGATCTGATACAGCAAATACCTCCCTGGGAAAGGACAGCCTGGCAGTGAAGGCATTTTCCTGGAACTCAGGAAAGCAATGTTCTTACCCTATTCAGCTGCAGGTGAACTCCGTAACCCTGGGCAAATCACTTAGTTCCCTACACCTCTGGCTGCACATTTATAAAATGGACGTAGTATTTCTCTCTGTAAGACACTATAAGGCTAGATATATTAAAGATGATGAATTGCCTAGTTACTATGGAAACTGGAAAAGCACCTAATGCAGATGGATGAGCTTAGAAATAGATCCACCTGACTGAAAAATCATGAGCGATTGGGAACTTCATTAGGTAAAATTCATCATGTGGTAATCAGAAGTATTGTGGGAGCCACTCAAAACTTCCTTTAATAGAAAGTACCGGCTTATTAGATTTTGTCTCTGGATAGACACTGAAGGTTTTCCCTTGTATATTTTCAAATTCTCCCATTTAATGCATCTGTTTAGATCTGGTTTTCTCCAGTGCCTTGGGATGTTTAGGTAGCAACTAAGATTCTTGTCCTACCAAAGAAAGATCATTAAAACCAGAACAGCGATTGCAGAAATCGGCCCGGAAGTCTGAAGGCTGGGACATATTGAGACAGAAGTTTAATTCCAAACCTAAAATCTCACGAGCCATTTGAAGAGAAAGTACCAAGCAACTGCTGAATGCAACTGTGGCAGTTTTTCCTCCATGGGGAGACTACTGCTTCAATTATATCCTCACAAAACACCGCTGCTCTCTGCTTTGGGATCAGACTTCATCTGCCAGCTGCTCAACCAGACATCCAGAGGTAGCTCAGTTAGTTTTGTCCAAGTACAAATTGAGCAAGGACTTCAAAACCCAGGCCAGTGTTTGCACGCTAATCCCCGTCGCAGAACCAATGAGAGAACCCACTCATCGTTTCTTTTGCCCAGGTCCTAAATAAACATGGGGTTTTCTTTCTTAGTTCGCAGAATCTGACTGATGAATTTGTTTTTTAAAAAGGTTTTTAAAATATGGAGGTTCCCCCCCTCCTGCAACACATCCAATTATAATAATTTTGAGGTATTTCAAACTTTAGACCTCGAACTGCTCCTCATTGTCCTATCAAATTATCCAGGTCTTTGACATGGAAAGTCATTATTTGCAAAGACTCCTGGTAGCAGCACTTACTGAAGTGAGGCTGTTCAGGTTTGGGAGTTTAAAAATGGGTTTGCCATAGCAAATGGCTCATCGAGTTACAGTTGTGTCTCGGTAGGGTAAAGCACTCAAGGCTTTCAATTGCAGCAGGCCCTGCTGACTCAGGGAATGAAAGCTATGGAACTGCTGGCAAAGGAAATGCTAATAATTAAAGCAGTAATCGTGACTCTGGGGCAAGAAATAAATGCCTACAGGGTGACGAGAGATTGCATAAACAAAGCAAATAAGAGCCTCACGCCGCACAGTGCCACAGAGCGGTGATTACGGCTGGCAGCATAACCCCCAGCCTCCTGCGCCAGCACCACGGGTACCGCTCGGTACGGCTCGCGAAACCGGAGTGCCTCCCCCAGCAGGAACGGCAGGAGCGCGTGGGGCTGGAGAGGCTGGGTCAGCACGCGGCTCCACGCCCGCCGCTCGCTCTCCGCTTTGTGCAGAGGAAAGGCTCTCACCCAAACACTGGAAAACCAGCGCCGCGCCCCAGGGACCTGCGCGGGGCACCCGCGGGTCATGCTCCTCCTGCCGTAGGAAGCCCTCTCGTTTGCGGTAAAAGTGGAGGACGCTTCCCTTGGGTAACGGGCACGGCGGGTCCGCGCCGATGTTAAAATCAAGAGCGCTAACAGCATTTGTGGTTTTTTGGCTAGAGACGGCCTCATTTTGGAACCACGCGCGCTGGAAACTATTTTGGAGGTATTATTATTGAAACAGAAATATTGATCGTGAAATGACAACAGCAGCAGTAGAAAGCAATAATAATGGTAACTTTGACCTTGCACTGCACATTGCAACCAAGATCCTCAACACGGTTTAAACAACTACCTCCTCCTCTCAATAGTCTTCTGAGAGGATTGTCAGCTGCTTAATTATAGTGGAAAGCAATGAATAATACAAATACTTTACTGATAAAGATTTTCCGCACGAGTCACTGGTGTCCCCACGCTGCTAGCAGATCACACGCTTAAATAAAATGCCGTGTGCCATGGTGAATGAGGACAGACAGGCCACATCCAATTTGGAACGGAGGAGAACTGTCTACCTGTTTCATTTCAGACTACACCTGAAAACATCAGATTTCTATGAAGTATGACGTAGCCCCCAGAGAGGAATCCTGCGTCACCCACGGCAGGGGAAGTGCTAAGCGCCTTCAAGGAAGTCCAAGCTCTCTGCAGACCGGGGCGACCAGCGAATAGCTTGGATCTCTCTCTGCAGGGCTATGGACGTGCCCCTGGGTAAAGTCCAGCCCGTGCAACCTGGCCCCTTGCGACTGGCAAATAACTTAATTTACTGTCAGTCAGGTGTCAGGTTCCACTTCCCTGTTTGCCGAGTGTAATAATATCCTGCAGTATCTGGCTTGCACAAGGGACTGAGTGAAGTCATTTGACAGCAAAAATAAACAAATGAAAGGAGTCTTTAAATACATCAAAGGGAAAGTGTGCTACTATCTGTGGGACCATCATCACAAGCCGCACCGCTGGATCCTCGCTCTGCAGCAGAGATGAACTTCATGTTATTGCCTCCAGGGCCGCAGGTCAAGAAACGCTTTGCTCCTGCTTGTTACGCCTGCTATGTACTTGCTGTTTGTTATATTATATTTGCAATACTTAAAATTCGTATGAGTTTTCTCTTCCCAGTCCGGAGATTGTCCTTCCCGAGGAATAAATTTTGCCCTTTATCCTAAAGTTGCGGGTAGGAGGCTGCTAAATTTGGCCCAGGAAATCCTTGCCAGGAAGGCACTTAATTTCAGGAATAAAGGCAACTGGGGAAGAAATCTGGTCCAGGATATTAGGAGTGGAAAGTAAAAATCTGCTGTTACACCATCAGTAAAATACAGTGTTGCAAAGAAGACTTCTTACAGAAAGGACTGGGAGTCCTTCATTAAATGTAGCTAAGAAAAACTCACCATTTTTTTTTCATTTGTGGGTGTTTTTTTCTAACAAAACTGGCCTAATGATGGGAGTAATTAAATTATAATACCTACACTGTTGTCTGAGTAAGGCAAACTCCCTCACATGCCATTAATGTACTACTGCCAACAGCAGCCAGGGAACAGCCTCAACAATAGAGAGGATTTTCCAGCTCACTGTGCGATTTGATCTCTATAAACCTCCCATAACATATACTGTACGGCAGTAAATCATTTATAACATTATTATCCGCCCATCTGGGATCAGAGTGCAACCACTAAGACAACGCAAGAAATCTGGGCTCCTTTCAGCACTCTGTGAAATGAACCTCGTTGGTAAGATTGCATTAATTCAGCAATTCAACAACTAGATCACGCTCCCTACAGGAGGGACTGTACTTTCCATTGGCTACCTTCCTAGCATTTCCCATGGCTCTGGTATTTTTATTCTCCAGCATTGCTGATACTTTCACTTGTATTTCAAAACGGTTATTGCTTGAGTGTGGTTGGCTGGTTGCACTCCAGTTCCTAGTGAAAGAAGGAAGTGGTTTCAGAGAAAAAAGACCACGTTTTCCAAGTTAGCATCAGACTGTTCCCAGCTTAGCTTTGGTGAAAAGCCTTCTGAAGTCTCATTCTGCAAAAGCCCTTCTGAATTTGCTAGCTCGGAACTGGAGTAGGGAAAAAATGGTGAGAATCAAAGCTCTCCCCAGCCTCGGACGTGTGTGTGGAGGAAGCCATGGGCTGCTCGGTGCCCTTCTGAGGCACCAGCTCTGTCTGCTCCCTGCCCGGCACGTTGGTAGAGCTTCACACGAGGTGGTGTGGAGCCAGCAGATACGCCTGTTCTATCCCAGGCTGGCACAAGCTCCAGACACCAGCAAAAAAGGATTAAAATGCCTTCCCGTGGAGCTTGACTTTACCTGCCATGGGCTGTATCTCACAAGAATATTCCTCCTGCATGAACATCAGCCCAGCTGCAAACTCAGGGGTGACACAAGACTGCGCGTCTACCTCTCAGAAAATCTGCACATTTGCATCAAAGCCTGTAAGACAACGGCCGACAGTTTCGCCCCACAGACGAAATTTCAAGCCGGAATCTCAAAGTGAAATTCTGGCTGTAGGACGTTGCCTACAGCTTGACCAAAGACAACGTTTGCACGACCGCCTGGGAACAATCTCTTCCAAATTCCAGGCAGATCAAATGCATGAGTGTCCACACATTAAAAATTGTTAATTAAAACAAAAGACCACCACTTCACTTGTTACCTACAGCGTGAGCCAAAGCCTGCTGAACGCTGGCTTTCACCAGGCCCACGAGCAGCAGGTTTACAGGTAGGAGAAGACGGCAGACCTGCCCGGGAAGAGCTGTGCTCTTCTGCAAGAGCACGACATCTTCGGGAAAGAGGAACAAACCAGAGGGAGTGGGGGAAAACTCGTGTCGCTGGCCATGGTATGAAGAGCTCGTGAAGGTGGTAGAACACAATTTTCTGTATGATTTCTCAGCATAAAAATCAGTAAATGGAAAGCTAAGGCAGGGACAGCGCAACCATCAGCAAGCTGCTTAGAATCAGATTCGTATTAGCATTGAACCTGCAATCTTTTCTGTGCACACCTACAACAATATTAGCATTAAATAAAAATAACAGAGCTCACCAAGTCTATTCAAAGCATCATTCATTTCAGAGCCTCTGAATAATTTTATGTAGGCTTCATCAATTCATATACATATACATTGATTTATCTAGACTGATTACCTAAAACCAAGCCAGTTCTTTGGCTACAAGCCTATAGTTTTTCACATGTTCTTCAGAATAAAAGGAGAAATTCCTTGCTTTTGTACCGAGCTGCTTTTAATCCAAAAGAAGCATATCAAGAAAGAGACCGACTTTCAAACAGCTACCCACTGCCCCTTGATTATTTGCTGCAATTAATGTTTTTGTACCAGCCCTTTTAGAGAAGATTCTTTTTTAATGTATCAAGCCACAAGACTGCATTTCCTTTGGGTAAACATGAAAAGATAATATTAGGAAAGCCCTCCTACAAAACCTACAGTCCTCTACCCGTTGAGTGGCAACAGCTAACACAAACCGTGCCATCCATGTCTTTGAGGGAATAAAACCCGCCGGTCTAAGGAGACAGGCGGAGAACTGTCCAGCCCACGGCGACGGCTGTTTAAATTGCAAATGCCTCTGCCTGCACGGGGCTGGGTGTCCCTGCGCGTTTCGCTGGCCGAGCACAATACCTTTCATTTCTTTACCAAGCCGGGGATGACTGACAGGCTCTCCTTTTCCTAAGGAAGCCAAATTCAATCCAGCTCCTTTTTGGGACGCCCCTCCTGAAACCCGTCCAAATCCCGTCTCTCCAGTCCTGTTTCTGACCTGTCCGTGCTGCGGTAGGTAGCGAGCAAAGCCTTTTTTTCATCAGGTCAATCCCCAGCCCTCCTCAAATGTCGTATCTTTTCAACATACCTGACGGGACAAAACACACCTTGGCTCTGTCTCTGCTGAGGCTGAGCGCTCAAATGGCTTTGCTGGAAGCTCAACAATAGCTGAGCGAGGCTGCAGATGTGCTCTGTTTGGAAGACCTCAAACCATACCTGAATGGATGGGTTTTCCTCTGTTTGTCACATCAGCAGCTGGGGCTCATAATAGCCTGTATCACAGAACCATAGAATCGTATAGGTTGGAAAAGCCCTTTAAGATCATCGAGTCCAACCGTAAACCTAACACTGCCAAGCCCACCACTACACCATGTCCCTAAGCACCTCATCCAAACGGCTTTTAAATACCTCCAGGGATGGGGACTCAACCCCTTCCCTGGGCAGCCTGTTCCAATGCTGGACAACCCTTTCGGTGAAGCAAAATTTCCTAATATCCAGTCTAAAATCCAGTATATCCAGTATATCCTAATATCCAGTATATCGTTATTGTGGTAGATGAATGCAGCAGCCTCCTCGCAGGGCAGCGAGCGTGGCCCTCGGTCCCACTGCCGGAAACGCCAGCCCTCCAGCCCGAGAGCCGCTCTCCCAGCCCAGCCCTGCCAGTGGTCGCCCCACGGCGTGCAACGAGCCGGCTGCGGGCTGACTCCGCTGCTTGCAGCGCAGACGGGAGCACGTCTGTGCTGGGGTCCGCGCGCAGCCCTAAGGGATGCTGGCGGCGATGAAGAGGGGAGAGAGAGATACATCATCTGGAGGATTTAGCTGGAAGCCTTTAACTACATCCCCTGCTTTGCCAGCTGTATTCCAAATAAGCCGCAACTGCGGATATCCCACAGTGTCACAGGTCTCCTTTCCAGGCTCATTCTGCCCATATCATACCCACGTCTTCGGCTGTACCTCACGAAGGCATCGGGGAACGCACACCTATGTCTAATAAGCCTCTGTGACACAGTCACTTGCAAAGCTAAATGATACGAAGTTCTCAAAATAAAAACCAACACAAAAATACAGATTTGGAAATAGGGACCAGAGCTATCTTCTATTCTTCTCTTCCTTGCAACTTCTCTTTTCATTTTGACCGAAACAGCATCTTATCCTTGCAGCCAGTTTCAAATATATATGTGCATACACATACATATATATATACACACACAAATATATTCCAATTCTAAGCAGCAGCTACTGAGGTAACTGAAAATCTTTGCCTACACAAACTACTAACTAACTACTTTCAACTAAATCTTTGCCTACACAAACTACTAACTAACTACTTTCAACTAAATCTTTGCCTACACAAACTACTAACTAACTACTTTCAACTAAATCTTTGCCTACACAAACTACTAACCAATAAACTACTCCTAAGTGCCAGGTGTACCGTAATAAATTTCTCCCTACTCTGAGTGGCTTTTGATATTCTTGCTGCTATCAAATAGCTCACGCATCCTAAAGACAAAGCCAATTTGTGCTAGAAAACCACAGAAGATTTTTATTCTTAGCATAAAAATCATCGTGTTCTTAACATTTCAGAGCTTCCCCGGGCCAAACGCTGCCACGACAAAGAGTTCGTGCACTGGGAACGCACGCTGCGTTCTGCTAAAGCGTGTACCAAAGGCAAGGAGATCACAATCTAACCCCCGCATACTTACCAGGATCGTGGATTTATTTAGCCTAATCTAACCTGAATGCCTGTTTGTAATGTAAGTGAATATCTAAACAGATTATTAAATGTAACAGCAATAGCTTTTTATGAAAATCACTGGGATTATTCAAATTCTAGAAGAGAAGAAAGTAGAGTGTTTCGGTAACATGATCTGCCAAAATAGGACGGAAACTCTTTAATAGCACCTTGCCAGAAACAATGCATGGCAGAGTCTGTTTTAAACAAGATGATTTTTCGGAATATTGTTACTGACTTTTTGTATAGTGTTAGTGAGTTTTGTGTACGCTAATAAAAAATGAAAGCTGCTATTAAAAACAAATCAATGGACTGTACCTGGTTTTGATCACACAAGAGCTGGCCATTTGCATCGGTATTTGCAGCATCTGTTCCAATTAAGACTTGTTTTCTAGTTTAAAGATATTAGTCCAATCACTAGTGTTCTGTTGAAAACATGAATAGAGCATTGTTCTGGCAGAATGTAGTTAAACAGACTCCACAGACTCTATTAAACAGCTTTGCTACCCAATTAGAATGGGAAGGAGTCAGGCAGACACGACTGTACTGTGTACCCTCTGTTCCACATGTATTTTTATGGATTCATAGTCAATGAAAACAGTTAACGTGGAACACGTGTTACGAAAACACAGGCTGCACGCTGTCTTAGAGCCTGACAAATGGCGCATCAAGCAAATTATCAGGATTTAATGGACACCAAATGTAATGATTGCAACCACTGCGTGTAAAACCACGCACAAGAATGGTGAACCATGCTACTTCCACGTGATGAAAATAATGGTTTGAAGCTCGGCAACACAGAATCCTCAAAGCCTTAAAGCAGACAAGGACTACGGTCGCCTCTGTTCGGGCGTTGTATTACGGAGCTTGAGACCCGAGGCTGATGACCACAGTAGGTAGTGGGACTTTCCCAGGGTGTTCTGTACTTGAGAAAGTGGGTATTTATCGCAGAGAGCTTGAAAGCTGATATGGGTACAGGATAATACTCAGTAGGGATGACGTGGTGTCAGACGGACCATATTGGATATGATAGGAGAGTGGAATTATTATTCCACTTCTTATTAGTACTTATTATTAATAAGCAGTACCTATTTACTCCATTTAATTGACTAGAGATAGAAAAAGGCTATAGGAGTGAGAAAGATTTAGAAGACATTCTGCTAAGAAATAACTGTTGAGAGTGGGATATTTATCGACGGGTAGCATGAAAACAAGGTTCATGTTTCTTAAGAACTGCCCTGCTTTTGGACTGTGTTTCCAACACCTCAGATACTGCTAACACGCTATTTTCTGATTTTTATCAGGGAAAAAAAGTTGACATATCTGGCCCATCCTGGCACCAGGAGAAGACACATACAGATTTTCTGGGGTTTGCTGTTCCTTGCTTTTGGATCTCCACAGAAGTGCCTCATTCACTTCATCCAGATCACCTCTACCAATCCGACCGAGGTGTTGCACTTCTGGCAATTTGTGCTGAGTCAGCTAACCCCACGTTTTTGCCTTCCTGTCCACTGTTGGGTAATAAAAAAAAGAAAGCTTACATACAAACACCACTGTGAAACACCCAAGGGAAACAATTCTGCCTCATGCACAGACTGCTCTTCCCATGGTATTCAGCCCTGTGCCTCTGTGCCTTCAGTGGATATTTTTTTGTAGTTGCACGTCGCCTACAGTCAGTTAAAAATGGGTTATTGCCATAGCAGTACTGTGGAAATTCCCTACAGCACCAAGGGCAGAAATCAGGGCTTTGCACAAAAGAAGCCTCAATCCCAAGAAGCGAACCGTACTTCGAACAACACAGCTCTCTGGTAATATTACTTCTTAACATATCACCCGGCTGCCGCCCAAGCCAGGTGAACGGTAATGCTGTAGGGACTCCCCACAACATTTTGGGCTCAATCTCCAAGGCCATAAGCTACCTTTCCTTCAACAAAAGCTTTCCTCCACCTTGGCCTCTGTCCAAGGCGCTTGCTCTCTGCCGGCGGGGGGACGGGGACCTGCCCGGCTTACCTCCGGGCTCAGCAGAACACCCGCGCTCGCCAACCGCTCTCTTTGCTGGACGGAGGACCTGGCAGGCCAAGTGCCCGGGGAGGAGGCTACCGGGAGAAGGTCCTTGAGCGACTGCCTGAATCAGATTTCTTACCGAAGCCAGCGCTTGCCAAGGCAGCGGGGATTGGATGCCTGGGCCTCGTGGGCAGCTTTAAGGCATATGCAGGGAAATGTACCTTGTATCCCCCGCCGCAATTTTATGAGGTATTACATACCCTACTGTGTATCAGAGCTGTTGCTGCCTTGACTCCAGCTAATTAGCTTTTGTAGCTTTGATGGATGGATTGATTCAGCAGTTAAACAGAGATAAATTAACTGTCTGTCTAAACAGAGTTTAAGTGAGGAGGGAATTCTGATTAGAATGTTATTTCATGCAGTACTGCTCTTCTTTTCAGCAAATACTGAAAACCACCAGCCTCCCTTACAGAGGAAGCCCAGGGAGCTAACTCCAGTTCAGACCTGCAGAGCTCTCTAGGAATTCAGCAAGCCCGCAGGCCTTTAGAGGACGTATTTGGGTCGGGCTATGCACTATGCACTTGGTACCAGCCGATGCTGCTGCAATGATTTCGACAGGTTGAAGAACTGGTCTAGGGACTTTAATTTCCTAAGACTTTCAGGAGCATCTGAAATGTATTTTGTTCCGAAACCCATTAGAATGCCCCAAATCCAGCAAAAAGTTTGCATTTTCTATTCACTTTAAAGAACTTTTACGTTAAAATGCTTTTTTTTGTCCTGAAGTGAGAAATACCGATGAATTTTTTAAAAAAGGTGTAATTACAGAACTAATATAAAAATCTTTAACAACTGTGATAAGGGCTTAGAGAAAGATAAGTTTTGTTAAAATTGCATGCATCATTGAGGTACCTTAACGCGCAAGTAGTTTAAAAAAATAAATACAGCTATCACCTAAATATGTTAAACAAACATGCATCAAGCTAGACGAATTTTAGATCATTTCATGTAAGTACTAACTTTTAAAGCTTTCCAACTGACAAAATTAAGGCAACAGAGAATGCCACTTTACTTGCATCCTCATACACTCAACAGTCTTGGAATGGAACCAGTAGGGGAAAAGAAACAAAAACAAGCAAACGCGATGTAAAAAATAGTGCTTAACATTTCTGTAGACATGGCCAACGAAAGCTGGCACAAGGATGAACTTCCCTGGATGCCTCACCTCTTCAGTAAGAGGAATGTGCTAGCACTGGCAAGGCTGGCCAACTCCTAAACTTACCCTCAGCCAAGTTTGTTGTCTCTTCCCTCAGGTGCGAGAACACGTGCACCCAATATTCAGGTCACCAAGCATAAAAAGGTGCCTTGTTTTACATTAAAAATGGAAAAAAGACTGATGAAGAGAGTAATCAAGCAGCCTCTAGGCAGAACAAAATAAAGGTTTTTCTTGTCTCTTCCTAAAAGAGGAAGAGACTTTTCTGACTTCTCTGACTTCTCTGACTTTTTTGAGCCAACCTATCTGAAAAGTCTTCTTCCTCGACCTTGCTCACCTTTCTTTATCCAATTTGGCTAGTTAGCTGCTCTATGGTGGGCGAGGAACAAGATCTTTTCGTGGCCAAAAATGTGATTCATACCCTATTGCCCAGATGAAGCGCCCCACAACGACTGCATTTAATCATCTCTTTCTATTCACCTCTCTTCCATCCAGCACAAAAGCCACTTTCTCCAAGGGCCAGAGCGTAACAACCTGTCTGGTTTAGCCTGTTGAGCACCGGGTGCTGAGGCCCGGTTCTATCAAATGCTAACGGCACCTTCCCTCCAACTGCACAGGCCTTTTTTCCAACTCTCAGTGGCAGGCTCTGACACTTGTCTGCTGTTGCAATGCCTCTAACTCTGCAAATTACACCCTCAGCTTTGTTCCGTACCACTGGTGTTCTGAAGGGAGGACACTCAGAAGGACGAACATGTCCCCAAAAGAGATAAGCAGGTAAACCAGAAAGGGACATCTCTCTTTCATACAAAGCACATTTCTTTTTGTATGGTTTTTTTAACTTCAAGAACCTTAATGAGGCTTAGTCACACCAAGGAGAGCCAAGGGTATGAGATTTTTCTTTTCTGTTGAGGAGGCTGTGGATACATTAAAACTAATTACTCCTTGTTTTATGCTCCAGTAGGATGAGAAATTCCGTTTAAGTTACGATAGGAATTAATGCCTGTGGACAACTTCTTTGACCGTGTGAAAAAAAAGAACCAGGCAGCATTCAGTGGCAGAGCTCTCAGGAGCAATCCCATTGCCCCGACGTCGGCGTTGCCACGACTTGCTGTTAGTGTGCATCATCAGACGCCGTCATGGCCACGGGGGCCAAGCCCCACTGCCCCCAGCAGCATCTACTAGGCTTTTCAGAAAAAGCCGAGGGCCCGACCAGCTTGCTGGCTGCCATTCAGTTCACACTCTGAAGACAACGGTGGATCATAGTGTCTCCGGACTATTTTGCAGATCCCCTGACGAGATGAGCACAACACCTAAAAATGCAACTCTAACAAGTTTTTCATAATAGACTCGATCCTTTCTCTACAGGAAAGGAACTACCGATGACAGCCTTTACTGCAGAAACGCAGTATTCCATAAATATGCTGAAACAGGCAAAATTCAGGCAAGTAAATTTTCAGTTCAGACACAATTCATGTCCCCAGCGTAGTCCTACAGATTTTATATCCTGGAAAAACCCCCTTTGTGTACCTTCTGCACCTCACCTATGCAGCAAGGACAGTCATGATTTCTGATAAACACAAGTGATAGGATCTTATCCCAAGGCCCTTGCAAAACAACATGAAAGATTAATTGTAAATCAATACACTGATAAGGCAGGCGGCGGGAGCCGGGCTCGGCTGGGCGCGCAGCCGCAGAGGCAGTGGCCCGCGCTGGCTGCCGGGCAGCACGGCGCTTCGCTGGGCAGAGACCCCCTTCGAGGCTCTGCCGGCAATCTTCACGCTACCCTCCTCAGCCCGCGCCTGGTGGGGTTTTCGGTGCTCCTGGAGCTTTCAAAATGTCATATAATTTCCCGTAAGGCGCACTTTTTTGAACGTTGCTCTAAAAGAGAAAAAAAGAGTTGCGTTGATTGCTTCTTTGGTTTGCTCTTGCAATAGCAGCCAGCGCAGCGTTAGTCGTCTCAGGAGCCTCCTCAGCTGCAGCGCTGGGACAAAGATTGTCTGTTAGTCGACTGGGATTCGCGTGGAAACGCTAGATACATCTTGCGTTACCTCCGTCTCTTGCTGTCGCAGCACACACGTGCGCGCGTGAAAGGCGCAGCGCCCGCCGACCGCAGTCCCATCCTACAGCTCCGTGAACTGCCTTGCGAGCGCAGGCAGGTCTGTGCAGCAGTTCCAGTGCTGCCGAACGCAATCGCTTTCACTCGTAGGGAGATTTGAAAGGGGTATTTTAAGTTCGCAAAGTACTTGCAAGCTCTGAGTGCAAATTATTATTATTAATAGGACATTTTAGCCCATCTGGGTAAACCATGCAAACAGCAGCAATATTACCCAGGGCTTCTCATGTTTATGCACTTCAAGCAGGTCGCCTTACTCTCTGTAAGCAAGTAAGTGTGTCTTTATATCACATTTGACTTTTTTTTGTCTTTCCGAAGCTGCTTAGCCTTTTGTTATTATTTTAACTGTTTATTTCTTTAACAGCTCATTATTTTCAGTGGGCTCCTGTGTCTCATTACACACAGTTCAGTTTTAAGAGGAAATTTGTACTTTATACAGGTTTATTCTGCCTGAAAACATAATCATAAGTGTTTCCTACTCTGCTGATAGTCATCTATATAAAGACTATTCTGTGCTTTATGTTAGAATCCTTTTGTATGAAAAGTTTTACTTGCTTGAAGTGAACTGGAGAAAGTCACAGATATCTCCAGAAAATGTTCTCGATCTGTTCTAATTTAACCTTTGTGCAAGAATTTTCATTCAATAAGACTAGCTTGGGGAAAAAAATTCTTTCATCGCTTATATTGCTAGTGTTATTTCTACAGAACAGAAGAACTCTATCTGCATCACAAAATTTAATCGCCTTCCCAGGTCTCAAGAGACTCCGAGACATGGTCATGGAATAAAAAGCAGAGGTTAGTACAGACAGCCAGCATGCAGATAGAAGAGATCTGAAATTTCAGCTGCACATGTGCCCCACAGAAATCTTCTGGCATTTGCAAAATGGTGCAAAAAAGCTTATGAAAACAGACATTTCTTGTGGCAGCTTCATTACTGCATCATCCAGTCCGACCAGAAATTCAGCTGGAACATACATTATTTGGGTTCTTTCTGCTCTTTCTTTAGCCTAAACTAGAGACAGGCATTGCACAGATGCTCTCAAATGTCTCCTCCCATATCCCATGTTTGACTCCAGGGTCATTTAATACAGGAAGGAACGTTTGGCAGGATCAGTTTTTCAGAACGTGTCCATCTCTTCCTGCAGGTTCTTGCACTTCCAACGTACTTAAATCAGGGAACCCTTTGGTCATGCGTGGCACAAGGAATCTGAACCATCTCCGTGCTCAGCCCCTCAAATCTAATTCTCAATCGAGTCCGTGCGAGGGCTGTGTCCTGTGATCCATCTCTGCCTCAGTTTCTCTATAAAATAGTGACTGAAGCCGCAAAGATGTTAACTGCATTCAAGGAACAGCCTTCTGACAATACACTTAGACGAAGGGATGTGATCTCAACAATTCTGTAAGCGCAGGTGATGTGGCACGCAGCGAATCTGTGCGGACACACAGCGCCTCAGCCACAACGCAGTTAACAGGGCACGTAAAAAAAAGGCGGAAAAAACAGAGAAGACGCAACTAAAGCCGTGAGCGGGGATCCTCGCTTCTGCCTGACGCTCTACTTTCCTTCCAGGTGCCAAAAGATTGATGTCCCACCTGCATAGCCACCTCCGTAGCCTTTCCAATACGTCATCCCACGAGCAGCACAGCTAGCAGGGTAGCTCCACTCCTAGCATGCTCCACCAGCCGAGAACCAAGTCCTGGTGTCGAATTTAAATAACCTTCTGGCCTGAAGGTGACAGTGCTGCCAGCACCGCCAAGGTAACGCTGCATCAAAACTCAGATCTCTGGAGCCGTAAATCATTGACATGACACATGGCAGAAGAGAAGTCCCAGGGTGCGGTGGGTGAGGCCAACATTGACCTATCCAGCAGCGTGCAGAAGAATCCATCACCCTGCCTGCCTCTTGTGTGTAAAGGCGTGGCGTTCACCCTCGCCTTCTGTAGCCTGATGACTTCACTCTGCACAGAACTGTTCACAAGCACGAGCATAACGAGTACGTTAACTTATTCAGCACTGATATCTCACCTGTTTTAAGTTAGGAATACACATAAAGACACCCACCTCAAGTAAAGCGGAAGCGTCTGACAAATTTATGTGTTGCATCATGGGTGTTTCTTTTCAGAACGAGTTATTATAAACCTAAAATTCATGGGCCATTTTTTCTTTGCCTCACTGGGACAAACCCCAAGGCCTTAAGGTTTAGTTTGCTACTGAAGTAACTCAAATTGGCTGGTTGGTACAGGGCCCCAACATTTGGGATCTCCGACTCAGATGTGCAACAGCATGTACCTTTTTCAATGAATGCTTAAGTTACCTACGCATGCAATAATCAATACACTTTTATGAAGCTGGGGTTTTGAGGGACTGAGAGAAGATAATTCTGTGCAGCGCTCTCACTTGCAGAAATCAATACCCAGTAGGAACTGGGTCTCCTCCTCCTAAGGCCTTGACTCAGTGAAAGGCTGGGGGATGGTTCCAGTTTTAGGGTATCTCTGAGTTTAACGGACTCATCAAATCCAGCATTTTTTTTTTTTTTGGAGGGGACGGTGGGATGTGCCCAAATAATGGGTCCAAATAATGGGTCCATTATTTTGTGTCCAAAATAATGGGTTCTGTTATCTGGGGGGTTGCACTAGATGACCTTTAAAGGTCCCTTCCAACCCAAGCTATTCTATGATTTTAGCTACCGGAGAGCCTCGGTAGGCTGTAGCAACGCTCGGACGCTCTCAGCGCTGGCTCACAGGCTCCGGAGGACGGAATTTCCACCGCCTGCCTCTGTCCCCCAGCAGGCAGCACCCGGCAGCGGGGGTGTGGAGCCAAAGGTGGCTCTGCAGATTACCGGACAGAGGTACCTCTCTTTGCTACAGCTGTGCCACCAGAGCCACGGTCAGATCACACAGCGTTATTAGCGATGCACGCGTTGCTTTTCCCCATCGGTCTTCCTTCGTGAGCAGTTCCCACAGGCGTGGGGCGTTCGGTACGCACTACTGATTAAAATAACAGCTCGACCAATGCGCTCTTGCAAAAGAAAACTGGTTAGAAAAGAAAAACAGTACTCAAAGAATTTGGGAAGCTGATTTTTCAGCCCAAACAAATTAGAGAGAGAAAGGGGGGCTGGGGAGGGCAAGAGGGAGAAAAAAAAGCCAAGCTCTGGAACCACTGAATTACCCTTAATTCTAGGAGCCTGGCCAATACAGCATACGAATGATTGCACAGACAGTTCCAAAAATGACACATACACTCTCTCCCTGGCTCACTCATGGCAAACCCGCAGCAACGAGTTCTTTTTTTTTTTTTTAATGCCCCGGAATTCCCATGAAAGCAGCGAAAGCAGCCAAAGCAAGAGGAGCTAAGATGGTCAAACATTGCAGTAGCGCCCTATATTTAAACACTCCTACAAGCCCTTCAGTTACCAAACGGGGCTGCAGCCAGAGGCAGCCCTTTGCCCAATACCTTCTTTCAAAATAGAAGCCCAGAAAAGGCTATGACCTGTCAGTCCCACTAACCTTTTTTTTTTTTTTTTTTTTTTTAAATTTAACATACCTTTTCAGATATTCAGCCTCTTACAAAGGAGGTAAGTCTCTCTCTGGTGTTTTTTTGGAAGGAAAATGTGGCATGCACCTATTTTGTTTCATTCTGTGCCAGGACCTATAAAGTTACTGCGGGCTGCAACTCCTGCCAAGTTCTAAAGGTGACAGGGCAATGGGCACCCAAAGGACGCTTCTATCAATGCCCTTTTATTTCCCTCTCTTTCCCCTTCCACCGAACTTTTTTTTTCTAATAGAATTACTCTTATCTGCAAGTGATTTAAACTCTAAGGTTTACAGAAGATTTAAAGAGTGCGAACACAGTTGGAATGTTTTAAACTAACAGTACAAGTTGCATTTTAAGAAAATAATTAACTCCCAGGGGAGGTGCGGTTCTTGGAGTAATGACAGATTCAAGGCTGGCTTTCCCTATATGGAGTTTCCAAATAATAAAATATCTTCGGTTCCCTACTGGTGTCAGATGAGAACCTGTTAGTGTGCTAGTTGCTAGTGGACTGTCATGGGTTTGGGGCTTTTTTTTTTGTTGGGTTTTTTTTTCAGT
Organism: Mycteria americana; assembly: GCF_035582795.1. Taxonomy (NCBI): domain Eukaryota; kingdom Metazoa; phylum Chordata; class Aves; order Ciconiiformes; family Ciconiidae; genus Mycteria; species Mycteria americana. The sequence goes on along the minus strand of NC_134382.1, from coordinate 10,026,990 downwards.
GGGCCCATTAGCGTTTTAAAGACACAGTACCCAGTAGGTAATCTTGCATGCAAAGCTTTAGCACAAAACATTGTAAATACATAGAGTTTATGTGCTTACAACCTTTCCCCATCCCTTCTTCTTGCTGAAAAAAAAAGAAAAGAAACCACTTTCCTCTCGTTTTGCAGTCCTGGGCTCCTAATGTCTCTGTTCTTTCTGAGGACTTCTCATAGCCCCAGACAAGCCGTAAAGGAGACGGGCGTACGGCAGCCAGCGCAGGGTCACTCGCAGTCTCTCTCATGTCCAGCGCTAGCGGCAACGCAGCTGCCTGGCAAGGTGCAAGGAGAGAGGCAAACCCCCCAGTTAAGGCGGCTGCTACGGCAGGGCCCGGGTGGACAGCATTGAGCTGTCAGCGTGAGAAGTTTGGGCGGAGGAAGAGAGTCGCTTGACCAGTCACTCCATGTCCTTGGGTCCAAACCCCAAGGCTTTTGCCCTGGCATCATACAAAATACCCAAACCTTTGGCCTTTAAGGTGAAATACAAGTATTGCTCCGTGAATACCCAATATCCTTTACTGAAACCTAATAATGTGCTTTACTCCTTTGACCATGCAAACCCCGGTGTTTTGGTTGGATAAACGTTCACTTGAGCATCGGGGGTTTGATGAAGGGAATGGACCAGCCAGTTCATGGAAACCGAACATACTGGAGGGCTGTAACACACCCAGCAGGTACGGGGAAAAGAGGAATGGTTTTGACATTCGTTGTATTTTCAATTAATAGTTGTGTTACAGGTATCTTTCAAGCAGCTTGTCTAAAGAAGGGCCAGAAGATGAATCTGAATGATGAACCCTGTGATGCAAAACACATTTAGCACGATACTCTCAGAAAAAGGGGCAAAATGGAAAGGCAGGCAGCACTGCTGTTCTTTGTCCTGCATGGGGTCCAGTATTGTGCATTAAAACTTTTTTTTTTTTTAAAAGGTGACAGCTCATTATTGGAGGAAAGCGGTATTCAAGCTGATCATACTGTCTTTTGCTGATGTGGACAACAAAAATCATGCGGCTGTAATCTCAAATTCTCTTCCACCCAGGAGACAGGGATATCACCTCTTTCACTGCTTGGGAATTATTCCCATAACTCAGTACAGCTCCTCAGGCCTGATCCCATGAAAAAGCGGTCTGAATCCTCATACACATTACTGGAGAGGCCATGTGGTTGACGAGCTACAGACCTTCATATCCTGTGTAGGGGACATGCAGTACCTCTGTGACCAAGAAGGTGAAGACCTTTCAGACTCGAATGATTACATGTCGCGCCTCATCCCTGCCCTTGGAGCTCCCCTGGGGCTACTCTCTCTCTTTGCTTTCTCTCCCAATGTATTGCCATGCACTTTCCAAGAGATGCTGCATTTTCTCCCCCAGATATCCGGTTCACAGCTCTCTGGGGATGAGATACACTTGGCCAACCCAGGCCATCAGCACCAACCGAACTCCTGTTGAGAAGCAAGATCCAGCAAAGAGTAACTCCAAGTCAAAGAAGCACTCAGCTACTTTAATAGTGCCTCAGCCAGCAAAGATCATCTGTAGGACGCTTCACCGCCACAGAGGGAAGACAATAAATTAAAATGTTAGGGGTAGCGGTAAAAAATGAAGACCGTAACTGAGACTCCACCATTAGCACAAACAGCTTTACCCAGGAATTAGGGTCACGTACTTTTGCCAGGTTAAACTGGATCACCGGTTTCCTCTGTGTCTCCAGTCGCGTGCTCAAACATCCCATCGCAGGCCAGCTCTTTACACCCCTCCCCAGTCGCTTCCATTCCCTTTGCTACAGCCATCTCCCAGCACCCTTCTACAGCCTGTGCAACGTAAGGGCTCAGCAGCACTAATTAGACCCCACCGAAGTGTGTCTCTGATTCATTAGAAATGCTACATAATTAACCCATAATACACTGGGCTGCTGCTTAGCTTGTGTTGGCAGTACCCCCTCTTCGTGGCACCTCTGTGGCTTTTTTGGCCCCCTCTTTCTAAATTCATGCTAATTAACTCCACATAAGTCAGCGTTTCAGAGTGGGCACCACAGATTTCATCACACATGCAAGAGGTGGTTCTGTATCAGACAGTCAGAAATGGATGAATAATGCATGAGCTCAGTAAAAGCAGCCCCTGACATAAAATAAAGTAAATAAATCCAACCTTCCAGGGTGTGAAAAACTGGGTTTAAGCCACCGGAAGAACTAGCCTGCTGGTGAGGTTTCCACAATCTTGCCCTCTTTCCAAGCACGAATGTCAGAAATGTCTTTACTGCAACGAGGATGCCCACTCAAGCGTGGTAATGAAATTTTACATATAATTAGTTTAATGACTTTTTTACTTCATACTCTCAAAAAAGCTGTGATCTGAGATGCTGGGTAAAACTTAAGGTTGCATCTTATTTTATCTATGACACACCTCCCATTCATTTTTGAAATACGGTCATACAGGCACAATACTTTGAGTGAAATATGGTGGCCTATCAGATCACTGAAGGAGAGCACAAAGGCTTAGATGAAGATGACAATGACTTTAAAAAAACCAGAATGGTCGAAAGATAACAGGATGATTCACTATGACTTGTGCATGCATCCTAAAACAATGCACGTATTACAAAGCTACGTTTTAGGAATGCACTATAGCATACACAACAGTCCATGCCTTCTCTTTGCAAAGCGTGAGTACGATAATGGCTTTAAACTGAAAGAGGGGAGATTTAGATTAGATATAAGGAAGAAGTTCTTCCCTATGAGGGTGGTGAGGCACTGGCACAGGTTGCCCAGGGAAATTGCGGATGCCCCATCCCTGAAGTGTTCAAGGCCAGGTTGGACGGGGCTTTGAGCAGCCTGGTCTGGTGGAAGGCGACCCTGCCCATGGCACGGGGGTTGGAACTGGATGACCTTTAAGGTCCCTTCCAACCCAAACCATTCTATGATTCTATGATATATATATATACACACATACTTAACCTGATATATAATAGACACATGAGATTCTCAACTGGAATATATTAAACCTTTTTCTATGATGTATACAAGTTATATCTCATGTCATGTATACTCATGTCATTTATTTTGCCCAACGAAAAAAAATCAGATGGTCACATTCTACGATGTAAACATGCATGTCATAGTTTCATAACATTTTGTTACTAAGTTCATAAAATACAACAGCAGTAGTATGTCTAACTCAAGACGTAGGTTAAAAGAGCCACCTGGATTGATGAGTATCAGCTCCATTCAAGGTAGCCTACTGAAGTTTAAGACTCTAGCAACACACAGACGCATGCCTGTTCTCAAATACACTCTTCAGCCTCTCAGGGATAGTGCTTTCTGCAAATTTAATTACTTGCAAAACCTTTGGTCATTAACACCCAAACTAAATTCTATGGCAGGTCACAGGCTATTAAACAAATAAAGTGTCCACGCTCCCTAAACAATGATTTGTTTAACTGTAGCTTTGATTAAATCTGAAGCCACAACAACACGGGAATCCTATTGCTAATGTACTCACCCTATTACTCTATCTGCTAGAAAGAGTTACGAGGTAATTATTTCTTCCCAAGTTTTTGTATGACATTTCATGATACTGTTAGTCATCCCTCAGGTCACTGAATTTCTGTGTGTGTGCGTCTATATGGGCCCAAACATCTAGTCACCGCAATGAAACACATCCCGCTAATTCGCTAAGGCCAGCACACCACTGAAGCCCCACTTAAAGACAGCGAGGGTTACTTTTAGAGAAGGCCCCACATTGGTCTGCTGCATGAGGTAGGACTTCAGCCAGACAGAACTAACCCCTGCTGAATACCAAGCCCTTGGAAAAAAGGCAAGGTGAGCCACGTGAGCATCATTATCAGCACCGCCGACCGTAGAAGGCACCCTTGCTCTCTGCAAGCCCGTCTGAAAGTTCAGGCATCAGCCTGGTACGAGGCTCCTTGCTGGCGGAGTGGCTATAGGTGTACAGCACAAACTCCACGGATGGAGGTGGATCTTTGATACCTTCCTTTTACCTTGCTCTGGAACGGGCTCCGTTAGGGACACGGTGCAGCTGCTGCTCCTGTATTTTCTACAGCTTCTTTGCACAGCCTGGCTCAAGGCAACATAAGAGCCAGGTCTGGCTCTCCTGGAATGAAGCTGGCTGGAGAATGACACATAACTAAATCTGAATGCGTGTACTCACAAAGGGAGAGCCCTCTCAAGCTGCCTGCAGTAGGGGTATTTTATTGCTTTCATAATATTTTCCGGGTTTTGAAACGCAAACCACATGTTTAATATTTTTTCAAAATTTACACATTGCACTTGCTGGATAGCGTTCATTCTAGCACTCACAGCCCCAGACCTTTCTCAAAAACAAAGAGAGGGAGGAGAAAGAAACACACCAAAACCTGCTGTCACAGCTCTTGGGCAGCCCTGCTGCTGAAGTCCAAAATCACTGGGTGCACTCCTCGCCTACTTTGATTTTACAGGGCAATAAAAAGTTAATTTGGATTATCTTGTCATCAAGGAAACCGTTAACATCCAAACAAAGCATAGAAGCTTGACAGCTTGCTGACTGTGGAAGGGGAGAAAGTCAAGAGTTAGAAATGCTCTAAGCCATTTACACCCCATAACTGGGGTGTAAAACCTCAAAGTTAGTTCAGTTCCACCACAGATTAGCTTGGCCATATGCAGAATAGACTGTGAGCCTCCGGGAGCAAGGCCTGCCTGCCTACGGCTTCGACGTACCGTTTCTGGCGCAGCAGGGCCCCAACACTGGCCACCAGAAAGCAAGAGTCTCTCTCTTGTATTCAGAAGAGGGGATTTGAGTCAATACGTAAGTACTCATTTCTGGTGGGGTAGCAAGAATTGATCTAGTCCACTCTTCACGTCCTACAGAAACCATGTTACATGCTCGTTATACGTGGGCACTGTGACTGACTGCAGGTGGGTCACTGTAGTATTCGGCTCCAGCCCATCTTTAGCTTCTTAAAGCTACTAAGAAGTTAGTTCTTTGCTTTTGTTCTCAGCTTTCCTCGATCTCCGGGCCAGTTACTCCATTTCTTTTAAACCACAATTACTACCTCTCCTTCAGGACTTTCAATTCACTGGTGCATCCTACTTCATCACAACACTTCCCTGCAAATCACCTCATCGCTTGTATTTGGGAGACAGAAGAAAAGGTTATTTTGGGTTTGCTTTTTTTGCATGCATATCCAGGGTGAATAGGTAAGGTCTTACCTGCTTTGCTCTGGTTACTAAGCTGTTAATTATTCTCTGATGTAATGGTTTTACGTTTCTGATCAGATTAGCCTAGGTGGGAGAGCTTGATACTCTTCAGATTCATTGCTAGCTCTTGCATTTGCAGCACTTGTTGCTTTGGGGAAAGAGACCACGTTCTAGCTGGCAGTGAGGGGCAAGAGCAGCTTTGCCCCCAGGGCAGACGTCTCTCTTGCTTTCCCCCATGAAGATATCCAAGCTGCTGGAGTGCAAACCGGAGAACTGACAGAACAGTCGCGTTTGCTAGGTGTCGGGCTGGTGAATTCCTAGCTGCCATGACCACACAAAGCTACACTTGGCAGGCAGCTTACCCCATAAAAATCTTTAAAAGGAACGTTTTCACAAAAGGTGAAATAACCATGAAGGTGGGTTATTTTCAGTTAATACCGAATTTCAGAGGAACACCGTAAGCTCTGCGCTTCTGGCCACCTAGGCAACCTGGGGAGGACTGAGCGGGCCAGGGCTCAGCGTACAGGAAGATGCTTCGCAGAGTATTCACCGCTCCTCTCCCACATACGGTGCTCTGCGCCTTCTTTAAGGAACCTCTAGCAGATATTTGAGAAGTTACGCCCACATCCGTGCTCTTAGCCCACAAACTCAAGCTATTGATCACCTCAAAATAAAGCGGAGGCTAAAGGTAAATACGCAAAACTTGCATCGGCACGGAAAATTTTCTGTCCTGCTTTTGGGAGCTGCAGATAAGCTGGAATCTACGACTGCTGTCCATGCTCATGGAATACAAAGCATCGGTTTAATTACCGTGGGGATATTCACTGAAATACAATCACTCCTCTTGTGCAAAGAATTCCTTTTTAATTAAAAATTTGAAAGTTGATGAAAAATACGTATTTTACTTAATTACAAGTTTAAGTGATGTTGCTTTTTAAAGCAGCAGATAGAATCTGGAAGTTATTAGACAAATCCTCTGTTTTCTACACCTCAGAGGAGAGACTTCTCTGAAACCAAATCTTCCTCTACATCACTACCAGCTCCTCTTAGCGACTGAGAAGTTGAGGCAAGCCTCTAAATTTCTGAGTATTGCTCCAGAAGATAATGGGAAGATTCCCAAATTTTTAAAGCTATTCATTTAAAAATAAATGCAAGGATTTTGAAAAGCAGCCAGGAGCCTGGGTCTCCTTGGAACCCCTTGTATCATCCCTTCAGGAAAACTGTGTTTACTGGATGTTATGGGTGTTGTAAAAACAAAGACATTATCCTGTGCCTTGGGGACAATCACAGCCAATTGTGCTCATATTCACATTCAATTTGCTGCCAGGCAATTTACAGATCAGTGGGATCTACACATGGAAGAACCTCTGTTTGTAAATCATGTCCTATAAGTGAAGGCCAATTCCCTCATGTGAAATCAATGGGAATTAGACACCCAAGTGCTTTTGAAAATCCTGTTAAGTAGCTATTGCATCTGTAGGTTCCCTTTAAAATCTATCACTCTCCACTTGAGTCTAATGGGTGTGGAATCAAGCCCTTGATGCTTTCTGACTTTTCCCTCACTTCTTCTGTCTTGTGAGTACCCACATGTATCAGGATCCATGCTTCACAGTCCAAAGAAAATACAGGTCCTTGCCATAACAGCTGCGGTGCTTTCATGCCGAGACACGGTGGGAATGCTCCTAGAACTTCTGCACGCAGTGTGAGAAGGGCAGCAAGTCACCTAGCCCCTCCCTGCCACTTTTTTGCTGGTGTCGAACACATTAATAAAGAACGCCATATTTTTATTACAGAAAATGCCGATATTGGGCATTTAATGAGCATACAAAATATTGGGGAGTTATGTTTGTCATTACCCATTTTAACGAGCATATTCTCCATGAAGGAGCTCTGTGTCCCCCAGGCAGGATACAGTCCACACTGTGCCGTGCGTTGCTTTGATTAGGACTCATTTTCGTGGAATAACAGGTTAAAAATGCACATAAAACCCACATAAAGGCCCTACGTTTGCGTGTCAGGGCTACTCTAACATGACGCTTTTGCAGCCACCTCTCCTCACTCTCATTTCCTTACAAGAAAAACGGAGTAGCTGGCGCGTTCGTTCCAACTCCTGTCATGTTGCAGCATCACCAAAATACTTCAGCTGTCGTCAAAGGCATACGTAGATCTCTGCAGCGCGAGGGCTCTCCCTGACAGATGAACAGCATCATCTAGGGGCCAGAGATCAGCACTCGGAATCGCACGTACGCGGCCAAGGAAGCTCGTGGAGATCCCTAAAAAGAATCGCTCCTAAGCATGACAGTCCGTCACGTGAGAGGCCCGCTGCTTTGTTCTTATTTGCAGCAACACGCTGTGCAATGTCTGACGTCAAGAAAACAAAATGCAATTGAGCTGGTTCAGTAGTACCAGTCGTCTTTTCTTTGGTGACTTTCCAGCAGGGCGCAATTACCCTGGACCAAAGAAAGCAACCCAGAGCACCGTTGCCCTCTGAGCTGGAGGGATGCAGAACAGCTTTGTTCAGAGGTTGCACAGTCATGATAGCATCATGACAGAATTTGCTTAAAAAGCCTCCAGAGATCTGGCTAACGTGACTACAAGACATCCAAACGGGAGCTGGCTTACCCCGTGCCTGCCCAGTCAGCGCGCCACTCGCCCTCGCCCCTCAAGGTTGCCACCTAAAGCACCAAGCAAGGCGCAGTCTGGGAGAAAAGAGATTCACAGTAGTAAATATAATCCCCCCCCCGCAGGCACACACACCGAAATTAGTAGAAAAATTCCCCCCCTGTGTCAACAGTGCCAAATCTGGCTCAGCACACGAGGCAGAGCACGTTATGGCCATCAGCCCTCTCAGCAGCGACCTACTGCTAGTTTGCCTATTTAAATTGCTGCCTCCTGCAAGCTATAGCTTGACTCTTAAATCAACAGATTTCCATAAGGATGTAAAACATCTTTATAACAATGATGATTCTAAACCACATCATGTCCAGAGGGAAGTGATATTCACTGGGTGAATGAAAATTGTAAAAACAAATAAATAAATGATCCCATCCCCAGGGGACAATTACAGTCAATTGCTCTTGTACTCGCATCTAATTTGCTGCCAAGAAATTTAGACTATCAGGATTTACACATGGAAGAATCCCTGTGAGGCAGGAATGTCCTAAATGACGGCAAATTTTCTTGTATGAAATTATGATTTGTAACTGAAATTCCCTGACTATGGCTGTGCAGCAGCCATCAGTCTGAGACCAAGAGCTTAGGCAAACCTCAGATTACAAACATCCTATTGTCACAGCTGCGTAACAACATTAGCTTTTGGTTTGCTGTCATCAATTTAAGATACTATATTAGTAAGTGCTTTTGTCACAATAATGTAATGAAAAATGTGATTTCCCTGTCTTGTACCAGTAGGGACAAAGGAGCTATTTGCATTTTGCCGGGTAGATGAATGTTCACACTTTTGGAGAACAAAAGCCTAAAAGGAACTTGGCGCTCATTACTTTGGATACAGCTTTAAGTGGCAGGGGTAAAGACTAGAGCACGTTTAACATTTAACAGATGAAGCAGATGCATATCCCACGTGGGATACAGGCCTCAAACAAGCCTGGTTAATTGATGTGTCATGTAATGTGGCTTCCAAAAAATACATAAACAGAGCTCCGAGCCAAACAAGTCTCTTTCAATAGTTACTTCTAGGGACTCAGAAATGAGCACATTCTGCAAGACACTGTCAGCTGGAAGCAAAAAGGCAAGAAACCACACAAAGAAGGGACCTGGACTCACGCTTAAAACCAAGCCCAAGTGTAAATGCTTTGTTGAACTGGGGGCTAACAGAAGAGGAGCTGCTAGAAAACGGTAGCTGCTGGGCAAAAGTCGGTCAGGTTCTTCGTTAGAGATTTCCAGCTTGCGTTGGCCTGGCCAGTGCGCGGCTGAGGTGGGCACTTCGGCTTCTCTAGGAGGGCAACTCCAGGCTAAAGAGACAGGCTGGCACAACGGAAAATAAAACGGAAGAGCGTTTAACCTACGTAAAACCACTGCAATAGAAAACAAATGAATGATGAAATAACGGAGGTCCCGATAGCCCACGTTCTCAAACGTGGAGTTTGGGGCAATCCCTGGCTATTATTTTCACAATACCTTGCATTCATTACTTTAAAAATGGTGTACTATGTCTGGAAAACAGGAAGTAAGCCATAAATCTCTAGTTTAAAAGCCATCTGAAGCCTGTGGACCAGATATGTTCTCAATCAGTAGTCAGGCAGTAAATAAACATTTATATACAGCGACTGCTCTCAACCAGCCTGACCTCCGGCTATTACAGGGCACATAAAGAGGAAATTTGTTTAGTCCCGTAAAAGCCCAGGCAATATATCAATAGATTATTAAAAATGGAAACAATGTAGGCTAATGGATTATATTGATTTTAATAAACATAAGTATATGGGATTCAAAGATAAGAGTCAGATATGACATCCTTCCAAGCTCACCTTTAGGGATATCTCCTAAAATTAGCAAAACTAGATCTGTCAAGAATATCAGTGACTGCTATTTTTTGCTTTGCAAATTGATGTATTTTTGGCTGAAGGATTTAAATTGGAGGGTTTGCGTTTTTATTTCTGCCTGTGAACCATGAACGGAGTCAAAAAATAAAACTTGTACATCTTTTAATGTCGTTGCTGTACAGAAAAAACCCCAAGCAATTGCAGGCTATCCTCAGGCATGCTAGATGAACGTACACAGATGCTACTGGATTTTTTTTAGGAGGATTGCTCACTCTTGCTGCAGCTACTATTGGTGGCAGACACCGAAGCCTGAATCTCTTCCAGTCTGGAAGCCTGGCAGGATGCGCGGGTAGTCCCAGTGCCGTCCTCCAACGACTGCCAAGTCTGAAACCAGCTAAGTACATTTGTGCTTGCAGCGGTTCTGACAATGCCAAACCCCAGCCATCCTGCAAATCAGTCTCATTCTTATAACACGTCTTTATCTTTGAAATAGTTGGCACGTGCCCTGAATCCGTGGAGGATCATCACAATCTTCTGATATCTGTCCACTGCTAGAGTATATTTTCCCTCTGCGGTTCCACTGAGCAGCAGGCTTCCTTTGAAGAGGGCCCTTCGAGTTGCCCACCACGACTGCTCCCCTTTGACTTGCCCGGGGAGTTCAGCAGACAGTCAGCATTGTTTTGAAAACTGACTTTTACTTTTAACTTTAGGAGAAGGCTTGTGGAAGAACTAAATTCGTCAGCCCGGCATTCTCAGGGATGAGGGAACAGAGAGGCTTGCCAAAAAAATAGGCAAAGGCAGCGCTGCAGATCAAATTGCCTTAGGAGCTGTGACATAACAGGTTCTGGGGTGAAGGGAGCTACGAAGTCTATGAACATACTCTAAATGTCAGGGTAGGGAAACAGTGTGTTCTGTATGATAGTTGGGTCGATGTGATTACAAGTTTAATCTACCTCAGCAATTATAACCAGACTAAATTAAAGCAACCCTTGGTGCTAAAGAAGGGGAGCACGGACAAAAACCTAAGCTGTTTTTCCATTTGGAGGAAAGGTTTTCCACCAGCAGCAAGGCATAAGTGCGGACACCCCAATTATTTAACAGCTCAGAAGACCTAAATTCACGCTTCCCTTAAAGATCATACAAAGCAAATTCAAGTCCCTAATTATGAACATGCTTAAAACTTGGAGTAACTCAGCTCTAACCTTTGTGGAAGGTTAGGATGCCTTCCTAATTTATAGTAAGGGCACGTGTCATGCATTTTATTGTACCAGTCAAATGCTACTTGAAAGCAAATGAATGCAGGGCTAACCTCAAACACGTCAGAGTCTGGACGCATACCCAGAAGTTGAATACTCGTGAGACAGCCCTCTGAACCGCCCAGGTTTGTTGACATCACAAAGAATGGCTATAAGAAAGGATTTATCTTGCTGCCCACAATTAAAAAATGGAAAATAAAGGAGCAAGCCAAAATGAGTTCCTTTCATTAAATTGCTAGAGATGATCGGAAAGTTGTCCAAAGGACAGACATGAACTGCTGTCCTCCTCTGTGCATTACTTTCCATTTCTTTCCTTGCAAAAGGAGGGGTTAAAAGCCGGGGAGCATAGGTGAGCATCCACTTGCTTGGAAGGTCTGGGTTACTCCCACAATCAAAATTCGGTGTAATACTTGTTGGGGGTTTTTTCTGATTAGCAACCAAAGGCTGAAGTCTTTCTTTAGTGTCAATTGTTTTTTAAAGAAGAACACAAGACTAAACTTACAGTAAATTTCTACCGCTGTTCATTAGCTCCCAACGGTAGAAATAACACCCTTGCAAAATCCTGAATACCTCACAAATTACAGTAATCTGCAATTATAAACTACAGTGTTAATGAGGTTTGATTGCCTGTTATTTGTGATGCCACCTATAAATGCCACTTACATTTTACAGCATATTGAAGTTAACAATCTGTTTTGAGAAGATCACTAATAGTCAAATGGACTTTTATGAACACCTTTTGTGATTTCAATTTGTTACCTAGAAACCAAACACGGTCACAGAGCATTTATCCTCACCATAGAACTGCATCCATTTGGTTCTTCCCATCACTGTGATTTCCCTTCAGTACTGATACTGATCTTTATGCAGGAGGGCCGGTTCTCTTAATTAAGGCGAGTAGCATCTGAATTTTTATGCTTGACCTTTAATCAACAGTATTTTGGTAAGTCTCTAAGAGGACTAATTGTGTCATTCATATACTTAAGGGATAATGTGCCTTGCAGAGCAGTACAGAAGGCAATAAACAGCTTTTACAAGAGATTAAACGCCCAAGCACAGCTAAAGCATTTAGATAACTGCAAAAGCCATTTATTGACGCCGCTCTGATGCCAAAAACCACTTGTCTTATACAGTTCTACTCATAAAAAAAGCAGCAAAACCCCCTCACAGCCAGCACTTTTCTTCCTTTCTAAGAGTTGTCTGTGCTTTTGTCCCAGAGATATTTCTTCAGAAAGTCTAAGTTACTTTTTGGGTGGTTTGCTTAAGAAAGAAAACAAAAGGAAAGCTCTAAGGATGGCTGTCAGAGATGTGTTATTCTCAGAGAGTGGATTCAGTTTCCGTAAGATGGGAAATCTTGGCCTGATTGGCTTGAATTGAGCCGGGATTTGTGCTTCTTTTCTCAGTAGTAGCACCGATACAGTCATCAGAACAGACCTGGAATGTACATACCAACAAGCGAAATCTGGGGTGCTAGCGCAACCAATGCACCAAACCGTACGGGTCTTTTTGGAGAGATGTAGCGTCAGAGAAACAGTTGGCAAAATGTGAAGACAAGCTGCAAATGAGACAAGTTGGCAAAATGTGAAGACAAGAGAGGAGATGAAAGACTAGAAAAATTAAAAGTCTAATTCAGCTTATATATTTCATCACACTGGACTCTCAGCGGTTGGTGGCAATTGAAGCCTGAGGGCTGAACGCAGCCCACTGCACCCAACCGCGCGGGGGTCGCAGGTACCAGCCTAAACGTCGCCAGAAGCAGTTTCGCAGTTGTGAATCCCTCGGACTCTGTGCTTCCCCGGGCACCACGTAACGCTGCCGAGGGTACGGCGAAGGCCACTGAAGTCGTTCAAACAGCTTGAACGTCTGTAGTGTCACACCAGCACAGAGGTGGGTACCGAAGGTAACTAGAGCCTTCTTTCCTTAGGGTGTCGTGAACTAAGTCTAACACAGACGGAGAAACTGAATTTCCTCCCCCTCCCAAGAGCTCTGAGCAACCATTTCATTGCTTTTTTATTTTGAATGGTTCTGAATTTCCAGTCAACAGCCTTTAAAACTGACAACTAAACAATCTTTGGACAGCCACAAGAGCTCAGTATAAAATGTTACCGGTGTCATCTCTTCTGGAGCTATTTTCTAAATCAAAGGGAGCCTTTCCTAGTTGGAAGTAGGAGAGCTAAGGCAGAAAAGGATGTTTGAAGTTAAGAGTGGAGAAAGAAAAATAAACCATTTGTGCCAGTGTGTTATTGTCTCTGTCTCATGACAGATAACTCCCAGCAAACGCTCAAACAGCAAGTCCGAACCAAGCACTACTTCTAGGTACATTCAGCACCGAGATGATTGCCAGAGATGCCCAAAGCAGACTGTTTTGAGAAACCTGAGAGAAGTCAGGAACCAGGTTGCCTGGGTTTTAACCCCTTAGTTCAGGCTGCCCAGAGCCTGCTCTCCGCTTTCCGTTGGGCTGTTGCAACCGCGATGGCAGCACACGCGCGTGTCGCGCTCGCAACACCTGATGCCCCTCCGGTTACCGATGTACACAGAGGGGAAAGCCCACCATATTGCTGATTCCTATAGAAGAAAATAGCTCCTGCAGCTCAGGGACAGTTGTCGTTTTGTGACAATGAAGACACACTCAGTTTAGCGTCCCACACGTTTAGTGCTCCCCTTCATGGCCCACACAGGAGGTCATTCACAGACAGTCCAAAAGCCTAAGCAAGGGATACGATTTAGGGCCTCAGATTAGTACAACACCTTGCCACAGACAGAGCTACAAAAGAAAAAGCGTCCCTGGCCACTGCCAGCCAGCCACCAAGGAGGCGGGAGTGCGTGCGAGCCTGCTGATGTGGTACCCGCAGGCGGACGTAAGCTCGTTCTGCCTCTGCTTCCAGCCGGGTAGACGCAAAGTGGTCCAAGAGCCGCACGCGGAGGTCAGCTTGTTCCTGAGCTAAGACACCCCACCCTTGGGCACGGCGGAGGGCCCGGGACAGCAGCACACAGACCAAGGCCATGCCCGAGACGTGCCAGATCACGAACGTGCCCCGAGACGCTGGGGACTTAACGCCGTACAACTCCACAGCGTGTTCTCCATCTTACAGAATCCGGTCTGCGCTTGGCGGGACAGAGGAAGGAGCACGTTTGCTTCGTGATGCAATTTCTCTTTTCTTAATTCAGACCTTCCCAGGGGAACGAGTTAGTCCTGCACTGCCACTGCTCGTGCGAGGCTGCGGAAGGCACGGGCCGCTGTGCGTTCACCGGCTCTGCAGAGCCAAGGGCTCGCGCTTTCTGTGCCCTCTGCATCCTCAGGCCCACCACCAGTTGCCTCCACCCCTATACACGGCAGAGGAAATATCTGAGAGATGCTCAAGTAAATGGATTTCTTAATTTTTCCCCCACAAAACTTATCCACGTTTACCTTTCAGACCTCCGGGAAATCTTTGTATCTTTAACAGGTTCCTGCCAGTATACCACATCCAGGAGAAGAGAATTAATGCATCCTCTGTACCAGTTAAGTACATAAACTGGCACAAAATATTAACACAGATATGAAGCTATTAGAATAAACCCCACTCCATAAACAGACTTTATATATGGGTAACCAAGATAACAGTAAAATAAAAGGACGCATTAAAGTTATATTCTTTAAAAAATTAAATAAATCAGTTTTATAGTGGTAGGCACTTCAGAAAGCTTGTGTTTGAAAGGCTAAGGGCAAGTCAATAAGGCATAGCTAATTGGAGAACAAATTGACATTCATAAGCTGGCATTTAACGCGACCACGGTAAACAAGGTAATAGACAGTTAATGCAGTGGACAAGGGTGGTGAACAGAAGCAATCCAGGTTGAATAATGGAAAAGGACCAATTGAGCAAATTCGAAGTACAAACATTCTGATTTCAGCCTGCTTAGCAGGGATCGCTGACAAGCTCACAGCTGTAATAGGCTTATTTGGGCGGTTGTCTCTAAAGAACGAGCGTGTCAACCAAAAAAAGACAAGAAATCTACATAATGGCAAATGACTCCGGGTTACTAAGCGCACAGTGATAAGGTTCAGGTGGGTAAATACTAATGGCTGCTTAGCACTGATAGATGTCTGGAATAACAGCAAGCAATCAGCCCGCGATTGGCCAGTGCGTTACTTAATGGTGCATTATCTTAATATAAAAACTACAAAGAGTCAAAACCCAAAGGAGTCCCTGGAGTTAAGCTCTTCCTTACACAGAGGCCCCTTGCTCTTAAAAGGGGTGCTGCTTTCTGTGGCATGGAGGCAAAGTAAACCTGGGAGGATTCGAGACCGCTTTCTCATAGTCACAGATATTAACGCTGAAAGGCTCGTTAGGATTGTATAGCTTAATATTTTGCCAAATGCATGTCCTGAACTCTCCTAATGCTTCCTGCATACATCATTCCTTCTGGATGAATCAATGCATAAGTCTCACCATCGCATCCACGCTGATGGAACGATTTTTCATAGACCATGGACTCACCTCAGGCCTTAAGATACTGTAATACCGCTATTACCCAGACTAAAATGGCACATGACAAGTTCTTTAGGGCCTTTTCTTTAAAACTGATGGGAGGATTTGAGAATGTTTAAGGGAACAAGCAGAAAAGTGATATTTTCTTGCCTTTCACCTGACCGGTGGCACAGCTTTAGGTCTAGGAAGGGAGAAGCAAGGAGGACAGGAGATACAAGATAGGGAGAGCCGAGGCTGGAACTGCAGAGCTGAGTTTAATTCTCTCACTCCAGGCCTTCATATATAGAGACTATGTTCATTCTAAGCAGTTATGAGTAAAAAAATTTTTGGTAACCGGAAAGTTTTTGATTTCTCAGCAAGAATCATCTCTACCGCATCTTACCAGAACTTGCTCAGGAAGTCAAGGTCTGATTTCAGCAGTGTAACTGAAATTTTTTTGTTGTCATTTCAGTCAAGTTTGATGTTCCAGAATACTTGACCAGCTTTTGGATTTTGTGCTTTCTGTTCCAGTAGAGCCATACAAGGGGCTCTTTACCTACTTACGTATAGGCGAATTTGTGTACCTTCCGTTCTAGTTGCATGCCTATTAAACATCTTTCTTTCCAGTATTCTTCAGAAAATAGGTAGGAATTCCCCACCCCCAGAGGTGCTAGGATGTGTCTAAGGTCTTCACACAGCCCAGCCCAGCTGGAAGAACCAAGACCAGGCCCCCCACCCCACGCAGGATGTGCATGATTTTTATCGTCTAGCATCTAATATCGGGTTGCGCCTTAGCCAGACTTCCTTATCCTATGCCCTTAAGTTAAGCAACCACCACTGCAACAGTTAATACTAACAATTTACATGGCGTCTCAGGCATTTTGTCTAAAATTAATGAAGCCCAGCCATTACCAATTAACATCATGCTCTTTACTCCGCTCCTCTGAAATCGATTAATGTTACCCCGGTGCTTAAAGGCTTCCATTCGCCTGTGACCAAGTCAGTTTGCCATCCTATAGTTTGGATCAAAAAGACAGCTAATGCTTGCTGTACAACTTCAAACTTGTTTCTGGGTTTACCGTGTGCTTGCAGAGAGAAGGCCGTTGGACAGCGGGTTGGTAATGATCCCCATACGCCATCTGACAGGGCCACGAGCGCTGCTTCAGTTCCCTTCGGTCTATCAGCTCCTCTCAACGCCCTTGGCCGAGAGACTCTTGGAGCACTCAAGGAGCGATTTCTTTTGTTAGGGTCTCTGGCTTTGTTTCATCCATTGATTAATCTAGAGCTGCCAGTTTAGGGCTGCACGTGATTTTCTGCAGACAGTTATCTGCTGTTACCCTGTCCCACAGAGACATCCTTTGGAGCCTTTCTTGATTAACACATTTCCTCTCAGCTCTGAGTTCTAGACCTAGAATTCAAGGCAACTATAACACAGATGACAAAACTCTGCTGCTAAATGTAAACCATTTTTAGTACCTTTCTATGTTGCAGATGTTAAGCCCGTTTCTGAATTCCATTACTCTGATTTCAATTACTTTACCATCTTCAGTAGAGTTTTCCCAGTTTCCACCAGAATTGGGTTTTTTTGTTTCGTTGGTTTTTTTAAACCTGGCAAACTTCCTTGTCACCCTCCCTGCTACAGACTGTATAAAACTGTCTTCCCCAATGCCTTTGCTCTTCAGAAACTTGGACCCCATCCAATCCCAATTTAGCCTTTGAAGACTCTTTGAATATACCAACAAGACACTTTTTGTCATCAAAGAAATATTTTTGTGTTCAGACAGTCCTCAAAATAGATCTGGGAAGATTTTTAGATATGTCTATATTAGGGGTGACTAAACCAGAGTGGATATAATAAGCAGCAGCTTTCTGCAACTGAACAGGCGGCTTTTTTTTCCCCAAGAAATTCAGAGCCGGATTTGGGATATGTGATGAGCAGCGTAGAAGCTGCATCGCTAACAAAAAGAAAGGAAGAAAGGCTTTTGCAAGTGCTGGAGACTGTTAGATGTGTTTTCTCCACGTGCACACAGGAAAGAGCACGCGTGAGGAAGGGAACTCCAGTACGGCACGCTTTCTAACAGACTCCACTGTATATTGATGATAACCTCATTTATTTTTGCCGGTATAGAATGTGCTTGTAAGGCTGCTATTGATAGTTGTCTGAGTCTCTTAAAGCCTGCAAATTAACTAACTACACACAACTAAATTACGGAAACACAGTTGTGAAGGATGCTTTCTCTAAAGCATTGACTCATGTAATTGATGACGATGGTTTCCTTTTTAACTGGTTGCTGCTCCGTGTAGTGGGAGGCAGCGTGAATTGCGTATCCTCTATTGCTAAGTGACAGCTAAGATTAAGCAGATGCTCACTAGGGTATTATCCCTTATGCAAACAAATGATAATTTCCTTCATAAGCGACCTGCCTCATAAGGAATTGTGTGGGCTGTGCCATCTATTCTGCGTTTCTTCTCCACCAGACAGGACACCCAGGGACTCTCATTTACCTCGGTACAACCCAAGAAGGACCTTGCTGAAGTTGATGAGGTTGTACCTGGTTAGAGGTGATAAAGGGAACAAACGATGTGGTGCTGGCACGGGAAAGGCTAAAGACCTGCATCTAGAATATCCTACTGGAAAGTCACAATCTCGTGAAAGGATGGTAGTGACCACGTGGCTTTTGCACGCTGAATATGCAATTCTTTGTCCACTAAGAGGAGACAAACTGGCCTAGAACAAGGACGTAACGAAGGACTTGACAGGAAGCCATGACAAGCATAAACCTGCATCTCTGAAGACCACAGTTCCCACACCACAGGCTTCTGGAGCATCATTTGGCAAATTCCTCAGTCTGAGTTTGTCACATGCATTTAAGCATCTGACTGCATATGTGCGTACTATAATTTGTGGCAGACTTCTCACCCATTTGCTTTCACCGCTCTGGTCCCTACGGAGCTAAACACTTCTGAGCATTCAGTCCTCAGTTGTAGCTGGTAAAGCGGAGCTAATAGCACTCCTCCATCCAGCAGCTTGTGGTAGCAGCCAGTGCCTGCAGGGTTTGCACGTGCTGAAGGACCGCTGAAATCGGATTGCAGTACATGTTAGCCAGAAAGATGAATGGCCCCAGTATGGTAGTGGGACCTTTGAGAACTTTGGCATGTTAGTGTCTCAGAAAGCACCCGAGAACTACATAACTAAGTTTGGAAAAGTTTCAGGAGAAGGACCAGCACAGGCCACGTGGGAGCCCTCAGAACAATTGGGCTCATTAAAAATTGATATTAGAAATGTTTGGTTAGACAAAGAGCAGCACATCCATTAAGCTGCTGTTTACATGTGTTTTACAAGAGTCACGCCCACAACCACAGCATTTTCATTATGAGAAGCAAATACTTAAAGCTGAATAAAATACCCAGATCCCAGAGTGCAGTTACAGGCTAAGTGGTATTTGGACCAGTTCATCTTTGAGGTATAACACATGGGTGTGGATAAACTTAAATCAAGGAAAAATTAGGTTTAAGGATTTTTAAATTACAGAGAGTCTTCCTCATAGGCTGTGTATTTCCAGAACATTAAGAGATTATTCCTGTTTTCCCCGTTCAAATCCTGGTTTTGAGGGCTATCTGCCACAGTCAGGCCAGCCCTCCCCTCCAGCCGTGGCAAAGCAAGTTCAGGGTGCCCACAAAAGTTGGCACAACTGACTTCTGGTGGCTTCCCTACCTGTTGCCATACCACCCGGCACGAAGCACAGGCACCCTTGAAATGAGAGCTGTTTCCATTAGAATCAGCTGCTACAACTGGACTTCACTCCACAGCAGAGCACCAGAGAAACAGCACTTTATTGTTGGAGATCGGCAGCGCCAGCTTTCGAAGAGGCCTCTCTCTCATCCAAGACCTAAGCAGCGAACACCTTTCCAGTGGTCATCCTCAGCCATGCAGAGGAAACCACGGGCCATCGCAACGATGGAACCAATGCAGCTACTAGACCTTCCTTTCATATGCATCATTCCTTCATCAGCACCTCGGACGGGAAAAAAAAAAAAATCACAGCCTTGTCAGCGTGAGCAGGGAGCGTCTCTCCTGCCTCTCCTCGTAGCCTGCTTCGCACAGAGGCCCCAGTCCAGAACACGCGTGGTGTCTTCAGCCCATGGTTAACCCTTGATTTCCCTGCGCTCTGATGCTCTCCCAGATCAAGTCCCGGGTCATTACATGACACTAACTGAGAAGGGGCAACCCCGTTTGTTTCCTCGCCAAGAGGCAAGCTCTCGGCAGGAACGTTGCTTTCGTTACCACTGCACGGACGCGAACTCCTCCAGATGAACCCCAGGCTGAGGGTGCCGTCCCTCGCCCGCGCTCGCCGCGCTGCATTTCAGGGTGAAATGGGGACTCGGTTTGCCTGGTCGTACTGCCCGTCCCCACGCCAACAGACTGGAAACCCCCAGCAGCACTGACTGTGACAAAAGGCCTTTTCCCAAATAATTCCCAAGTTAGAGAACCTCCGGAGGGGCTCCTGTCTCGGCGCAGACGCGCTACCCGTGCTCTAGGCACTAACGGGTTTACAAAGACAGTTGCAGCACAACAGACATCACACTTAATGAGAGACCGTTTGCTTAGGGGGTAAGAAGCAGAAAGGCAACTGTTAGTAAAGAAGTAAGTGTACTGGGATATAAAAAGACCCTGACGTTTATTTTACCCAGAGTTAAAGTAAGGACTGCATAGGGGTAGTTCATTGTTCTGTTTTCATAAAGTCATTTAAGTAGCAAATGGCCCCTGAAACTGATACTATGATTTGAGTCATGTTGGAAGACATATTGAATTAATGATGCAGGTGCGGGTTGTTGTTCCAAAAAACTTTTTTATAGCAACAGTGGGAGAGGAGAAGGGGAGGGGGGGAAGTTAAATGAAAAGATTTGGTCTATGTTATGTTTTTCTAATATTTGAATTTTAGCTAAGATTACTCTTTCTCCTCTCTTTAATATATTGTTTTAAATAAAAAATGCTAATAAATCTTGAGAGAAATATGTCATAGTGGAGTTTAAAAACTGTAGTGCAATATATAACAGTTCATAAAATATTCTATTCAAATAGCCAAAATTGTAGTGCATTTGGACCAGAAGTAGTTAACTGCAGGAACAGCATTTTATTAGCTACTAAAATTAAGAAAGAGTACTGCTGTTTCACAGCCAGATAATTAAGTACCGTTTTCTCTTTCTTAATACTATAAAATTAAACTTCCTGTTTAAATGGCCTGGTGGGGACTGTAGGCAAAGGGTCGTCTGATGAGCCCTCCGGGCAAATCCAGAAACACAACATAGCACTTATTCACACAAGACTTTAACAGGGTGGAAAACACTGATTGAGGAAAAAAATGCTGCAGTAAGCGAAAAATTGCAGGTAATAAATCAGAGATCCATTTTTTCACATCATTTTGGCTAATCCATTAAATCTCAGTGCAAAGGAATCTATCAGAAACAGAAGCCACTGCCTTCACTTCTACATCTCCAAATGTTATTAAAACTGCATAAGCAGTGAAAGAACTCAATTAAACCCAGTGCATTGACGAGATGTTCCAGTCACGCCTGGCCCACCAACTTCTCCTGGCTCCTCCTTTGTTAGTGACAGTTTTGCTAAGTCTGGTCTTTAGAAGGGATTACACTCCAGCACTTCATTAGGGTGAAATTTTTCTCCATGTTGTTTTACAACGCATTTTTCCCACTCACTCTCTCAATGTCTACCCAAAATTAATTGTCAGGAGCAGAATAATGCCTAGGTTAACAGCCTATAGTAGGTGCACTCCTTTCACCCATCAATCTTACCCTGCTACGAATCTGTATGCTGTGAAAGAAAGTTAGTCCTGTTTTGACTGAGAAGCACAAATACTGCAACGAGAATTATCCCAGCTTTGCCAATGTGAACACGAATTGTGACAGTCTATAATTAAACACTGAACTTACACTACGCAGCACGCTATTAAATGAAAGATTGCTGTACAAAGCAGGCAAGGGTCTCACCATCAACCTCCCAGCCTCTGCTGCTGTATATTACAGAGGTGTTTCTATTGCTTCACATCTACGTGCAACCTGCAGATGCAGCAGTGCACGTTACCGCTGGCGTACGACCAGGCAGCATCTCCCAGGCCCAGAGCCCTTCCATACCCGGAGGACCGGGTCTCAGCAAGCAGGTATTCTGTCCCGCAGAGCTGCGAGCTGCACACCTGCCCTCTTCACGCACAAAGGAAAAGCCAAGCTACTCTCAAATTTACCGTTCAAGTTGCAGTTTACTTTCTAGTAAAAGCCGGAGAGGTTAAAATCACCCATGAAGGCTAAGTAATAAAATATTGTCTTCAGTTTTACCAAACACTGCAAGTGCAACTGCTGTTGGTCTGCTCAAATATTTCTTGTTTTGTCCAAAACCACATACTAATAAAATGCTTCCATATACCACAAAATTACCAAAAGAAATAATAATGTTATGGTTAAGGCACTTTATTAGGATTTGGGAGATCCGAGACCATTCCTTCCTTTGCAGACGATGTCCTTTGGACCCCGTGCAAACCACTTAGTGGGAATTCATCCCCACCGCACGTTAGCATCCAGATAACCAGGCGCCTGGTCGGAACTACTCGCTAAGCTACTTAAATCACTCTCCAGCCTACGGGAAGATAGACGGGACAATTCACCTCATCTTAAAAAAAAACCACTCAAGATTTGGGGTCGACTGCCCCTCAGTCTGTGTCTCCTGATGCGCACATGGGCGCTGGTCCCGTTGCTCTGGAGCAGGCAGAGCCTTGGAGCCACGACTCCGTGCCCAGCCTGGGCCGCTGCCTAGGACCATCCTCCACGAGGAGCCCACAGCTACGAGCTTACGGTCCCACGTCCCCCCTAAGAGAAGGGCTCTTGCACCACCTCAGAGGAGGCCAAGACAAGGTCTATGCAGGAGAGGGAGTTCCAATTCATAAAGAATTCTGGGATTTTAAAATTCACGGGTTTTTTAAGCTGAGCGCAAAAATCCAAAATACCAAAATCGCTTAAGTAATTTAAAGCCTGGATTGATTGAAATATTTTATTACATCAAAACATTGCTTCAGTTTCAAATTTCTAGCAGTATATGTCCATTCTGTACTACAAAAAATACAAAAATTTTAGAAGAAATCACTGAAAATCCACAGCGACACTTGATAATGGCATGAACACGGTCTGCTTTACTCTGCCACAGCTTTTTGCTTGCATTTTTCTTCTGAAGCAAAAATTCAGGACAATGTGACTTAGCTTTATGAAGCATTTTGATGTAATCTGGTTTCAGCAACGTTTCTGCCTAGCACCAGAGCATCACATATTGTTTGCAAAAAATCTCAGAAGAATGTGGGATTTGCTTGGCTCAGCTTTCATCATTGATTGTGAGTTACCACCGGTTCCCTGGAAGTTCAACACTGCAGAAACCTTGAGAGACGAAAGGAGTGGGTTGGTTGTTTTTTTGTTGTGTGGGGGGTTTTTTGTTTCATTTTTGGTTTTTTTTTCTCCCAAGAATATGGACAGAAAAGAACAGGAGCTCGGCTGTGTCAATCCTTTTTGTTATGTTTCCTCACGGCTTCCTGAAATCTGGGTAAAACTCACCGGCCCAAGCATCACATAATTCCCGCATGAGATCCAATAGACATTTTTTATGTCATCTCACTTGAGAGCAAGCGCAAATGACAAAAGCCCCCCAGCTTTCTGTCAATTCTGCCACAAGCGCAACTGCTCACGCAGCAAACCAGCGACGTTTCAAGCAGGCTGAACTTGTCCCGCTGGCAAACCGCGGTTCCTACTGGAAGGAATCCATTTTCAGTTTCACAAATAAACAAAGCAAAGACAAAACAAATAATCCTTCTTCCAGTGCTTCATCCCACACGCTGAAAAAGAGCGCGTTACCTCAGTGGAGAGGACGCGTCTCCCGTTTGGCCCAGAAAGAGCTGGCTAGCTCTGCCAAGTGTCATTAGCAGGGCATCTTTGGCTGTACCAAACTTATTTCCCTGGTTTAACTTTAGGCGTATGTTTTTGGCCGTTCCCAAGCGTCCCACTTCACCAGCCCCGACTGTCTGCAGGATACAGTAGCTGTGAAACTTTATTGAAGGCTTTGCTTGCAAAATCCTTTTGTGCATTACGGTAACGTAACACCACATTTTCATGGCGAAATACATTTCAAACCTTAAAAGGGAAAATAAAGTCTTTTATGTTGCTATTAAGTTTGAGTAAAACCTGGTTATCAGATTTCATCCCTCTGTTCTTCTGGGGCCGTTGCATCAGATTGCTCTCCAGATAAGGCACTGAAACTGCGGGATCCCCTTCATGCATCCTGTGCCCGGCGCTAAGGGAGCTCTCCGGGAGAGACTAAACACTCGAACCAGGTTGCAGCGAAGAAGTGCTTTGCATTATAGCAATAATAAACTACTTCTAGAAGTAAAATCACACTATGTAATGTTTAGTCTCATTTAATCTAATATTGGTCGCTAATGGGCTCTGATCTTGCTTGTATATGTAAGGAATTCATTCCGATTGGGCACGTGTTGAGATTGGCTTTTGCATTTCGTTTGGAGCACCCAACACTTGATACCCCAGGAGGGCAGCACGAGCGACTTTTAAAATCAAGTATCAAGATCTGAAAGCACAAGAGTTATAAACTAATACTCTAACATTTTTTCTATTTATTGCCTATTAACTTCAAAAATGATAGCAAGCATATAAAAAGATGGACAAGGACACTCAACATAAGGGGCAAATGTTTAGAAAAAGGCATGTTTACGTTCTTCTGCATTTTTTATTTCTTTATTTTTAGAAAGCGTCAGAACACAGCATAAGTATTAGCCCTAGGTTAAGGAGGTCTGTGAGAGAAAGTAAGTAGCAGAATACCTTTCAGATTTTGTTTTGCCGAATTGCAGAGTTTTAGACAACATTAAAAACCACTGCATTAAGGAAAAATAAATTATCTAGGTTTCTTGCTTGGGCTAAAAGGGACACAACTGCTTCTATCCAAAGGAGCATCCTACCATTACAGGTGCTAACGATATCAATGAATAAGACTGTCTCAGATTTTACTCTTCCACAGTTTTTTCATACATTCATTTCACTCTACGCTCAGATAATTTTTTCCCCAATTTGATTCACATGGTTCTCAGCTGTTTTTAACTTTGTCAAACTGCAGTTGCAATGCTACACACAGCATTGAAAATATAAGTTGGCAATATTCATCAAGTTCATACGCATACAACAGCTTTTTGATGCAACAGGTCATGTGGCAATACGTATAGCACTGGAAATGCAGTATTGCGAAATCACTGCTGAAATTGCAACAATAGATCGTAGAGCAGAAATGCCACAGAAGTAGAATAAAGGGATGGAGAGGGATCATGTTTTCTATCAGACTAATTTTGAATTGGGTGATCTACAATTGTGGCCAGTTTGATTTCAACAGTGGATAAACAGCAGAAGAAGATATCTATCTTGAGACTGGTATGTACTTGAGCAACATTTTCAGCATTGTGTCGCTTCCTCTTCTCCCCTGTTCCATAGTTGTAAGTAACGCCACTTTCATAGAAGAGTTGCCCGAAAATGGTTTTCTCTCGCCGTTACCATGTACGGCAGGTAGCACAGCAAAATGCCTTCAGAACTGAAACGCACCGCTCTCAAGACTGCTTCCCCACGCAGCCGGGTTGAGATGAGGTTTGGTTAGCTATCGAAAGCTCAGGCCAGCTTTACGGAAAGTTTCTTTTAAATACAGGAACAGTTCAAACAGACTTTCAGTGAACCCGAGGTAAATTTCAAGCCCGCAAACTACACAGGCACGCACGGGCTGGGTGAGTTTCAGTGTGGAATTTTAGGGTTCATTAGCACAGTAAAAGGCCTAAAAAATGGCAACTTATATGAAGTCCCCGAAATCTGGCCCAACTTTCCCCTACCACCAAACGCTGCTCCAGCCGCTACCTACCTAGGTGAAACCTATTTTTCATCTTTTTAAAATTCATTTTTATTGCACAGACCCACTCCCTTCAGCCATGTTCTCTTCTGAATGCCAGGCAAACAGCACAGTAATCTCTGCATGAGACTCCCTAATTGGCAGCAGAGCACTGGCCCAGCCAACATCTGCAGCTGGTTTCAGTGATAATAAATCAGGGGTGGGGGGTTTCAGCATGGCGAGCTGCCAAGGAGCTTTCCTTTCCCCATCTAGCCCAGAAACGGGAAGATAACAGGGAGGACTGGGGCAGCTCCGGTGCGCAGAGGTGGTTAGAGAGAGAAAAAATAATCAGCTATATCTACAGCCAGCCATCAGTCTCCACTTAGACTTGCAGCTTTCTAAGAAACAAGCTGGACCGTGTCACGCAGGCCAGACAGCAAATGCCTCTCCTTCCACCACGGAGCAGAAAGTCGTCCAGGAAGCCTCAAAAATATCAACTATTACACCAAGGGCACAAAGGCAGGAGCAGTTGCTTTCCAGAAATGAAGGGTTCCTACCCCAGTCCTAAGAGGATTTCAGAGCTGCCCGAGCTCATGGTTGTTCTGTGATCACCTAACACTCACTGAAAACACTTCCGCAGACACGTTTACAATCATCAGATTGGATGCTCAGACCCAAATGCTGGATTTCTCCAGATGCCTCTAGCACTGACAGCTCAACGCAGTCCTCTGCTCAAAACTCCAGGTGAAAGAGAAACCATGGGTGTGCGGTAACCCTAATTCCGAACGGGGAAATTCAGACTGGGGGGAATCATCGAAGGCTGAAGCAGCTGTCTGAAACAACTAAGAGAGTGAAATTTGCAGCTGACAGAACAGAACTGTTAATTTAAATGCTGCCGAGTCTTTCCTGCGGATCCTTGCAGCCCAGCTTTATACTAAGTTTTGAGGGAAGTTTTTTAAAACCAGGTTGCTCAGGTGTTGAGCAATGCAAAGAGGCTGGCTGCAAGGGCCGAGGCACAGAGCTCCACTTACTGCACATGCGTGTCCACACCCCGGCTATATTCTTGCAGGGAGAAAAAACACTTCCGAGAACACATTTTTAATTAAAACAATTTGGTTTCAGAGATGCTGAATAACAAGCTACAGCTTCCATTTATTACAAGCGTAAGTATGCCGGCTGGTACTCCCTTTCTTTTTGCAGCAAAAAGCCCTGCACGCTGCCAGCTTCAGAAAGAAGGCACGGACGGTCCTGCTGGCACAGACAAGCAGCACGGACGACATCCTGCAGCAAAGCCCCGCCGTGGCCTCCACGGTTTTTCACTTGCCCCTGCCGTGAAGAGCATCTCCCTTAGCTCTTCATGCTAAGATGCCCCAAGGTGCCCTTGCTGTTCCCAGTAAGAGAACTTTACTCTCCTCAGCCCCCCAACAACTGGGAAAGAAGCACCGAGTGATTTGAGCCTTCCCCGAGAGTGGGTTAAGCTGGGAGGATATATCTGCAGTGGGGTAAAACCAGCTGACCTCGGCCAAGCACTTCTGAATCCCACTGAGTAGTTGTTTGTGTTGCACTGGAGAAGAGAGGAGAGAGTGGTTTGAGCTGCAAGTGAAAGACCTGAGCCCACAGCGCAGTGAAAATCCTCCCGTTTTAGAAGTCCTCTCCATTCAAAGAGCAGAAACTGTAGACTCTGCCTTTCAAGGTGGCTGGTGCCATATCAGTTCATTTTGGCAAACGATTTCTGCCGATAGTCTTCATACTAATATTTCCATCCCCGGAGCAAGCCAGTCACCGGGCTCTCAAGGCTGCCTTTACACCAACCCTGTATTTGCACTCAAATGCCTTCCGCAGCCTCGGGGATTTAAGGCTTTTTGCAACCTTCGTTCGCGGCCCATCCCATCTACTTTGGTCCCAGTCCTTCCTTCAGCCTTAGCACCGTGCCACCTCACGCTGCCGCCAACTGTTGTTGAAGGTTCCCGAACCG
The DNA here is from genome assembly GCF_035582795.1 of Mycteria americana. Taxonomy (NCBI): domain Eukaryota; kingdom Metazoa; phylum Chordata; class Aves; order Ciconiiformes; family Ciconiidae; genus Mycteria; species Mycteria americana. The sequence continues at coordinate 9,999,661 of NC_134382.1, read as the reverse complement.
AGTCCCGCTGCCCCCAGGGCCTTGTACCACTCTTGTGGGAGTTGTCTTCCACAGCAAACGTCCCCCTCGCCTACAAGGCACAGTTACTCTCAGTCTGAATCCAGTTACGCAAGCAACAAACTGCACCTCTGCAGTGCAAAATCGCTACAGACTGTCGAGGAGCGATTCAGCTATGGGAGAATTTAGTCCTTTAGAAACAGCGATAATAATTAGCGCAATTAAGAATGCATCTGCCACTTACCGCAATGCCACCTTTGACAACTCTAAACAATCAGGTATTACACTACTTGGAAGTAGTGATTCACATTTGCAAAAATAATATCTGGCAGGAAGTATTTCTTGAGCTTATTTAAGCTCTAAATTCTATGGAAGGAGCTGTGCCCGATACGCTGTTTGAAGGCATTTCTAATTTAAATTAACGACCTGAAGGATATCTCAAGGCAATAATGATCTTATTGTACTAAATCCTGCAATAGCTGAAATGAATTATAAATTCCTCTAACTGATTTAGTGGTTAACATTCTGAATCATAGCTAACCGATGCAATGCTTTCTGAGTTCCAGCATCAGATTAGATGAAACTATATAGGCTGTTTTCAACCTCCCTGGCTGGTTTGGAACAGTCAGTGAAAAATGTTCTCCTTCTGAGTCAGTGGAAAGCAGAGCAGCCCTGGAGGTGATAAGCCCAGACTTCTGGGAAGGCAACCACATTTCATCTGGGCACCTCATTTCCAACACTTAGCTTGACAGGGATGCTGGAGCCTCCAAGAAGCAGAGGAACTGACTCGCGGACACCAAGTAGGAAGGCGAGCTCACCAAGGAGATGAGACCCGCTCCCCCCAGAGACAACTGGGTATTTGTCCCTGACTTTGTAACAAGCACGATCTGACTAAACAAGAAACTCTTGAAAATTTACATCGCACACACCGTTTGCTAATGGTAAGGGTCATTCTTGCTCTGGTGATGATTTGCACATTTGTAAGTCCATACGTCACATGCATGCGGAACATAGTAAAAAATAAGATGGATAAAAATTCCCCTTTGAAGAGACATAGGACCAAATTGCCCCTGAAAAAAGTGCTTTCAGCAGCTGAGAAAAGCACTCTGTTATTTTACGCGCGGGCCAAACTGCACATGAAGCGATTGGTCAGGACTTGCATTGCGTACTTGCTTCATAGACGTTATTGTGAGTATACAGGTCTTCCTCACCGTATAACCTAAGGGATTTACGTACAGCCTGGAACAGCCTATTTTATACATCACCTGCATTTTCTCAAATGTTGCCATTTCTTATCCTGTTCAAGATGCAGTACACAAAGCATTTACTCCAAACACGGCTCTATTCTAAGCTCTAAAGATATTATTAGTATTAGGTATTGTGCTCTGTTATGAACTGAAAGCCCATACCAAGCTGTAAAATGTGACTTACTAAAAGTATTAGCAAATCCACAATCCATTTCAAGTGAAATCTCAACAGGTTTATTGTGATACCTGACTGGGAGGAAGTCGGTGTTTTCAACTCTGTTTCCTTTTGAGCTGGGCAGATTTGTTTGAACCCCTAATTCAAAACACAGCTTTAACTTTCCCAGCCCACATGGCGAAAAAACCACTGGTGTGAGGGTAAGTAAATCACCAGTACTTAATAATTAATTATTAACAAGAACCTTGGAGAAGTGGAACTACTGAGCGGCGTGTATCTCTGGCTACGGTCATCCTTATGAGACATTTCAACAGTGAGCCACGACCTCCCTGCACACCTCCGCGTCCTGACGCCAGCAGCGAGCGCGGAACACAGTTGCTACAACGGGCATTGTTCTTTTCACTGTTTTCCCTCCCTGTGCCTAACAGCACACTTCAACACGGAATCAAGTCAATACTTAGAGACACCAGGATGCCACGTAGCAGCCGCACAACATAAAAATCTTCCCATCCTGTAAATGGCTAATTTATTTTCCTTGTTCCTCTCCTTCCCAGTGTATCCTTTATTATTTTAAGGCACTTTTCTCAGGGACAAACTTTGCCTCCCATTATTTCTAGCTTGTACCCAGTGTTGAAAGCCTGAAAAAAAATGATAAATTAAATGAGAAGGAAATGTTTAAGGGTTCCTATTCATAACAAAAATACTTAAGGCAGCTTGGGCCATGAATCTTCCACAAGCAAGTGGAGATATACATAAAGAACCCGATTCAGAAAAGAAGTGTGGAGGACTTTCATGGATGCCTGCTGTTCAGTGGATTTATGGGGGTAGAAGCTGGTATGTGGGTAGAGTCCAGGCAAGTAATTAGTTCCTTGCAGAACTCAAATACGGAGTTAGCTTTTTCCAATTGTTCAAAGGCTTTTTACCCAAACAGTGGGTTAGCAATAAGCAGGTCTGCTTTCACATCGTCCAGCGTCTGCTTGTTCTGCGACCGAACACAGCACTGAACTAGCTGCCCCTTGTGTGTGAAGATTAATGAATGATCAAGTCCTGGTTTTTTGTCAGCGGAGACACGTGCATCTAATTAAAGGATTCAGAAATCTGGCAGAAAAGTCCCATGATGTTTTTCAAAGCCACCCAAAGTTTTTGTTTGGTTTAATTTTCCAGTTATGCCCAGTTAATAGGGATTAGCTTACAAACCTCATTTACCTTTTTCTATGTATGTCAGCTCTGGAGTTAACATAGTGGGGAAACTGCTAGATCCATAAATCCTGTGGGTTTAAATCACGTGTTTGCCCACGGAACAGGAATAGGCCTGGACTATGGCAGAGAGGTGCCCCTGGCATCATGTCCCACTGACACAGAGGAGCACCTTTGGGTTAGGTCCCCATCATCTGTCCTTGCAGCTCGGATGATTTTCAACAAATGCCAACTCCTACCAACAAACCAAGGTTCTGCCAACAAACCCGGAACCCACAAACTGAACCAGGACCCCCCCCCCCGCCCCCCATTTCGCACAAACAAACAAAACCAAGCAGAAATTCTACAAGAACTGGTCAGATATGGACAGAAAGGTTTAACCTTCCTTTTACAGGCTGGAGAAGATACAGCAGCTCCGTTCTACAGGAACCCTTGCACGTAGCAGAAAGGCCCTGCTCATAGCCCTCCCCACAACAAGCCCAGCCCCACAGGGAAGCTCCCTTCCCTTCGCACATTTCCTGACAAAAATAAGGAGAAGACGACATTATTGCCCTCTGAACTGCTGCAAAATAAGTCTGAGAAGTCATACTTCTGTTCACGAGACAGCGGAGTCTGAGAGCTTGTGTGCGACAGCCTGGGTATGGTGGATAGCCAGCCCTGGCAATAAACTAAGGACACGTTAACCAGCCTGCGTCTGGGCTGGTGGGGGGAATAAAACAATCTTTAAGCCTGCATAAAATGGTGAAACATATTCATCCTTAATTTGAACCACCTCAACATTCAGCTGTGCTGAGCACCAAGACCTTCATGTATAATATCTCCCAACATCCAAATTTGCCTGGACTTTCAATTATCCAGACAATAATGAAAACATGTTGGTGAGGCAAGCATCAGGTTACAATCACAAATTCTTACTTCAATAACAGCCATAAAACAGAGACCTAAAGCATGTTTTTTGCTTTTTTTCCAAACATTAGCAACTCATCTGATACTTAGTCCAAGGATCCAGTTTCCTGCAAGCTGATGACATGTGAGACCACAACCCTGAGGCTGATATTAAATTATACATATATACATATATAAATATACAGAAAGAAAACCTGTGAAATTACAGACACAGATGTGTTATTGGTGTCATAATTTTTTTCCATTAAACACCGTATTAGGTTTATCCCCTCTCTATACTTGAAAATCTTCACATATAAAAGATGAATAGCAACTTCTCAAGGGGATCCTTGTGGTTTAACCTTGTTACGGGAGGTCAAATGCAACATACAAACTATATTGGTACAAAGATGACTGTAAAATGGAATTAGCCTTTTGCTCTCTGTTCAAATGGAAAGGAAGCAAACTTTCACATTTCTGAGCCACTCCTGCTTCAGAACCCCAAAAGGGACTTGTGCATACTGGTCTCAGAGCAGCTCGAAGAGCACATTTTGTGGAGAAAGAACTAACAACGTGACACCCAGATCCTGACTGGCACGATATTACACTTCGGAAATACTGAACCATAATAATTTAGGTTTGAAGTAATCCAGATTCCCCACCACCTCACTGCTGACCCCCAGCTTTAGTAACTGGCTTCTCCTCTCACACATATATGACTAACCTGCGCGGCTAGCATGGGGACAAGCTTCTCCGACAGGTCTCTGGTCTTCTGCGTGGCAGGAAGATGAGACTCCTTTAAATTAAAAAAAAAAGTTACCATAAGACACAGAGGTGGTGAGAAGGGGCGTTGGAAAGAGAACTCAACTTTCTGTCCTTTCTTGGCCACTCTGCCAGCCCTGCATTCTCCCCACACGTAGCCCAGGAAGGCGAATCTTTATTTGCGCCCATTCCATTTTCTAAAACGAGCTCATGCTCTGAGCCTGCGTTCCAGTGCTGCCAGCTCTTACACAGTGATCCCATGATTTCATAAAAGTGGACTTGAAGAACACAAAAGCAAAACTCCTCCAGCACCCAGGGTCGTTTTTCCTTGGCCCATACTCTCTTGACCTCGTGGGAATATGCCTCCGTTTGCCCCGCCAGCAGGGTTAGCCGCTGCCTGCCCGTGGAGAGAAGCCTGCGCCCCAGACGTGCCTGGTTTCCAGCAGAACTGCCTCGCTTCCAAGCTCTCTTCTTGAAGTAGCTGGGTTAGGGGCTTGGGATGAGCCCCAACGACTATGCTACTGAAATAAGGGTGGGACAGGGTGCAGCGATGCTAACGTCAGTTGGCGAGATGGTTAGGCAGCGTGCTAACTCCTGACACACCATTTTTCACGAGGCTCTTATGTCCGGTCTAGAAGGGCACAGCCAAAGGCTCCCTCTCGCTTTCCTATGGCCCACTGCAGACCTCGCACAGTCGCAACTTCTCCCATCTTCCCAAGACTCCCTCTGCAAAAGGCTGAGAGAGCGCGGCACTGCACAGGCGAGAAGTACGCTTCCCAGCCCAAGCCACAGAGCTCCAGCTCGTGAAACTTCCTCCCCACGCAAACCAGCAGACACAGAAGCAAATCTCCCACAACATCTGCCGCCACAGGGGCGGGCAGTTAACAGAGACAAGAAGCCCTTGGGTTCCTAGAGGAAAAGCCCAGGCGTACCAGCCAAGGCGGCGCAGCACGGAGCCTCCGCAGCGAGGGGAGCATCGGCAGAGGGGAAGGCTCACCCACAGCCTGCGTTGCTAGAGCTCCCCCGCACAGCACGCAGCCCCCAGCTGCCTTCCCCAGGCTTTCACAGCCGGTAAACAGCCTGCAGCTCACCTGGGCCTCTCCTCAGTTCATCAGCAGAGAAGGTGAATTCTTCGTCTGCTAGATTAAACAACAACGCACAGCGCAGAACAATTAGGCCCATGTTGAATTTACAGATTTCTTTCCTGGCTCTATTAAAACAACGTTGCCGATGCTGTGATTAGGAAGGAAGCGCTCTTAAGTAATTTGGGATACTCTAAAAACCTGGGACCTCTTACCCAAGCACATGGCAGGGACTCGGTGCAATTAGGGCTGAGAGCCTGTGCCCCAGGTTTTGACCAGGTTTTCCCAGTAGTTTGTTGGCTGCTGTGAGATGTTGCAAACGAGGAGCATACCCTACAGCAAGGACATCTCGAAAGCAGCCGAGCACAGAAAGTAATTCCCACCGCAATAATTAATACCTCCAGATAATGACAACAGAGATCCTCTCAAGTAGCATCCAAAGAGAAATGTCAAATCATGATTTTCTCATAATGCCCTCGGTAGTGGATCCATTGGGATTTCATAAGGAAAAACTTCCTTCTCCTCCAGATGCTTAGCAGGAAAGACATCTGCAGGCCTTATGAATTTTACAGTCATATGAACAGAAACACAAAGCATAAGAACTTCCAAAGGAAGATACCAGCAGCAACACAATAAAGATATTCATTATTTTTCCTTGACATTTTCATGACAGAATTCATGTAGGACATAAAAAAAGCATAAGGCATGTTTACTGGATGTTTTATGGTTCAATAAAAGATAAATAAACAGCTTTTTAGATCAAAGCTACATAAATAAGGAAGCACTGTGGCTTCTGAGACCAAACTAATATATCACATAATCCGAAGTTGAAAGAAGTACTCCTGGCACTCCAGCTTTACTCCGGAGGAATCCCACCTCGGAGGCACAGTGCCCAACTTACATCTGACTCCTTAATTTTTAAGCGTTTTAACAAACAAGTACAACTGAGGTATTTGGGTTTGTAGAGTACCACCGTCTGTCTTGCGAAGCCTTTTGTGACGAGATTTTTAGGTTCTGTGAATAAACTAATAAAGAAAGGAGCAAAGGGTAGCATTTCCCGGAGAGCTTAGGGTTGATTTTCTGTGCGTACAATGGCACGGCCGGAGCCCCGGGTTCATCAGAAGCGGTCAGTACCAGCCAAAGGGATCCAGCTTGCCCCGAACTCCGTGGAAAGGCTCCTGCTGATATCAGTCGGCTCTGGATCAAGCCCGGGCCGATCTGCGCAGCGTGAGTCACTCTAAATACCACGTGTAAAGAAAAGAAGAGTTCTCGCTAAACTTTCGCCCTCCTCGTGGATATATATGCCTTCCTTCTCACCCTTTTCTTTCTGTTGGACGCAAACCCGAACCTACAAACAGAAGAACGACTGGACTCGCACGGTAATCTCACTGGTTTTACTCACGCTGGTCTTGTTACATGCACGTGAGTATTTGCAGGGCCGTGATTGCATGTGATGCCATCAACCGCTGAAAATCTGTATGCAGACCAATGTCTGGCTTAGTCATCTACAAATCCAAAGCCTAATGTAATTTGGTCGCCATCCTGATAAACCTTTTCTGTGTCATTTCAAAAGAACAGCGCACGATGTCAGACATGTGGGCTTTTTATTAGGGCCATACTTCGGTTTGCGCCAGAATAAACTCAGTGCATACCTGCACACATATTCCAGGATCTTGTGTGGTTTGCTTTTCCATTCCTGCCAGAAACTGTGTGGATTATGACTTTTAAGCATTATTGACGATCATGCCTCAATCTGTTTCCTGGTCTGCATTTTATATTGTGTTCTTTGCATGGCTATAGGCTTTTGCAGTTATTTTGGTCCCGTGTCTCCTAATATGGGGTAGTGGGAACTGAAAATACCACACAGAGTTCACCTTGGTATGCATTTATTAATGTAATGCCAGGGTACTGCTGGCCACTCCTAAAAATAGTCACACGCCCGTCAGGACTAGGGCACCCCTTAAAGAGAAAAAACCGAAGCAACACCTTCCACGTAGGCAGCTTCACGCAGGCGTGTGCGCACATACGCGCACCCACAGACACACACAAATAAAAGGTGAGGGTCCCCGGCCGCAGCGACAGGGCCGCGCCCCTCCCGCAGCAGAAGCAAAGCCTCCCGCGCGCCCCGCAGCCGTTGCAGCGGGGAGGGTGGGTGGGAGAGGGGACGGGCTTGGGGTCCCACTGCTGGCGCTGCAGGTGAAAACCCTTTCGCTCGTCCTTGCCGTAGGAAGGCATTGGCAGAGGACAGGGACCTGCCTCTTCCAACGGAGCCCAGGGGTCTGCGGCGGGAAGCCCGTCCTGCTGCCCTCCGCCCCGGGGGAAGCAGCACGTTCCAGAGCAGTCGACAAAACAACCGAGTCTGGTCAACCTCAATCCCTCAGCTTAAAGGCATCAAGGAAGCCCCAGTGCGGATCACGGGGGTTTAGCGAGGTGACCCTCAGTAGCGAGGCCAAGCTGGCTGGGATGGCCGCCGATGCCCTGTCAGGTAGAGACTCACCGCTGTTCTACCCAGCCGAAAAAAGCCTCTCTTTGCTAAGGATTCCCCTGTGGGCTTGAAGTGCCATCCCGGTGCCAGCACGGCCCACGGTGACACAAACCCGCTCCCGTGGTAGTTTCTCAGCAATTCACGTGCGTCCGTGGGCGAGCAGTAAATCTCGCTGAGGTCCAGGATCTGTTCCAGCCTCAAGGATTCCCAGGTCACGCTCGCTCAAGTGTACAAATGGAAACAGCCTTTTCCTGCCTGCCTTTGTGGTGACTGTGCCCAGCACCTGAAGGCCAGGCTGTGCTTTTTCTGCCTCACACATCATCACCCTCCGCCTGAATTAACTGGCAAGACTGGTGATGATGCGTGAGGCCAAACAGAATCCAGCCTGAGCTGCCAGGGATGCCTTGGCTCTGCCGTGCTGACAGGGCTGGAAAAAAACTACAAGCAGATCTTAGAAAGTTGGATCCTGAATCACTCAAATGAGTCTGAGCTGCAGGACTGGGCCCCAGCGACGCACAGGCGCCGTTGGCCGGGGGACGCGGGGGGACGAACGATGACTGCACCCCAAAAGCGCTGGCCCTGGCTGAGGGCCGTCCTTTGCCCGCAGTACGCCTCGGTGCGAGGGGACAGGAGGGTCCCTCCCCCGCCCGGGCAGCCCCGTTCCTCGGCCCCTTTCGCTGTCGCGGTTACGTCAGGGCCAGAGAGCGGGCGACGCGGGTGGAGCGGTCCTGCTTTGGGTAGCCATTTGTCCGTTCTCGGTCCTGCTTTTTCTAGCAGAGCGAGCTCTGCGCCGCTGCCCGCCGAGGCGGCCGGCACGTCCCGGCAGCAGCCGAGGCTGGGCTGGGGAATACGCACGGCCTCTCACAGAAAACACGGTGCACCGGACATCGCGGGAGGAGGAGAAGACTTCCACCCTCACCTTCCCTGCTGTGGCCAGAGCCCTGCGCTGTGGCACCGAAGCGTCCAGTCCGACAGCGCCGGGAAGGGAGGCCCTTCTGCACCGGCGTCCCGCGGCGCTGCGGGCAGCCCAGGTTGTCCCTCTGCACACTGGAGTGGGTAATTTTATACCAAATGTGCTTGTCTAAAAATATCTCACTTCTGTGTTTTTTGACCATATGCCCAGGATCATGAAAATTTTTCCGTAGGAAAAAAAGCTGAAAAAAACCCTTAAACCCATAACATCTTGGAATGATTTGACCACTTTCTTCTTAGGACATTCTCTCCGTTTTATAACATGATGGGGTTTCTCCTGAATTTAAAACATCAATTTGGCCTAACATGAGGAGAGTGTTCACTCTTCCAAACCATAAAGATCAGAGACTATAAACTGTTGTTTCTTAAATGTTTCACGGCAAAAGGCATTCAAAGCATAACATTAACACAAAGTTTTTCTGTAAAACAATCTGGGAAGTGTAATCTCTGTAAGAGGTTTTTTTATGCACCGTGGCTAATTGTTCCTGACAGTATGATTTTACATCAGGCATTTTTTGTAAATTCAACACCATTCAAACTTTATGGCAGGTAATATTCCTTACAACTGCTAAAATCTTGACCATGTCTAAATTACTGTTGCAGAATGATTTTTTTTAAAAAAAAAAAACAACTGCAAAATATTGGGAGCAAATTCTCTCCTGTCTTGCAGCTTGTACCACTAGAGACAACTTTCTGAAATTCTTCCACAGCAGAGTTCCACACGGAGTCAGAAGGAGATTTGTTCACGTTTTGTACGCATCAAAGAGCAAAGTGCGTTGCAGCGGGCCGGCGTCTTGCGCTCAGCGCAGGCTGCCCGGCCGCCTTGCCGACGCCCGGTGCCGCCGGCGTCGTGCGGGCCCAACGGCCTTCTGGTCAGCGTTGCAGCAGGAGGGATGGAGGAGGGTGGAGACACGTCTAGCCTTTGAGACTGAACGCGTGACTCCTTCCAATTCAAATTCTACAACTCTTCTAAAGGGCTACGTTTGAAATGTCACGATCGTACGGAGCCCGATTCAGGATTACTTCACGCTTGCATTCACCGACACTAAGCTGGGAGTCTCAATGTGAATCACAGGATGGTTTTTCCAAGTAGTTACCAGTGGGCATTTGTCCTACAAGCAAAATTTGTATTTTATAAAGGAACCTGAAACACGGAGCGGAGAGCTGAGAACGCGTGCACAGACTGGTGCACTCCTGCAGAGCTTTGCTTAAGCCCGGACTGTGCTAAGAGCATCATGTGGTTCAGTCTCTCGTCCCCAGATATAACGTCCAACTGCACACCCTGACACTCCGTGGAGGAATTTCACTCCCTGCCTGACCACAGAGGAGCGTTCACCTCCCGAGCTAGGTGCCATAACCGGGGCAGCGGGACACGCGCCCTCGGCCCCACACCCTGCGTGTCCTGAGCTTTGCTCTCACGGCTGTGTTTAACAGCTGAAACTACAGGCCGGGCCTCGGAGCCCAAACCCAATTAAAACAAAAGAATCATAAAAACAGTTTCACTGGGTTAAAAATCCCTGCCCATGCTTTAAATCAGTGCCACAACTACCAGGCAGACTGCTCTGAACAGTAAATCCGAGATTTGTTTCTCTACTTACAGTTTGCGGGCATCTCGAATCTGCGTATTTGACTGGAAAAAATGCCAAACAGAAGTTAACCATCTGAAATACACATTGCGGAGCCCGCGAGATAAAAAGATGCATAAATGTTTTGTGCGGCCAGCATTCAGCACAGGGACTTCAGCATTCAGAGATGCCCCAAGTTACAAAAACTCTGCGTTTTACTGGGGTAAATGTTCATTTTGGAAAAAAAGAGCAGCAATCCCCTGTGTTGTTTTCTCTTTCGTACCCCCACAGCAGGAGGGCATTGATATACCCACACCAGCCTTCAGAATTAGAGTAAGGTTTAAAACCCTGGTGCATAAGGACCACTCACTTTCTGAGCATTTCTCACAAGAAATGCTTCAAACCCACAAAACGTAATCTGGAGAAGGCTGGCCCTTCACTGGCTAAATCCTCATACCGCATCACTCGAGGACGTGGTGGGCTACTACAAGGAGCGTTCCTTCTCCTGCTGTGGAAGTGACGGGGTTTTTATGATGTCTCTCTAACCACTGCCATCCTATTCCCCATGGCCTTTACTCTCATCCACATCCTAGGGGTCCAGTGACACAGAGATTGGGACTGAGGTCCAACCTGCTTTGCCAGGCTGAATTGCTTGTGTATTAGCTCTGATTCCTATGCACACACATACACATGAAAAAACTCCTTTCGGCCAACTCACTATACCTTATAAAATATGGGTTATAAAAACTTTATGGAGCCTGTTCCTCCGAGGGTCTCATTCCAAAGTGCAGTACGCAAAACCCAACTCTTTTATAGCATGGCAGAAAAAGGGCTCAGTCTATGCGGAGCGCCTCATATGAATCAGAAACAGGATTGGGCTTCCAAATGGACCACACAGCCTTGACCGGGTTGCTTCAAGGGCAGCAAATGAATTTGTGTCTGAAGTAAACTGACAAGTGAGAAAACACTGGTCCTTTCTACCAGAAATTCCTCTTCACCCCACCTATGCGCAGTTCCACCATAAAGGTCAAAAAGAAGGTGACTGCATGAAGTATGGGCCTTAGACGGCAAGCACCACAGAGGGATGGCATTTCCAGAAAAGCACGGGCAACCTTAAGCTGCCTTTGCTAGAGACAAAGCTCTTCACCTGAAGTGACTGCACTCAGATCTGCTGCACTCGCAGCTGAGGAGGAAGCTCCAGAGCAGCATTAGGAGTAAGCGGACCGATCTCCTCCTAAAAGGGAGAATCAGGCTCCTGGCAACTCATATACCTGAGCACAGAAAGAGCAATAATAAATGCCCAGAGTGTGATATTTATGAAAATCAGAGAGTAAATTAGGCTCAATACTGTGAACATATAAAACATTTTATGTGGAGGCTCAGACCAAATCAAAATAGTTCCCACTTTTTCTCTCCATCCGTCCCCTAAACACGTTAACTCGGGTTTCATCTTCTGCCCTACCCTGGCTGCACCGGCTCTTTGTTCCAGCTGAAACTCACCCGCCATGTCCACTTTAAGCACTTTCCGAGGATGACCGTGATCTGTTAGAGAGATCATGCTGCCCTCCCTCCTTCCCAGTTTTGGCATCGGCTTTGCTCCAGCCATTGAACTATGCTTCTTTTTTGAAGACGTAACAAACAGGACACAGCAGGTGTTTCTGCAGAGGTAGCTGCTTCTAAAATGCCACCAACAGACTCTGAAATTCTTTTAAAATCTTCAGTATTATCTGTACACTGCATTAGAGACCCATCACTGGCTTATGTCTTGGGGTTATTCTGGGATAACTAAGGCATTTTTTTCTTAAGAGAACAAATCTGGGTCCTATTCTCCAGGCAAACCAGTTCTAACTAGCAAAGCTCTCCTAGCAGATGATTTCATCTCACCACTTTCCATGGGCCTTCAGCTTACGCTTGACTGTGCTGAGGAAGGTTGCGTATAGGCACTAAGCGAAGTATTTCAAACTGTGAACTCTGACAAAAATAAGAGAACGCCAGCCACCTTCTTCAAGACCTCCTTTCTGCGGTGTCTATAAACGTCAAGCAATCCTACGGTAAATTCTTCAGGCTAATAGCACGGACAAGTTACACAGTCACAAATGCTGCTGAATTTGTCTGCTGTTCTAGTGGCTTTTGCTCAAGGTTTGTTTTTCTTGCACGGAAAGTCAGTTTAAAGCTAGTGTTACTACATTTACACTCTGCCAGTAGCCCAACACGTTAGAAACTGCCGGCCTGCCTGCGCTACCCCGTGCTGCCGCGTCTCTGGCTAAGCAGACCGCAAGCGCTTGGAGCACAGCGCTTTCCTCCGCCGGGTTTCTAAAGGACCGGTCACAACAGCAACATACTCAGGATTCTTTGGCACTACTATACTAAATAAGATTAATGATAATAAAGAACACTACTAGTAACAATATTACGGAGACTCTCACGCTATATCTAGCTTTACTCTCATCATTCCTGAACCAGATTCTTAATTTAGGTGATCTGGACTAGTTCACCCTCAGATTTATTTTACACTTGTTCAGCAAATCGGTTTCCTTGGTGCATAGTTGAATTATTCATTATACTTTTTTCTAGGATGGAGAAGTTACTAAAAGGTTTCTTTCTTGTATAAAGCATTTTCATGTTTGAGTATTAATTTTTAAAGTCTCCTGTAAATCCACAGTACTTTACAGTTGTTTGCCTTTCCAAATTTATCATTAAAGCTTGTGAGCGTGCACGCACACGCATATATGTAAACTTATACAAACAGATGCTCACCTATTTAGTCCTTATCTCTCTACTCGGATACTTGCTCCCCAGGCACAGTGTGCCAACCTTCCAACATATGTTCAGACCTATCCTTGTTGAGAAACACAACTGAAAGCCTGCTAAGCTGAAGGTGGACAAGAAGCCTCTGCAATTCACACACTGAACGCACGTTCAATAGAAGAAGAAGTCCTTTACAAGCCCAGAGGTCCATCCTCCATCACCGTCGGATGAATGCTCTGCCGCGAGGTAAGCTCCTGGCCTGAAAACGGTTCCCTGTCTCTAGAGTCAGAGGAGCACAGCTTACCCCACAGCTCAGGGAACGCTCAGCCAGGAGGATGAAGACACAGTACTCTCTGCAGCAGATGACTGAAATCCATACGGTACTGCTAACACCAACACAGAAGAAGGGAATTCCTTAAGCAACTTTTTAACTCCGTCTCCCTGAAACAGGTACGTCACAGGTAACGTTTTAAAAGTGCTTGCGGTCAGACTGCCAAATGTACGCGTCCCCCTTGCCTTAACAACATCTCTGGGTATTCCCGACCACAAATCAGTGCATTGCATGCAGAAAGAGAAAAGCCAGCAACGCCTACACTGACGAGCACAAGCGCTGTGCAAACTTCTGAGAACTGGTGCAGCTCATCCATTTATCTCAGCAGGCCAGATTCCCTGGCACCTCATTTGTAGAGTGGCTAGCCTGATTTTCGGTGTTGTAATAACAAGTACCATAAAATATAACGTTACCATTGTGTGCAGTGTTAAGCCAATACTGGCTTCTTGATCAGGGATCAGACAGGCTGCATGGCAGCATGCAGATGTCCTATTTCTTCTATCTGCTCATTCTGCTTTGTATGCCCACCTCTGCTGGGAAATGGAGTATTTTAAAAGTTTCAGCAGCTCCATGAGGTCACTGTAGCTACAGAGAGCTGTAAAAACTGCCTGGGTTGATGGTTCAAGCAGCCACAGGTCTTTTTCATTACAGAACAGATATAACCCTATGAAATTATTATAATAATAACATCATTTATTTCAACAGGACTGAAGCAAAAAAGCTTTATGATGGTGTTTTATATGCAACATGTGCACTATAAATATTTCCATAAAAACATGCATTAAAATATAAAGTTGGCAAAAAGAAATCAAAAGTCAGGAGGAAAAAAAAAAAAAACCCAGTTAAACAAGCATTAAACCATAAGCCACGGAATAGTGAATAATGAGCCCCTGCCAGTCATGGCAACAGGCCTTTCTTTCTCTGGTTTCAGCTACTTCCAAACACAAAGGTCCGAGCCAAGCGAGCCATGGAGAAAGTCCCTGATAAACTCACACGCCACACTTCCCCAGTCTGTCACCCTCCTTATTGCTGTGAAAATACTCTTTTCTTTCCTCAGCTGTCAGTACAGGCATTCACCCCTCTGCCCGTAGCAAAGTCCCCAGCCGACATCAAGGCTTCGCTGCAGTCGGTGCTGCGAACGCCTACAGTAAGAAACCGGTCCTTGCAAAACGGAAGCTGTTCTCACGCTTGCGTTCCTCACGGGAGCGGGGACAGGACACGAAGGGAGCGATGGGCCCGAGCTCTCGGGCAGGAGCACGTGGCTGAAACAGGAGCTGAACCCAGACCTCTTGAGATCCATCACAGAGCCGAAACAAGAGCATCAAGGGCTGCCCTTTGCGGTCCCCTGATAAAGGCGCCTGGATCTGTGGTTTCTGCCCCCTGCAAAGCGTACTTCGCGATGGTGCTTCGCACAGTACCTGCTATGATGCTGACAGAAACCGGCTGCCTTTACGGCCTGCATCAGGCAACGAAGCCCTGCACCTATAGCTCTCTCTTGCTCTCCCTCCCCCTCTTAAAAAACAGCGTAAGGGGTCACAGTTGTTGACTTCAACTGTAATGAAGGTAGGAAAAGAAGCCGTGTGTCTTTTGCTGGCTACCTACGCCAAGGACCTCTCAGGTACCAAACCCCAGGGCTGAGCAATTCCACGGTAGCTGGAAGACGTGACAGTTCGGCTGCCAGAACCCAGCAGGCACTGTTTACACCCGCAAACACCCTCACAACAAAATTCTGCTTCCCAGGCCAATTCCGTTGTAATACATCATCCCCAAGCTAACTTGTCAGATTGGTTTGTCTACAAATATGTTCGCACTTGGAAATATCTCCCTTCTGTGAACAGCAATCCATTAAACATGCATCTCTCTGTTTTCCCCATCTTGCTCTCTGTACATAAAATAAGTTCTTTTCTTTTGTCCTCAGTAAATGCCTATTCCACATTTTTGCATGTTTTAAATATTCACGCGTATGAAAGAAGCTGTAAAAACATTGCATGCCTTATTTATTATTTAGTGTACACACTTTTTCCTGCAGAATACCAAAATAAAAAACATTTTAGTCCATTTTTTTTTTCATTTCCTTTGTATTTTATTTCCATTACTCTGCTCGTTAAAGTTTAAAAACTGCTTTGTTTCTTGACAGTTGGGATTTATACGTCTTTCCGTCAGGGAGTATATTTGTACCTGCCGACATGATGGCAGAGGTGGGGGTGAGACGCTGCGGGAACTTTTGGCTTGTCACGCCAGGGTCCAGTGGGTACCTAGGAAGCGCGAGTCACGCCAGCATGGCTGCTGGAGGGGCTCAGAGAATTCAGCTAAGAGTGCTAACACACACCAGCCCCAGACCTTAAAAGAGCTCTGAGTTCAGATACGAAGCCTACAGCTACTAAAGGATAAACAGAAGGGCATTTTACTGCTGACAATAAAATCTCTGGAGTAAACGTTGCCGCATGTCAATCTTCCCACAAGAGTCACCTGATTCGTAGACTTTAAGGCCAGCTCAAAAAGATGACTCGGGATGGCCTCTTAAACAGCGCAAACCAAAGAACGTCACGCGGTAATTTCTCCATCAAAGCCTTAACAACTGTCTGGGTTGTGGCATCTCCCCTGGAATGAGACGTCAGTCTTGACCCAAGGGCTGCAAGCGATGGAGAGTTCACCATGTCCCTCAGGAGGCGATTCCAATGGTAAATTATCTTCACCCTCAGATATGCGCACTCTAGTTCTGTTATTTTCGCACTGCTTTAACACTCCACAAATATCTCATTCACTCCAGGAATTACTCGTACAGAAACGCCCGGTATGGTTGGAGCTGAATCTGGCATCAGCGAGCGGACTGAACTTTTTGAAGTGTCCACTCTCTAGCAGCAGCCTAATAACCCCCAGTACTCGGCAGCGAGCGGGAACGGTGCCACCGTAACGCTGCCAGAGAAAGACGTTTTCCGCGTATGCGTCCAGCAGACACAGTAACGCAAGCCACCCCGTGTCACCATCACCAGTGCGTTTCACCCTCGACCCGAGCGGACCACCCGTGGGAGCGCGGCGTGGGCTCTGGCTCCGTGGCACTTTCACCGCTCACCCTGTTGCCAATACTGCTAACGGCACTGCCAGATGGTACGGCCGCTTCAGCGGCTTGGGCGTCTTTCCATCAGGAACTGGACTGAAACCAAGAACTCTGTTCATATAGGTCACGCAACAGACATAACTACCAACCTGGTCTGGATTCAAATGACTGGTCTGCTGTGAAAGGAGCTGGATCTTGTAACTGGGGCCATAAAAAAGTGACTAGTTTTTTAAAAGAAGTTCATCGCTCCTGGAATCAGATGGTTGTGTGCATGTTCCGTGTGACAGGCTTTAGCACTCCAGTGGTACGCAGTGAAAGGCATTTCAGAAAGAGAGAGGCAATACAGCTAGTTTTTAGCATAGTTATATGCTATTTTATAACACAGAAGTTAAACAGCACATTGTAAAGCACCTAGTACCTTATACGTGCTATGCAAACACTACGTTATTATGTACTGTAGAATATAATCTTGTCTTGCCAGGGAGCTGTACTGGGTAACTTAAAATACACTTGCTGTTATTTTATTCTGGGTTTTTTGCACCATTCCTCCCCGCAGAATTGGAATATCATTTCTACGCCTGCCTGAGGTGTACACACATATCTGGGCACACACAGTGCACAACTGTAAATATCACAGCCTTGCCCACTCTCCCAGAAAGAAGCTAATGATTTTTCCTCACCTTCCTGATATAAGGGAATACTATCACGTCAGGCAATTCAGCTGTACCGATACGAAACCGGTCTGAGAGAATTAACTCACGTTCCCTAACCTTACAGGGGGCTAAATCAGGACTTCACTGACTTCACTGACTTGAGGAATGCCATTATTAAATCCATTGAGCTGAGCCTCAAATGAAGGAGAATTTTCCTTATGGCCGCATACTGTGTTCAAAGAACAACAGGCATTTTTCTGAGAGATATTCCTCACTTTTGACTTTCTAATTTACCGTGAGCTATTGACTAGAGAAATTTTCAGGAGTCCTCCTACCAACACATTGCCCCAGACGGTGGCAGAATGCTTTACATTGTTAAACGTTAATGGTAATCGTGTCACTGATTACCTAGGGACAGTATAATTATCTATTTAATTAATGCATAGGGTTATTTAGAAGGGGGGATGTCAGGAACTCTGGGCACCGTTGCCGCTGCTGCAGTGACCTCCCGTGTGTTCCTCAAAGAGCCAGACACCTCCGTGCTCCAAAGACGCCGGAAAGATGACCCTTCTCTCGACAACCTCGTAACTGAAGTATTACATCGAAGCTACGCAGATCAAAGCACGTGTAAGTGACTGTGGCCGAATCCAGGAGCTCCCCTTCGGTCCTAGGTTTATTAGCTAAGAAGCGCAGGTCAGAGCCTGCCGCCCCGCTGCCGGCTGTTCGGATCGTAAACTCCGGTTGGTAAGGCAGGGGTTGTTTCCAGTTAGGGGTCTGCAGTGGTCACGTCAGTAAGCGCAACAATAACGAAGCGCTTCCCAGTTCCCAATGCAGAAAATGCTAAAATGTTGTTGTGTGCGCGCACGCGTGTGCACGTGTGTGCACCAGTGCCTGTGTGGGAGTGTGTTTTGGGCACTAAATACTATACAGGGAAAGAAGGACAGGGTAATACTGGGAGACAGAAAGAATAGAAAAACACAAAGAGCAGGATTCTGGAACATTTCAGTATCCTGTTGACTCATAAGATTGAAGCAGACAGGTACAGCCCAAAGACAGCATGATCTAAATGTGGGCCAAGCTCTAACACACAGCAGGAATGTCTAATTTTAGTCTGTCCAGTTTTGGCAATGTCACCTTTAATTGCATGGCTCATTTGAATTGTAAAACACCTTTAAAAGCTAACTAGTAAAAGGAAATAGGCCATATTTTCTAGACTAACAGTCATATTCAATTTTAACTGCAACGAAATTGGTTTTAAACAGTTAATGCACATTTGGACTTGAGTTACCAGAGAGAAAACATGGCCTGCAAACATACATGCAGATGTTTCAGCCCTTTAATTGAGGCTGCATTCAGATCACTTTATGGCAGTGCTTCTGCAAACTTTTTCTGTGACCCACAACTCACTGGTATGGATTTTTCCCAGCTAACGAGTTGCAGACTTCTACACTGTGTGCGTTGCAGCGGACTCGCGTTTCAGATTTTCAGGCACAGGACTTCACGATGCCCCAGTCAATCTGAGAAGCGAGAGTGCCAGAGCGATGCCGCCTGCTCCAGCACCCGCGGCTGAGGCTGGGTTTGCAAGGCACAGGAGACAGGAGACGGCCATCTCGCAGCACATAGTGTCCTTTACGGGTCTAATTTTCAAAAAAGCACAGGCCTCGATAGGTACAGGAATACGTTCTGCTGTCAAAAATCGGGATACTAAGTAAAATCTATTTAGTAATTAGACTGTTGTGCCGGTTTAGGATTTGAAAAAAAAAAAAAACCCAACAAAACTGTTTTAGCAGAAGAGATTTTCTGAAAAGCGGGGCTGAAGCTAACAAGCAGTTTTGCATCAGCTTCAGCGAGGCAGGGTTTTCTCTCACATTGAGTACACGGTGCAATTTTCAAAATTTGTGATTTTGTGAATGAAGCCCACGGAAGCACCTGGTGGAATCGCTGAATACGCATGAGAAGACATTCGTAGCAAACTGCTCATGGTCAGCAGAGGAAGGAAAAATATTGGGAAGTGCATTTAAATAATACTCACATTTGTGAAATAATTAGCCACCATCCTGGAAGCACAGATGGGAGGACTGGACTACTTTGTTATGACTTCTAGTCTTGATTAGACAGAACCCAGTTCAGAGCCAGTTTCCTCAAAGCACCCTCTGGTTCTGCACTAGAAGGGCTACAATCGGAGATCTGCAATTGCAGGAAAAGTGCTATACGGCTTTTGCAAGAGCAAAACCCTGCTGAGCCAGTGATGGAGGTGAATATTTAAGGACTTCGCCACTAGCATAACCTGTGCTGCCACCTGAAACACACTTGACAAAGAGTGCTTTTTTGTTGCTGCTGATTGTGCTGCACACATAAACTATCAAACCTTCCTGGAGAAATAGCTCTCTGCCTCCCTCTAGAGAGATTTGTCCGGTACTCACAAGCATGAAATTCGTTTTTCTGCTTTTGTTAGCATGTAGTCAACGGGCTTTCAACTTGCTCTTTAGGTCTTCCCAAAAAATTTTTAAGCCGCTAGCACTAAGGGGGCTGATGACCCAGCAGCTGAGCTCCTCCATCATATTCGGTGCGGTGTAGCCCACGCACGCCACGAGAAGGGCCTCTTCTTACGGCACTACGGACCAACTCTGGGCGCTTGCAGAAGGCCTAGCACAGCCAAGTCCCTGACGCAATCATGAAACAAATAGTGACTGCCTGCTGATATCAAGGATTTTAACTCTGTCTCGGCCCATTATCGGATATCCCGCTTTCTTAAATGTATTTGGTCATTCTGCGCTATACTCGTAGTTTTCTCAGTTTTGGTTATTCATTGCCTTGCCACCCGCAACGCTGCTCCTTCATCACCACTGCCCCACGTCACCTTGTTGTTCTGCGGGATGAGCAGCACCCCTGGGTCAGCTGTCGCTCCCCACTGCCGGGGAACCACGCGAACGGCTTGAAAAGTGGTGTAAGAGGTAAGCAAAAGTCCTTTCTGAGTTGGACAGTGGAATAAAGAATCAACCTCCCCGCAAGGCCCTCCTGCAACACTGAAAAAGCTTTAAAAAGCTTTAAAAAGCTGGGAGAGCCCGTGGCAGCCCTGTTACACAGGGAAAACGTGAAAGTCAAGACGTCTCCCCTCTGAAACATCCAAGACAAACAATAACAGGAAGCGTTCCGCAGGCTGGGCTGAGGCTTGGCAAAGCCCTTGCCATAAACAGGCCGAGGAGGACGACGAGGCAATTGGAAAGGGGCTCGCCCCAACTTCCTAAACCCTCTTCTCGCTTCTACGGCGCAGTTGTGCCAACTCGGTAAACACAGGAAAGAGGCTTGCTGAGCGTGCAGGCCAAGGGTTTCGCTCCGCCTGAAGCTGGCTTGTTAACGACTTTGTGTCAAAACTGAAATGCTCTAAAAAAAAAGAAATCTATGCCAATGATGGCCCATAAAACCTGTGACCAATTTAAGAGCTCTGTCAAGGTAAAGAAAGAAAAAAAGTGAGTTTCCCAGCTCAACATCCTGCCAAAATTTAAGCAGAAGCTCGTGCAACTATTTTGTATACGGGTGTCGTGGGGGTGCCTGCGGGAGTGTGAAGCGGGCACACACTGCAAGCCAGGAGCGTCCCACGGTAGACACGATACCTGCAGAAGAACAGATCTCTAGGAGCACCTAGAAGAAACTGCTTTATACAGCTTGAATTTGTGGCTAATATCTTACCTGGGGCTCGCGTCTCTGGTCTCTAAAATCAAGGCAGAGCTTGCATCCCTGTGTGTGAGATGTGGGTATTTACATTAAGAACGGTAAAATAACCCTGCAGTTGCATCTGAAAAGGCATTTCTATGGGCCTCGTTTGCTTACACAGGTACCACGGTAGGTGTTCTGGAGCCCATTTCTGACAGCACGTGGCAGTGCTGGAACGGGCAGTGGGTTTAGCGAACTCAGCTGCCTCGTGGTTCCTTTTATTCCAGCGCAGAGACCCAGCAGGTGCCTGCGGACGTGGCTGCCTGTCTACCCGCATCTGCTCTCAGGCAACACCTCACCTGCAGGCACCAGGCAGCAATGCACGAAGCTCACAAAAGAATCTGTAACCAAAAATGTCAGCTCTTATTCTCTCCGGTCCTGATTTCACAAGGTTTTTAAGGACACGTCTAAATTTAATCTTCAGAACTCTGAAATGATCCCAGTAGACCTATTTACACGTTACAGGTTATGCGTGTATCTGTATCTTACAAAAATCATGTACATCTTGAGTGCGTTTCTTATTAGAAATAATTGTTGAAATAATTTTAATAAACCATGCCTTATCCGAGGTTTTCTTAAGAATTTTTATTTTGTTTTGCTTTGAATATCCTTAATAGTTGAAACTCTGAAGTCTTCTCTTGAGACACGCAAGTCACATTTTTCCTCCCTGTAATGTATCACTTCCCTTCCGAGGTGTCCAAAACTTGATGCAAGATCTTAGGTGGACTAAATTCTGTTCTTTCCCCTTAAGCCTAATGAGTCATTAAAAAAGGCAAGTGGGAAATAGCATGGCAATTAAAAACAGAATATGGAGGAAAAAATTAAAGTAATGCATCCTTGGACTGTAATTTAGAGAATTTATTAGTCATAAAACCTTGATGAGTTATTCTTATGACAAAACCTGTAATAAGGAGAAAAAAAATGATAAAAATAACGAACACATTTGTATGACGGCAATTGTAACAAGTATAGGGAATGACAGAACCCTCCTTTGGAAGGCTTTAGCTTCATAATTACAATCATATGGATATCTTTTAATGTCATTGTTTCGGTAATTTATTGTTAATTTTATCTTGGAAACCTTTCCACTGAAACTACTTGCATTTTACCTTTCAAAAATAAACACGTCTCTTTTCTTCTGTGAAGCAAACTGCTGGGAGTTGCGCAAAAAAGTTCCGTAAGAAAACCAGAGTGATGAAGTGAGGCTGCTAGTAGGTTTGGGAGCAATCCCTGTCTGCGGATGGGGTTTGCAGAGGTCTACGAATGTGATTTATGTATTTGGGTGGGACTGCAAAATTAAGCAGTTTCATATATGCGGGAAGGGCACTGTAAGGGTGCCTAAACAAAAGCGGGCAGATGGCTGATGTGCGTCACTATGAAAATAAATAACTGGGGTTCGTCCAGCAAATGAAAACTCTCCTGTTCAACTGCCGTCCCGTAGGGAGCAGCAGGGGCTGCAGGATCAGACCTTTAAGTGCTGCAGACAGATTTACACATCAGCAACAAAGTCAGGCCTTCAGTACACCGACCGCTGTCTTGGTCCCCCCGCGCAAGAGTTAACTGTCGGCACTGGGCAGGCAGACCGCTGAAGCTGGGGTTGCAAACACTGATACTGTGTTCACAGAAATGCAGGCGGCCAAATTCCAAGCTTTATTTCAATTTCTTGGTGGTGGTACCCACCTAGGCTTGGGTGTTGTGTTTCAAGCCTGCACAAGAGAGAATGGAGCCTGGCTGAGCCTAGGGGAGGAGCGGGGACTACGCTTTGGAAGGACTTGCAGTCCCTTTGTACAATATCTGGGGTTACTTCATTTGAAATACCGCAGGAAGCAGGAAAAGAAAGATTTGAATTAGACGCTGCAGATTGAATTTCAGAATTAGAAACTAGATCCTCCTGAAATCCCACCTGCAAACAAACTCTAAGCACAGCCAGTTCTGGGACTAAGATTTAATATATCACTTCTACCTAAACCACCACCCCTCCTGCACTTCCTCCCCATTACATTTCTTTATGCATCTCCCCAGGAGACAGACTCGGTGTCTGATCCATGTTTCAACAGTGAGCAGTCCACAAGCAAACAAAAAATAACAAGCAATAAAGAGAGGGACCTGCAGCAGTGTGTAGTCAATAATACATGCGGCCGCTTCGCCCAGCTAAGTGACAGTGTTTCTCCATTGCATGTGTCAAGGCTCATTTAATTTCCCAAGCAGCTAGTGTCCTGACAGGCGGGTGAGTAACACCTATGTGGTACTTGATGTATTTAATGGGTGTCTACGAGCTGGTGGGAAGCTGGGGTCCTCCCAGAACCGTATGATCTCTGCCAGAAATAAACATCAGTTGGAATGGAAGGGCTCTGATAGGCACAATCTGTTAGCAGCAAATTGAACTGTCACCCTTGTATGTCATGTTCATTTGGCTGATTAAGGAGATATTAATCTACTGTCATTGTTACAGTATCTGTCATCCTGGGGAAAAAAAAACCCAAGGATATGCAGGCAGCTTTTCTGGATATATATATACACAGAGAGGGGAAAGCAGAGGTGTGCAGAATACAAATGAAACTCTAATCTGCTACAAATATTGAACCAACTACAACTGATTACGGATGCACGTACAGAGCAAACAATGGGTCCCGCTTCAGGTAAGCCGAGGCTGGTTTTTGGCTAGTTTTGACTACCCCTCAAAGGCAGGAAGATGAATCCTGTGCAGGCATGCTTTGCCTCCTCAGAATACAAACATGTTTAGCCATCTGTATAATGGGTATGGTAAGGTGTTACGATAAGGAGTTCTGATACCGTGCTTCGTTATTTCAGAAGGCAACATCAAATGCCTTCATTGCTATCTTTGGTAAAGACACGAAGAGACACCAACTATTTTTTCTGAGTGGCTTCAAGGTAGGAAGCTCTTGAAATGGTGAACAAGTCTTGCATTAAAGCCTTTTTTGTTCCTTAAATACCCGGCCCTGTTTCTGAAATGTGTGGTGCTGAATGCACACGAAACATACCCAGAGCAAACTTACCAGTCATTCAGCAACACTGAAAAAACCAATCTCAGCTCGTCTGCCAGACAATCTCCTCCTTTCTTCTACCTCTTTGTGCCTTTCTTGCCTGTACTTCTTGTCTGTACTTCCCCCACCGAAGCAACGCCTACATCCTGTTCCCAGCACCGTCCTTTCCACCATTTTATCTGAAAAGAGATGAACACTGAGCCAGATTATTATTCTGAAAGTAAAGGTTAGACCCCACAAAATTTGCAGATGCCACATCTGCTATGGAGTAACAGTGCACTGAATGTGGTCTGAGGATTACGCACGAAATGCCTCCAATTTAGGGTAATTAAGAATAGTGTTGACTTACAGCAGCACATAGTTAATAAGAGTGAACATTGACTACAGATCTCCTCAGAGGAAAGTATAAAGGAACAAATTCAGGTCTAGCGTACGTAGATACAACTCCCACTGCCTTTCACCTGAAAACTCTGGTAAATAAATTTAAACTTGGGGGCAGCTTCAGTTGGAGATAGTTCAGGATATCAACGTCCATGCTGGTTAGCAGAATCCTTTAATGAGAGGCAGGCTGCCACAGCTTTTATTTAAGAGCACAGCTGCCATTAAAACAGGATTGTAATGAATATGCACACACAAAACCTGGTCTGCATAGGTTCTTACTCATTTTTGTAGTGGGAACATTAATACAACCTGAAAAGCTCAAGAATACATCATTAAAAATAAGCTGCTAGTTCCACATTTTCTCGGATGAGAAAATGTATGCTAAACCTCTCCAACCCCCCTTACTTTTGCAAGAGTCTTCATAGTTTATGTTTGAATCAATAACTATTTTAATATGGAGAGTTTAGGAAAGTTTGATTCAAATTCCTTTGACACAGTTCCATCAACATCCAGTTATAGAGCCATTCTGCATATGACTCATTAAATATTTAAAAGATTCCTATTATTGAATTAACTATTTATTGATTTATAATTTAAAAGATTTATGCTTGGCCATTAAAAAAAATTCCAAGCTGACTTTCACTTAAAGAGATGTCAGGTGCCATTTGCTGCTAGTGAATGTCTAATGTACCCTTTTCACCCCTCGAGTGAAGAAAGGACAATTACTCAAGGACCTCTGGTTCAATATTCATACTGTTTAGATGCTGAGGTCTGTGGTTGCTTTTTTTTCCTGCGGCATTAGGTCATGCTCAGCAGCGTCTATCCATCCCACAAAATCTCAGCCTCCATGGAAATGCACAGCTTGTAGTTTCTCTCCCGTTACATTTATTGATTTGCATCCCGGATGAATTTTGCAAGCCTTATGAGACCTCCTGATTATATTCTTGCGGCAATGATGTTCTTGCTGAGGTCATAAATGCAAAAGGATAAACACATAGGTACATACAGGCACAGTTGATCCTTCTCTTCTACCGCTGCTCTTACAGGGCCTGATTCAAAAAAGCTTTTCAGACTGGGAGCCTTGCCTGTGGGAAATAATTGTTTTTTCTAAAATTAAGAATGGATTTAAGAGCTTTGCTGAATTGGGACCACAAAAATTAAAATATATTCTGAGCACTGTAACATTAACTCCTAACTTTAAATCCAACACTTATCAGGCTATTGCTTTGCCCTTTCTATAAGGAGCTGGACTAAAAAAAAAATTAGTATATTGCCTTTATTTAGCACCTTTAATCTGAGGCTCACGAACTGCTTTACCAACATTAATTATTTAAATCTGGAAGAGCCCCTGAGGGGTGCCTATTATTATAATACTCCTTTTACAAATGAGTAAACTGATGCACAGGAAGGTTAAGTGACTTGCTGAAGGCCACACAAAGAGTCCGCACCAGAGCCAGCTATAGTCTTTCAAAGAGAAGAAAAGGGGATAGAGCAGAATAAATGCACTGTCTGCCCTAACTGTACAACTCAAGGTATTTCCAAATGCAGACAGAAATACTACTTGGAGCTAAAGGAGAAAAAGAAACACAAAACATGGGAATTACTTTTTTCTGTACACGGCTAGTAAAGGTCTGCTTCAGATAATGATCTCTCACTGTTTGTTTTACTTCTGACTTTGGGGACCTAAGTTTTAGTGATACACATTTTTCTACAACCCATTCTTGGCTCTATATCAAAACCACACAGAGTAATTAGCACAGGTCTGTCAGACAAAACTATAGCAGAGTAATGCATTATACCGTAGAAATTGGTGCTCCAGTTTCTCCAATCCGTGAATTATAAATAAAGATTCCGATTAATTGAAAAGGTTGCTTGCTCTAAGTAGTAACTATTTCAAGTCTACTGCATAGCTTTCCTAATGATATTGTTGGGGGTTAGGGATTAACCTTAGAAAAACAATTTTTGGAATATCAGGAACAAAACTGTAATAAACTGAGGTAAAATTGATATAATAAGGAAAAAAGAGGGTATTATGGAGCCAGAGAAAAGGAAGCTCGCTCCAGTGTGATATAGGAGAATACTTAAATATATACACACACATGTATATGTATATATGTTTGTCTTGTCTTTATTCCTCATAAATGGGCATTGGAAAGTAACACTTGGACTCTGGCAAAGGTACAGAAGGTCAGCTCAAATTAGAAAGAAAAAAGGTGAGGCTCAGACTAGTGAACTGCATACTTATTCACTAGCAAGGAAATCGAGATACGTTATTTCAGTTATAGTTGTTCAGATCAATGCTTTGGATGCAAGCCCCTATATCCCCCACGCTGCTGCAGAATCCCTGCTGGCCACCGACAAGTCGCTGGCGGAACAGACTTAGCCACTCAGGGCCCCTTGGATTAGCCTGCAAGGTCCCCACTAAACACAAATTCTGTGCAGATCTACCCTTTTCTTTCTCTGCTGCGAAACGGGAATAGCAGTTCCCACCGAGAAGTGCAGTATGACCTTGATTGGTTTATAGATGTGCACTTTCTGTAAATGAAAGGAGCTACATATGCCCAATATGTGACTGCACAAAATATATCACGACTGGCCACAGCTGTCAGATTTTTGTTTCCTTTCATGGGTGATGGATCCAGAGCAATGCTGTCTGCTGTGGCATTTCTTTCCCAAGCAGTGGGTTAGAGCTGTTCACAACGCAGGCTTACAAGTCTTCTTCTGACCCACTCAGAAAATGATGGGCAGCGATTTATTTTAAGCACCACCATCCCCACTTAGGAAGAGGTTTGTTCTAGAGCAGCCATTGCCTATGAAGTGCTAGGAGGGGTGTGTGGGACAGGGCTTGGCAGGGCTGGGAAGCTGTGATCCGGCTCCCAGTGGAGTCCTCCTCACCTAGCGCCCAGCACGATCTGAAAAAGCACGAGCAGACAGCTCTGGTATGAGTACAGGAAGGGAATGAAGATTCGCCCCTCCAGGGACAACACTGACGGACAGGCTCTTTATCGGCTATGTCACTTGTAATGGACTGGAAACTGAAAGGCCCAAGACAAGGAGTCAAAACGAGTGCCCGCCTCTCTCTGCAGAGCAGGAACTCTCAGGCAGTCAAAGATAAACCATCTGCCCTGCCAGCCCTGATTAGGAGCTGCATGCTCACAACGTGTTGGCTGTCCAAGGCAGGAGAATGCACAGCAGATGGATTCCCACTGGAATTTCCATAAACCCTTGGCCATTCAGTCAGTTCCACTGGCTGTCACCTTGTCCTCCAGAGCCATGCATCGAGCAGCCTGGCCAACGAATCCACCAACACTGAGCAACGGTTTTTAAACATGAATGATACATATTCCAGAGCCAGACCAGAGCTACGTGCAGTTTTGACGTCCATACAAACTTCAGATGCTTCTCAGAACTTCTCTGACAAATCTGACCCGATCAGGAAATAGGCTCTTCCCCTCTGCTTTTCAGATGAACCTGTTACAAATGTTCTGGAGCTGCAGGCACGTTATCAAGGGTGTTCAGGCAGTTTCAGTGCTGTCCATAACCCCTCAGGGAACGCCACTGCTAAAGCCAAGTGCTTCCTCCTGCTCCTAGGCTTCGCTTGACCTAGGATCCAGAAGTCACTCCAAGGTAAAGGTAAGGTAAAGTTGTGAGTATGTGATCTGATCTTTGGCAATGCATATATTGCAGAAAACTTGCATCTGAACATTGAATAGCCCAAAATACTAGTTCTGTAATTTATAGCCAGGCCAAAATGATTTGCCCTCATTTGCAAGTTTTTTAATACTAATCCTAGATAGCCATCACAGCAGCAAATACCATGTGTCATGTTTCATCTTAAAATCAAATCCTGAATTTTATGGTACA
The DNA here is from genome assembly GCF_035582795.1 of Mycteria americana. Lineage (NCBI taxonomy): Eukaryota > Metazoa > Chordata > Aves > Ciconiiformes > Ciconiidae > Mycteria > Mycteria americana. Next base: position 9,971,540 of record NC_134382.1, on the reverse strand, counting down.
ATATACAATGCTTACTTATACATATGCAATCACACAGAATAGTCAGGAACATATGCAGGGAGTAGTAGCTATATTGCTTTGATATTTAAGTACCTGCGAATTACAACATTGCTATGTAAATACATGCATGCACAGAGACAGGCAGACTGGAAAGGATACATACATGAATAGGCTAATTCAAAATGAGTGGAGGCAAAATGAATTATTCACTTGAGGTTTTTTATCTGCATTATTCACAGGATGCATTGGAACACAATTATCCACTTGGTCAGTAGACCTCTGCCCAAAGTTTACTATGTTGGACTTGCTGAAGAGACAAAAAAGGTTATTTCACAAATTGAGGTTCAACCCAGCTCTGCATTTAACAGTAATCACTGCACACCAAGATTAATAGAACATCATTCAGTGACTGAGAAAGCAAGTTATGATGAAGAAGCTGTTGAAACAGGAAACAGTTGATTTCCCAGGAGTCCCGTAAATCCACCTCTGATGTCCTTTCAAATTCTCTGTTATTGCTGCAAAAATTTTAAACACCGTTAAGAGGGTGAAATGGCTGACATACTCATTTACCACGAGAAGAATTGTGTTCTGGGCCTGCCTTTGCAAACTGGTTCAATGTGCTTAGCAGATACATCAAAAAAAGAGAGACCTCCTCGGAGGGGCTTTGGAATGCGTGATGGCACCCTGGGATCAGCCGCAGTTCAGCACCTCCCTGCCTTCGTTTCGCCTCACGGTTACCACTTAGCACCCTCTCGCTCTCCCACCGATTCCTCCCCTTCAGCATCTTATTTTGGGGTCTCCAAACTTTCACCTGCCTATAACGTTGTGAGCTGGGAGGACCCCGGTAAAGAGCTTGCAAGGTACTTCTGCGCTGTACATTCCTTCTAACATTCTAGCGACAGCAGGCCATAAATCCTTGCTAGGCATGCAGCAATCCAGCCAAGAGAACTCTAATACCATAGGATTTATTTTATTTTATTCTGTTTATTTTAAGTCGACTAATTTTATACTAAATTAGGTCTGATGCTGTTCTGGGTATTTTGCCAACTTTTAAATTGAGCCACCCAAGAAGAGAAGGCCAGGTACCATCTCACAGCGAGATGCCAGCTTCATTTAGCTGCAGATCAGTTAAAGGCAGATCCAGAAACAGGAGATAATACTATGTAGAGGGGTTTTTTTGTTTAAAAATCTACTGATTCTCTGCACGTTCTGTGATCCATAATTAAGAGCCACTGCAGCTGTCATCAGCACAGTAGCCCATCAAAACACTCAAGAAAATATGATTTTCACAATTCAGACCCTACATTTCCTCAGTGCAGGGAATCTGGGTTCAATTTTCAGCTCTGTTACAGATACACCACCTTTCTGTAGACAAGTCACTCTCTCTGTGACTTAGTTCACCACTCACCCATGATGTGTGCACAGCTTCCTTTGTTGGCCATGTACCCTATTTAGACTGCAAGGTAACACCGCGGCAACTATTTTCCGCAATAAGGATCTCTTGACATAAATGCCTCACCATGACATTAAAAATGGCAGTGTTGAGAAACTGATAACCTGCATGTGATTCTTGAAGAGTCACAGAAAGTGGAGGTTACAGTGTCCACACATGGACTTTGTTTGCTATTGTGCTGAGAAACTAATTTTTCAATATCAAAAATTGCCTTTTCTTCATGTCTGTTGAAGCATTATTAATTTTTAACTGCATTCTTTATTTTTTTTACTAAAGAAAGAACAAAATATAGATTCAAATCCACAGTTGTCTCAACATTTTTGTTTACATGCTTTCCTCCCTATATGTCACTTCCATTGAAATATTTTTGTGCCTGAAAAAAAGTGCACTGTGCTGCTTTCCATAACAGTATCAGCAAGTCAAAAGCACTACTCACCAAGGAATAAACTCCCTTTCCATGCATCAGACTAATATTCTTCCTGAGAGAATGACAAGCACCTCCTGTATTTCTGTGCCTGGGAAAGAGACACTTTTAAAACCAGCTTTCACAGCCAATGCTTTAGATTCAGTAAATCCGAGTGAACAAGAAAAATGCTTTTTGCCCTTTCCATTTTATTGTAGTTTGATGGAGATGCCATCAGTTCTCCGTATTCAGTGGTCCTTGAGCGCGGCATGAATTCTGGTCCTGGAGCCAGCTGCTTCTGCCATTAAACACAGCCAGTCTCCATCCTCATTGCTGGAGTTTAAGAACGCAAAACACATTTTAACCAACAGGTCACATTTACCAAATCCTAGCCATGCATGACTTTATTATGTGAACAGCCGATTCTTATGTTTCTTCATCAAGGAGTTTTTCTTCCTGCTTTCTCAGCTGTACAGTGTCTCTGAAATTTTTTTTTGGCTTGAGGTCTCTGCCTAATTATCTGTAACCTTCTGTTCGAAGATCGCTGTCCTGGCCTGATAAAAACCAGTAACTTCGAAAACAAACTGGGTCTTAATTTTCCTTGACAGCCCTTCTTTAAACATGTGGGCAAAGCCCTGGCTTAATTAAATGCACATTCGTATTCCAAACAAATTAAGTACAATTAAGGACTCTGAGTTATGGGTATCTATCACTCGGCGATGTTTTTGTAAAAATTACCACATTTAGATCAAACACAGAGGACCCTTTGCTTAATTGCTTCATTAGGGCCCGATGCAATAGGCTTCATAAATACAGGGTCTGATGTCTCTTTGGGAATTGCCCAAAAGACGGCTCTTAAAGTAATTGCTTCCACATTTCTCCCCGTGCAATGTTCATGTGCTCACTGATGAAAATGGGATGACTCTCAGACATGTAAGTGAATGTGGGTCCCCCGTCTTGTCTTCCAGCATCATGACTCTCGCACAGCTCTCGGAGGCGGATAGGTTTGGGCCCCTGGTTATTACCTGCCCAGTTTCTGTGAGGAGTTTGACAATTCAGACAGGATAAGGCTGGCTGCAGTATGCTGGTGGCACAGGGCTTTTCTCATATATCACCTATAGATCCCGCAGACTGAGGTAAACAGGATGCTTTGGGATTTATTTTTCCAGAAGTTGCTCTGAAACAATAATGAACTCGCAGAAAACATTAGATAGATATGTCTTCAGGTCTTTTACTAGTTTTATCCCTTTAGTTCTTACAAATGCAGTTATTATGACCCTTTAAAAAGAAAAGTCTCTTTACAATGATTGCTTGAGCTGAACACAACCTACTTCTGATTCAATTAAACCTTCCTTCAAACACACCTAGAGTGAGGAATCCAGTTAGAGGGAGTCCAGATTTCACCCTTGCTCAGATTAATGCCATTCAGTGCATACCTATAAGGTGGATGCAGAAAGGGACCAGGGCACAGTTTTTTCTGATGAGATGTAGAAAGAGCAGCAAAAGAAGATACGCCATTCTTTCCCTTTTTGCATTTGTTTTCCGGCTTACTTGACAGACTCAGCAGTTCTGCATTTTCACTGTAGAAGCCAAAGTAACCGGTGTGCACCCAGAAGCAACAATAATGATTGCAGCAGAGCTAAGAAGTAATGGGAGCTACCTTGACAGAACAATAAGAAATGGCATGTCATTCTCAAATGAAATGTTTGCAGCATTTTTGTTCAAATATTCCTGGTTTTTACCAAGAAAAAAAGTGTAACTAAAAGGTTTTTCTCTTAAATTCTCTCTCTTCCAGCTCCCTTTGTATCTATCCTCCCTTTTTTTTTCCCCCTTTCTTTTTCATTTGCTCTTGAAAAAAGACAGGGAACAGAAAAATGGAAAGAAATGAAAGGGAAAAGGAAATCCATCTTCCCTAAAGAAAATACTTCAAAGTTTTTATCTCATGCTAAAAATACACAGAAAGACATTGTTTCTTTGATGAAATATTTTAGTTTCTAGAAAGTGCAGTTTTTTCATTGAGATCATCACTAGTTGCACAGAACTGCTAGCAATTTAAATTCATGCTAGTGAAAATGGTTGTAGAGGGGCTGAGCTGTTTCATTTATGAATAATATTATTTCAGCATGTTAACGTAATTTCATCATGGCCATGTTGACAAGACCAGTGTTGACAAAACTGGAGACAGATGCAGCAGAAAAAGTAGAAAACAGGCAACAAAACTATTAGCAGTGCTGCTGTGGCGACAGTTCTCCAAACATCCAGATAAGATAAGGTACACCTCCCATATTGCCGTGCTGAAAATAATTTAAAATCATACAGAACAGAGTTTCCCATGGCCCATTCTCTCCAGCTGTCTCAGTCAGCTGATGAACTTTTGGGCTGGAGATTCCCCTCTCCCACAAACAGGGCAGAGACACCCTTCCCCCGGACATTTCATTAAGCATCCAGAGGCTGGTAGCTCAGCTAACACCACTGCACCGCCGTCATCGACCTAACCGTAACGTAGTGTCTGCCCATCAATCCTTTGAGCCACCTAAGCCTCTAGATCTGCAGATCTGCAGATTTATCCTGCAGGTAACAGCAGGATAAAGAACTTAGCAGTCATAAAGAATGCGCTAACAGCTCTTCTGTAAAACAGAAGTCAGCCTGATTTCCACAAGTTATAAAAGTCCATCAACCTCCAGTGGCCAAAGAAACATAGCTGCTTATTTTCTGACTGCTTTATTCTCCAGACCAATTTTCCTCAATGCTAAAGCAAAAAAATGAACGGCAGATTGTCCAGTTCATGACTGGATGGCTGGCAACAGAAATCCTATTTCCAAACTGACCCCTGCTTTCCAGCATGGCATTCATTAATTCCACAGTCTCACATTTCTAGGAAGATGTCAGTCATGTATGTGATTTTTCTATCAGCTATTAATGCCAGATCACAAGGTGAGAAAGCAGGGGTTTTAATCTCAAGACCCTCAGGAGATGGAGCTGCATACATTTGGTGTGAGCCATGTGTCTGGAAATGTCAAGGACAAATATTTTTAAAGTAAGGAGTGTTCATATCCATGTGTAATCTTAAGTACTACAGAAGTGATCCAAAGCACAGCCCTTTTCTCCTCGTTACGATTGTTCGGCTGTAGCAAGCGTACAGCTGCTACTTCCCAGGAATTAAGTTTAGATCATCTAACTAGGCACCTATGCATTTAGGAATTTGCGTATTTATACTGAGCGACATTTTAAGGCTCTCCTAAAGGCTTTGCCCGTGGCAGAGTGTTTAGTTTTCTATTTGTAGAAAGGAAAAGTTTTACTGTAGGAACAGTAAAAGTTCACTATCTGTCTCCAAAAATTGTTTGTTCCTTCATTCTAAATATGAGATTAGTTCCTCACCTCTGTATTTTTTGTCATTCCCCATTAGGTTATTTTCCCATGGTCTGCAAAATCAGGCACTGAATTTATGACAAAGTCCCTGATTTTAGACCTAATTAGAGACTCCACCTTCCTAAGAAATGCACAAAATCCCCTTTTCTTTCCATCCTTAGCTCAGCTAAGTGATAACTTCGAGTCCCGTTATAATCCAGGTGTCAGACGGCATATAAATATGCTACTACTGCTGGAACAGAAGTAACTAAACTACTGAGATACACAGAAACCCTATTAAAATGCCATTTATGTACATACATTTCTAACTTAACATACAAAGAACTAGCACTGTGCTTTACCTTTTCTCCTACAAGTGCCACTGAAAATCTAACACTGTGAAAGGTTCCCTCAAAACCGTGATGTCAGAAAAGTAGAAAAAAAGACCAAATTTCTCCAAATTTTTTGTACATTATGGACGTGCTGGTTACCAGTTCAAGAAATGCCACAGTCGAGGGTGGGATCAGAACCTTACCCGAGCAGATGAACTCTTGCCAGTAGGGTGTACTGACGCCTGCCATAGGATGGCTACAATGGTAGCCTGCAGCATCACCCCTGTGAATTGGGAACACAAGTGAACTGGGAGAAACAAGTTATGTCCAACAACAGAAACCCCTCTGCCTCACCAGCCCATAGCGTCATCAACAGTTGAAGCAAACATTCGCATGACACCTATTTCACATGCCATTGCCCATTGCTGCAACCAAGGAATGTTATTTGACTAACAAAGAGTGTTGCAAATAGTTACTCATTTGCCCTTCACATGCTGTCACCAATTTTCTTTCTATGGGCCTACTTATAATCATTCAAGTTCAAGACTAAAGGGTGTAAAAATTGTCAGCCTTCCTATTGATGCGAACCAGGTGTGTGGATTTGTGTGTTGCCATGTAAAAAGTGAGAAAGAAAGAGAAATCTCTGAAGAAACACTGATGGCGTGCACCCTTTTGAAATCTTTTCCTAGATAGCTGCTCCATTGCTTGAAATACAGATCTGAGCCTGCTTTTAGCTGCTAACTGCCATATAACATATTATCCTACTTATTGCATACAGTTACAAACATCTTGTATCTGGAAGCAACAAGGGAGAAGGCTCCTTTATCAAGTCAATCTCAGATCCCATTATGTTCCTCTACAACAGTTTCCGTAAACATTCAGCAATTTTCAGTGTCTGAGTTGCACAGCTGAAGAGGTGCATAAACAGGCTCCACTGAAATGTGAAGATGACTGATAATGTACTAACACTGAGACCCCTTGCTGTGATTATTACCCCCTGAGTGCTCCTTACAGAATGTGCCTCTTATCTCACACTGACAACGCTAATAGAATATGCATAGCCCTATTAGCATACAAGATAATAGCACCCTGGAGGGGACAGAGCCATAAAACTTTAAGTAGAAATCAAAACAGAAGGAGGAAGAAAAAGGGAACATTGTCACAAGCCAAAAAGAAAAAAAAAGGGAGCCTGAGGGCAAATTTTGCTGCAGAAAACACACATAGTCATAATTCTTATGCTAGTCACCATGCAAATGGTAATAGTCTTTAGTCCCATGAATACTATCAGTGCCATGTTTGCTGTGAAACATTAATTGAGATAATGTGCCCCTTTCGGATGCAGCAGGGAGTCGTATGTCAAATTGTACCACAACAAAATTATGGCAACATCTGCAAGAAATATACAACAGCAATTGGGGTACCTTGCACTGGCTAAGTCCAACTGGGTCTTCGTCTTTGCAGATGGAGTCTGTGGAAGAGCTAGAGCCCGCGAGGGGAGGCAAGCAGCTGCTACTCCAGACGACATGTGTGTATACCTGTAGCTTACTACTTTTCAGCTGCTGCACAGTTAAAAGCTTTGCAGGTTAGACGTGTTATCTCTTGACCCTACTTCAGTCACTGGATTAAACCTCAAGCAGCTCTTTGAATGCCAAAGCCTTTCTTTAGTCACGTCTGCCCACTGCATTCACATTTGTTCCATGTAACCGTCCATTGTACCAGACCTTTCACTGCTCACCCATAGCTGGCAGACAGCCACGCATTCATATGCTTTCCATCTTACAGCAATAGCCAAAGTAAATCTTTCAGTGCTTGGCACAAGAGTGTGAATTCAATAAAAAAGGCTTCAAACAAGTTTGAGATGGCTTGTCTCTAAACAAACGAAGAACAGTGAGCTTTTTTAATGTTCATTGTGGTTCAGTTCCTGCCTACAGCTAAATCCAGATAACCCCCAGCAGCACTGACAACCCTGTCTGGTAAAATAGTCACCTGTCAAGCGGGCATGAAAATATCCACACATCTAGGCTCAGAGGGGTTGGAGGGAAGTGACCTGCTTCTTACCAGGAGCTTCAACAGGGGCAATCAAAGGTCCTTGTTGTCTTCTTTGTGAGATCTGAAACTTTCCAATATTAGTGCTGAATGCGTAGGACCCCAGGGTAATCGCTCCACAGAGCGCTGTATGCTTTTGCCTTTACAGAAAGATGGTGTCAGGAGGTAACAAGCACGGGATCCCTGTGGTGCATTTTGAAGCATCATGCAAAGTTTTCTGGGATTCCTCCTAGCATTCACTGTGGTTTCTATAGAGCTAAACTCTTTGTAAAGTGGCTTTGTGTTGCAAAGTTTTGCAGCTTGTGTGAGTCTGCCTCACTTCATTTTGGTTGATGGTACTTTACGCTGACGGTTTCAGCAATTAGAACACAGTTGGAAAAGACTGGTAAAGAAAAACCAGCCATTTTGGAAAAGGAAAGTAGAGTGAAGGTTAGAGGAATGATTCCTGAATGCACCTCCGTACGTGTTTATGCATGCATACATCCTCTGCACCTATGTTATCACAGGTACAATGGCTCGTCGCAAAACCATATAGATTTTAGAGACTGCTGAAGTATTTTGTTTGATGTTCTTCTGCAGTTGATACAAACTCTGGAATAATTTCTCCTTTCTTCCTGGAAAGATAACAAAACACCAGTATGTAGTACAGGAACTAATGTTACCTCATGTGAATCATAGATGTACAATTCTCATCGGTTATCTCCACCCCAATTTTCCAGACTCTGACTCTCTGACTAGTCTTATTATCAGGAATTAAACAAGGAAATGCTACTTCCACAAAAAAGGCCCCCCAGCATTGGCTAAGGCTAGTGAAATGCCTAGGTACCTACACCTGAAGAAACAGGACGTTGTGACCAGCTTCAAAATCTGGGTCCAAATGGGATCTTTGAGGCATGTCGCCAGGACACTGAGCGATGGCTCCTATCACTCAAGCACAGCCGGGAAATCTTGCTGAATGGGGTCAATGCTTGGCATTTGTGGGAGGAATATTTTCTACATTGTGTGATTAGCAATTACCCCATTTAAATTGCTTTCTGTATGCAAAAAAAAAAAATTTAAAGATGCAAAAATTTGGCAAACAACTTTAGAAATGTGAAACTATGACAATGAGAATAGAGAAAAGTTTGTGCGCTTTAGATGAAAGCGAGTTACCTCCATCGCAGCTTCTATCTGTAACTTTTCGCTATATCTCCTTTCATCTCTCTCTTTAGTGAGGCCCAGCCCCTGTATTTGGATCTTGCTGCGCTCACTTACTGAATCATGCCTCAGTTCAGCAGGGCACCTCAACAGACTTCCTTCTAAAAGTTTAGCCTACAAATGTCAAGGTTTTGTTTGTGGACGTTTCCTGGCTAGAATAGTAGACAACCTCCTAGTAGAAAAATTGTTAGTTGCATAATACTTACATACTCATCCAGAGAAGTATAGGTGCTCCAACGGCGCAACGTTCTGGGTATGATAGAGAGAAACGCAGAGCATGTGTGCACTCAGAGAGGCAAACAGGGAGAGACAGGATTATCAGCCAGCTCATTTCAACAGCAGCAACAGCAGTCATTTAGTGCACAAGTAATTATTCCAGAATAAAAAAGTATCTATTTTCCCTATACTAAGGCATAACTTTTATTTAGCAGACATTATCTCCAAGGATCCTTAGCAGCCCAGGACACAGTGGAGTAATATAGTGCAGTGTGGATGTTGTTATGTATTTATTAAGTTGTATCAGGGCCCATTTAGTAGCAGCTCTGCAGTTTATCACATAAATATCGAATGCCAAATACAAAAGAGAAGAAAATAGCAACATAAAAAATTTATCTTTGTGGGGAGGAGAGGGAGAAAGGGAGAGAGAATGGTGCTGATAATGTGATTGTGCCTTCAGCAATAGTGGCTAATATCCTTTTGCAAGGGGCGCGGTGTAAAAATATTCCAGAGCTGGGGGAGGAGAAGTGAAGAGAGGGGAGCCTAGCTGTTGTTTGTTTGTTTTAAAGTGTATTCTGGTTGCAGGCTAGGTCAGCGGGTGGCCAGACTGAGAAAATGAGTCCCCCGGGCTGTAATAATTGTAACTGTCAGGGAAAAAAAGTCAAGGTCTTAGATAGCAGTGGTCTGCTCTGACTTCTGACCATGGAGAAATATATATGAAAACTATTGCCTGAGGCACTATGGGAAGAAACCAAGAGGTTTTAACTCGTGGTGGCTTGTGCTTATGAATTGGAAAACTCATTTTGCACCTTGGTGGTTTGTATCTTTATGATTATTTTCATTTGCAGTATAAATGAAGCTAGAGGTATTCCTTTTCCTTATGCCCGAATTTGTGATGCAATGAACACCTATCACTAGACTAGCTTTGCATTTCTGAGTCCCAAACAGCACGGAGGCTTATAACTGATCTTTTAACAGTGGATATTCACAAGGAGAGTCTGAATTTGATTATCTCTTGCAGTGCACTCATTATTTACCTGAGCGGTCCATAGCTGCCTTCAATGGATTAATCCAGAATTATACGTAGGTAACTTCACTGACTTTGCCAGAAATATTCCTAGTATAAAAGCAGTGCAAGAGAGAGATAAGAGGTTGAAGAATGTAAACCATGCAAGATTAAACCTTGCAAATGGGGGTGGGGGGGTGGGAACAAAACAAACCCATAAACCTGGTTTATTTTTTCTTTTTGTTTTATTATCCAGCCATGGGCTGGCTAGCTAACTGGTCAGTCTTTTTGTGAGTCATCAGTTTGCCCCTTTATTGGAGGAAGTATGGGAGCTCTAATGAAAAGTTTGCTAACAAACCTGAGCCCAAAAGGTAACGTTCTGGTTGTCTACTATGCAATATCAGGTTGGGAGTCTGGATGCATCCTTCCTCTCTCATTTTGCTTCTTTGCACCCCAAACCAAAGGGAAGAGAGACAAAGCTGTGGACACAGATCCGCTGGTGAGAAAAACTGGCATGCATTTCTTTGAATATTCCCTCCCCACCTTGCTCTCAGATACCCATGCACCTTTGTTGCATTGGCCCTAACTGCGTATCGTCCATGGGGACTGAGAAGGAAAGACACAGTCAAAAGCAAATGTTGGACAGTCAGTCAACCAGCTCATTAGGCAGGTATATGCACAGAGCAGAGGGACACTCCTGAGAAGCATCTTTGCCAGCACATCTCCTCAACGTTCCTGAACGTGCTTCTTACATACCGTAAAGGAAAGACAATTGTCCAAAGTGGAAAAGATAATGCAGAATCAATTGTATTCGCCACTTAAGCTGCGAGGTAGGTAAGAATGTAGCCCAGACACTTCCCTTCTTTCGCCAGGGGTCATCTGAGCACAAGAACAGCTGGAAAGCAATACTGTGACACAGCATTGCAAGGTTTCGAGATCCTGGACATTGTCTCTATTCGCATGGGGTGAAAACAAAAACATCTGGACAGTTCTGCAAAATTCAGTTGTGTCAGGTCATCTGTTCTGGAGCTTTCAGTGTGTCCCTTTGTCTTTGGCTGGAGAATACGCTCTGATGCGGAGAAGCTTCCTCATCAAAATCCATGTCCCTCTGCAAAATGTTCTAGCTTCAATTAAATATTTTTTTTTCCACTGTAAAATTCTTTGTTCAAACATTCCAGCTTCTCTGATAGCCTTCTAACATGAATTAATTAGTAAATATAATTCTTTTAATATGAATTAATAAGGGGAATTGAAAATATTTATATACATAGTAAGACCCAAATAAACTATATAAGCATCAAACAGCAATTAATCCCAGTTTGGTGGTGACAACAGCATGTAAGGTTTTGCTGGTAAAAGAGGACAATTATTGCTGGAATGTGAATTACTTGTTGAAAGTCACCGTAATAGTGAGCTGGATAACTTTTATGGGCCCCATCTGTACTTTACTCACCTTCCTTAGAGCCTGTTTGTGTCTTGTGAGGAAAGTACAGCACGTGTAATGGAGAAAGAGAGAGCAGTAATGTTAGTAGTAAGGAACTAAGTCCAGTGGAGCAAATAGGCATACATATGAGGAAAGAATATAGCAATGGTACTCATGTGTTTCAGCGTTACATAAATAGTTCCCTTGCTTTGTCTCCCAGTAGCCCCAAATCCCAGTAATTCACATTTCATTGTTCATTGCATTTTACAGAGAGGCACCAGAAATAAGAGACATGGCTTGTAAAAAGTGTGACTCTAATTTAGGACCCTCTTTAAAGTTCCTTTTCCTCTGTAACAAGGCAGTGCTGAGAGGAGCATGGCAGAAGCAGAGACTCAAATACCAAAAAGAAACACCAGCTCCTCTGGCCTGACCAGAATAACAGAGAAAACTAGTAAGTTATGCTTGGAAAAAGTGTATTTTCCAAAATGGCATCCAGTCTCAATTTAAAGATTTCAGGCACAGAAAACCTACCACTTCCATTTGATAGTTGTTCCAGCAGCTAAGGACTTCCAGTGATAAGAATAATTTACCTTATTTGAATTTGTCTCCTCACCAGTGGAGACTGGAGGGTGTCTCCTCACATTTTTCTGCTAATGTGAGGACTTCTTCAGGACTTTGTCTTCTCTACCTGTGAAGATACTTATACATGGTAACCAAATTGCCCCTGGATCTTCATTTTAGCAATAATGTTGGTTCATGTGGGCCCATCCCAAGTCCTGGAATGAGGAATGTGGTCACTGGGTAAGCAAAATGCACTAGTGCAACTGAAACACCTGCAACACCTAAAGCTTCCTGCTTTGAAGATAGGAGCAGGAAGCCCGAGGGGAAATCTCAGCTCCTTGAGGGACTTCCATGGTTTTGAATCTTGCTGAGCCTTCGCTTACTGATGAGCTCACCCTGAATACAGGCACAGGAATTCACGGGGCTCCCCTCTTCTGAGCTTTTCAGAAATGCCGGCTGGCTGCACTGTTGTATTGGCAGGCAGGAGACAAAGGCCCAGCTGTACGGCCCATGCAGCGGGCTCTCTTCAGCTTGGGCGAGACACAGCACCGTGCTACGGCAGAGGGGTTACAGCAGCTCTACCTGTAGCTTGCTAATGCAGCTTGTGCCCGGACAAGCAAATGATTGTTCAAGCGATTTTCTATTTTAAGGTGAAGGTGGTACATGCGGAAGATCTCAGTGTCACTACAAAGCAGGGAGGGAGGCTGTAAGGAGGAGGAAGGCAGAAACCTTCACAACTAATGTCAATTTTCTGCATCAAATATTTTGATAATTAAACAAAGCTGATCAAGAGAGGAAAACAGCATGTCTCCAGAGCTCCGGAAGCAGAGGCCCATTAAATAGAAGAGTCAGAAAGTGCCAGAGGCGGCAGCCTCAGATTAATGGCACTCCAGTAATAGATTTTCCCAGGCACAGTCACACAGGAGACAACTACTGTGTAGCCAGAGCAGCGATGAGGCCGTTAAAGCAACAGTAACATTAAATCACCTGGTACCACAGGGTGAGGGGATGGATGGGAGCGCATCGGCTTCGGCACTGCAGAAGGTGTAAAGCTCAATCTGCTTTCAGGCAAAGGGACTGGATCCCAGCGGTCATTTACAGCAGGGAAAGCAGGCAGCTCAGATGTAGGACGCATATAAAAAGAGATAAACAGTAGTTCCAGAAGGATGGCGAGCTGAGCACAAATATCTCTTCCTGAAATGGAGAAGTAGGCATTAAACATCACAGCGTTTGGTTTTGCTGAGACTGACCATGTCTGTTTTGGCTCAGTTGCTCTTCTTTTCTTAATCAATTATCAAGTACTGGTTTTATGTCTAGCATTTCTCCACTGACTTTCACGGTGTTAAAACACCATTTTGAATTTGTTTAAATGCAGCTTAACCTCAGGAAGGGAATAGGAGGGGTGGCAGCAGGATAGGAAAGCAGCCCTGTTTTCTTATTATCAAGTCAGTTTTATCTCAGCAGTGTTTGAACAGATCCTCCTTGAAATGTCCATCTTGTCTAAAGCATTTCTATCCATTTTTATAACACAACAACAGAAATGAGGGCTTCTTCCAAGCCAGGCTGGCATGGATTAGAGTCCACTGCAAGAGCACTTCACTCCCAGCTGGGATGGATGGAAACCAGATGAAGTGGCTGAAAATCGGAAACAACTTTTAGACGTACTTGAATCCCGATACGATCACATCACAGGGATGGGTTAAATTTGTGATCTTATCTAGGATTTTTGTTTGTAATCAATCCCAGACCTACTGGCTATCACTCACTATAAGCTTATGATTTCCCGGTGCTAACAAGGAAAAGTTGGGACATCAAACTATGAGGGAGTGAAGCCAAACTATGATATTAGCAGATAAGATCAGAACTGGAATGCAACAACAACAAAAAACCCCCAAAACAACAACAAAAAACCCCACACTACAAAACAAAAGAAAAACTATAGCCTCCTGCAGCCTGTAAATTTTGGCTTTTGTCTCTTTTGGCCCATGCTTCATACATAAACTACGGTGTGTGCATAAACCCCCGGTTCCCAGGCAGAAAGAACTGGGGATAATAGCTAACAAAACAAAAATTAAAATGAAATACCCTGAGATCAAAGTACAGCTTCAGCGTGGAATACAGTTGCTATCCTTAATCATGCATATGCAGTGGGACGTGCAGCAAAATGCACTGATTTCCTAGTTTTCTCCCTCTGAGGTTATAGTAACCTCATCATACAGTGCTACTTATTTTGCTGGAGTGCTACCACATTGACCAAGGCAAAGCCTGAACCTTTTGCAGGTACTTGGGCAGCAGATGGCTAAGAGTATCTATCCAGCAGATTTGACCCTGGTAGCATTCTTTGCTTACTTGAATGCAATTAAAGAGAAGAATTGCAAACCAGGGATGGAGCCCATGGCACTAGGAGCCAGCCAATTCTAGACAACGTTAGGCATTTTTCACAATTCCAGTGCCAGCATATGAATAGGGAAATTGCATATATTTCTGCATGACACGGCTTTGTATCTTCTCCCATTTTGATTAAAAGAGGCCTGTTTTCATACACTATTAGAGCCAGTCTAAGTCAGGGCAGCAGAACTACTCTTCCCTGATTACCACTCTATTTTCCAGGTTGATCACTGTTGAACAAGGTACTACAAAGCACGGGGACTCTCACATATTTACCCACAGCAGATCAAACTTGCATTGCTTTGGGGTCTCCCTCATATTCAGCTGTGACAAAGACACCCTGGAATTTGGACAACATTTCAGTCTAATTATGTCATCAAAACTTGTTTGAATACGACCATTCAGGTGGTAGGAATGGCAGGGTACCAGGAGTGAATACCCAAGTGCAAGTGCATTATTTCAGCTCTTTCCCTTTCTCAAGTTTCCAGATCCATTAGAGCTCTTTGCAGACCTTTTCCTGGGGATCCTGGCATCAGTGGCACATTCTGGTACTCCATTTATCTGTGACGGGTTGAAGAGAAACAGACTTAAAGGCCAGATAGCCCTCATAGGTTAAACAGAGAAGTTAAAGTGTATCCTCTACAACAGTTTTCTTATAATATGTAGGTGCAGCTCATTCCCTAACAGGTGACTGTTGAGCTGCAAATAAGCATCTCAGACACTTTAGAGGCATTAGGAACATCTCTGCTCAGCATTCTAAACAGCCCTTCACACAGTGAGGAGCTTCCAAATCCACGCTGAATTGCTTTCTTCTCAACTTTGCATGGATTAGCTCTGAGACTAACAGCGTGACAAATCTGTTAATGTTTCAACAGGCAGGTATTAATTTTGTACATACCCTTCAGTCATTTTCCATATGGAAATGGAAACTTTTTTCACAAACAGTCCGTTAATATTTTCAATAGAGGCATAAAAAGATTGTTCAAAATCAAAAAGTTTCA
This sequence comes from Mycteria americana, assembly GCF_035582795.1. Classification (NCBI taxonomy): domain Eukaryota; kingdom Metazoa; phylum Chordata; class Aves; order Ciconiiformes; family Ciconiidae; genus Mycteria; species Mycteria americana. The sequence continues at coordinate 9,956,166 of NC_134382.1, read as the reverse complement.
ACTGGAGGCATTCAGATTGTTTAAAAAAATCAGAATTCTTGGGCAGTACCTATGGGTTTTGTAAAAAAACATTGTATCTACTGTATAATCGGAATAGACAGGTTTAGAGCAGAAGAGGTTTAGCAGCTTGCCTAGGATCACTCCAAGTTGGAATGTAACCTATGAATCCCAAGCTCCAAACCCAATCCAAAGAGACTTTCTCGTAACTACTAGAGCATATTCAAACCTGTATTTGGTTCATGAGCTCACAGTCACCCCTATGCAAGCAACAGCCTACAGTATAATTAGTCCCCCAAAGCAAACAGAACTGTAACAGGGAAATAGTTAGGGCCAGGCTCTTTTATTGCGTATAAATCAGATCTATAAATCAAGAGCGACTCAGCTGAAGTTACTGGTGTTGCTCTCCTTTGGAATTAACGGATCAGAATCTGGTCCACACATTTCACACATTTCTGAGAATCAACATTTGTAACTGTATCAGTAGCCTGGAATGTCTCCTAATTGGCACCAAATGTGAAACAGCTCATTACCTGGGCAAGGCAAATAGCAGGAGAGAGATGTCAGAAACTGAATGTAAAGTACGACTAGAAACATAAAGAACAAACAAGTTCCACACACAGATAGGAACTGAGGTGTAACAAGCATTAAATAATAGCTATAAAATTTTATGCATGTACATGAATTACAATATTATTTCTTCCAAACTGATGCTCACAGTAAAGGTGTGCGATGTTTTCCTCTCTCTGTGATGTAAAAATGACTCATAAAATTAGTATGTAACAGTATTCGTGTTGTGTAAATATCTTGCAAATTTGTACTAGTGTATATTGGTGACACTGAGATTTATGTGCATGTAGAATCTTTTGAACCTACTTGACTGCAAATGGCTTACAAACCAGCTGTAGAAATATTGTGTTACCCGTGAGCTTAGTAACTCACCAATACAGGTGTACACTTCGGGGTCGACGACCCTTGTGCTACCTAATAAAAGATATAGGTTGGGATCTGTAAAGGAACTTGAGGAGAAAGACACCCATAACATGCTGAAATCACAGTGTCAGGCAACCACGTTGCTTGTTAATCTTCAAAAAAGAAAGTGCTTGAGGATCCTGATGTTTATTCAAGCAAACAAACTTAATAAATCCTGTTAAAATGTTACTAAGAGTTTGCTGCTCTACTTGAGATTTGTACCCTCAAGTCTGAATGCTGACCGAGGAAAGGAAGTACTATTAACTAATGCAGAAAATAAATCCTGCTTTATTCACGCAAATGTAACTTCTTGACATTCCAGACGACAACAAGCCGTAAGTTTGAATGATGCCATAACAACAAGGCCAGCACAGAGATGTTAACTTTCTACTGTCAGAACGCTTTAGATCAGGTTCATTATTAAAAGCAGCAATTAAATGGTAATAACTATCTGTCTACATCTTCCTTTCTGAATTAACCTAGTCCCTAGAGGCATTTTGAAAAGCACATCCTGAGATTCATTACACACGCCCAATAACTGGTCTTTGCCTGATGATCAAATCACGGCACTTCCTCCAGCGGATGTCCTGAATTCCACCCTTTTCTTCAAGATACCTCCTTTTCTCACTCCTGCTTTTTCTAAACGGAAGAATGGAAGCTGACGCCCTTTGTGGAAAGCGAAGGCACCCTCGTCTCAGAAATCGATCACGCGGAGGCAGCAAGAACCGCAGCGCAGTCGCGAACCTGAAAAGCTTCCCCCCACCCCAACCTTTAAGACTAATTCCTTGGGACGGGGCGGGGGTGTGGTCGGTCACAGGCGCAGCAAAGACAGACACGATTCGGGGTTTTGTTTGCTGCGAGTAGGTAACCCCAGCCAGCATGCAATACAACAAGATCTACTTAAAACACAGACAAGGTCAAAAGCTGACCTTTCCAAACTGGTCAGCCATGTTGCCTCGCAATGAGCATTAGTACCACATCATTATGTTCTGATAAAACTCAGTTACTCTTCAGCAAAAAGCCATAAATCACAAGGCTTCACCCAATCAGGGTTCTGTCACTGTAACTAAACAGTGACTCAGAAAACACTATATTTCTATTGGCCGTGACAGGGGGATATAAATCTGCCCCTGGCCAATCCACTGCAGGCAACAGGGCATGTCAGGAAGGGTGACGGCCAATCAAGGACTCGGCACGGGAGAGATCAGAATCACCCCTTCTGTTTGGTAAGGGGGAAACTCACAACGCTTGTAGTAGTTGCTGAAGTGTCTCTAATTTTACAATACGGTGAAACGTTATTTCAGTTATCACTACCGAGAAAGGTCAATCTGTGCTTCGAAAGGTGGTGTGTCACAGCGAGCACACGCTGGGAAACAGATTTCCTCCTTGCCAGCCTCGCAGGTACTGAAATCCTGGGGATTTATTGGGTATTTCGTTGGGAGATCTTAAAACGGGCATCGTTCTTCGTGCAGCAGCCTCTGCATGTGGTCCCACTGGATGGTTTTAGGAGCAGCTGCACACAGGACCCCCCTCGCCCCCACCACGCTTCATGTGGCATCAGCATCGTGGGGAGAAACCAGGGCGTGCAGGCCGGCAGTCTCCCGAGCTGGCTGCAGCAGAGACTGTCATCAGCTCTGTGGGGGGCACGTCCGGACCCTGCCCAGGGCTGGACTCGGACGAGCTGTGGCTATGGCATGAGGCTGGCAGTAGGGCCATCTGAGGTCAAATTCCCATGAAGGAAAGAGGCACTAAGGGCTGGATAAAGCTTTTCAAGCACAAGGTCACCTGGATTATATTTTTCCCCACTTTCAGCAATGCGTGAGAAACTCATTTCTTGAGAGAATTCCTAGTCCACTGTCAAAATCACAACACAACCTGAGCTTGGAAATCCGCTCTGCTGAGATAACAGCTTCGCCACGTGCTCCACAGAGCAATCCTTCATAATGCACAAACACGCGCTCTCACTCTCCTCTAACACCTTTGCAATTGCCTCAGATTTATACCACGGCAGTGACTTGCTGTGCACACTGGCAATCACCATTGTGCCTCAAAGGGTCACGCTCTTGTTTGCTCACCCATCAGTCAGATTAAACCTGCCAGAATATCAACTCTTCTCAGCACACTGGTTCTCCTCCCGCCACCCCCAGCGAGCTCTACCCAGAGAGGAGGGCATTGCCTGGCCCCAGCTGTCCCCCAGCCTCTCCCAGTGCCCATGCCCTTTAAGGAATTTGAACTGCCACACAAAATCAAGGCTTTCTCTTCCCCTTTTTGAGCCTCTGTTTCCACAGCAGTGGAAGGGACCTGCCTTTCCCTCGCAGTGCATGGGAGCAGCTATCTGCAGCTGCCACCTGAACAATTGCATCAGGTCATCTCCCCTTCTTCTCAGGAAGGGAACTACTGAAACTCCAGCTACTCAGCTTACCTCTCCTCCTCCCCAGCTTGTCATCCATAACCCAACGTTGTACGTTCATCACAGCTTATAGGAATTAGTTATGAAAGCCAGACTTCACATTGCTAAGACAGCATTCGATCTCCTGAGCTTTTGTAGACAGGCAAACTGAGGCACAAAGAGAGGAGAATGATCCTTTTGCCTAAGATAATTCAAAAAAAGAGAGCAGAGAGTGGGCTCCTGAGATCTCAATTCACAATACCCAGTTTGTTCTTCTCAGGCAAGTGGCTGTCTCAGGGTTTCTCTTCTGAAAGCTCTCATGGAGAGGCCAATGCCTGAGAGGGAGTCTCCGAGATGAATAAGCTGCACCCATTGAGAGTCACTACTTAGGGAGTAAAGGGAGGCAAATGCTCTAACTAGGCATTTTGCCTTTGGAGATGGGCAGCTCTGCTTCAAGGGAAAAACTACGGTACGAATTGGCCCTAAAATTTCATTTGCTCTTTAAAAAAATCCGTGCGTTGGCATTTTAAGCAGGACGTTAGTGATTTACAGCATGGAGTGACATTTCAAAAAAAGATAATGTGGGTAATGAATTATTTGCTGATCCAAACGAACAATTGGACATACCTACTTTTCGTGGATTTAATCTTTGCCGAGGCGTTAGCTAGCAAGCATGAAGTATCACTTTTCCGAGGCATTCTGTTGCATTTATGCAGTGTACAATTACATTAGGCAGCTTTATGACACATTGATTCGGTCGAGTGTGATGCAATGTAATACAACCAAAGTAATACGAGCTTTTAAATGCAACATGATGGCAAAAATCCATCTCAGATCTGATCTTTGTTTCATTTCAGATGCCAACTGTCATAATTCACAGAGAGTCAAATCCTTCTGGTTTTGCTCACGTGAGCAGCTCTATCAAGGCCAGCGGGATGTACCCATATCAGCGAGGAAGCAGCATTCGATCAAAGAGGGGTGAAAGCATGTGCATGCATTAGTTGCATTAACTAGTACGCGTCCTTTAAACTGGAACCCAAAAAGCTATAGATCAGCTGCAATTCACACAGGGTTAAAAACTAGCACATTCAAAACTATCACAAAAGGGTACACTATTTCTGAATTCTATTTGGCTAGCCAGGAGTTTGCCCCCCTCACTATCCTTTGCCTGCATAGAGTAGGCAGCTGTGAATACACTGGCTTCTGCAAGGAACCCGGTTGGCATTCCCTGATCTAATGCTGCTCAAGAAGCTCGTAAGAGAAGATTTTATCCAAATCTTGATAACAAGCAACACATGATAATGCATTTCAGTGATTTCCTATAAGCAATGCCCTGTACTTGAATGGAAATGGTCAAAGCAAACACAGATACAGGGATAGGATATGAGCTTGTTTCTTTATGCTGTCTCCCTGCGTTTGTTTTTCCTCTTGTGAGGTATTTCAGCTCTGCACTTCTGCATGACCGGACCATGCTGTCAGGATAGGACAGTAGACAGAAATGTGTCCATTTCAATTTTGATTCTGATCCTGGGATATTTCTAACTCTCTCCATATCCTTGATAGATAATGGTTTAATAAGCGATCTGTTTTTTATTTAAAGGGTCGGTAGTAAAACCCAGATCACATTTCTCACTTGGTGGGTTAAAAAACCGCTTACGCTCATTTCTGCAATGTAAAACGACACTATATCAAATCAAACATTTCCAGATGTGGCCAGCTTGTGTATGTAAGTGCAAGAGGAGCGAGCATTTATAGACAAGGTTTCCCAGGTTTTTTTAACAGGATTGGAACCCCACCTACTGGCAAAGATTGTTATAGTAATGTCAAGACAAGAACCCACACAGGGTTCATTCCTTGACTAGAAACTACATGCCTGCAGTGAGGCTCCTAAACAGGCAGTCTGATTGCCGTACAGGCCGTGTATCGCTGAAGTCAATATGGGCACCTCAGTGCTTGGCATTCAAAATCATATCCTTAAGGGTGTCCTAAATGTCAGTTGCACTGATAGACACAAGGAAAAGCACAAATATCACTTAAGAGCTGACTTGTGTTTCCAACGCTTACGGTACTATAGAAAACGTCAGCTTTAGTAAAGTAATTTTGGTCCTAATTTTGACAATCTAGGTCAAATCAGTCTTACACAGCCCTTGTTTAGATCCCAGAAGTCTGAAGTATCATATTCTAGTAATGCACAATGATGAAATAAGTGATATCCCTCTATGTTATGCCACTTATGGCAGATGAAAAATTAAGACAGTTAGAAATTAGACAGGATGGAAAAATATCATTCTAAATGCCCACACCTGAATTAGACAACTTTGAAAGGAAGAGTTCTTATATTTCACTTAGAATTCACTAAAAACACCCCATCACTTCCTATGTTACAGCTTTCCCATAAAAACAGAAATTAAGAAATCCATCTTAGAGACCATTTATGCAACCTTAGGTCTTGTTAAAGTAGTCCAATTAGCAATATAAAAAATTGAATTTTAACATGTTTCAAAGCCAGGTGAATTTAAAAAAAGAAGAAATTCACAGAAAGCAATTATCTAGTACTGGAAATCAATGTTTTAACATTCCCGAATGAGATACTTTCCACTTGCAGCCAGAACAACAGAAACCATTCCAAAGACAGAAAACCTACACCTCATATTGCTCCACCACTGCCATTTTATTAGCATCAACCCAGAACGTCCCAGGTTTGATTTCACCGCAGAACAAAGCATTGCAACATGAAAGATGTCGTTGTGATTTCTCACGAAATCACAAGCAAAGACTGAGGAGAGAGCAAGAAGAGGGTGCTACAGATAAACTTTCAGCCCATTTCCAAAGGGACTCATAGCTTCAGGAAAACCACACTGACTCTCCAGCAGCCGCTGTGCATAATCAGACTATTCCACATTTTTTGAGTGCAGTACGTAGAAAGCTTTTAAGAGCTACAGGCATCCTTGGAGATGTGCACAGATCTGTGCAGAGACCGATAAAATTTGCAACAATGGAGTGACAAGCCCCTGAAGAAAGGTCCTGGGGACAGAAGCAACTGGAGGTGGGGGCATGCCTGATGTGAATCTAATTAGAAATGCAAGCTCATGGTGAGGAACTGTGCTGGTTCAATACAGGAATCTGCTGTTAGGGGGAAAACTCCCCTCTGCTTCTGAAAAATACCACCTCCTCTACCACTTATATCCTTGGTATGGGCTTAAGTCTCAAAAGAAAGAGGTCCTGTAATGTTTGCCCTTAAATCCCCATTGCAAAACACAAGAAGGTATCTAGTTCTGAAACAAGCTATGAAGTGCGACCAGCTCCCTGACAGTTTGTTCTTTTGCTCTTACCCCTTATGTAGCAAAGAATCCAGGTCAAAGGCTGCCACTGTAATGACACAGAAGGAAAAAGTCCAGATGCTGCCTGACGAAGAAGAGACTGGGCTATTTGTGGTATCTGGCATATGCACCAGGCATGTCCAAATATGAAGAAAAAAGAAGTCTCTATCCTGGGCCAAAGTACTGAGAAGAAAAAGAGGTTTCCAAGATGCAAGTCAGAAAGTCCTGGAAGTGTTTTCCTTGATGAACTAATGACAACAGAAGGATAAGTTAAAGCATCAAGCTAGCTGGTTAGATAAGGCTGAGGTAGACACATACGCTTCCCATCTACGAGAAAGGAAACAAGACATGCAAACCGAGACTGAAGCATGCTAGCTTCCAAGAGTTTCTTCTGCATATGGAGAAAATAACTTTAAAAAGTTGCATTTCTAGCACACTTGGGCATTGGCATGAAATGGCAAACAGAGGATTGGTTGTACTTGGCCGGAAAGAAGACTCGGCAGGTCCCATCTGCCACAGGGACACTGTAGGTATGGATTGCCAGCCCGCCCCGGCCCCTGCCCCCTATCCCTGCCACCTTCTGGGAGTCCAAGCAGCTGTACTGAGCTTATACAGAGGGGGTTTTTGCATCAGCATCAGGCTTGCTTGTTCTGCTATCTTCTGTGATCAAAGAATTGAAACAGCTGCATGTCTCAGCTCACTGGCAATAAAACCTGCAGTTGATCGGCTTTGTCCTAACCCCACAGCTACAGGGAAAGTGCAACCACAGATTTAAAGAGGGAAAAAAAAAAGCGAACACCCAAGCTGCATTTAGCCACACTCTGCATCCTCCTAACCTGCAATCTCTTAAGTGCCACTTACTCAATTAATCCAAGCTCTTCTACTTTAAAAGCAAAGCTGTAACATATTTAAACAGCTTAGAAACTCTACCCAACAAGCCATGTTCCCTATCTTATTCATCAGCTGCAGGAGTGACTGTGCATTAACTAAGAAAGCACACAATTTGATTAACACTTCCGCTGCCACTTTTCTGCTGCTGTTAATTTCTGCTGAAATTCTGCTAAGGCTGAGATTTCTCAGCTTTTTTTAGTAGGGTGGATCTCATCTCAGTAGGGACTGTCTTTTGGACCAGCTCCTAGAACATCCTTGCAGCAGCTATAGTAACTATTTTTATAGGCAAGTTTTATTAGGAAAGTATTTTAAATGGCCTTTGAATGCAATTTAGCAGCTGGAAATAAGGCAGTATGCCAGCATCATGTGATCAGAAAAATCTGTGGAGCACCAACAAGTGCTACCAGAGATCACCAGTACTCTATAGACTATGCATGAAAACCCTGGATAGAATATGCCGGGGACATTCAACACGCCAGAAGGTGCCCTTAAACTGCAAATGCCTCAAAGGCTGAGCTATGCTATTCCTGGATCCCTTACTAGAAAAGGCCCTACTTTCAGAGATCTAATGGACGTGTTTAGAGCTAAAATAGGTATGGATATGGTGTTTTTTATTACACAATGGATGTCAGGTTATCATAAGCATGTGTAAAGACGTAAGTAGTACAACTTGCACTTCTGTGGCGACCAGTGAGTGTGTAAAAGGAGTGCGAGTTAGATGCTTAAGGGTTTGGTTCTAGACAAATGATCTAGGGTATAAAATGAAGTAGCCCAAACACACAGGGCCCAACATATTCATCTTCTGCCACATATCCAAATGAAACAGGAAAAGATCTGCTTGCTTCTCCGTTTTGACCAGAGCTGAGTTTGATTCTGGACAAAGTCCTTTTTATTCTCCACCTCCATTCAACTCTTCCTCTTAGAGTGCACAGGACTCTGTGTTGTCAGACCTAACAAGACCTCTCTTTCCAAATGCTTTTCATGCTTTCTGTACAGGAAACAACTCCCCCAGGAACTACACAGCACTCTGCAGTAGTGCTTAACATAAGTAAAGAAAGCCTGATGGGCAGACTGGGAACCTGTCCTGGGAAGGCAGGAGCTGAGAGTGGTCCCTGGTATAGCAGGCAGGCTTCAGCCCTGTGACATGGGAGAAGCAACTCTCCATTGACTCTATACGGAAGATGGGCTCCATTCTCTGAGGAGCTGAGGCAGATGCCTCCAACAGATGGTTAGAAAACCCCTGAAAGATAAAGTTACCCATAGCAAAGAGCTGTCACAAGCGCCTCGCACCACAGGGCTTACTGTTTTTTAAAGGATGCATATATCTCCTGTTCCCACCGGAGCACAGCATGCAACATTTAGTAACACAGACCTGGATTTTTAAAAGTGCTGAGCACACACTAGGTCCTGTCGCTGCGGCCAGACTCTTCCGCGTGGCTACGGCAAGTAACCAGATTGGCATCACTGTGATCAATCAGATGACTAAGAAAGTAAATACAAAGCTTGAAATAGCTGAGGATCCAATTCTAATCTCAAGCCATACTGGCACAGTCGCATGTAGAGTTACTGTGGTTTAAACTCATGCAAATGAGAGTGGAAACTGGCCTCCAGTACAAGTGCATGCTGAGGGAAAAGACAGCTTTCCTTTTAGACATGACTCCAATTGTACAGTCTGAGTTTCAATTAAGTTTTGCTTTCCTGACATCTCCTTCCAAATAAAGGCTCAGTCTTTGTGCTAGGCATTTTTAAAAATAAAATAAAACAAAATCATACGTTAGGCAGGACCTGGGCATTCCTGCTACTAAATTGTTCTGCACTGTCAACGTATTAAAGAGAAAGGGAGTAGCCTCTTTGACCAGTGTCCAACTGTTTAGAACTGTTAAATGTGAGTTTTTACCCATGTTTACATGTGGAATGGAACACAGCCATTCAACCACAAAATGTTCCCAATGCAAACATCCAAAACCTGGTTGCTGGCAAGGTACGTTGACAGAATCGCCTGAAACCAGTCATTCACAGAATGCCAAAACAACAGATTACCATTGGTAAAAAGTACGCAAGGTTATTTTCTTACCTCCTGGGAAGAGGCCATTGCAAGTGACAGGAAACAGCGACTGGCAAAACAAAATGTAGGCTCAGGTTTTTTCATCTGGAGGGAGAAAGAAGATTGGTGTTATTTCAGATGTACAGAAAAGCATGCCATTAACACAAAAAAGCTGGCACTTGTTGCCAATAGCATGTATGAACCACCTGAATTAGAGTATACATGTTCTGCTAAGTCAAGAGTAGCTAAGCAATATAGAAATAAAGCAACAGAGGTGAAGGCAAACAGAGAAAAACTAACTCAAGCAGGACACAGCAGCTCCAGACACTTGTCAGAGGGGGAGGTGAGATCAGGAGGTCACCTGTGTTCCTTCAAACGGAGGCCTACATTTTTGTGACAGTCCATATTTTCCTAATCCTGGATCGTGTCACTGTAGCTCTATGCTTATTCAGATAAATGAAAATACATACTCGAAGTTGGCACGCAACAGAAAGAACATAACAACATACTGATATCACCCTTTGGGATGTTGTGAGAAGGGAGAAATCTATGACATAGGGCAAGAAACTACATCCCTGCAAAAAATGTAATAGCTCAGGACACAGCTGGGAAGGATCTTTCTTAAGGAATGTCATTTTTAGAGTGACTTCTAGAGAGTCCACTCCATTTCACACAATGCTAAGAGATCTACCCCTCTTGCATTTTCAAAACTTTTTCCAGAGGTGACTGTTCCTCGTCCTTCTGTTCTTTGGCAAACAGGCATGCCCATTCACATCTCCTTCTCTGTCATGTCCTGTGAAAGCTAAGCCAGTGTCCGTAGATTGGATCTGTTTTCCAGCATTTGCCTGCAATGTTATTTGTACTTGTCAAAACTGTGTCCCAGAGGAGCCAGGCTCCCTGGTACATCTCCCTGTGCCAGCCATGTGTTGGCTCTGGCAGGGGAACTTGGGCACAGGGGTGAAAAGCTGGGCATCAGGCATTGCCCGTCCCCAGGCAGTATGGGAGAGGCAGGCTTAGTTCCCAGGGAAAGCCTCAGCAAGGGAACACACTTGGAGGGGAAGCTGAATCAGGAGCTTTTTCCTAGCTCTACTCTATCACAGCAGAGCACACTCACGTTCAAAGCAGAGTCCCTGCAATGATGGGTTTCCTTGAACTGCATTAGTCAACCATTAGATGTTTGCGAGGGCTGGGCAGCAGTCTGCCTGAGCTTTCCAAGGAGAAGGAGCCTGGGACTCACAGGTCCTCCCACCAGCCTTTGGATTGGGTTTCACAATTGCAATGCCCTTTTAAAGAGTGCTTGCATTTAGACCCACATAACCTATATGCAATGGCAGCCCTCTCCTGTTTCACAAAAGAAGGTCGTGACCACTTTCTGCCACCGTCAACTTTATGTCTTACCCATGCTATACACCTCTGAGCTTTCCAGCTAGCAGCCGAAGCCATAGGTGTACCCTACCTTGCCACGTTTAATCTCTTGCCCTGCTTCTTTCGCATCTCTGAGAATTATAGGATTGATAACTAACCAACAAATAACAATGTTTCACCATAATGTTTTCTTTTCTCCCGCATGTTAACACCTCTCCACCAGCTGAGTGATCCCTGTATACACCAAATTCTTGTTATTATTCTGCCTGTGCATTGACACCTTGTTGTATGAGCTGTGTTGATCGATTGCAGGTGCCCCTCACTATGAAACTGGCCAACAACCCACTCACAAATTTGTTCCACTTGTTAATATTAAAATCATATGGCCAATGCCTTCCTAAATTAGTTCAGGCTTGAGGTACTGCTGCTTCACAGTAGGAAGAGTGTTGCAACGGGCTTTCTGCAGGCCCTGCTATTTATGGTAAACACTCCGCTTTGTTGAAATAACATAAAATTTTGAGATAAACCTATTCTAGCAAAGGAAATGTTAAAGTGCCACCATCTCTGCTTTAGAGCATTAAAATAAGTTGCATTGCAGCTGCCTCACGTTGTACATAGTTAAATGCACAAGGCTGCTGAAGACCTGAGGACCACATGGCCTCTGCTTTGATGAAAGTGATAAGAAAAAGACTTGAAGTGCTCCTACTGGTTTGATTATCTTTGCGTGTACATGGTAGAGTTAGAATAGAAGAAAATTTCTTTTCTTGTAGCTTCATCTGGTTACAAAGTTGTCTAGACAGTGTCAGGCAGGGTTCTGCCTCTGATGTTTGTCACAGTAGGAACTCTGCCGATCTGAGACTGCAAAGAGACTGCAAAGAGTAGTGGAAATTTTGCAAAGTAAAGACCAGCTTAGGTTCTCAAGATTCACTGCTTACTGAACCTGGAAGGGAGCACAAGAATATTTGCTGGTGGTCCTTCATTTATCAAGCAGAAAAGGGATGGAAACTCTTTAAACTCTCAGTCACAAAACTTTGGGCTGATTTTTTAGATGGACTGGCTAAGAAAGAGTGAAGCTGGTTTTCACCTTCCCGCACAATTTATTTCATTCTGCGGCATTTGTTTGTAGGTCCCGGTATGATCTCTTGGGAGCCACCATCAAAATAGAATCAAAGCACCTCAAAAGCCCTCAAACATAACACATCATCCCAAATATTTATGATGTGCATGTACTCCTTTCGTACTTTGTTGTCTGAAAAATATTTTAACAGGTGGATTGGCAATGATGCCTAACAGCGATTTGAACCCATAACTTTATTGGTATTTCAAGAGATAAGCACCAAGCTGTGTTTCATTTGCCTGCAGCGACACAGAGGACCGGAGCTGTTACAGAAACTAACACCCTTGCCAGCGAACCAGGCAGGAAACATGGTTACTCTATGGTGCCAGAGCATTCAGCCAGACCTGAGGAATTTGCCTATTTTCTGCCAACTCCTCTCATGGAACAGAAAAACAAAGTAGCATGAAACATGGCCCTCAGTGCTGGCACAGTCCTAGCAAGAATCCCTTGCCAGCCAAGGCTGTTTCCTTCCTTTAAAAAGGTGACCACCTTATTTTTTTATCACTAAAATACATAGCTTTATTATATACACTGATAGCAGATTCTTAGCTTTTCCAGCTGTGCTCAGATGAGGCAGTGACAAAGGTATTAAAGAGACCATACAGAATGAGAGCATTTTTTTTCTGACATTTATAATGCCCTGCCGAGCAAAGTAGACTGGCTATCATAAATGATCCCACCTTGCTCTGACATTAAGCTTTCGAGCTAAACTGCTTAGTGTAAGAAAGTTTGAGGTTGAACTGTTGGACTGCAAATAGAAATGGTGGAAATACCATTGTTCTAAGCCACTAACAATTCAAATGAGCAAAGGTCTAGACGAATAACCCATGGAACAGTGTTCAGCTGGCCAGAGAACACCATTTATGATCCGCCATGGCTACTGTAAATCCAATTGGAGTAATTTTATGGTTGTGAATGTCAGTGAAAGACATCAGAAATCTATGAGGTTTTCCTGGAAATCCTCTTTACATGTCAAAAATAAGAAAAACTGGGAAGAGTGTGTGATTCTGCAACTAACAGTTACTTTAAAAAGAGAAGTTTACATGCCACCATTATATGTTTATTAAAAAAATTCCAAGGAATGTGTTTCAAAGAATGAGTGATACTGCATGCTCCAGGATATCCTGTTAATCCTTTGCAGAAAAAACTGTGGCTTCCCTCCACACACATAGTTCAAAGCTTTGACTGAGATTCCTTCCATCTACTTTTAAGACATTCAAGTTATGAGCATATACATTTAAGTGTTCTGAATTTACTCTTTGCAGGAACCAGAGTTCGGCGTCTCATTTAGGACACATTCAGACCTGGATTCAGACAGTTATTTGAGCTCTAGATGCCAGGCAGAAAAGCAAAGGGAGAATTTGAGGAGGCATGCAGACACAGAATCGTTATCAGAACAAATCAGTTGAATGCTGAGAGCTGCTAACAACGTCGTAAAACAAATGTATGCATCTTCCAGGGGGACTTTCCCAGAATAATTGCATGCTCTTGCCTAGTATTGCTTGGGAAGGCCACCCCAGAAGTTGATGGTTTACGGTAGTTGAAGTGGGATTAGCCTTCATGAAAGACTCAGGAATACTTTTTCTCAGTGAAAGTTTACAATAATATTTTAAAGACTCTCAACCAACACCCATACTTAAGCTTTGAAAACAGATAATGCATTTTTAATGGGATTGCACATCTGACAAGGAATTTGACTAATTCCTCTGATAGCAGACAGCTTCCTCCCCATAATTCATCTCAAAAGGATCAAAAATCAAAACACTCCCTACCATCCTTGGAATGGCCCCCCCCGCCCCCAGCCGCCTGGAAAGGATCAGATCAATTCCAGCAATTCAATGGCAAGAGAAGAGAGCGACAGATACCTGACCTCCCCACAGTCTGTTCTACCAAAATAAGGGCTTGAGTCAAGAAGAGAAGCAGGCAAAAGCCCACTGGGCTGCTGACACTGAGTCCATTGTTTCACAGATACAGCTGGCAGCCAGGGTTTTAGCTATCTGAGTGTTAAGTGTAGCTACCAAAATCTTCAAAGTTGTTTGAGTCAGATAATGTCTTTGCTCTGGTGAACTAACAGTTGTGAAGCATTGGGAGGTGTCCGAATTAGAGGTGTTTCAAAAGGAGAAGCATGAGAGTTTTCATTAGCTTTTTTATTTTTTGCCCTAATGAGGATTTCCTACTCATAATTATATGTTTTGCCATACACTAAAGCCTTTCTCCAAGGGAGGAGACAAGCCAGTACTCTCCATAATCACATGGCTGTGCCTTTAACGCCACTCGCAGCATAATCCTTTGTAGATGATCCACAGCACAAAACCTAGCAAGGTCTGTCAAGGCATTTTTAGCATTTGTTCTGTTAAAAAACAAGAAAAAAACCCTGAGGTATTAGGGTGCACTAATCTTTAGAAAGGTTAATTTATTCATAGAGATTTTGACAGAGATGTATGGCTAGGCTAGAGTCCCAGGCACTTCTTCCCAAGGGGAACTGCTAGTGCAGAGACGGCTTTCCTGACACAAGAAGAGAGAGGCTTCAGAAACAGACCCAAACTGCATTAACTTGGAGGCTCCCATGCATTTAGAGCACTTCTACTTTCTGTGACCAGCAACCGGAGCCTCTCCCGCTCCAACCAAACTTTAGCTGCCTGTTGATAAAGCAGGGAGGAGCCGTGCCATCCTACAGACCATGGTCCCATATGAACCGCAGACAGCAAAAGCATTACCTATTATTTTTGTAAGAGATAGCAATGAACCTCTTTCCTCTTTTACAGCAGGCATCTCCCCTGCAAGCAAACTGAGAGCATGCCGCAAAACCACTCGAGAGGTGTCAGCTGATGTTAGCATGGGATGGACAGCACATGATGCTGTCTTCATGAGAGAGATCTGTTCTTTCAGATATGTCTATTCAGGCAGACCATTCTTCAGAATAATGTTTTGGATTTCTAGACAACATCTTGGATACTTGTTCTCAGACCAAAGTTTAGTGAAACTAAATGAAATTTATTTTTCTGGATATTTTGGGATCTCTTTTTCAAAATGCCAGAAGATAAATCCACGGATTCTCCAATGGCAGACACCATGCTAAAATAAATTGTATCCTTGAAATAAAACATATCAGAAAGGAAGGGGGGCAGAACTTTAAGATATCTGATCATGTCCTATTTTTTCCACCAGGAACAGGATCTGCTCCATAACTGCACAAAGATCACTTACAGATTAGATTTTTTTTTTTTTTTACCTTTTTAAACTTAGGCAGAGAAGATGTGGCAGAAGCTAGCTGAATCTCTTGTCTCTGCAGAGGCCTCTGGGACCTGTCAGGACACTGTAGGAAGCCAGCCTGGTAACTGATTTGGTTGCTTCTTTTTAATTTGCTCAGGGTCTGTGCAATTAAAACTAAAGTTTCCACCGGCTGTAGAAGGATAGACCTAATTTGTGACTGCCCTCCAATTCCTGCAGCAATTCTTCAATGTCAGGAATACCTGCACTGTTTCTTTCAAGCTCTTGACCCACAAAGCAACTTAATCCTGCTGATAGTTAGGTGAACCATATCCCAGGCTCTACTAGTAAGAATGCAGCCAGCAGGTCCAGGAAAACGATCCTTTCCCTCTATTCCTATTGTGTGGGGAGCACTGTGTCCAGTTTGGGGGTCACCAGTTTAGGAAAAACATGGAGCAAGGCCAGCCACAAGCCACTAAAATGACAGGGGCTGGAACACATCACTTAGAGGGAGAACCTGAGAGAGGTGAGTCTGTTCAGCATAGAGAAGAGAAAGCAAAGGGGAGACCTCATTGCTGATGACAACTACCTGATCAGAGGATACAGAGAAGATGGGGCCAGGCTCTTCTTGGAGGTGCATGGCAACAGGGTGGGGGCAACAGACAAGTTGGAAGATGGAAAATTCCGAATAGATGTAAGGAAACCTTTCTTTACCATGAGGGTAGTCAAATACCAGAATAGGTTGCCCAGAGAGGTTCTGGAGTCTCTATCCTTGGAGGTGTTCAAGACTCATCTCGATATGGCCCTGAGCAATCTGATCTAACTAGACCTGCTTTGAACAACAGGTTGGAACAGACGACCTCCAGAGATCCATTCCAACCAGTGTTCTGTAAATCTATGATTTATTTCAGTGGAAGTCCAGCTAAGAGAGTCTGACATGCTGGACACATGCTACAAGAAGTGACTCCCCACATAGCACTGTGAGTCAAGCACAGCTGGGAGTTCTGCATATTCTTCTTGTGCTGCAAAGAAGTGACCATTTGTTCCCACAAAGAAAGAGAGGGTTTCGCCTGAGCTGTCTGTGCACAGCACTTGGCTGGACAAGGATCTCAAACTACCAGAGCACAAACTACACCTGAATGAAGAGCTCATCTACTCTTAGAGAATCCACCTCCTCTTACAGTCATACGCATGCAAACTAGTTTTTCCATCAGTATCTTATTTCCACTCATAACATTTCATAACATCTCCCCCAGTGCTAAAATTAGAAATGGCTCATCTGCAGCTAGCCTTGTTTGGTCTCCTTGTTTTCACCTGCATCTCTAGCACTGCAAAGGACAAGGGACCAGCTTAGCTAGCGTGAGCCAAAAGCAATAAGGCTCTGCTGACCATAGCTAGTTAACTGCTAGTTTAGATTATTAACCTCTTGCACTTAATGAGAGTCCTGAGGCTGCTTAAGCCACAAGACTAAATTTCTCCTAACCACAAACATGGAATCCTCATTAATATGAATCTGAGACACTTTCCCAGGAAGAAATAATTTGTAGAATGTAGAATCTACCCAGAAGCAAATGATGCTGGATTTAGAAGTATGTTTGAAACTTCTGCAGTTCAGTTTAATTTGTCCCCAAGGAGAGGGAGGAAGGTCTGGATAAAGAAATGGATTTTTATTTTTAATTGCCAGGTGTCACCAGACCTTAACAAGAAAGTTTTCTGATGTTTTCCCCAACACCCCCAAATACTTGTAATTATTTTCTGGGGAATTTTACTTGAAAAATGATCTATTTCTACCTGAATTTAAGCCTGTGTTATGCAAACAGTAAACCGGCTTGTTTGAAAGTAATCTGTACCCAAGGGCTAGCAGAGGAATAAAAATAAATAAAGTATGAGAGGTTTTACAAAACCACAGACACCACCAGGTTTTCCAGGTCTGAAGTAAGAAAATCTCATTCTGCAGACTCCCTTTTATATTTTTGTAAGCTAAATTTTTTAAGATGCATTACAATTGATATATGGATCAAGTTTCCCAACAATCAGCACCTGCTGCCTCTGAAGTGGAATGTGGCAGTTTCTAGCAGCTTATAGCAAACTAGTTGAAGACAGGAAGCAAAATTTATTGCATTAATTTGAAACTACAGAAGGTAAGGGTTTAGCAACACACGACTACTCATTTTCAGCTCAATTGTTGATCTTACCAGCACTCAGCACAAAGCCAACGTTCCAGGATTTCCTTAATGGCCACAAGTGATCAAGGCCCCTGTATTTACACTGGATCCCAAAAACGACACAGCTTGTAACGCAGCTCTGGGTATGCTCTCTCAGCTGGGGATCATCAACCCCGCTCACCTGGTACCTGAGCTTCAGCAGTGGCTCCCCAGCCAAACCCTGGCCAGAGCCCTTGTGACGGAGCCTGCGAAGCAGTGCAGGGTCTGAGCAGGGACTGACAGGTGGCACATCTCCTCTGTCAGGTGCTTTAATCTCAGCAGGGTGTTCTAACACCCAGCGGCTTTGAAGTAACAAGCGAGCCGCTCTCCCAGGTGGGATTATGCTGTAACAGAAACAGGGGGTTGCTTTCCCAATTGTTCTGCCCATTGTCTGAAATACGAATCCCCTGCCTCCAACCTCAAAGCGCGGCGGTGCTAGATGAAACCCGAAGACTACAGGAAGGTGGAGGCATTTCTCTGAAGTAAGACTGGATCTTAACCTTGTACTGCCAAGATAACACCCTGTGGGAAACTGTGGTTCAGAAACTCACATCCTCTGATAGAAACAACCCACCACAACTGCTTTAGAGTCAACGTCCTGGAAAGCATCAGCGTGTAATGCATTATCCCCTGGTGTCTGAGCTACTGTGTTGGCAAAAGCTTTTCATAATGACAATCACATACCACCACCACCCCACACACACACACATATACTGGTTTGCATTACAGACAACAAGGTACAACAGAAAGCCAATTTCTCTGTGCTGCAATTGGGTCTGGACTTACTCCAAGCTGTCACTATCTAACAATCTCCTTCCAGGAGTTCCCACTCAATGCTCCTGTATCAATCTACTTTTATGTTGGTATCTTGTTTTAATCTTTTCTTTCACATGGATGCGACTGCAATACCAAGAGCAGATGTGGCTCATTTATGTGTATAGCAAGTCTCAGTCATAAGACATTTAAAGAGCTTTCTCAGGTATGTTTGTTTGGCTTCTATAACATGTACACAGTGTTTTTCATTAGATTTATTTCTGGCAGGTGTGGTTGAAATTTGAAGCATTGGTGGGGCAATTATTTCTCTCTCTAATTTAACATCCTTTTTTGCAGTTTTAGTAGCAAAAGGATATCAGATATACAACATTCACGTGAAAATGTATTTTTTCTCTAAGAAATGGCTTTTTGACCAAAACAGGTATTTTAATTTTGATTTGCAAAAGAATAATTTCATTATTGCTTGGCTTTGGGATATGTTGGAATTCCCCAAAATAAGGAACACAAAATTTCTGCCAGCTCTACCCACAGGGTCTGTTCTCTTCTCAGGTATAGCAGAGATGGCCCTACCAGGTCAAATCTGAGCCAAGGAAGGCATAGTGGTAGCACGTGCTACTGCCATCCACGCTGTACTACCTGTTCTGTCCATATGCAGAAAATGTTATTCTGCAGTCTGTCGATAAGGAGCATTCCACCAGCATGAAGTTCACTTCAAACCACACACTGTGCAGCAGTGAATTTAAACAAGAATCCACAACACAATGGCAAATAATAATGGACTGTGCAGGTTTTATTCCTGATGGTCATCCCTAGCTCAAGTGACAAATAAATTCCACAGGCTTCCATCTCTTCCTGAAATACAAGAGCTTTCAGGGATCAGCAAGGATTAAGACGAGCCATCGAGTACTACCAAAGCATCTCAGCAATGGGAGCTGCTCAGCTTTCCTCCACTTCTGTGGACCACAAAGTATTGTCACCCTTACAGTTATCTCATTTAAACTGCTGCTGTATTTTTAAATGTCCTGCTGCAATTGTCATTTTAGTGTAAATTAACCTCTTATAGTGGAACTATATCAGACTTTCCTTCATTTATTGGATGGCAAAAGCTACTTCGTATCATCATTTAAAATAAGTAGTTTTCACTAGCAAGGCATAAAATCCCCTTAGTGCAGTTCAGACGCTATGAGTAGCTTAATATGCAAATAATCACAAGCATGGCACAAACCCCTTTCTGATTATTCACATATTGAGGGCCCAAAGACTGATTTTTTACAGCATTTTTCCTTCCTTTTACCCTTCTCTTCCTGATGTATCTGATCAGTTACATCAGGAAAAGCCTGTCTCCTATTGCCTCATAAACAATTCACTTTTACGAGCATGAAACAACCATTTCTTCCACAGGTTCCTTCTACCTGTGCATAGTATTGATTTTGAAGTTATCTGTTAAAGAGTTCCATTTTCTAGAAGACAGGTTGGTGATATTTTTATTACGTCTGAAAACATACATAAAACCTACAAAGAAACGTCAGAGAAAGACAAAAGCCACAGCCTACTGCAATACGCTTAGCAATTTTACATCTCACCGTCAGTCTACCACCGTCCTGCCAGAGATTACAGGGTACGAACAGCCACTGCTCACAGCATTTAACAAACTCCACTGAACATACCATGGCCTGACTCCCAGGCAACGTGGGCTCTGACACCAGGGCTCTGATACCTGCTCCTGCTCCTTTTTTTCTTCTCTGAATAGCATAGGCAATGATGTTGGAGGCTCATTTTGGCATGTGTCTGAATAACAATTCTGATACCTCTATGATTTTTGCTAGGGTTTGGTTTTTTTTTTTTTTTTTGACATTTTACACAGGACAGATGTTGTCACCAAGGCTGCTCTTGTAAACAAGATATGGAGATGGTCTGGATTGGGTTACCTTGGTAAAATAGTTTAAAATAAATAAAAGGATGGTTGGTCTCTCTCGGATGAATTAGCTTGATTGGAACTGTCAGATTAAAAAGGCCTAAATAAACAGAGTTGTGCATCTACCCTTAATGGAGTTAAGGGCCCAGGACAAGTAGTAAAGATACACAAAATGAAAGCCTAGATGATGGAATTCATCCCTGCGTAGACACGGCTGATATGTATGTAAGCATCTCCTAAACCCCAGTCTAAAGAGGGTCTTGGATTTACAGAGGCCATGGATTTAGTCCACAACACCCACTAAAAGCTGTGCTGATTCTTTCTCCCTGCTAATAAATAATTTCATAGAAACATAAAAACATGACTCAAGGACATCTAGAGCGGAGAGAGACCATCACTGCTTCCTGTAATTTCAGAGCTCCTGGCCCAGGGTAAGATGGGACGTTGCTCCACAAACTGTGCTTTGGATTGGTTAATTTAAGTCCTTAAAAATCACAGCTATTACGCTACTCTGTCTCCTTCCACAGGATTACCTATGTTCTAGTCTATTTACAGTGCTCCTGCATAGGCTCTCCCTTCCACTTCTGTGCCGTAACAAATTCTTCACTGGCTGCTCTGAACTGCTGAGCCATTTTTGATACCGTGTAGCAGACAAGTTGTGGCTGGCACGGAGGCATAGGAATGTCAGTGATGGATGAGTCTTCCTGTATAAACCTTTCTCACGATGTTGCGTAGTCATTTCATGATGAAAGATATGTAAGTGTAGATGTTTACGGCTTTTCAGAAGGAAATGTAAAATTCAACAGAGCATTGTCCTCCAACTCCTATTGGTACATTTAAAAGACCCACAGCAACTGTGTTACTGTGGTGCAACACCAAAACACAGATAATTAAAGACTGACTCTTTTTACAGTAGGACTCTTTTTTACATTTACCACCTTGAGCTGTTCAGACTGAAATTTTTGAAGTCTGTCTCAGACTGAGTTTTTCCCCCCCAAAATAATCTAAAATAGCTCATCTGAGGGTTGGTTTGTTTGTACACAAATAAAATGTAAAGAAGAGCATATTGTTTTGCCGTGCTAAATATAATCTATAAATGGCATGGTCAAAAATATCTAGGAGGTTTAGATTTCAAGTTATTAGAAATTACTGCATACTGTGACTCTCTCCCAGTTAACAGCTATGAATACAGCACAGAAACAGAGGTACCTACACAAAGAATTTGGCCCACAGCAAACATATATTATTGTAAAGTTGTCTAGAAAATAGATGCTGTTCAGACCAGAAATTACCTTAAATGACTGTTGAGTTGACTGGGTTACAATATTTTAGGGATCATAAAAATAAATATAGTTGTCCAAACAGTGCGATGCAGTGTATTGCCAAGTAAAACACCACTGCATGAAGGGGTGCTTACCCTGCGCAGCACTGGGCTGCCTGTAAACTACAAGAACCAGGATGAAGTGACTCTTTGTTCGGTCTGTGTGTTTAAAAATTGACGAGTGCTCCGTGGTATCAATCATGCCTGTCAGACAGCACAAGTGCAGATCTGTTACACTTAAAGGGTTGTCAAACGAGACATGATTTAATTTGTCATTTTTTTCTCTCTCTCTTAGTGCAGCATGCACGTGCTCTTCATTACTCTTCATCATCAGGAAAATGAATACATTTTTTGTATAATTTTTTTTTCTCCGAGAGGGTGGAGGGATGGTTGTTTACCAATGACCCAGCACTTGTGAAGAGATCATAAGCAGCTGTTCCCTACATGCCCTCACGATCCGAGAATTTAACTAAAGCCGTGGGAGGAGTGGGATAGGAGAAGGGGCTATTTGGTCCATTTTTTCAATAGACAAAGGCCCCAGTCCCACACAGCCCTGCAAAAAGACGGCGGGAACAGAGTCTTTGGAGCTTGTTGTGCATTCTATTTCTTCATTAAATTTTCCTTTTCAAACTTCCCTATAAAATTTTAACATGGTATCTTCACATTATATTTTTGGGAGCACAATTGTCCCGGAGCTTTGCCCACTTCAGGACTGCAAAATTTAACTAAAAACCTTTCTGATTTCTATAACTCTGTGAGAACGGTCTTTTTTATTCTTGGGAGAAGCTTTACCTCTTGTCATAATCCAAGAAGTAAAGCAGATATATGAAATATCAGAATGTTGTGGAAAAAGATTAACTCATTTGTTTCACAGTTCATGTGGGATTTTTTCCATTTAAGATAAAGAATGAATGATAAAGGAGAAAAGAAACAATATAAGGAGAAATATATTGCAACAGGAGAAAGAGAAGTATTACCTATTGATAAGCATACTTTTCAAATTGGTGGGAAACCTGAAGCTACATCCCCAAAAGAGCTTTTAGACACCTGTAAGTGCAGTTACACTTTTTCCCTTCAAAAACAAGCCTAAACTAATAATAATGTTCTTAACTCTGGGCAGAATTCCAAACACTTCTTGAACCAGGTAAATTCCTGCTACTCTCAGTGGGAGCTGGTGTCCCAGAATTGTCCAAGGATGCCACAGTTTGGCCTAATACATAATAACGCTTTACAGTATAAAGCTTTATTTTATCCAAAGTTGAGGACCTTCTAAAAAGCACTCAGCAGAACCAAGGCTGTGTAGTGCTTGTCTTCAGGCACTTCATAGACATAGGTGTTTCCCCTGTTTATAGATGAGAAAACTAGAACATCCCTAGAATAAGTGAAGGCTCTGCAGAGGGACCTGGACAGGCTGGATCGATGGGCCGAGGTCAATTGGACGGGGTTCAACAAGGCTCAGTGCCAGGTCCCGCACTTGGGTCACAACAACCCCATGCAACGCTACAGGCTTGGGGAAGAGTGGCTGGAAAACTGCCTGGTGGAAAAAGGACCTGGCGGTGTTGGTCAACAGCCGCCTGAAGAGGAGCCAGCCCAGGTGGCCAAGAAGGCCAAAAGCATCCTGGCTTGTATCAGTGTAGCCAGCAGGACCAGGGAAGCGATCATGCCCCTGTACTCAGCATGGGTGAGGCCACACCTCGAATACGGTGTTCAGTTTTGGGCCCCTCACGACAAGAGAGACATTGAGGGGCTGGAGCGTGTCCAGAGAAGGGCAACGGAGCTGGGGAAGGGTCTGGAGCACAAGGCTGATGGGGAGCGGCTGAGGGAGCTGGGGTTGTTCAGCCTGGAGAAAAGGAGGCTGAGGGGAGACCTCATCGCTCTCTACAACTGCCTGAAAGGAGGGTGTAGAGAGGTGGGGGTCGGTCTCTTCTCCTAAGTATCAACCCACAGGACAAGAAGAAATGGCCTCAAGTTATGCCAGGGGAGGTTTAGATGGGATATTAGGAAAAATTTCTTCACCAAAAGGGTTGTCAAGCATTGGAATAGGCTGCCCAGGGAAGTGGTTGAGCCACCATCCCTGGGGCTATTTAAAAGCCGTGTAGATGTGGCGCCTAGGGACTTGTGGTGGACTTGGCCGTGCTGGTTGGACTTGATGGTCTTAAAGGTCTTTTCCAACCTAAACAATTCTATGATTCTAATGTCACAGGTCACTTGTCCAATCTGTAAAACGGACTAAAACTCTGGAACAACACTGCCAAACTGAGTAAATAAATCTACTCCAAGTGAGACTGGAACACCCTGATCCTGGGTCATAAGCCATCGCCTAAGCTTGGGACTGCAGGAATTCAGGGGAGATCCAGCTGCATCCTTCAATTAATATTTCATTCATTGCAAGAATTTGGATAGGAAAGTCCAAAAAACATGTCTTTTTACTTTTAATGACACCTCTCTTTCTCGCCATAAACAATCTGTCTGCCTTCTGCAAACACGTTTCTCATGCAGCCAGGACTAGGCCAGCTCAAAAGTAGATGTCATGAGAAACTCCTTCCAAACACAACAATGACAGTCCTGTCTCACATGAAGGAGAGTCCAAACTGAAGTCTTACTTATTCTAGCATTTCCTATGGAAAGATTTTACAGGTCCCCAATGAAAGTGAGCTTGAATTAAGTACAGTGCTAAACTGGTAACTCTCTGCCATGTTCCATCATGGTATATCAGCAAGGTCATTTTCTGAAATGCTTCTAACATATGAACCTAGCAATACAGCATTGGAAATTATAAAGGAGCAACTGTCAACAAGTTTCTTTATAGTTTACCTGGTGATCCTTAAGTAGCACTTAGGTCCAACAAAGCAGCAGATGCCACCCATAATTTAATTCAGGACTGGGGGACAGAAATTACATAGTGAGTAGCAGAGTGAGTCATCTAAACTTTACAGAATGTCCATGCACTGATGCCCACTTTGAGTACCTGCAAGTTTTAAAGGACAGTCTTGGTTCAATGCCAGTCTTAGTGGCAATGAGTACTGTTAGGATGGAAACACTTGCAAGAATTAGGGTCAAAAAGCAGAGCTTTCAAGGTGCAAAGGTACCTTTTACAATCCTGAGAAGAAAAGGTATCCAAGTGGAGGGGCCTGGGCAGAATATGGTACGTAGTTTGGCTGAAGCAAAAAAGTGGAGTAGAAGGAGGTAAAACATAAGCAGAACTAAAGCATATGTACCATGTCAGACGGGAACACCACAAATACTGAGCTTCACTGCAGCTTTTCAAACCCAGAACTAAAAAACCAGAACTCGAAATTCAACATCTTGAAACATGTTTTCAATTGGTTTAAAAGAACAATTAAGACATGAAGAAAACAGAAATTGTAGGGAACTTTTTTTTTTTACATAAGGACATTTTTCCCATAGCAAATAAACGTAAGATTTAAAAAAAAAAAAAAAGAAAAGAAAAGAAAAAAGAATTTGAAAAGTTGAAGAAGGATGCTTTCAAGACTTCCTTGAAGACCTCTGCTCATTTTTGTCCTAACAACAATCGAAATGTGAGGGAAAAACCGTTCTTCAAAAATAGTAGAAAGCACTTGAGAATATTAAAGGGTTTCTCTCCCAGTTCATTTAAAGAAAACAGCA
This sequence comes from Mycteria americana, assembly GCF_035582795.1. Classification (NCBI taxonomy): domain Eukaryota; kingdom Metazoa; phylum Chordata; class Aves; order Ciconiiformes; family Ciconiidae; genus Mycteria; species Mycteria americana. The sequence goes on along the minus strand of NC_134382.1, from coordinate 9,931,020 downwards.
AGGTTTGACAGGTTTCCCATTCTGGCACAAGATGAGCTATTGTTCCTTTAAAATGTATTTAAGTTACTCTTTACTTCTCTTGAACGTATCGCAAGGTGAATGCAAATCTTTTAAAGACAGACACCTAAATAACTACAATGAAACATAACTTACTTATTCTGATCCTCCTGTGATCCACAGTGATCTGAAGTGATCATTGTGCACTGTGCAAGAGGAATCCTTTCTGCAGAGCACACAATTAACTCATAGATTTTTTTCCTCTCCAAATAACTTTCATGTCAGAGACAGAGGTAGATTTAGTCAAGGATTAGGCATGTTACCTGTAAGTGTTACCTAGTTAGACTGTATTCCAGTTAGCAATGCATTAAGAGTCTCAAATTCCTAATATCTAAGAAAGCCAGAGACAGAGAAGGTATTTTTGTACCTGCATGATGTTGATATGTTCAAAGCACCATGTAATACCGTAGGATGGCCAAAATGTTTTCGCACAAATATCCCACTTGGAAACCCAGTCAGAATCCTGGACCTTGAAGGATGGGAATAGGAGTGAGAAATGAAGAGTTGCCTTATGGGATAGTAATGCTGCTTTTCTTTCTTTCATCCTGTCTTACTTGAGGAATAGATATTTTTCTACTACAGCCCTTTGAGCATCTATCACACCATCTCAGATGGTTTTCCTGGAATGTATTTTAATACCGAAAAATGTAACCAGGATGTGAGAGGACCAACTAGGATAATTGTATCCCTCACTGTAAAGGAACCTATATAATATACATTAAGCTCATGCAAGTCAAATAATAGCAATCCCAAGTCTTTTGCTATGCCACAAGCCACAGAGCAGCCCCTAATGTCCAAAAACTAACTAGTCCTTCTAAAGGACTAGTACTAAAAGAGAGAGCAGGAAAACCCAAGCACACCACGAACATCTGCAGACCCTACAAAGAGCAGGGAATTTATTTTATTTGATGACTGTTACAAGTAAAACATCACCAATCCACAGAGGAAGACAAAAACCAAATACAAGGGCAAATCACTCAGCTGTAGCCTTAAATTTGGCCTGAACTATACCCTTTCCAAGCACCCCATCTGCAGGAGACCAGATATGCGACTCCACTAACCAACAACTTAATAGAGCATTTCAGAATTGATAATCCTAGAGTAGCCAACAACAGCAGTGGGGAACCAAAAGGACAGTAGGCTTTAAGCACATGCTTGATGGTTTTTCTGAACTGCGTCCCAAATCCTGCTTTACCTATTAATGTGAATAGCCCTATTGAATTCAATTGGACTGCTTATGGGAATATGGATAGAAAACTTTGGCTCTACTTTGGTAAACTAAACTTCAGGAACAGTCTGAGCATACCATAACAAAGACCCTAAAGCCAGCAAGCATCATGAAAGGAGCTTATTTCATTACTAAATCAATTTATAAGTATAAACATAGAGTTATCTGACTAAAATATGGTTATTGCCTATTTGAAATACTGCACCTCAAACTTACTCAATGTCACCAATAGGCATCCCTTAAGGAAGCAGGCAGCATGCTGCCTTTGGATGCCTCAACTATAAATCAAGAGATTTCCTGAAGTCTGCCTGGAATAGTGGAGAGTAGCCAAAATTACATGAAATGCTATTTGTGTGCTATTAGTTGTGGGGTGGGAGGGGGAGGAGTGTGGGAAGGAAAAAGGGGAAGAAGGAAAACCACTTTCTTAATAGTTCCTACAATGTTTGGAAAACATTCATTCATAGCATCCATTTATCAGCCTTCCATGTAATAACTCCAGGCAAAAAAAAAAAAAAAAAAAAAAAAAGGCAAGCCTGAAGAGGAGGTAGGTGGGGAGAGGAAATCAGGGATACTAGGTTTTCTAGGTTTTAACAGGGAAAAAATGGAATGTTGTCAGTTTCCATTTAAAAGACATATCGTAATTATAAAGTAATGTTTGTGTCTAGGTGCCATTCAGAGGTAGTAGATGATGCCAATTTGTCCTGCTCAGCGGTTTCACATCTGAACAATAGTCCAGTCTTCGACAGAACTTTTAAGATTTTACATTCAGTCAGCTGCAGCCTCCCACACCCCAGATACATTCGTATTCACTTAAATGTTCACGGTGTCATTTTGATAGCTGGAAAAACCTGGCAGACGTGAAGGCCAGGTCCTGCGGCAGATGTGGCACAGGGAAGCACAGGCTCCTCAGAGACACCTCCAAGCCGTAGATGGAGCGTTCCCAGGTTCTGTGCTAAGCAGCACCGTTCTAAGAAAGGGATGCCATGACATGTTGATAAGACGTGTGTATTAAACAAGGGATATTTATGAAAGAAAACAGTCACCACTGCAACCACAATGGTCCACAGCCCGAGTTCCAGCTTTATAGCTTGCTCTCACTAGTGACCGAAGCATCGCGTAGTCATCTAGTGGCCGGGTGAGATCCGACAGGGGAGCGTTTCCCTTTTCTAATATGAAAAATGAAAAGGTACTGAGCAATTAGCCCCCAGTATCTAATTTCTTCGTGAATTTGAAAAATGCAGCAGGAACCAAGAAATTGAAACGAAACAATGTGCATACGTGAAGCCAAAGACAGAGGATGGTAGCAAGCCATTATTAGAGCATTAGAGCTGTCACGAGTGACCTCCCCTGCTGAGTATTGATATTAGCTTAAATGCAGATATTTTGCATCAACTGTCATCTGCAAGAAAGACAGATCTCAATGCAGATAGAGCACAAATTTTTTTTCTCATATTTTAGCGGATCACGTTCGTGGTTGTCTTTTGATGTTTCTAGCTGAGAGAACATTTTCATAAAACAAAACAAAACAAAAAAATCTCTTTGGGAATCCCTGTTGGTGCAATGTTTTTGATTAGTGCTAATGTTTTTCTGGCCGGCTGTGAAAATGCATTTAACTATAATTGACTAGGCATTGTAATTCCAAAGCTTTATGAAACAAAAATCCACAGAGTGACAATCTGATACAGAAATCTGGCAAAAGATGATGTATCTTGCCCCTCAGAGACAAGTTTAATGGAATAAAAATATTGATCTAATATAGAAAGATTGGATATACATTTTCCTATAGCTTTCAGTATTATCAAGGGGGTAGGGGAGAAAATTCTTAACATGGAAACCTATTCATATTTGGAATAGTTTCCTCTTAAAGGAAATGGTGTAATTGTAATTTCAGCACTCACTGCACTGAAAACCAGACAAAGCACTGAAGACTATACCACAGAGAGGAACTCTGCACGGGCTGACGACACAAGCCCATCTTCCCCAATTCTAATTTCTATTATTCCATGATTTCCTTTTTCACTGAAGCTGGAAGCAGGGGAGAGAGAGGCAGGAGGAGAAAGGCAACAGAATTTCCTCACTAGGATCACAATTACACTAGTGCTGTATTCAGCCAGTCAGAGATGGACTAAAATACCATTTGCCATTTCCTGAAGAGCTCCTTTTTATGGTAGCCATAAGGAAACCATGTGTTTTCTCCCCTCGACCTCAGAACTGGAAAATGCAAGCCTGGTTGATTATCATACTGTAAATTTCAGAGGGTACTTTTAAATAATGCTCTAAATTGGATCTTCTTGCGGGGAAAACAAATCTGTCAAGAGAACAGACTTTTTAATTTGTGAAACAAGGAGCTCAGCTGTACGGTAGTAACAATGACACCATCAATTTGGTTCTAATAGTTGATACTAAACCGAAAGGGGTTCACGGAGGTGGAACATAGCACTGACGAGATGGCACCAGGTGACTGTCCACTGCTCTCCCTTCTGGTTCATTTTAACCACAGACAAAGTTGTGGATGATTTCTCCCTCTTTACATTAAAAAAAAAAAAAAAAGCCACACACCAAAAAAACCCCAAACAAAAACACTGAAAAAAAGAACAACCCAAAAGAACACTGCGGATAAAGAAAAAATCGCAGCATCGAATCAATTAATGCGAGTTCTTCCTAACTTCCATGCAAGCTTTGCCTTCAATTAGCATGATCTCACTGAACCCTCTTGTGTAGGCCTGGAGCAAAAGCAATGGAAACTTTCTCCCTTCTTGTTTTAATCTTTCACCAAGTCCTGACTTTCGCCTCCAGCCCGTCTAATTGAAACTAATCTTCGCGGGCGAGGCCTGTCTCTTTCCCTTAATCCCTCTCTAAGGAAGCTCACATGGTCCCAATTACAGCCACACCGGCCCCTTTTATTCCCCTCCTCGTCTCCTTCTGCCAGTTTCATTTTTTGAAAGTTTGCATTATTAACTCCATGCTTGCGAGTTCCTGTCTGTCATGGGGGCCTAGAGATGTTATCACTGGTTGCCGATGTATAAGGTTACCATGAAAGCATTTTATGGATTACATTTTGCAAAAAGGCGATAGAGGGCATGATAGCTAGCACAGTGGCGAGCTTTATAGGAGTTTATATCTGCAATAAATGAGAGGCCAAGGAAGTGTTTATCTTGGACTTAAGTGTATACCTGCTTAGTTATCTGGAGGCAGAGACAATAACAGCTAAGAAGGGATCGCTAACATTTACTACAAGGGTTTCACAGAGATGCTTATGAGATGGGCTGCTACCCTGGGAGGAAAGCAGGCCACAGAGACACAACCAAGGAGCCCAGCTGAAGAATGTGTTTAACATTACAGAGTTAATGAGGTTATATGAAGGCAAAGATAGTACTCACTGGTTCCCAAGCTGGCTCCTAATCCCAAGTCAAAGCCTAGCCCACTAATACTGAAGCTCAAACAATTTATTAAAAATAGACAATTTTCTTTCTCTTCCTTTTTTTCCTCTTTTTTTTTCATACTTCCTTCTCATAACTTGCCGAGTCCCAGGCAATAGCTTCTGTGTTCCTCCAGTCTCATGATTTATTGCTTGCTTATACAGTTTCTGGTTCAAAGCTAGGTGTATAAATCAATCGTGGTGGTTGCTCCCCTGAATACATTCATTTGAACTTCTCTGTTGTAGCCCTGAGAAAGGCTGCTCAGCACCACCACAGCGACCTCCTTCCTCTCCATCCCCAAAGTTCACTCTGGATTTCTTTGAGCACTAGCACACGCATCCCAAAATGACCCTCCCAACCACATCTTCCTTCTTAAGCAGGACAGCAGACATGCAAGAGAAGAAAGTCTTCCTCCACTGCACTGGCAGTGCAGATGGCATCAGTACTGGGCTAGCTGGTGACCGGCAAATGAAGGGAAGACAGGTGCAATCACATTAAACAGCAGCTACGGTCTTAATAATCACCAGTGGTTCTACGATTTAGGCTATAAGCAACCAAAACCACCGACTGCTGCCAGTAACCAGCAGCTGGAGCAGATATTCACGTCACCAAAATACAGCTCAACTCTGGAACCACAAACCCGCCCATTTCTCATTCAAGGTGGATGGCAGTTGAAGCCTCGCCTTTCTGTAGCGGAAGAACGCAGCACCCCAACCACCTAGGATTTCAGTTGCCTAAATAAAGTAGTATTTCCTCATACTGTTTCCTTTCCCTTTGGAGAGGAAGGAAAAGCAAGGGGAAGAATCACATGTGGCAGATGCAAACGACACCTCTTCAAGGGGAGGTTACCCCACAGCTGTAGGTGCCCAGCTCAGCTGGTTTAGCCCATACATCCCCCGGGATTCTTCTACAACTCGCAGACGAGAGAGGCTCCTTTTCCTTGCTCTCGGCCATCCCAGTTAGCGTACCAAAATTACAAGGTACTTTATATGGTCCCGGAAAGGGTAAATGCTGCAAGAGTTCTGGATTTTAGCTCTATAGATGAGATTTTTTTTTTTTTTTTTGCAAGAAAATCTCAAAATACGGAAAACACTGATCTGACTAGATGTGCTAAAAACTAGAAATGTAGAAATTCCTGAAGTACACACTTGGAAAAAACCTTATCACATCTGTCAATCAAAATGTCTTTTCTATATTTCAAAGCATTTCATTTTTTAACATTTTGAACATTTTTTTAAGTATCTTTACTTCAGTTCACTAAAGTTTGAAAGCAAAAAGTCATTTAAAGCAGAAAGATGACAACTGCATTTTTTAAAATGTCAAAATAACATATTCTGACAAACTCAAAGCATTTTTCCAAAACACAATCCAAGTCAAGAATGTCAGAAACCTTTCCCAGAAGGAAAACTGGCATTTTTAGGAAGAAATAATAACTTGCACATCTGGATAATGAATTCTTGGCCAACACTAACTCATGAACTGTGGTCTAGTTAGCAGCAGTTCCACCTGTAGAACCATAGCAGACTCATAGTTAGATCCTCAAGGAATCAGCCACAGAGTAGACACTACAGCTATTTCAGTTACTCTTGCGTGAAGCCTGCTCACACTTGGCTTTAAGTGCTCCTAATCTTTCTTTATAATGGAAATACAATATGTGCTTTTCTCCAGTGTTTTTTTCAGTATGGAAATCTTTGTGACTCATTTGTCATTAATTCAGTGTCTTTCATGAGACACTTTTAATAAATGCCTGAAAATCTCACCCTTCATTAGCAAAAATGTTTCCACCTTCTACAGTTGAGTGTCAAGCTTGAAAATCCCTCCCTCCGCAAGTTTAGAATGATAAGTTGATAAAATAATGAAATAATCAAGCTTGTTTTAAGTCTAGCTGCTAGAGGTGCGGAGGTAGTCTGGTGCAGTATTTTTAAAGTTTGTACTACTAATACGGATTTTATAAAGAGAAAATACACCAATACACACTTACATACGTATGCACACATGTGATCCTTGCTGTCTCTTTTCTTTCTCCTGGGAGATTGTCTTTGAATACATTTACGCCCACCTCCTTTCTGGCCTAGAAAGCTTAGTCAGCAAGAAACTTCACATTGCAACCTCTGGTTTGCTGCTGAATTTTTCACATGTGAGCTGAGAAGTAAAAACTCATAGCCCAACATCATACATTTTATGGCACAGCAAGAATGGGTCATTCTTTTCCTTTGCTTGTGATATTTATGAGGACTTAGAGAATGATTAACTGAGGGGGATGGTGGAAATGAATCCTTCTAAACAGTGAAGCTTTGGATGGTGGAAATGAATCCTTCTAAACAGTGAAGCTTTGGATTCTCCAACCAAATGAATGGCTTTTATTCCAGATTTATGACCTTCTCACAGCCTGGCTGTGATGAGTAATGACCTATCTTCACACTATTAAAGAATTTATTATGACTATTTATCACCAAAGTAACATAACAAGAGTTGAAGAGGTACACCATAATGCTAGGAGAGCAGCCAACATTGTCTTAGCTGTTAACTTGCCCAAACACTGTATAGCTAAAGTGGGGCTAGAAAGGAGGGTGTCTGCTTCTGAGCACATGCTCAGAGGGGAAAGTATTATGGGAGAGTGTGCGGCTGGGTAGGAGAAAGTCCGGAGTCCAAAGAGGTATGCATACAAGGAGAGTATCTCCAAGGGAAGGAGGGACAGAGAATGTGATTGTGTCCACATACACATCCGTTTTTCCCTCTTTTTTCCAGGCTTAATGATGGGGAGGGAAATAGATCTACAAGATGGTATCTAAGTATGTAGGCTAACGAGGCCATTTCCAATGGAGAATGAATTCCTCTAACGGCTGAGTAAATGAGACCCTAGAGATGTTGTCCACAGCAGAAAGAACTTTCAGAAAAGTGAAACAGTGACGCTGGGTGAATGGTGAGTACTCTGGATCTGAGGGATACTCTCTGAGGATGTCCTAGAAACCATACAACATTCTTCATACCACTAACTTTGAATTCTCCAGTTTTCAGTTGTAAAATCATCAGAATTACAGCTGCCTTCAAGACTTTTCAAGATGGTAATGTAGCTTGAGCCCAGCACATAAGATAAAAATCCACAGTATTTCTGCCCCTTTGCTAGCTTTGAACTAAGCACTAACACCCAAGCTGACCTCAGTGCCAGCTACCAGAAAGTCTCATAGAGGAGTTTCAAAATTCGCTCCATCATGTGAGCCTACCGCTGAAAATATCGCTCCTGAAACAAACATAGTCCAGCAGAGCAAGTCATCTACTTACAAGAGACTACAGCCCCTCCTGTTAGATGAGTTTTCCTCTTTGCAGTGGGTTACATTCTGATGGCAGCTCTGCCCATGGAATCAGGAGCAATAATGGATTGCCTCCAGAGTCTCAGCATGTGAGATCAGGCCGTTCCACTTTTGAAGCAGGCTGTCAGTAAATGTCATATTTTATTTTGCTTCCGAAAGACAAACATGGCAACACGCACTTTGTTAGCAGGCCAAAAGAATTATAACTGTATTTTGCTGAAAGCAATGTTGATTTGGATTTAGCCTAACACTGCTTGTAAAACTGAATTACATTGAATTTGTTCTAAACAGCTGTGACATTAGGATCTTTACACGCACACACACACACACTCTGCTGGCTATAGTAAAACTGCAATTGATGCTCAGGGGAAAGGCAGCTCCCCTCAAAAGCACAGGAAGTCTCTATCCACTCTATCCAGGCCTCAGGAGCCAGTGAAGTAAGTGAGAAGAGAGAATTCATAGGAAAGTCTGGCTTCTAGATAGCTGTAGATGATCCAAAACCAGGCCAATCCCAGAGACAGGGAGCAGAACCTACACGGGTCCCTGGAATCTCATTCAGTCTCCGGCCAACAGACCCCAGAACCAAAACACAACATTGAGTTTCGTAACACTTCCATTCCCCTGACACAAGAACTTCGTACTAATGGCCCACACGCTTAGAGCACCATACAAATTCTAGGCAATAAGCCTGTCTGAGGGTGCAAAGCCCAAAGACACTGGGCACCACTGACGCAAATACAGTAGTTGGAATTTAAAGAGGAAATCAGCAGGGTTGGACTAGACTCAAACATCTGATACCACTGGAGAGGCATCCACTTGCTGAAGGCTTATTCATCTTTCCAATGAAGTGTGACCGAGCAGAACTGCAAGAGACAGATGCAGGATGTTTGCGAGATGCAAGACAATGCAAAAGTGTTTGCATTGCACCCTTCTGCACTGTTATCACAGTGCAGCAGGGACACATGTTAAGGACAATTCTGGATTTACTTACTGGTAGGGAACTTCCTCCTGACCCACCTCTTGTATGGAAGCTCAGGTGTTTCTAACAACACGAAAGACCTTGTGTGTAATTAAGGACTGACAAAATAGACAGCCACAGAAGAGGAAAAGATGTGTGCATGGCTATGCCTGTCCTCCAGAAAGTCCTCATAGTACTCATTGCTTTCTGCTATAAATATCAATGTCACTGTTTTATCCTGTTTTCTTCAACAAAAATACAGGGCAACGTGTGTATATAGCTATCAAAACAGTTCCAAAATCATAACGCTATTTCACACATTTTCTTTCCTAGAAAAAAAAATTACAAACACCTGAAAGATGTTATTGCTGCTCCCTAAACGGACTACAGGAAAACCCCCAAACTCCAGGGAGATGAGCAGAGAAGCCCACAGAACAGAGCAGAGCAGCACCGCACCCTACCTACTCCTAATTCTACCAACTTACGTCTAAGATTGCTGTACTATGACACCAGTGACAGAAGCCACCTGACCTGTTCTGCTGTACCTGGGTTTTCTAATGATCTGCAGAGACTGGACAACTGGCAGAAAAGGAATGGGAGGCTTCCTTGAGCAAAGGGGAAGGCTGTTCCTTTCCTCATGGGCAGAACAGCTATGAGAAACAGACCCTTGTCTTTCCTAGTACTCCAGGTTATGACATTTGCTTCCTCTCTCCATAGAGAGCTCTGTCGCGGAGGCAAGGAAGGTTTATGCTTTAAGGGCTCAGTTCAAAGACTGTTGATAGCTCATTACATTCTGATGGAGTTTAGATCAGGTCTAACATCTGAGGCAGTGGTTCCTCTCTTTCCACAATGTATTTTTGTTCCATAATCCAAAGAGTTCCAGGAAACTTCGCAGGGTCAAGCCCCGGTCTGAGCCAGAGTCTACTTTCAGGCTAGGATCCCACGTCTGCTGGCTTTGGCCTTTCTTGGTCACAGCGTCTCAGCTGTTCTCACTAAGCTGCTGTGTTGACCTCTGATACCTTTTTCTTTTTCTTCAGGAAAACAGGCCTAGCTACTAGGCAGAGCCTAGTTGTGGCAGCTAGTTCTAGTTTAACCATGTAGGTGGATGAGAGGGGTCACTCATAAAACAATGATGGTTTCTGTGTTCCCAGAACACAATCTCAAACCCAATATACCAATGCCAGGCTCCAAGTTCCCAAATCCCATCTGTAGCAATCATTAAATAAACTCTTAACGGTGTCTTCTGTAGCTTTTAATAGACTAGAGTACTTATACTGTCAGCTTTTACTGGGCAAGATGTAATTTTCCAATAAACACGACCTCTTCCAAAAAGCAGCACTTTCTGAACTTTTTCCAGAATCCAAAGGTTTTGGCTGCAGCTGCAGCAATGGGAATCAAATTATAAAAACAAAATCCCTCCTTTCACTCCATGCTTTCAAATGTTTTTCCAGGGCTGAAATGAGAGGCGCACTCACTATTTGTTTCTGCTTCTATTGGCTTCTAAAAGCACAAGAGGGTAAAGGAGCTGGATGGCTGTAACTTTCACAGCTTGCTTATGTACACAGTGCCATAACCTTTGTGTCTTGCTGTGAGCAGCTGCACTGCAATTGTATTAGTCTGACTGACTGTAAACTGTGTGGTAATATGTAAAACATATTGTGAGTGATGATGACTAATTGGAGAACATCTTGCGAGACACTCTAAACGTGTGTAAAATGTCATCCAGCTGTAAGCTGCATTCTGTCCCGACTGGCTCTATATTACTTATCACAGCTTCAGGGCTCACCAGCAACTTTACAGATGAATGGCATAAGAAGAAGTATCCCTTGTTTCAACCTCCTCCACCCTTAGTAACTGATAACTGATGAATGAAACTTGGGTATCAAGTTCTGGTTTCCTAGGAGTCATTTAGAGCACCCTGGCTAGAGGAGCCCATTTGTCAGTGGGGAACTAAGCCACCCTTTAAAAAAAAGAAAAAAAAAAAAAAAACCCACAAAAAAAGCACACACCAAAAAAACCCCCCCTAGCCCCATCCCCCATATTCTAAAATCTTGTCCCTGTTTCTAGTGCTCTCACAGAGGGACTGAACTCTGCTAGCAAACTGTCATACTCCTGGCATTGGCATTACTGCAAATGCCAGAGATACAGGGTGATAGCACCTGGTTTGAAAAGCCAGCAGATCCTATATTCAAAAAGAGAGAAGTTACCTGCTGGAAGGAGTGTGTTAGCTGCCTATTACAGGAACCAAGACTTGCCCTGGATGAAATGTTAGGTTTGCTCAATTGTCAGACCATTGGCCAGTCATGCTGGTCTACATAAAACATTCTCTTCCAGCTCACGTGGCAGGGAAGGTATCCCCCATCTCAGAAAGCAATTCAGTATTTATCTGTAAGAGCCCTTCTCTGCGGGTGATAAAGCCAAATAAATTTTGCAGGGGATTTCAAATTAAATCTCTAAAATTTCTTTAAAATTACAGATTTCATGCATAAAGCACTAAATGGTGTATAGCAGTGGAACGGTACCTTTTAATAGAAAGTGGATCAGCTCTTTTCTTAAATACCATTATGCAACATAGTTTGGAAGCAAAGAAGCTCTTACACTTGCAAATAAGAGATTAACTAGACTGGCCCAAAACAGCTATGCCAGTTTTAATAAAAAGTATGCTTTATCAAAGCATAGCTGTCCTGTTGTCCTAATATTGCTTACCTATGGGATATGTGAACTGCAATTGCCATGCAATGCGTCCATGACTGGAGTAGATAGTAGGCAAAGTAAAACAAATTAGTGATCATTAAAGCGTTAAAAGCTTTTGTCTAGAGAAGCCCCTAAACTCACAGTAATGAAAGCTGAAATCACGTAGGATTCCATAGGAAATGGGAAGTCCTCGTTAAAACAGCGATTCGTGTGTAAAGGAGACTCCTCGAGACTGTATAGTAATGTCTCCAGACAGTTACACTGCAGATGCCCTATGCCTTCACGGCATAACATGCATTTAAAAACCTTCAGCAAGAGATCTCCCAACAATGTCTCCCATTGTTCACTTTAGCTCACACTGGACCAAAACAATAGGTTGGTTGTAGTCCCAATAAGCTGGAACATATCTGCTATCTGGTGTGCAGGCAACAGGGAGGTTAGCTAAGGGTAAAAATAATTCTGTCCTCCTTGGTGCTGAAAACCCTTTCATTTGTACTGATATTCAAGGCCCTAATTTAAACAGGGACCATCTCTTTCCGAACACATCTGACTGGCAGCACAGGATAGAATTTCAGCTGTATGGTCTAGCTTGTCCATTATGCATTTAAACACTGTCAAGACGATGCTAATAAACCTTACCATGACCACTGCTCCCTAGGGATCAGAACTAGCTACCCTGAAAGCCAAGGAGTTTTTGGAGATGACCAATAATTAGCAGTGGAGTTTGGTTTCCTGTACCGGACCACGGGCTCAGGCAGGACCCAAGGGAGCCTCTGCACGAGCTTCATAGGTTGCTGGCCCCTCTGCACGCACAGTGTGCCTCAGGTGGAGCACACAGACACCGAACACAGCAGCCTGCCAGTGACCTGGTATTCACCTCCACCACTGGTGCTTTAACAGAGCGGTTTTGTTCCTCCCCGTAGTGGAGGGCGTCCAAACAGCAAATGTTCAGTGAGGGCAGGAAGAGCGTTTGAAGCAAATTCTTGCAGAAATAAATGTGAATTTACTTAACTTACCATGTCTCCTGCTTTTCCCCTCAGCCCCCCTTTTCCTTCCTACTGCTGTTCCTCAATAGCATCCCTCTACTTTCCAAGTCATCCTTCACACTCACCACTGTGTACCTCTCTGCCTTTTGCCACCCACTGCCTGTTTCTTTATTTTCTTTTTCTAATTTCTTTCCCCTCCCTCCATCTCAGCACAGACTTCTTTCCAGGTGAGAATATTTTACTCAGTGATTCTATTAAAAAAAAAATTGTAAAAGAACTAACTCTTGCTGCTTTTAGCTCCTCAGAACACGCTCGCGTAAACCAGTCAAGCAAAAGGGCTGGGGCACCCACAGAATCAAACCTGCACGGAAATATTTGTTTCCTGTGTTCTTCCCTCTAAGTGGATCTGAGGTTTTATGGCTTTGTCAGCCACACAGATTTTGTCATGACTTTCAGCATTTTGCATTAAGTTGCAGCTCTTGCATGGCTGTCTTTACACGCTAATTGAGTTTTCCTTTGTAACAGGTTTCTACTTCTCATGTTATGGACCACAGCTTGAACACTAGAAATACAAAGCTTCAAAATCCGAAATTTAAAACAATAGCTTTTAACAATAATCTTGCGTTTTTAAGCCAACCTCATCATTTTGGGGTTAAGTCCATTTTTTAAGGCTCCTTGGCAGGTAATTATACTAATGTTTGACGCTCCAATACTACAGAATACCAAAATCTAAAAGCCAGATATCCACATTTCCCAGACACAGCGAGTGAAACTCGATGGGTCAATTCCTGCTCCAAAGGCTTAGGATAGAAAGGGGAAAAGGCAGTCAGCAAACAGCCAGGTGAAGGAAGCCCTTTGGTCCTTGTGTTGAACACAGCTGAGGGCAGGAGCTTTCTGTGCTAGGGGATGTACAGTCTCCAGGAAGAGCAAAGCACAAGATCTTGAATATCTACCCTCTGGAGAAGCGCAGGGAGATGCAGCGCACAAGAAGAAAGATGGCGAAGTGCTCTTCTGTACTTCACAGAAGCACACTACATGGAGGACTCTTCACAGAAGAGTCCTGCACACAGCATCCACGCTCACACATACACGGAGACACAACCCGGGTGGCAGTCAGGCTAAAAAGACAGTTAACAACCATGCTGCTATGTGGGCCAAGAAAATAAGTTTCCTCTCCTGTTTCTCCAGTTATCTCTTTTTCGGAATGGTCTAACCTTCTTCACTTGTGCATCCTCCACCTTGCCATGATTTAAACACACACACCTAAGTACCAGCCTTCCCTTCATAACAGTTTCATCCTCTCCATCTTGCCAGTCTAAATTTCCCTACTAGAATGGGCTCAGAAGAAACATTTTATAAAACAGAAGTGATCCCAGCAGACAAATGAAGAGGATATGTTACTTGCTTGCAACCTGCCAACACGATTCCCAGCACTGAAGTTTGCTCCGTGTTGTAGCAACTAACACCAGGTGCCTCTGCTACCCACTGAGTGCCTGGGAAGAGTTAAATACTCTCCTGTTCAAGCTCACAGAGCTCTTTTGCAGGGCAGCTATGTTCAGAATAATATGCAGGTTGCCATTAAGTATGTTATATTAATACTTGGTATTAAATTTTAATATAGTGATTACAGAGGAGAAAAATTGTACTTCAGATTAGGAAGGTATTAAAGAGTTTGGAAAAAAAATCTTTATTTTGAAAGAAGCATTTATCAGGTAGTTCATAGGAGATTGTTTATTCTTCATAGCACTTTGGCAGGATGTTCAGAATGGGCGGAACCTCTCCATTAATAAGAATAGGAGATTCCGCAACATCTTCTCTTCACTTTTGTTCATCTGAACAAAATGGACTGGAAGTATGTTTCCAAACCTAAAAAGGCACCTAATGCAAAGGGCCTGGTCATCCATTCCTCCCAGTGTATTAGCTGTCAGTAAAGAACAGTGAGTCTACTGACTAGGGATTCTCTTTAACTAAACCCATCAATTCAGATACTGACGAAAAACAAACAAACAAACAAACATCCCAACAACCTTCTTTTGGCAAATCCTTTGCAAAGCCCACACAAGCCAGGGCTCAATTGGATCCCAGAGTCACAGCTCACTTGCCTCCATGGAGATTTTTATGGTGTCCAGTTCTCCTCCAGACTACCCGGAAGGCTTCATATTTTCCAAAGGGAGGAGGTGATATGGTTGCACTGGGACAGCATTGGAACCATTGATCCCAGAGGCCCAGGTTCTCCAGCAGCAGAAGGAAACAAAGAAGCTAGTGTTTTCTGGGAATGAGATGGAAGAAAAATAATTTTGGCTGAAGCAGCACTTTCCAGTGAAAACTCTTTTTGTCAGAAAATTCCCAGCTAAGTCTACTAACGGGAAAAATATAAGTATCTTGTCCCATTGCTCTGAATCATCCTAACTGACTGCCCTGACCCAAGACACAGGTGATCACGGAGCATTACAGGGAAGTTCTTTCTCTTGAATGCCTCATGGCATCGGCAGCAGAACAGTTTGTAAGAAGCAGCTCTTTTCAAGTAAAGCTAGTTACCAAAACATTTCTTAGAAATATTTCAGTAGAAGCAGAAGAGTCCAATATTTTTTTAAAATTACTTGTTTAGTTTTGTATTACGCAACGTGAAGAAATAAAGATGAAACTGGAATGAAACAGATTTTTAGTGTAACAGGATCACAGAAGCACAGACATCCATAGGTGGAGTCAAAATAGGTTTTGTTTCATGGAAAGTTTTCGCTGCCTTTTTCTTTACCTTATTTTCAAACAGAAAAGACTGAGCATTTCCTGAAGTGACAAGTCCAAGCCCTGCTCTGGCTTCCTTATATACACAGGCATTTATAAAAGGCAGAAAATAATGTTTAGTGTTAATTGCCAATAGCTGCCTTGCTGCCTTAACTTCTTGTTTCCTTCAGGTGCACCTTGAAGACATATCAAACAAACACAGAGCCAGCAGAGAGCCTGAATAAGCTAGTGTCTCTGGACTTTCATTAGCAGAAAAGCCACAGTTAATTTCCTAAAGAAAAAAGGAAATTGAAGGGTTGGTTTTAATCTTGTCCCGGACTGAGTGAATCCAAGAGTTAGAGCAAATGGTATCCCCGTAAATCTAACAGCAGCCACAGTGAAACATTATCCCGTGCCTTTTTTAGGAAGTACTTAGTGTAAGAAGTAGCAGAAATGGTTAGTGGAAACAGACCCTGGCCTCAGTGCTGCAGCCATTCCTTGATGCTGTGACCCTACCAGATGTGTCCATTTCAGAGGCAGCACCAGGGCCAGATAAGGACCCTCGCCACAGAATGAATCAGTTCCCATTTTCTTAACCCCTCATGTGCCTGTGCAGGGGGACTGTGCAGTGCCTAAAGACTTCTGGGGCTATTCAGGGCTGAGAAAGACACGGTCAAACCTTACTTGCTCACTGCAGCCCTAGTAAAAGAATAGAAATTCAACTAACCCATGAGATGTTGGCAACTCTGTAAGGCGCCCTTGGAGCCTGGGCCCAGGAAGATGCACCTGTGAGCGTAAGGCCGGTGCTTGGAACCCAAGTTCTTTGTACTGACAGCGAAAGGAAAGCCTGCTGCCCTGACCTGCACTTTTCACCAGAGCAATATATTTGCAAAGCACCGATAGGACTTCAGAGTCCCAGGTCCCTGCTCTGACTGCAACTTCACACCCTCAGACATACTTTATCTCCCACACTGCATCAAGAATAATTCCTGGAGCAGCTCTACATGCACCCCTCCAAGTTGAGTTTTGTATCTGGTTTCTCTCAAACTCACGTATAGTGATTATTGGACTTTGGCAACGCAGTCTAGCATTGTCCTAGGCAGGGTTAGTGCTCCAGTCCGTTCTCCAGGCAACCTGCTCACTTCCCACCTGTTTCTGTTGATCCTGGTAATCCCAATGCCTGAACTAGTCAGGAATCATTTGGGATACAGATGAGCACTGATATCTGACTGCTGTCACGCATGGAGGAAGAGGGTAATAGTCTAACCCTGCAGGAAGAGGCAAGCTTACATGGTTAATGCGGTGGATGACTAAACTAGAAAACAAAGGGATGCCCTTGAAGTGAAAGGGGGGAAGCTGAAATGAAAGCTTGGGAAGGGCCCCGAGACAGAAGAAATGTACCTTTTGGGGACTAAGAGGAAGCACTAGTATCTGAACTCACTAATAACTAGCAGGAAAACTACCGTGCTCTCTCTGCCCACCTGTGCCTGAGCAACATTATTTCAAGCTTCCTCATGTTGTGTTTTTTATTTAATTTTCCAGCGAACACACTCTTTTATCATCCAGAACCGTGAAAGTAAATTAAGAAGAAATGGTTTTCTTTCAATTAGACTCACAGTTGCTTTGAGTAACTGCCTATAATTCTATTTAATGAAAAAATAAAATCATTATTCCAGTTCTCCCTGTGCCCTGTGACAAGCACACAGACGGGCCCCATTAGCAAGCACTGTAGATTTACTTAATTAGAAAAATATTTTGTTTTCTCCAATTCTTAAAAAAGGAGAGAGAGAAAAAAAGAAGCAAAAAGAAACCTCCAGGCACAATATTAATCTAACCTGTTACCTGGTGCTTAATAACTTATAAACTAAAGGCATCTATCAATCTATAATTTAGTTTTCCCTTTGATCTGTATAGCATTTGGTTCACAGTCTAGTCAGCAGGCTGGTGCTGCCTTATCCTTTCTGCTTTGCTTCTAAGCACGGGGTCCTATACCCCTGCCTAAGCATTAACGGCCTTTTTGGAGACAAGACCCTGAGGTTGGTGGGTGTAGTAGAGCAGAGCTTATGCCTTGAGCTCGAGGAAACAACAGATCAACAGGAGGGAGCCAACTACCAGGCTTGGATCCCGGCTCAAGCCTATTGGCGTTGAATTTGAGGTCTGGCCTGCCTGCAGAAGCGAAGGCTGTTCAGCGCATGTGGCTCCAGCCGCTTGTTTCAGACACCACTGCCAGTGCATGCAGGTTAGAGTATGTGTTCAGACAGGTCCCACCAAAGGGCCAGTTCATCTCAGGGAAATCAGTGAGACTCTTCTACCAATTCCCATCCATTTTACCTCTGGCCCTAAGTATCCCACCCTCTGTCTCCTTCCTTTAGCTCCACGTGATGCTCCCTTAGCCCAGTCTTGGCTAACAGACGGGAGACTAAAGGACATGATCTGCAGTTGTAAGTGACTGCCTTGACAGTGAGTGTTTTCAGGATACAGATTTAAGAGTTTGAGAACAAATACCCTGCTCTTCAGTTCTTTCATTGACCTCAGCAGCATCTCCACAGCAGAAGAGCAGAATGTCAAAGGGGCAATTAAATAGCATTGACCAGAAACGATAGCCCCACTGCGCCAAGCAGTATACTCTTCATGCAATGGCAGTTCAAACGAGGCCACTCTCTGGCAAGGAAGACTAAACACCACATTTTGGACAACAACAGATCTCCTTATGGAGCTTCTACTGGACTGCTGGTACAAGAAAGCAGAAAGTCCAATGCAGACCCTTCAGCACAGCTGCATGCTTGGCACTAGGTGTCAGAGTTTTCCTGGCATTTATGGGTTACTTGAAACAATGCACTTTCATTTTATCTGCATCTTGCTTTTTTATGATGATTATTATTCCGCTGTAGCATAAATGCCTCCAAGAAGAGGAAGTTTCAATTAGGATGCCAAAACCCTAAGCTGTAGTTTTATGGCTTTAAATTAACATATAGAGATTCGCTCCAGGTACCGTAACAAAATCAACATCCCAGCCATGCTATCTGATTACATGAGCTGATAAAGAATTTATGGAACATAGCACAGGAAGCTCTCTCTTTACTGGCTGCCATTCCGCAGGGCAGTGCCCCTCGTGAGGAAATGATGGGGCCAGTGGCAGAGGAGATAAAACGCACTAGGCTGGATCCTCAGCTGGCGTAAATCAGCCATGCTTCACTGACTGGGCCACTGCTTGAGCTGTGCTGGGCTGTGGAGCTGGCTGGAGCACTCTAGACTTGCTTGCTACTCTTGGCTCATGCAACAGTTCATTCCCCTTTTGGCATTTACTGGCTTTTTGGTAAAATTACACACTAACCTACAAGGACTGTAGTTTCTCAGTTGTACCCTTCTTCTGCCATCATCATCTCAGGTGGTAAACTACCTGAATAGATGTCTTCTATGTGTGCATTTGTAAAGTATGTGACAATTCTTCTCAAGGTATCCGAGGAAAAGGGACGAATTGCCAGCATCTGATCTCATCTGTCTATTAAGAGATTAGGTACATCAACAAACACTTAATGCAAGCTTCCTCCCTTTTCAGGTGAGCCCTGAACTATATGGACTGCTTCTAGCAGTAAGCAGCCAGGTCTGTCTCCAAATGCACTCAGCTCTGGGCTTCTGCAGACTGAAAGACGCAACAGGACTGTCAAAGTGAGACCTGGATTATCTTCTCAGTTCAAGAGACAACTACTTCACAAGGTGGATGGTGTCTTTGGGCTGTTGTTCATTTGGGAACTGAGCACCGTGGCTTATTAAGGCATGGCCACAGTTGACTGTCATTAGTGACAGGACTACCACTTGCTAAGCAGAGCTCACTTTGGCTGGACTCAAAGCTACACAAACAAACTTTCAGAACCAAAAAGATGGTTATACTGTAGTCAGTGGCCAAACTGACTTAACAGGGTTGGAATACAGTGTTCAGCACAGACAGTGATTTGGGGCTGCATTTCATTTTGGGGAGGTACGACAGTTGCAAACACAAAACCCAAAGCATTCTGGAGGGCATTCCTCAGAGATGTTCTGCATTATTATCAATTACACAGGCTTTTAAGAAGAAAAATGTTTGGCTAAATTCCTAGTCCTAGTTTGAAAGGAAGCTGCTCCTGCAGTGTAAGACCTCACTCAACTATCATCCAGAGCCAGAAACACAACTCTCCTCAGCTCCACAGAGTTCACTGAACTTCTTCACTCTCCCGTATAGCAACTCAAAGCCTGCCTGAACTGGGAACTTTCAGCTTTTCACCCATCCTTACAAACCATCTTGAATTAATAAGGGCCAGTGATGTGCCAGAAGACAAATTCCAAAGTGCAAAATCAAAATCTTTCTATCTGAAAAAAAAAAGAAAAAAGAAAAAAGAAAATAAAAAAGAAAACATGTTTGAGCCCCCCACCATTAACTCCTTCATTGTCTCTATAACAGTCAGGATTTTGTAAGCAGCCACTCGGTGCAAATTCTGCGTGCTGAACTCACAAGCCTCACAAGGTAGCAGCTTCCTGCTTTTGTGTTAGCCCCAGTTAATCACACAAAATAAAAATTAAAAAAAAAAAAGGTTTAAAAAAGATTTCCAAAGATGACCATTTCTATCCTTACAAACAGTGCACTGGTACCCTCTACTGGTAATGGTTTGTCATGGCAGAAGGATGGGCATTGTATTACCAGTAATGAGAGTTGCATCAAGGTTGTAACACCTTTTAAGTTTAATTTTGTGCAAGCATGTATTTCTTTACACATCATAACAATGAGTATCTTTATCATGATTGAGAGAATCCCTAGATTCCTGTGGAATAAGGAAGCCAGCTGGATTTTGGATCAAACCTGCAGTGAAATGAGTTTTGTCAGATTCCAAATCTCCCCATCAAGCACCACGGATGTTCTGCAGCCACATCACAGAAAACTGCCTGGTTTCAGACCTTAGGTCTACCCTGCTACCCTGGACCAGGATCAAAAATACCCAAACCATCCCTTACAGATGTTTATCTAACCCATTCCTAAAATCTCTGGTGACAGACATTCCACAACCTCCTTGGACAATGAGTTCTCATGTTATGACAAAATTCCTATTGCCTTTCATCAAACGATTGATTCTTCATCAAATGAGAAGTGCTCTTGGCAAACTAATGTGGAATAATTCCCAGACTGACATTTTATCCATTGTATAAGCAACAGGGTGAGCCTCATCTGGATAGCTTACCCGTCAAGGGTTTCAGTACATGCCCAGAAACTCCACACAGATCAGTGCCCGTTTACACCGCATGCCTGCCATCAGACATACTGGGCAACACCAGCTATAAGCCACAGTTAGCATTTCTCCTTCCTATTAAGATTTTCCTTCCTTCCTTTCCGTCCTTTGTTGTAATAAGACCCAATTCCAGGTCTCCATTTAACTTCTGAATGTAATAAAAAAGCCTTAAAAAGAAAAAAAAACCTTCAAAAATGCATGTTAGCTAGCTATTATTTATTGTAATGTATATTGGGAAATGGAAGTATGATAACCTAAAAAAAAAAAACAAAAAACACCAAACCTCAAATTGTACCTAAATTTCCCATTAACTCATCAGAAAGTTTCTGCCAAAAAGGAAACAAAACAAAAAAAAAGAAGGAGAGAGAAAGCGAATTCTTTTTTATTATAAACTTCAGAACTGCTTAAGACATTCACAGTTAATGCTATTGAGGAAGACAAGCTCAGCCCTCAACTGTGAGCCTAGCCTAAAATGCAAAAGCCTTACCTGGAGTAACAGCACCATCAGCAAGCCTGAACGCCTGCTCTTAAACACACACACGTGCAGTTGAAGCAGCACACACAGCACTGTCCACTGAGCCCATGGCGGTGGCATCCACAGAGCCCAGGCTAGCCTTGGCTAGAGGGGCACAGTAAACAGGGTATCGCTGGTGTTCGAAATAGTGCCAACACAGCATTGCTTGAAGCAGGGACCGACTGACACTGCAGGGACTGCAAGTGGAATCAAATCAAATCACAGCAAAGAGGGCCTAGAAACAACAGGATTAAATGAGGATTGTTATCAAACCTAGCCTCACGACATTTTGGTTGATCATGCTGGAATTTTGGCTTTCCTAGTGTCTATTTAAGACAACTATTTGCTACCAGACACGGAAGAGAAGGGCAGTTCCTCTCAGAACACTGACAGAGCCTTCTGCAGAAACAACGCCTGCTTGTAAAATGAAGCACAGACACCTGAAGCATGAGAGTGCACACACGTGTGCGTGTGCACACGTCTGTGTTACCCACGTTGCCCAAGTACAAGCACAGTGCTGCAGCAGGGAATAGCACTGAAAAAACATGCTCATCTGACTTCATTAATCTAACTCTTGCTCACATATCAAAGTGCAGCACGTTTTCTTGTAAAAATGATTAAGCTGCTAATTAAGCTGTTTATAACTTGTTTCCCTGGTTGCTAATGATAATTAACATGCAAATTAGCTGAGGGAAGAGAGGCACAGGGGTCCTCAGTTCATTACCAAGTTAATTACTGTTTGCATACTTAAACATAACAGTTATAAATGGTGGCATTTAATGTAATGGCCAAGATGATAATTATACCAACGACATTTTGAAAAGTCATTTCACTGTGTGCTATTTTTCTGGGTGATTAATGTTTCCATGGCTGGTTGATAAACTTATTTCAAACCAGTATGAGTTGGAAACTTAGTGTAACCAAATAAGTTATCCCTTAACAAGGTTTTTCTTATCCCTGTTTGTTTGTTAAGTAGGGAAGGAATGAGAGGAAATAGAAGCAGTAAGTTTCATTATTAACAGAGGAGGAATAAAGCGGGCTGGTTAACACTGTCTGTTTAATTTGAGTTGGCAGCATATCTACTGAGATGTTGTAACAGCTTCCTCTTTTATACCTTATGGTTTGTTATTCTTCATGTTACAGCAGTGCTGAGAGATCCCTTCTGAGATTCAGCCCCTCATACTCATCATACCAGGCACTATCCTTGGCCTCAAAAGCTTGTATCCTAAATAAACATGGCAAACAACATATCACAAAACGAAATTTGATAACGGCCATTTTGCACTGGGAAGAATGGAAGCAGAGAGCATGATTACTTTTTTGGACCCTCACTTGCTTGGCGTATTGAGGACTTTGTTCAAGTGAACCTGTTCCGATGACTTCCTCACTGGACACAAAGGTGCTGAGCTAGTTGAAAAATCAGCCTGGCTGGCTAACTATTAGGGCGCAAGAGATGTGAAGTCTAGTATGTTGAAATGTTTTGCTATTCAGAGGCTAGCCTTGCTCCCCGATTACACGTGGCACAACTGCTATTGATTTCAGCAGTCACCATGTAGAAAATCTTGTACTTGCAAAGCTATGCTGGGAAATGCTCTTGACATAACTCAGAGCAGGAAATTTCAGCTAGAAATTTCTACCCTTGAGCCTTTGTATCAGAGGATGTGGCATCAGAAGGGAATACAGGTGCTAACTCATGAATGTCAGGGGAACATGGATGATACTTCACTAAGGGGCACACTCTGGAAGTGGACCACTGGGCATGATCTAACTGCTTTAAGGGAATTTTTGCTCCTCAGGTCTCAGACAATGCAAAGTTCGGTTTGTCCTTTTCAGTTAAGACAATTGTTTTTCAATTGAATACAAGCTTATTAAAGGTAATTACTGCTGCGGGTCATACACATCATACCCATGGGAGTAGACAAGGAAAACAGAAACCTTGGAGAAGACTGAACCCCTCACAGGTATTCAAGAACCACATGCAGTTTCAGCAACTAGGAAAGGCCATTAGTTTAAAGTTACTGTTACTCCTTGGAAACACTTCATTCACATCATGGACCTTTTGTTCAAAATCAAGCACACCTATCTGTCTCCAGAGTAAGCAGATCCACTTTGCTACCTCATACAGAGAGCTGCTTCAGGACTCCCAGCACAAGAACTGATTAAATTATGTGATTGCACTGCTGAATCCCACAGTTAAATCATAGACAATAACTGAGACAGCAAAGTATGTGTGTGGTGACCTCCAGGTGTTTTCTGCTGTTACTGCTTTAATCTCTAGAATATAAACAAAGGGATTACTTCTTTCTCTAATGGAGCAACAACCTTTTTCTTGTAATCTTGCTCAAGTGTATCTTAATCCTGGTCTTTATCAAGGAGCCCTGCAATTCTTCGCATTATCATTCTCGTTGGGGTGAACATAGATGAAAATAGTCCAGGGCATAAAGAGATCATGTTGGCTTTCTGTGACTGTATATCCTTATGCACTCAGCAAGCGCTAGGATGTTTAATGTATTGACACATTTATATTTAAGCCCGGCAAAGCCAAGTGAAAAGTTAAGATAGGCACTCCTCAAGGCCTTATTGAGAAACTTGAGCAAAGGGGTGAATTTTGTAATACTCAACCAGATCGAGAGTAATTGGGTCAGACTATAAAATGACAAGGCTAAAACTTCTTCTCTGACCTATGCCACCTTTCACCTACACATTTCAGAGCTCTTTACAAACACTGGTTTAATCACCTTATAGTTTTCCTAGGATGTGTTATACTTCTGTTATTATGTGGGGTGCAGAAAGGTTTGACCAAACACCAGTCTAGCATATTGTATAAAGAACAGCATATAAAAGGCTGACTGAGAACTTGAACATCCCAAAAAGAAATGTTTCATGTCGCTTTCCTACCAGACAGTGTTAGGAAGTAGATCTGTCACTAACAAAGCTTAGAGGTCTCCATTTGAAATCTGCTGTTCTAACCCAAAGGAATAGCAGCAGCTGTGGTCATGGGGATACAGTGCCAGGGTTGCAGATTTCCTTCACAAGAGAAGAATATCCTAACCCAGTTTGACAACAGAGTTACCAGCAGTCTAACTCTCCTGGCAGACTGCGGGTGTGGAACTAAATATGCCCAGGGATGAAATTTCATCGTGTGGCTTAGCAGCTTAGTACATCACCAGAGCTTCTTGACTTCAGCGTTGTGGGCATTCAGTCACCCGGTCTGTATAACTTAGTACAAGCCATCTTCATTCCCCAGCCTGCATGCTTATACCAGCCCAAACAAGAGTAGAATTTGGTGTCTGCTCTCCAACCCAGGTACAGCTCAGAGTGAAGAAAGTTAGTCAAATAAATCAAAGAGGGTTTTTTAAAGTTATTAATGCCCCACCCCATTACACTCCTTTCTATCACAGAAAGTTCATTCTCCTCTTTTTTAAGCCAAACTTTCTGTACCAAATGCAGAGATTACTGGTTTCTCACCCTCAGTCCTAGTTACACCTAACATTTAAAAGCCCTGAGGGGAGAGACTTGCTACACGCACCGCAGGCAGTGAGAGCCTTTAGAAGAAGTGCAAGATTCTCAGCCATGTCTCTTTGAAAAGGGTTATTGCAGTAAGTTAGTGCATCTCCTGCTTTGCAAAGCCCTCCACTTGTTGTGCTGTATTTACTTCCCCCCCCCACCTCCCTTTAAAAATTTATCAGTAATCAGAGACATCATGAGGAGCTATTGAAGTATACTTAATATTTAATGAGTGTGTAGCATACTTAATATTTAATGTTTAGATAAACATGTCCACACTTTTTTTTTTCCCCTGCATTTTTATGATCCTAGAAACAGGGCTTACCATACCTACCCCATAGGACAAACAGCAAATTGTCTGGTGGCTTGAGAAAAATGTTAGGAGCCAGGGCCTCTAAGTTACATTGCTGGTTCCGCCACTTATAACACCGGGTTTTCACACTGCGCTGCATTCATACACCTCAGGTATCATACCAGGCCACAGCCCTTTCCACCAGAAAAATACTCTCTTTTTCCATCAGCACTGAGCTCTTGTAAATGCTGTTTCTCTTACTCCTTTAAAGACTGAAGTTAGGAACCTAAATTAATCTAAGCTTAAGTTTGATGCACAACTTAAAATTGGCTGTATTCATACCACCTGCTACATAACCCTAAGTCAACAAAATAATTTCTTCTTGTTGCTGCTGTTTCTGGCCAACCATACAGGTTGCAACAACACCCCTTAAACCATCCATGTATAGCAGTGAGCACGCTGGATTCTTAACTAAACTGGGACCCTATGCTAGAAATGATGAATGGAGGATACTGGCATCCTCCATGTTCTTTGTATCTACAAGGCAAAATGTGGCTGGAAGCAACTTCCACACCACTCAGTCATGCAGCAAAGTCAAATTATGGGTAATGATTTTTGCAGCCTGGACCACAATCCATTGAAGGCACCAGTCTCGTTTTTATTCCCACAAGCTGTGCTTGAACCTCAGTGGAGGGGCAAAGAGGCACAGACGTTTGATCAACCCAGCTCCTTTTAATGTGATTTCTATTTCAGAACTGTTTCTTTTTATGCCCTCGAGTCTTTCTTGGCAATATCACCTGTGGCCTAATGTGACAGCAATGCTAAATTATATCTTGATGGCTAATTAGGGTAATTAAAGTGAAAGTAATCAAATCAAAGTAATGGGCAAACTCTTAATAAAATGGCAAAAAATCTCTATTAATCACAGAGGGTTTTTTCTCTTTTGAATGTCAAAGAACATGGATAAGGAAAAAGCCGGACTTCAGAAATGGCCCTGGCTTAAAGGAACATCATCGGTCTAAACACTCCTAAAAACATAACTGATTTAGCGCTAAAACCATTTTTTATTATTAAAAAATAAGGTTAAAAGCGTAGGCTGCACCGAGCATGCTGCTTTTGGTAACTAATTCACTTTATCTAGTCCCGCCGAGGGTCAAGGGATCTGGTTTACTTTTCCGAAGGGAACGGTTTCCTTTCTCGGCCACCCCCTCCCAGCGCCATGCCCTTGGCAGCCAGTACGGTCTCTTCAGAAGGAAAGACAAGAGCAAGCAAAGTCAAAGCAGCCCATCCCGAACCGCCCGGCGAAGCCCGCCAGCCCAGCGGGGCCGGGGCCGGGGCCGGCCACCCCGGGGCAGAAACGCGCGGTACGGCCCCGCGCGGCCCGAGCAGCCGCAGCCCCGGCTTCCTCACAGGCCGCCCCCGCTGCGGGGCCGCAGGGGGAGACAGCCCCCGGCGCCGTCAGGCAGGCGGCATGGCTCCCTGCCGGACAGGCCTGCGCCGGCTGCCCGCTCCCCTGCCCGCCCGCCGGTAGCGGAGCCGGGGCAGTGTTTGCGGTCTCCAGGCAACGGGGCGCCTGGCTGCCCGGCCCTGCTTTCCGTCCCGTCCCGTCCCGTCCCGTCCCGTCCACAGCTGCCTCGCCTCGCCTCGCCTCACCTCAGCTCGCCTCGCCTCGCCGCGCCTCAGGAGCTGGCCGGCGGGAGCAGGCCGCGCTGGGGCCCATCGCAGGGCGCGGCGGCCCCCAGCCCGCTCGGCGGCGTCCAGCAGCTCCCGCGGCCGCCCGCTCTCAGGTACCCGCGCTCCCCGCCCTGCGCTGGCGGCGCCCGGCGCGCAGCCGCGCCCCGCCTGGGATCCCCAGCGCTCCTGAGGGCCCTCACCGGGAGGGCTAGACCCAGGTGTGTGGGGCCGAGGGACAGGCTCCGGAGCTCGGGTCCTTGCGCTCAACCCCATCTTTACCACCGGCTCCTGGGGTAGAAACAGGGAGAAGGTGCGAATTTTCTTCTCCCTTTCCTGCCTCTCCAAGGCAAAGGAGGAAAGGCAAGTCGTGGGCAAAGTATCAAGGTGCTATTCTGTCTCCTCCTTGTCCACCACCAGCACTGATGTACCGTGTGATGATTAAAAATTTATCAAACCGACATCTCAGCCAGGGAGGACAGAGCCCGGTAGGCCCTCCAGCCCCACGACCTGGACAGTCAATGGGATAGGGAACACTGACAAGGTTGTGTGGCTGCTTTCTGGCCAGTGTTATGTGGTTGTGGACTAAGAACCTCTGTAGCGTTTCTTCTTGTGGCTTTGCTCCCCGGGAAGCCTGTCAGTGACAAAACACTGGCTTTTCACAGGACCTAGGCTTGCTTGTGTCTGTCAGTTGGAAAGCTGCCCCCCAAGCAAAAAAAACCCTGGGCTCCACAGCCCCTCACGTTGCTGATTTTCTGTTTTACAGGCACTAGCCACATTACGTGTGTGATGCTGCTTGGTGAAGATACAAGTGCAGAAAATGTCACCTCAGGAGCTTGCTGCACTCCTCTGCAAAGAAGGGGACCACCACCTCGCCCAGCAGGAGTTACCAATAGCCACTGCTTTCTACATGGCTGCCTTCAGCTGCAATGCCCCCACAGCAGTCCAGAAAGTGAACTCCTTGGACAAAGGGCTCTGGGAGAAAGTGATAGCTACCCTGGAGATGTGGTGCAAAGGCAAGAATCAGATTCCCAAGATCCAGAGCAAGAACTTGGCCGTTGTCTCCCTCAGTGTGGGAATAGCTGCCATCTTTCTCTCCACCCTAAGTCCCAACAATGTGGTATCCTCAGTATATAAACTGGAGACCCTGCTCAGGCGAGGATGCTCAGAGGAGGTGGTGAGTAAATGCAATACCCTGCTGAAGACTAACCCAAAGTATTCAATGGAACTGCTGCTGCTGAGGGCGTTGGCATGGGTGCTGTCAGGGACACAAGTTAGGAAGGGAGTTGCAGACTATATCCAAGCGTTTGTGATGCATCGGGCTGAGGCAGTGGCCTATGTGTGTACTAGGCAAAGGGAACACCTGCCACAGGTCATCCAGGCCTTCTCTAATTATCTCTCAACGTATCAGAAGGAAAGCCCAGACTGCAGTTCCTTGGACCAATGGCTGGGCAACTGCTATGACTTCCTGTCTGCAGTAGCACCGGATGATATCTGGGTTTGCAGGGTGCAGGCAGCTTACCTCTTTAAGAAAAGCAAATTTGAGGAGTGTGTGGCAGTTTGTAGCAAGGCCCTCAAGGGCTTTGCTGATGATGATAATCTCAGAGATGAGAAAGCTTTGGGTCTGCTCTTGGAACGGGCTGCTGCATATTTCTTCTTGGGTGGACGGATGCAGGAAATGATGCAGGATTTAGCAGAAGCCTTTGCAGCAACCCCTGCCCAGGCAATGAAACACTTTGAAGAGCTTTTCTCACCACATGACACTGAGAGGATAGAAGAACAAGCTAGAACTGTCCTGGAGGTGAAGTTTGCAGCATACAAGGAGGCTGTGCGTACTCGGACGGAACTCAGAGGCAATCATGGTACTGAACTGCTCCCTTCTGTCATCCAGACAGTCCAGTTCCTCCTTCAGATCTCCCCAGGGTCCAAACGTGAGCTCAGTGTTCGGCTAGCAGACTGCCATCTCCTGCACGGACACATCAGAACTGCCCTGGATATCTGTGACCACCTCTTGGCAGCAGAGCAGAAAACTTACTACAATACTCTCTTAGCATTGCGAGGATTCTGCTCCCTCCATGCTCATGACCATCAGCAAGCCCTGCAGGACTTTCAAAAGGTCATTGAGCATGATTCCCCACATCCTAACAGCTGTATTAAAGCCTTATGTGGTCGTGGACTTATCCGGATTTCTGGTGGCAGCCATTACTTGACAGCCCTGGATTATATCACAGCTTGCCAGTTAAAGCTGGAAGAAACCATCTTCACAATCAAGTCCTATGTGCCATGGAACCAAAGAGGACTGCTGCTAAAAGTTCTCCAAGAAGAAGGACAGAAGATGCTCCAGAGGAAGAGGTACCCTGGAGGCAGTTCAGTCTGTGGGCAGAAAAAGAACCAGGGCTGTGCAGATTCCTAACAGAAAGAGAGCGGCTTGAGTAGTAGAGAGGGTACTTGCTTCAGATAACTGAGAATAGGATATACACCCTTTTAAAGTTCCTAATTAACATAACAGGTTGAAATAAAACTGCATAGTTGTGGTTATTCCAGCAAAATATTGTTTTGCTGGTATGTCAGAATGCGATAGGATCCACGTAGCCAGATCAGCTCAATCTTCCTATCATGGAAGTTAATCCATGATATACCAGTTGGGCTAAGCTAGGAGCACACAAAATGCTAGGGGGAATATGACGGAGATTTCTCCTCTAAAGGAGTAGATACACCCATAAGAAAACAGATTCGTTGGTGCTAGCTGGCTCCTTTCACTCTCAGCTCTGAACTGAAGGATTTGGTGGGCCGTGACGTACCAAGGCCCTAGAAAGTGCCCTTCCAAGGCAGAGCTGAGGTGCTGCTATGCACGTACTTGGTGCTGGCAATCCAAATTCTTTTTTCAATGCTAACTTTATTAATGTCATATTTAAGGCTAGGAGATCTGAGACAGGAACACCAACTATTCCAGCGAAATCCATTAAAACATGAGTTTGAAGGTAGAACAAGGTGTAACAGAGGGACTCTGAGGTTTTAATACTTAAAATCATCTTTCTAAAGGTCAGAAAAGATTGCTCATCTTCTTCACTGCTTCTGGAACAAGAAGCTACCTATTAACACAGTTCTCCAAGTCCATGCAAATTCTAACACACAGCTGTTCATTAGAAATGGCAATCTTTTTTTTTTTTTCACTATCACTGTTACTTTTTCCTTTTCCCATTGTGGTGAACCAGCTGCAACCACAGATATGAACCATTATTTGTTAACCTTTCTTTAGAGCCACAACTGCTTAAGAATGTGTTTTTATAAAGAGGGATTATGATTATGGAATTAAGTGGCAGAGATATCTATGGTGCTGGATATGGTAAAAAATATGGATGATATCAAAATGGATATCATCCATTTTGATACTGGACTGATAATCAGCTTCTTAGCTTCCAGGTGAGACAAAGAGGCTCCATTACTCTCATTAGTATTTTTTCCTTGAAGGTGATCTTTCCCTTTTTCTTTATTTTTTTTTTCCTCCAGAGATGCCCCTGGGGTTTACCAGCTGGCTTCTCTCTTGGAGGAGCTGGATGCTTCTGATGAAGAATCACGGATCCTTTGTGCTGATGCCCTGTACCAAATGGGCTGTGTAGAAGAAGCTCACAAGCTCCTCTTACTAGCACTCTCCAGAAATCCACAAAGATCTCCCATCCTGGCTAGACTCGCGCTTCTACAACTGAAGAAAGGTTTCTTGTATGATGGCAACCAGGTAAGGAGCACCTGGCTGGCAGACAGAATGAGAGAGTGATCGGTGATAGTATGGTGAAGAGGGTTAATAACCCTTTTGGCTGATACAGGAGATGCCTGGCAGAACTTAAGGGGGACCACTTCAGAGACATAGGCTTGCCAGAGGATGGTCCAAGGGCTTTCAGTTTCCCAGCACAGTGCTCTGCTTGTCTCGTGCTCCTCAGTGTTACATGACAACTGTAAGGCTCTGGGTACAAGCTGCACTGTGAGGCCACCTCATCACATGGTGCAAAGTTGGAACCCACCCCATCACACAACCTCTGAGGGGTTTTCCAGTGGGGCTGCACCTACCCCAACCTGTGTTTCAAGACATTTCTGAGGAATGGTGGGAAACTGGTAAATACAGGCCTCACGAGTAGGACTTTCTGTCTGTAGCACAGGCCACACAAGGACTCCTAGCTAAATACAGCCCATCCATCACATGTTATTTAATGGCATTTTTCATCAGAGACTTTAACTAGGCAGAGCATGGCTGAGCATCCTGCCCCTGGTGACAATTTTGATGGGATTGGTAATTTTCCCCTAGAGAAAAGAAGGCAGAATTACTACCTAACTGATTATCCTAATGAAGCATTGTGGGGGAGGGTGGGGAAAGAAACAAAACCAGAAGCTCAAATATCAGTCTGCAGTTTTCTTTCTTTAGTGGCTGATGACTTGTGCTTGAAACCATGAAAAAGATTCCAACATGTTGATTCTCCTACCAAAGACTACAAGGCTGAATTACCAGGTTCTGCCATCAGAGGGAACTATTGCATTTTTAAAAATCTGATATAAATTCTACTAGCAATAAAGAGAAATGTTTTATTGTCACCATTTCATTAGTCCCTATGAAAAATAAAAGGTTTGTATAACTTGCTGCCTTTGGGAAGGCTGTTAATGAATGACATTACTTTATTAGAGTTCACGTGTTGCCCTTGGAAGTTGGATTCCTATCTGCAGCTTCTGCTACAACTTCTAGATGGAACATATATGTCACCGAAAATTTATCTTCAAGATGTTTTTGTCCTACTTGCCTGTCAGCACCCAGACACTTGTATCTATTAATAAAATAGAGAAAGTAATAAGTTCAATGGACATGTCTGGTGCATCAGGATAACTTTGTTCTTGTCCTGGCTTCTCTGGCTCAGATTTGAATGTTGAGTACCTGCTAAGCTCATTTGCTTTACTGGAGGAAACACTTTTTGATTCTTTTCCTTAGGAAATGTAGTAAAAAAGTGCTTGGCGATTCTCACTCTAGTGAATGGAGGCAAAGATACGTATGTCAGGCAAGATTCTTTTCCAGGAGGACAGTAGTTTGGGGATTTTAATCCATACTTTTTCCAGATTCCCAAGAGCAATACTGAAAGAAAGGCACAGCACTTCACTGATTTTCCATTAATTCACTGGTTTCTATTTTACAGTCAAAAGGGTGTCTGGAATCCTTCTGTTCCACAGAAACTTTCTCTCTTTGGGGCAGTCATCCTGTGGTTCAGCTGTATTTACAAAAACAGTTAACTGCCAGTCTGGAACAGATGCT
The DNA here is from genome assembly GCF_035582795.1 of Mycteria americana. Taxonomy (NCBI): domain Eukaryota; kingdom Metazoa; phylum Chordata; class Aves; order Ciconiiformes; family Ciconiidae; genus Mycteria; species Mycteria americana. Next base: position 9,899,111 of record NC_134382.1, on the reverse strand, counting down.
GCCCAAAGTAAGCAAAGCAGCATTAGTATTTCCCCAGGATGGTTTCCACAGCTGCAGTGGTGAGACACGATAAGAAGTAATGTTTTCTCCAGCATGCATTTACACTAGGGCCAGCTGAGGAGTTAAGTAAAAGAGATTCGTGGTCCTTGGCTGTGGCTGGCTGAAGCCCCAGTGAAACATGGGGAAGCACTGGGTAAGAGCGTACTTGTCTCACCAGACAGTAATATTTCCAGCTTTAGCATGACTTAATTTATCTTTTCAAGCCAATCTTTCTCCTCTGCCTTTTTCTCTCACGTTCTTAAGCTGCTAAAGAAAGTGATCAGAATTGGAGATACCTCCTGCCTCCTGCCAATCATGGACATTTTCAAAGATGAAGACCGGAAGTTGATGCAAACTCACTGCCATTTCAGAGCACTGACCATCTTGAAGGACAAACAGGAGGATGCTGACATCAAAGAGGCCATTGCCTACCTTTCCTTTGCCATCATTGCTTCAGGTAGGGTTGTCAAAATACTGATAGGAGATTTACTTCTATGGGAAATCAGATCACTGGGTAGGCAAGCATGTCCAACCAATTCTCATCTGTTATTTCCCCAATGAGAAGATTGAAAGAGTAGACTTACAAAGGCAGGTGAAGAGCAGGACAAAATTTGTTTAAAGTAGTAACTCATCTGCACCATTAAATAGTGCAATTAAACAGTGACTGCAGTTCTTACTGTCCCGTAAGTAGCTTGTGAACTCCTTGAAACGGGTTGCAAGGGTCCAGTTCAGTTCTACAGGGACATCAGCCCCTTTTCTTCACCCGTCCAGAAGACCCAACATGTGATTTTGTTCTGTTGTTTAGCACATGAAATGCTCCAGGAGCACAGCTGAGGATTATTTTAAATTGCATTGTTCACATGCTAAAAGTTAAGTTCAGGCATAAACCACCCTTACTGGGTCATATCAACAGAAAGAACCCACAATTCCTTCATAACTTGGAAAAGATCTTTAACATTCTGAACCCATCTATTTCCAGCTGGTGGCTTGAAATTTCCAATTTAATAATTTCCCTGTTTTTCCTGCTCCAGAAAAGTAATGTGCAGCATGTACAGGAAACACAATGTATGTCTTCTTTACACTTTACAGTCTTTTGTTATGGTAGACCTGCTACCAAACATCAGACTGCAATTACTGTTCAGTTGCTGTAGGTTGCTTCTGAGTAATTGGACTGGACAAATTGATCTGTAACCATAATTTTTTTCTGTATGGTCTGAAAATCCGTTTGGTCACAGATTTTCTCACAAGTACAGCTGTGCTGTTGAACAAACTATGTTTTCATGTTAGCAGTGCTATCTTCTCAGAGCCATTAGATTATTTTCCTTTTTATGTGCCATGCTTTCCTTCTTTACTGTGGTTTAAAAAAAGACCCTTTTAGGATAAGCAGTGTAATGCTGTTCTTCCATTGGTAAAGGAAAAGCAGAATGGCTGGGGGATTCTTCTGTACTTAATGTAGGGAGGCTGTTTTATCAGAGCAACATATACACGCTCAAAATACAGGGAAAAGTCTCAAGGAAATCCTACAGAATTACTTTTCCTTCTATAAAACTTCATTTTTCAGTAAGTAACTCTGCACACAGGTGACTGAGGTAAGCCTGAAGCCTGGTAATGTCAAGAGAAACTAGGGATTTTTTATCCTGTTGTCCAACTACTGGGTTGGATGACCATATTTTTGGAAATCTGAATTTCGCCAGAAAATTAAATTTGATCTAGAAAGAGATGAGAGCTCCTTTGAAAATACAATATAATTGTTTCTTAAAGAGATCAAAGCCAAACTTGTAATAAATGAGAGGGGAATTTGGTCCCTGTGAGATGTTAGCCCTTGAAAGAGTGTGAATGCGGGGACACTTCACAAAATCGTCTAGGTGAAGGAAATCCCCCCCCCTTTCAGAAGAAAGAAGAAGCCTTCATCCTATTTGTTTTGTGTAACTTTTAGAGGAGATGCTAGCTGGTAAGTAATTTGGAAAAGCTACTGAAACAGAGCTAGCTTCAGCCCATTTTAGATGCGCAGTGTAGAAGTAGAAGGCTCCCCTGTTTCAGCCTTAGTTTGTTACATCAGCTAGAACCCTGAAAACCTTCCTACCAATGAAATTTATTTGGTACCTCCTGTTTCATTAGAATGAACAGGCTGTAAATACAGTCATTGCAGCAAACAACCTGCCTTCTTGTTCCAACAGACCAATGAACACATAGTTTCAGTGCAAAAGAGTGAATGCACCCACTTACATGCATCATTCTCCTAGCTTTTCCTAAGGAGAGAGATCAGGCTAACATGGAAATGCATGTTAGCATGTTCCAAGTAAGCCATGTTTGTATGGAAATCTGCCTTTCACTCTGAGCAAATATTATGACAGCAGCATTGAGAAGAAGAGAGATTGGTTTATAAAAATGGAAAAAAACCCTGTTAATTGCTTTGAGATGGTTCCATTTCACAGCCCATGCATTCCAGCTTATCAACTCCCCACCTGCTAGAACAGATGCTTGTTAGGAAATAGATATTGTCTTTATGGGAGCCAATTGATAGAGCTCCAGAGTGATAATAACCTTTGGTACAGAAGTTTTGGAGCATATCAGGAGAGAGAAAAAGCCTCATTACTGTAAAAGAATTGCTAGGAGCCTGTCTGCTGGCTCATCTCTGCAGGCAGCTGTGCAAGACGCTGCATTTGCTGACCTCCCTGTGAAAAAATATTTACAGTGGCACTGATGATTTATCATCCAGTGTTGGATTGCAACAGTTATTGATTGCAACCCTGGGCAAATTAAGATCCTTATCGAAATCGCCTTGAAAGGAAGGAGCATGTGGATGGCAGAAGGATATATGCTCTGCAACCAGTGAATGAATGGACCGTGATTTTAATTGTCAACTATATGTGTTTATTTGGGCAGCACTTATTTGAAAGCAGAGGAAAAAGAATCTTAGTATCGCAAATCCCAGTGTATATTAAGTGTGGCAGTAAATTAGTCAGTCCCGTCTGGATTACTGTTTTATCCAAAACAATGTGTACCTTCTGACTCCACTTTATTAAAACAGCCAAATGGCCTTGTGCCTCCGTCCTCACATATCTTCCTCTTAGAGCTTTCTTCTCTCGTTGGTGCTGCTCCTATTCCATTGTACGAAAATCTGCAGGGATTCCTTCTAATCAATTGGATCCTAATCCAGCTCAGATCCTGAGATGATAGTCATATCATTGGTAGGTTGCCTCCAGTTGTTGCACATTAATGATGTCTTTGGAGAAGGGTGTGGTGGAGGGATAGATGTGGAGATATGAAGACGTTCCCTTTTACAATTGCCTCATCTTCCTTTTGCTGCTTTCCAGAGCAGCACCACAATGCTGTCTTTTAGAGGTGCCTGTGAAAATCCATGCAAGACCTTAGAGCAGAATAACAAAGGCCAAAGCTTTCCAGACCTCCTCAAAAATTGATAGAAGTAGTTTCATGACAACTGGCAAACATGGAATTTCTCTGTACTGTCAGCTGGCTGAGTCCAGGTATCCCGGAGAAGGTAGAAAAAAAAATTGCCTGCGTGGGAAGGTTAAGTGCCACTCCTTTTGCTTCCTTTGGCTGTTCCTGAGGAGAACCACTCTTGCTGAGACCTTGAGGCAATCAGAAAAGCAGTCATGGATATTTGAGGAGAGACAGTGTTGATCGACATGGGCATTTGTTTATATTAGAAACCAGGAAGCTTTTGAGCTAGTTGAGCAATGGGATTTTATGATTTTCATTCTGTTACCTTTTCCACTCATTCAATTTTTTATTACAATGTTCTTTTGGCATGTTTAACTAGACTGAAGACTCTTTGAAGTGGGGCCTGTGTTTTTGGTGTGCCTGGCACAGTGCGGTTCCTGTTCCTGTCTGGAAAGTTAGAGTTGAGTCACAGTAGGACAGTTACAGTTATAAATCAAATTGCAGCCGTACAACTACTCTCAGCAAAGTGCCTGTTCTTTCTGTAAATGAGTATTCGATTTTTTTTTTCTCTCTGTAACTATAAATATATATACTTCTTTTTAGCTATTTCCAGAACTGGTTCTTCTGTTTATAACGTGCAGAATCTTTCTTTTTTGAAAAATTCACCTTAGTAGCAAAATATATGCCCTGAAAAGGTTTTTTGTGCATACTGCAGCCCAGACTTTTTTATTGGTCCAGGCTTGCCTGTTCCTTGGTGGCCTATAGAGCAAGTATGAAGATACACTGGTTTCTGCTGTCAGCCATCCATAAGTGAGAAACATGGCTAGCTTTATGTCACAGAGAGAAAGACCAGGTTCACATTCATATTCACATTGGTGGGTGGGCCGGCTGGCTTTTAGGCTGACATTGGTATTAGGTTAGCATAACACCCAAACTGCTTTGTCTCTATGTCCCATTAATATTTCTGTAGCTTGTGTCAAATACATTGAAATTATCCCAACCAGCCATGAAAGATGTGTTTCCCAAGTTAGATGATGACATAAAAAGAAATTGAGTGCTTTTTCTGAGCTTAGATAGGAATTTTGAAGCAAAGCTAAACATTGAAGTCCAGACCTGAGCAGCAACACTGAACCACAACTCACCATTTCCCTGCAGAATGGCATTGACATGTACACCGCAAGACCTAGAACATCAGACTAGCCTTGTCTTTGTAATACACAGCAGAAGACACTTTCAAGACTTCACCAGTGAAAATTCATTCTTTGACAGAATTCTGCTAGCCTCAGCAGGACACTTAACTGATTCAGTACTGTATTTTGGAAACCAACCTGACAGAGATTCTTTTTTTCCTTTCAACTCAGAACTGTATGCGACAGGAGTTCCACTGGCAACAAAAATAAAGGAAACTACCGCTTAAGTACCCTCATTGTACTTCATCAGATATCCTCAGCCAAAATGGAATTTTTCTATAGCTTCATATGGATATCCTTGGATATCCTTTCCAGCACCCTCCTTATTCTTCTTCCAGTAACATCTGTGGATCGCAGTTCTTTACCATAGCACATTTGCCTCCATCCAGCACACCCCTCTTCTTCCAACCTTGCCCCAGCTCTGAATAAAGTGATGCTTACTTTTCATTCCTGCAGTCTCCATAACGCAACGTATAGGTCTGCTGCATCATTTTCACTTAGCCGCTTTGAAGCCCTTCAGTGAGGCTTAGCGGTCTGCACACACTGGGATTTACTGCACCCTGTTTTAGAGCAGTAGACTTGAGACCTTTCAAGTAAGCATGGCTGCATTTCTCTCCTCCAGGTGGTTATGCTGAAGATTGCCTTCTCATCAGGGCTCGATGTTATGGGCACCTTGGTCAGAAGAAAACTGCTATTTTTGATTATAATGCCATCCTAAAGGAGGACCCTAGGAACGTGCAAGCTCTGAGTGGACGAGGATTCATTTACCTTACTCTGAAGCAGCAGAAGGTATTATCACTATACTGATTTGCTGGTGATTTTTCTGACAATGTTAAGCAATATCAGCGTAAGGTAGCACAGGCTTTGTCAGGGACTCACTGAAATCAAAAGAGTTTCTCACAGAATTTGGTCAGTGAAGGCTCTTGTTTTGGCTTGACATTATTGATTTGCTTTCCCAAGTCTAGAGAGAGGAAGACTAAACCTTAATCATAGATCATATTCATTATCACTGCTATGCATTGATTTGCAGTGCTGCAAACCCTCCCCTGTATTTGATCTCACATTTTCATGACATGATGTTGTGTTAGATGAAATATAGCAACAACAAGAGGAAAAAGAAAGAACAGTTTCAAGGTTTACTGCGTCCCTCTCCATCATCTGTGAAAAGCTTATGTGTGCAGTTAGTGTTACTTTGGAGATTGCAGTGTATCATTGCCTGGAAATCATGTCTGATGTTTGCATGGTTTATCTGCTTCTAAGATGGTCAATAGTCTTACACTTTACCTGCATATGACACCAATCCTACAGTGAATTGGAAATGGTGCATCTCCAATGGGGTGTGTGGACTTGTGCTGGTTTATCCTGGCTGAGCCAAATCCTGCTTGCACTTGTTCTTTCACAGCATGTCTTGTTGCTGTAAGAATTTTTTTCAGTTATAATCTGAGGAGTTCAAAACGCTTTGTAAATAGTCATTCAAACCTGTCTTTATGCTCTTCTATCAGCTTTGCAAATGGACAAGATGCGGCACAAGGACAGGGAAGAGCTAAGAGCTTCCAAAGGTGTGCAGCTGACCTGTGGGACAGCAGAGAACTGAAAGCACCTGAAAGAACAAATTATCAATACATAGTTATTGCTACCATTTCATTTTTTGGCCTTGTTTTTACATAGGAGGCAGTGCAAGATTTGATCTCGGCACTAAAGGTGGAGGCAGGAGTAGTGATCCCAGCAATCCTGTCTTTAAAGCATGAAGCCCAAGGGTTGATCACTCAATGGCTTCTTCAGCACGGCAGGACTGTGTTAACTGAGCTTGTTGCTACTAAAGACCTTTCAAAAGAAGAAACCCTCAGGGATCTTCTCATGATTGCAAAAGCACTAATTAAAATTTGCAAGGATGCACAGTATCACATCTTCTACACAGATGTTTTGATTGCAAATGGTAAGTTCCCATTCTTTTACACAGCTGATCAGACTAAGTGAATAAAAAGAAAGCAAATGTTAAATGGCAAGCATATTGTTGTATAGTACTTTTCAAGAGAAGTTTGCAAATATTTTGGGAAAGGGTGTGAAGTAATTAATACCCTTAGGTGTAGACTGTGGACAGGCTATCTAAATCCTGCTTTAGTAAGTTTTCTTGATATCTGTTTCTCCACATGGAATGGGTTATATAGCTTGTACTGATGTTAACCAACAGGAAGGTTTGAAGAGGCCCTTGATCACCTTCAGGAAGCATTTGGCCACTCTCTTGCTGACGATTTTGCTAGTGCAAGACTAGCTGTGCTGCAGCTGAAGCGGAGGAACATGCCAGTGGCAGCTCACTCATTCAGCATCCTAGCTAAGAAAGATGAAAGGGAGTTGGAGTTTCTCCTGAACTTCGTAGATGCTAAGCAACAGCAGCATCTCTCTCAGGTACAATCCTTTTTTGAAGCAAAATTAGGCTGCAGAGATTTTCCCTGCCTTGTTTTGAACAGAAGTGTGTGGGAAGACCATTTATCAGATGAACAAGGAACAAATTGGCCTTCACTTCAGCCAGAGTAGGGAGTTGAATCCAAACTTCTTTCATTGCAGTGACCTTGCTTCAGTCTCTAATAATTCACCATTACCACTTCTTACCACTTGGGGGAATTTCTTGTTGGTCTCCCTAGCGTGAGACCTCTTTAATCCCAATGCTAAAATGCAGGGGATGTGAGGAGCAGCAGCTAGAGATTTAACAAGATGGAAAGTATTGTACTCTGTATGAGTTACATGGTGCTCATAGCTGGCTTCTGGGGAAGGGGAATTCATGTTTTGTTCATTTTCTTGATGAAACTGAAGGTTCTGTTTCAGTCACATTAAATGCTTCAATCCTTTTTGCTCTTTTGTGCAACATTTAGAAATTTAAATATATTCATTTTTTATAAAATTACTAGCCTTTGAGGTTGGTATTGGTTTTCTTAGCTAAAACTGTTTGACACAAAAATGCCACATTGCTCTAGTCCACCCAACTATGTATTTTTCAGTATTTTTTTAAAGTTTCTCCCCCAAAGTGCATCCAGCTCTGAGAAAGCATCTCCAATAAGAAGACAGGACAAGGTCAGATTGATGGTGAGGAGTTTTAACATTCACTCAAGCATCTGCAATTCTGATTACCCAGAAGCTCCGTGTTCTGAGAATCAGTTTGCTTCCTTTTATTCAATTTGTAGATTGTGTGCGCCCTGGTGAGAAGCTATATTGTTATGCTTTCTCCCAGGTTATAAAACAAACAACATGCTGATATACTTAATGCATCTTGAGAGGAGTACTTTGTATGTATTTTAGCAAAACAGCAGGAGGATATAAGTAAACAAGTATTAATTTACTGGTCCCTAAATATACCCCATTACAAAGAAAAGAGCCCCTCTCTTCTGAATAATGGAAAAAGTTCAGTCTTATGGGGAAGAGTTTGAAGATTTTAGAGCCAATTTGCAATTTTTCACTATATAAAGTTGATAAAAAGTACAATCAAGAATGTGTCTATGGAGGCCCTAAGGAAGTGTCTATAAATGAAGATATGTTTTACAGCTGAATTTCCCTCGCTGCCACATCACGCATTCTGTATGGAAGTCTCACAGCTAAGTCCATCCATGCTGCTTTCCGAGAAAACACAGGAGGGATTTTCTTATGCTGTCAATAAGAAAAAAGAGAGGAGGAAAAAAACCCTAATTTTTTCCACGCTAATTTTTGTACAACTTAAACTGCACTGATGTATTAGGAACTCACTGGTGCCACAGATTAGTGAAACCTTTAAAATGGGAGAGGCACTTTATTTCTGTCTTTTTTTGGCAGCTGTGGAACAGAGTGTGGAATAAAACCCCTTACTGGTCGCTTATTTATCATGAAAGATTTCTCCGCCACTTGAGAGAATAGGGGTGGCTGGAGTGATTTCAAGACTGGAACTCAATACCAGTGTTAGAAGTAAAATAGAGTAATTTTTTTTTTTTAATCTGTAATCTTGTGCTTTTGTTCAACTGAGTAAACATTTGGACTCAAGCACCTGGGAGTCTTTCCGTATTCTCTGATCTTCAAAGATTTACTGAGTGTGATTACTTTTATTACTGAATAGCCCAGAATCACAAAATTTGTTTTTATATGTATTTTGTGACAAGGGGATAAGTATGTACTTTGCTGGAGTGGGGACGGAGTTGGTTAATTCACCTGTGCGGTGTCTCAGAGGATTTTCCAGTAGCACTTCCTTTTGCCTGCAAGGTTATTCCAGTTTGTGTGTGAAAGGAAGATCTCAGTAAAATCGAAAAAGCTTACAGACAGAATTAGTGCCAAAAACCCCAATGATGGCCTTATTTTGCCATGGCTCCTAACTACATTCTAGGGGAGGGTGTTCTTTCTGTTACCTCCATTTCACAAATAAGGAGACCGAAGCAAAGGAGAGTTTAGTGGTTTACACTCAGCCCTTAGTCTCAGCACTCCATGCACAAAAGTATTACTGCCACATTGTTTTAGAGCGTTTGGAGATTACAGGCATTATAGAAATGTGTCATCATTATCCTGGAGTCTGGTCTGAAAAGCTAAAAATAATTCTACATAAGCCGAATAGGAAAGGGTGGAGGAAGGAGAGCTCCTTGATGTACTGATTTTTTTCATGAAAAACAAAGCAATAAAATTCTTCCATTATTTATAGTCTAAGGGGTCCCATGCTAAGAAATTTGTAAACAACTGGGAGAGCCACATGGGAATAGGAATCTGAAAGATTTATTAAACTGCAAAAGGTCAGAGGAAGGGAGTTTGCTTGCTGCTAGTGCAGTTTCAACCCTTCAGTTTCCTATGTCAAAGGTTAAATGCATGACTGATTGCAAGCTCCTTGCCGAGATCCTCAGAGCTGCGCTTTCTGTTGGCTGTTGACATGCCGTAGGACATCCAGAGCCATCTCGTACAGAAATGGTCTCAACAGCTATATGGTCCGTGTCAGAATTAGGCCCTCAGTCCAAGGTAGAAGTTGCCATTCCACATGCCCCAGATAGGGTCTGCAGGTAAAGAAGGAAAGACTTGCTCCAAACTGTTCTGAAAACGTCTAACCCTCTTCCAAAGCTCAATGCTTATCAATCCATCTTCTGGTATTTACTGCTCTGAGACTAACCCTTGGCCATAATTCCATGTCCATTAAATTCCTCACTCATTTTCTTTCTAAGGGATTGAAGCTGCTCAGTTTCAACACAAGATTAGTCACTAGGGACTGGAACCAAAACGGCAACAAAAATATGTGTATTTTCAGTCCTTTATCACACAGTGAGGTAGCTAGATGGTAGAAAGGGACACAGAGACCTAACCCAGGAAGCAGTCCGATCACCAGTCACTTAGGGCCTGCCGAGCCCTTTCCAGATGGCACCAGAATCATTTCAGTCTGAAGCCATAATCAAATCTTTAGTGGCAAGTTTGAACTGTTTGACTATAGTTCGTCTGTGAATGGACTACATAGCTTACTCTTGGCCTTCCAAAGTCACCTGCAATGAGGCTGATGGCAAAAAAGTCCTTCTCAAAAGCCACATGCAGAGAGCAGCTGAACTCAGTTGTGCAATATCCTTCTGGCTTTCTACGCACCTCCTATACCTTCTTTCCATAAGTCTTCTTTTCATATTTATCTTTGTTCAGAAGATGATGTGCAAATAAGCTGCTAAGTAATCCAGCTGTATTATACACCAAAAATGGGTCCCAGCTCAGTTCCTTTCGGTCAGGCAGAGCCAAAAAAGAATCCAGGTGCCTAATACCCATGTTTACTCCATCAGTGAAAATGAGAGAGAATCATTTATTCTCAGATGCACGTTTTTCCTCCAAGTATGGCAGGAAATCCAGAATCTTGTGGCTTGCTTACTTTGGGGACTGTCAGTGAAATGTGAAGAAATGTGCAGCGGCTCAGTTAGTAAGTGGCAATATCTTATGTGGTGCAGGAAACGAAAATGATCCTGGTTAGCACGCTAGCAGGTTCAGCATTACATTAGTCATTCAGGAAAACAACAAAAATTATATTTTTCTTCTGCCATTGAGACAACAAATGCACTTTAAAGGCTGAAAATTACAATTTAACTATACAAACACGAGGTATTTTGAGGAACCACACTATGCTCTTTAGAACAATGTGATCTATAACTTTAGAATTTCTTGGAAAAAAAAAAAATCTTCTCTTGTCTGGATGCTTGTCACATGCAGATGCAATTCCACCTTGATCCCTTGTTAAAATCCTGCCACTGAGAAAACACTTGCATTGACTAGTTGCCTTAAAAACACTCGAAAGGACAAACTAAATTTGCTACTCTTTAAACATATACACAGACAGACATCTGAGAGGTTTTTGGACAGGCTGCCTTACAATTTATGGCCAGAACTATTAAAGCCAGTGATTGACACTATTTGAGGAGAGATCCTATCTCTATTTCTATGCATGGAAGCTGAGAGACTCTAATATATGACTACATAAAGGATTTCACATTCCTTTATAGCAAAATAACTGGGGTAGAATTCTTCATAAACTGTTAGGAATGGCTAAATTATTTCATGCCACTGGTCTCAGATGAGGTGCTCGGACTTGACCTGCAATATTGATCCATTTCGCCCAGAACCTGTTTTCCTTAGTTTTGTTAAACAGCAATCAATTCTAATCTAAGTCAACCAAAATAAAAAGACAAGGCACACAAAGAGACTGAAAGACCTCAGCCAGCTGTCAAGTGTGGCTACTGAGACAGTGGCTGGGCTAACTGAATTTTGGGGAGCCACAAGCATCCAAAGGCAATGTGTGGTATCCCATGGAATGAGACTGATGAAAACATTTATCCTGTGCTTGAAGTCTCAGCTTGTTTGGCTCAGCCTTCTGTAAGACCTAAGCTGCTGGTGGCAATCTTGTTTGTAACTTAAATATTCACTCTGCTGCAGCACGTTAAAAGCTTTGTTTATTACCAAGAAAGGGAAATAATGAGAAATCCATTTGAGGCAAATAGTTCTAATGGAGTTTTCTTTATTGACCTTTATGAACCTAAAAATTATGTGGCTCTTTCTGCCTTCTCTATTTTCTTGATGTTTTTCCCTTCAGATAAGGGCACATAGTTCACTTGCACTTGAGATTAATGATTAGCAAAGCCATCAGTTGGCCATTTTTTCCTATAGCTTGGGTAAACTTCAGTAGAGGCCAACCTTCATTATTAGCACATGCAAATATTTATGGGGTAGTACCTGGGACTAACTATCTATTGACCAGAAGATGCAATTTCCTTATAGTCACCTGTTAGAGCAGACCATGGCAGAAATACGGTTTCATGAAGAGAACACTGTTTACTTTTAGAGTTTGGTCCATTCCGTTTTCAGTTTAGTATTGTTCCTAGGGAATGTAAACCACTTCAGAAGAAGTGTTCTGAGTAAGTTTTAGCAAAACATGCAGAAACAAAGAAGAGTGGTTCAGAAACTCTTGAGATAACAGCAAGCGCCCATTGATCCGAGATTATTTTTATATCTGCATGCAAAAAATACGCCAATTATATGTTCTCCAACTAGATGCAATTTCAACATTTGAAAAAGTATTCAAAATTTCTTAGTGTCTGTGTCTACCTGTGGCCAGTCCAGACTAGGTATTTTACTCTTTTTTTTTTTTTTCACTTCTAATAACTAATATTAAGCAACTTTCTGTCCACAGGTAGCAGCCCAAGAAGGAAATGTGCTGATGAAAGAATATTGCTATGAGAAGGCTCTTGGTTATTACACCCTGGCTATCTTGACAAGCAAAGATCATCCAAGGTATCTCCGACAGAGGGCTGCTTGCCTTACACACCTGAAAAAATATGACAAAGCTTTAAAAGATATGGAGAAAGTGATCCAGAAGCATGGCTGTAACAGTCTTAAAACACGCGTTGAGGATCACTGCTCAAAAGGACACCTGCTATTGTCAATGTCTGAGGAAGAAGCAGCAGTTAAGCAGTATATTGAGGCACTGCAGTTAGACGAATCTACGGCATTGTGCAGCATCATGAATGGCCCTGGCAGTGAAATTTTAACCAAAACGTTTCATAAGATTGCACAATATAATTTTGAAATGCAGCACTATGAAGAGGCCTGGAAAATCACAGACTATGGTCTTAAAATTAATAAAAATACTGAACTTAAAAAGCTGAAAACAAGACTTAAGCGAGAGGCATCAAGCTGTAGCATACATTAATTTATCTGTTTTGGGATTTTCCAGTGTCTGCTTTCTAGTTTGTTTGTGAGGCTGCAAGAATAAGGGAAAGATGAGAAGCTCGTGATAAATATGCAATGGACATGGCACTGAACATGGTACAGCAAGATTAGAAGTAGAAAGTTTCAGGTAGTGAAACAGAACTGACCAAGAAAGCTATGAGAAAAATGCAAATTGCAGTATTCAGTATTCTTTAAAATTATTGTGGACGTATGTAAACTCCCCCTTGCGAAGAAAGTAAGTGTTTTGTCTGGCTAAACTGAAGTAATTCTAACACATGGGTTCCAATCATAGTGAAGGAAAGCAATCAAATAGCTTGCAGTTTATGAATAATAACCATGTATTTCCTTGCTAGTTATTTGATTAGCTTTAACACTTACTGTTCAATTAAGTAGCCTTATTTTTACGGGCCAGTCAAAAAGATCAGTCAAAAGTAACATTTGGAATGTGTTTGTGAAGGACCGTATGTGTTACACCACTCAGATGACCCACTCCTGAATGGAAGGAACTGCCCTTGTCATAATCTAGTGGATTTGCAATGGTCAGCACCAATATAGGGGAGTGGAGCAGTACAAATGCCAAGTAAACTGTTTTTCTGTCCCAGGGAACACAGATAATATGAAGGATGAGACTTAACAGAGATGAAACATCCAATCCAGTGATTAATACCCTGTTATCTGGGACACACAGGCAGCTATACTCCAGACTTCACCTTGGACTTCCAGATCCCTGTGTCTCGGTTTGTCAACGCAGAGTCATGGAGATAATCTCTCAGTAGGGGTGTCTACAAGAGCCCACTAAATATCATCTTTCACACTCCTGGATGTTTGTGCAGAAAAGACAGCACTGCAGCATGAACTAATCAAGAAATGATCAATGTACAAGTAGGAGGTCAGGGTTAGAGGCAACAGCCAAGATGGTAATGTGATTGCAGTGATTCAGCACTCATTCTTCCTCATCCGTGCTGGACAGCATGGGGATCAACATCTCACATGCTCTGAAGGGTTTTGCCCTCTGTCACGGATATAGCTTCACCACCTGTAAGGACAGCTAGACTTAGTGGGCAGCACAGAGATAGTGCTGATATACCCAGTCGCTGCATGGTTTGGTGTTTCGTCTGTGCAATGGGAGCCTATAGCTTAGTGTGGAAGCAGTATGCCTATGCTGTGCAAAAAGGAAACCATGAGGTGGGGCCCAAACCAACAGACTTGTACGTTTGTTTTGACTGCTCCAAGTGAATTCCTCCCAATGTTTTTGGAGTGTGATAATACAATCGTGAAGAAAAATAGAAACTACTATTGAAAACAAAGATTAAAGCAATACTGTGAACTGCTCTCCTGCTTTGATTAGGAAGAAAGGGAAACGGAACATTTTCTTTTTTGTAACATTGTTTTCTGAAAGGAACATTCCAGAGTGAAACTTCATTCAGCAGCCGTGCTATCAACTCAATATGCAATTATACCATCTGTACCCTTGCATCTTTTTTTCTTCTCTGCATGCTCCTTTTTTTCTTCCTTAAGAGCACAGGTAAGAGTAGGCTTCTCTCCTTCCCAATTCAAGAAAAGTTACTCTGATTTTAATCCTAGTGACACTGATGAGTACTTTTTGCTCCTAATTGGCATCAAGATGCTACAGGATAGTTTCTTTCCAAGCATGAAATTATACCCTTAAACAAGTGTTGTCTACATTTGCAAGCAGAAAGAAATAACTTTGCTAATTTTTCTTCAAGTAGTAATCAACAGATAGGAATTTCTCTGTGTCTCATGGTGAAATTTTTGAGAAGCAGTTGTTTAGGGCTTTGGACTTTTTTTTTCCTTCATTTTTGTTTTGGGTTTTTGATTGACTGGAATAATAAATATCTTTACAGCTTCACATTGGCTATTCTGTTAGCATTCCCTCTTTTAGTTGCAGGTTTGGTTCAGTGTCAGTCAGCCGACAGTATCTCTCTTTAGCAGTTTGATCCTTCTGTGGCTTTTAGAATAGAATAGTTCTGGTTGGAAGGGACTTACAATGATCATCTAGTCCAACTGCCTGACCACTTCAGGGCTGACCAAAAGTTAAAGCCTATTATTAAGGGCATTGTCCAATTGCCTCTTAAACACTGACAGGCATGGGGCATCGACCACCTCTAGGAAGCCTCTTCCAGTGTTTGACCACCCTCTCGGTAAAGAAACTTCCCTAATATCTAGTCTGAGATGTCTATGTCTATACAATGTATTCGCTCATTGTACAGACAGTTGAGACAATATGTAGTCTCCATTGCCACAATTAATATTGCTGAAGATGTTATATAAGCATGGAAATCGAGACACACAAAGAACAGACACACAGATGCTCAGCTGCACTCGAGTAAAATAACTTCATTACAGAGAGACCATGAATCTGGTTCTCCTCCCACTTATCCATACTGACAGACAGGAATAATATCAGTACACAAACTGTGTGAAGAAAGAATCAGGGTTTAAATCAAAAAGAGAAGAAAATAGTCCACATAGCCTACTGGATTCGTAGCCTCTCTGCTGAGAGAAGCAGAACCAACTCTCTGAATTTTCCTATGTAATTTCTAGTAAACTGAGATTTTCTTAAAGCCCCAAGTCTTTCCCTTATGTAAAAACAGGATACTCAACTTTTCTCAGACCACCTGATAGTCATGGAGAGTACTGGGAAGACAATCGAGTTGTCCTGTCTCCCGGGCTAATATTCCATCCATTGGCCTGGGCTGCCTCTTAGGAAGTTTGGGGGGTTTTGGCATGTTTTGTTTTGTTAAGTAATATATATTCTTTGCTGCTCTGAATAGAGTGCATTTATTGCTCCTAAAGAAATTATTCCTTAAAAATAGGGACCACATGCATCCCTGCAAGATTGCTATAGAGTTATGCTGAGGAAAAATTTGTTTTCAGGTGCCTATAGCTGCTGTTTAGGTACCAGGAAGGCACATAACTTCTTAGCTATTCCTCATGGTCTAGATTAATGGCTGCTTCTCTCAGCAGATCCTAACTGTTCTCATCAGCATTTTTATTTGTTTCTTTTATCTTCTCTGTCCTCTTTCTATGCCCACTAAACTACTGCAATCAAAGTCCTTATCTTTGCCTGTGCCTAAGCTTTTGATTTGTTCTTTATTTCTCTGTTATGCACTTGCTCTTCCAACTAATTTCTTGCAATATCCAGTAGATCTTTCTGATTAGACACAGAGAGAGGGGTTTGATTAGCAGCATCACTGCATTATGCACGCCTAGCACAATTTCACACTCGCCATAACCCATTCTGACACTCATTTCCTGGAGTCCTGGGGAGCAGACAGGTTTAAATGTGACCCACCTATTTCAGCTACTGCCCAGTCTATGCACCTAATAGCCAAAAGCATCCCTATGCCTGCACATTCACATACCTCCACCTCTCTGTTACACTATGCTTTGCCAGAAGATGGTATCTTCCAAAACAACATGCTGCAGTTTGCAGGGCAGGAGTCCTTTCTGAGTACCCAGCATTTTTAATAGACGGTCACCATCACTAGCTTTGGTCATAACTCAGGCTAATTGTGGTCTTTCATTCAGTGCTAGTGAGGCCATGAAGACCATTTAAGATGCCTTAATAGGATCACTGCACTTGAGTCTGGCTCTAGCCAGACTGCTGCTATGTTTAAACAAGCTATCACAGCAATCGGCAGAGAAGGCATTGTTCTCGCTAGGGAGCTAGCTTTGGCTGCTTTCCTTTCAGCCCAGTCTCCCCCGCCAGCAATAGTTATGCACCAGAAATCTATCAGTATTTATCAACAAACATCTCCCTCCCCTCCAGGCTGATAAATCTCATTCTTATCTGTTGCCATACCCATGTCAGGGTCTGGGGCCACTCAGCTGAATCACCTACTTCATTGTATACATGCCATTTTCTAACAGGGTATTGTTTCCACTTCTTCCAGATTGAAGAATCCGGATAGAAAAACTGCAGTGGTCATTTCTGTATGTTTCTTTAACGTTAAGCTGCAATTCATCAAGATTGCGGAGCTGTTTCCAACTGCTTTGAGACACAGCCCTCATTCTGCGCATGCAGCCGATGGTTGAAGTTATTTAGAAAAAGAACTCTGTTGTAACACTTGCTCCTTGAAAGTCTCTTGTGCAACGTGCTTTAGGACGTATTCTGATGGCATGCTGCTGTAAATGTTAGATACCTGTGAAGAATTTATATTTAAGTATATTTATATGAATCAACACTAATGTAATCAAGAAGAGAATATGGCCTGATAACCTATGTAAATAGCAGAACTGGATACCCGTTGATTTGTAAACCAGCTTGAAGCTACATTCATCCCAAGGAAAGATTAAATATCTGTAGCTTATTCAACTCTGAGCTGTATAGAGACACTACCAAATATTTCTTTGCTCCCTATGAATTTTGTTCCTTTAAAGTATTCTGCAACCTACTAACGCCCCAGTCAGGCTGTAATAATTGCAGAAAGACTACCTTGTTGCACATTGTCACCAGGTAATGAATAATGAAAGAAAACTTTGAAATCATGGCTGAGAATGTTTCTACACAAACGATTGCCTGCCAGTCTTGCCTCTATGAAGTATTCAACATTCCTTACAAGAATATAAAAGGAAAATCAGATGTGAGAATAGTTGCATCACAAATAAAGTTACACATGTAAAGTTTCCTGACCTTTATGCTCTGCAGTCCAGGCAGGCAAAGAACAGCTTGGAAATGATGGCAAATTGTTTGGAATTAAATATTCAACAGGAAGCTTTTCCTCAGAGTTCAGACAGAGCTAAACTTTGAACTTTTGTGATCTCAAAAGGTTTTATTTCCTTTAAACTCATATCACTCCCATTTATTTTTCCTATTTCAGTTAGTTACGTGCTCCCAGATACTAAGAGAATCTAAACACATCAGCCAACTTGAGCAACTGATCAAATGCGTTTTTGAAGCTGACATATTGCCTAGGAAGTCATCTTCCTGACTTTCAGTCTAATTCATTGTGCTTCCCAGATTTAGATCATGGTGGAATTTTGGCTCTGGCTTACAGCCATGCAAACCGAGTAACTTTAATGAGTTTCCGTGTGCATAAGTGAGGACATTCCACTTGACTTGCAGAGGCAGATGTTTCACTTTAATGACAGCTAATCTAAAAGCCATTTCTTTTACTATCATTTCCCTGCGGAAGATTAACCATGTTATCATTGTATTGCTTCTGCATCAAGCAATTTCCAATTTGCCAGGGCTCTGAGGAGTCGCTGTCACCATTAATTTAATATGTTACATGACATTATCACTGCCATTATAGTCTGCCTTTGCAGTCTTGGCTATTTCAATCATATTTCAGCTAAACTGCTCTATGTTGGAATCTGTTGGTTCAGTCAGCCATTACTCAATGACACCGTAAGGAAAGTGACTCATTGCTTAGAAGGCACAGCACTCCAAAGCTGTGGGATTCGGAAGGCTCTTTCTTCTCCCACTCCCGCTGTGGGTTCCAGGAATGACTTTTTCATGTTCATTTGTTCTGTAGGATGCCAAAGAATACTGCAGACCTGCACCTGCCTCACAGATGTGCACAACTTTGACACCCCAAGCACAAAACCAGTGGTTCATTTGGTCACAAAAGGGCTTGGAAGGTAGAAGACAAATACAGGATGATAGTGCTGTTTGTAGCATTCAGCAGTTGAGACTGTATGAGGATAGGTGGGGAACAAATTGCTATCCCAAATGGCAAGGTTAGAGAACATGAGCCAGTCCCAAAGATATGTCAGCAGAGAGTGGAAGACAATCATGATCATAGTGATGTTATTTTCAGTTTCTCAGCAATGGACTGGCAGTAGGTGTGCAAGTTAAAAAACCTAGCTTCTCTGCCGGTCAGCTGCCATTGCCCAGTCTTGGCCTTCCCTTTTGTCACAGCCTGGTGCCACTGACCTTCTGGGTTCCACACCTCAATACAGATGTATAACCTACACATCTAAGACCCGTGCAACTATTTAATTTTCAATTAATTTCATTTCCAAAGTTTATTTTGCGCATATGATGCATGGCCAAAACCTCCTTGAGACCTTGACAAGTCTACTCTGTGTTCCTGAGAGCTGCCGAGTACTTGTTCTGCATGCAATGCAAGACTGAGTTTAACCTGCCAGATTAGCTGTGGCTTTAGCTGTCTTACCATCCAACCCAATCTTTTTTGTATTTGTATGTTCACTACATGATTCCAAAAAGTCAAGAGTTACAGAGAATAAACTAGCATAAGGATTTCCCCACAGACTGTAAAGGAAATTAGGAACAGTATCTGATAATAACTTTGCATGTCTCATTCCTGAACTGCGTCACAGTAAATGAGAAAATTTAGCTGTAAAGCCAGAGGGGGAGTGTAGGAGGGAGCAGGAAACACAGGAGGATGTTAATGATTCCATTCCATTCCATTCCTGTTTTGCATTTTGTTATGCCCCTCAGTTGTACTTTCGTCTCCAGGTCAGTGCTGTGTATGCCTAATGCAACCTAGCAAATATGCTTCATGGGTGTCACATAGCATGATGTATGGGGATCTGAAGTCACAAGGGGGACAGATGTTTAGATGCAGATCAGTAGTGGATGAAATGAAAAACTGACAGCGATTAGTATTTCCCCACTTAAAATGACCATCTCATGGAGCATCTTGATTGCTTAGAAACCTCAGATGTCATATTATAAGGCATTCAAACACTGGAAACATACTCGATATGTTCTCTAAAAGTCACATTAAAATCTTACAATATTAGGAACACCTCTGAGTGCTGGTAACGGTGTAGGGTTTGTTCTTTTAGTATAGAGTTTTAACAATAGAAACATTTATACCTTGCAATTTTCCTTTTTTTTTTTTTTTTTGCAACCTTGCCAACCTTGCCAACAGTATTTTTGCAATGTTGTTTCTTTTCTTCTCATGCATCATTTGTCCATTCTTGGGCAATAAAATCTACTTACTGGAGAAAACAGGTAATTAGCTATCTACATAAATTGCCCTGTGTCTACATCATTAATGTGTTTGGATGTTTTAATTGATTGCATTCTCAACTGTTTTGGATGGCTTAAATGCCAGCTAATGCAATCCAATTAAGCCTCCTAATAAACCTGACTGATGAACTGCAATATAATCACACATCAAGTAGAGATGTAGAGGGAAATGCCACAGAACTGACAGTTTAGAACAGACTGTGTCATTTTGAACAACCCAAATCACTTCTCAACAGGGAAACTTCTAATTGACTATAACTGGTGGTGGATTTGGTATCCAAGACCTGATTCAACACACCTTTTAAGCACACACTTAAGCCAATTCCTATCCACAAAACATTTTTCACAGAATCATGGAACAGTCCAGGTTGGAAGGGACCTCAAAAGATCATCTGAGCCAACCTCTCATGGGAAAGAGAGCCTAGATGAGATTATCTAGTCCCCTGTCCAACTGCATCTTGAAAACCTCCAGTGATAGGGACTCTACCATGTCCCTGGGGAGGCTGTTCCAGTGATTAATTGTTCTCACTGTAAAAAAAAAAAAAGTCTTTCTTGTATCAAGATGAAACCTTTCCCAGTGCAACTTGCACCCATTGCCTCTTGTCTTCTCCATGCTGCTCCTTGTGAAGAGAGTGCCTCTGTCCTCTTTGTAGCCGCCCTTTAAGTACTGGAATACCATGATGAGGTGCCCCCGAGCTTTCCCTTCTACAGGCAGAAAGGACCTAACTCCTTCAGTCTTTCCTCATGGGGCAGGTTCTCCAGCCCTTCGATCATCGTGGCCCTCCTCTGGACCTTCTCCGGCCTGTCTGCGTAAGTCTGTTACTGACTGAGGTTCCTCTCAAGAGCTTCCCCTAAAACTGTCCTCTCCGTTCTGTAACATTTGCTAAAATTTATTGCCGTTTCTGAAATTATTTATTTTCTAGACTTTTCAAACTCATAGGGACATCAATTTATTCAATTCATAGACATCTAAAAAGTTTATTTAACAAATACGTAAAGTGATAAGAGTCCTAGAGGTAAGATTAGGAGTTTTACTTTAAGCTAAGCTAAACTAAGTAGTAATTTTACTGGAAAACTGCCTTTTAATAGTCTGTGATCAGTCACCTGAGTACCAACTGTAGACTTAAGGTTTCTCAAGTTGATTGTATTGCTATTATTTTTGGTATATTACACACAAATAGTAATGCACATAAGACCTTATTAATGAAGGCTCTAATTCTACAAACACCAGATCACTCATATTTCCAGAGATTCTCATACTATAGGCATTGCAATAGGGGCCAAAATTTTTTTAAAATGCAGCAGAGAAATAAACCAGACAAGGTGAGAGAGAAGAAATTAACAGTAAATACTATGGACACTTTCTAAAAATAATCTAGCATTTCTTTTAATTTTGAAAAGCCTAAGCCCTTTTACGTAAAAGAATGAGTTAAAAACATGTGTAGACTAAAGCAATAAAGAAACTCAGTGTTGTCAGCTTATCCCGGAGAAGGTAGCAACTTGATCATTATCTCTAGGTAGCAAAAATGCAAAGGAAATTTTAGGCGATATGGGGGCCTCTTAAAAAAAAACATTATTCAAAGAAATCTAGATGAGGCAGCTGGAAGTTAAATAAACTCATACTGGAATATGATGCAAACTTCCAATAGTGCCCTGCAAGCAACTTACTTAAAGATGGTGTAGTGTCTTTATGTCAGCTCTGGAGGTCTTTTTCTAAGTCCAAACAGAGGTTATAGATTTAATGGAGTAATCTGCGTGAAATTCTCTGCTCTGTTCTGCCAGATGCCAAACAAGACATAATAGCTCCTCTGGCATCAATGTCTATTAATCTAATCTTGACTTTGATTCTCTGTGTGACTTTCTTTCATCTGTAAAATGGGGATAATACTCTATTTCAGATGCTTGTCAGCATCTCTTTGTTCTGGGTACAAAGTGCTTTGAAGATTACATTATTTTTACATTTTACATTATTGTAAAAGAGCTGCGGGTTGTCACCAAACCCTTTCCCCAGTCAGCGATGCTGGTAAAGGCCACCCCTCTGTTCTGTGTCTGATACCCGCCTGTTTATTTGTACAACTGTCTCTGGCGCAAGTAAAGGCAGAGCCTCAGCCCTCAGTGGGAACAAGAGCATCCTGGGCACCCCACAGCATGCGCCCACTGGTACAGATTTTGTGTTTACTTTGTTGACAATAGCAAGGGTTAAGAAACAATTAAAAAACCATTTAGATACCTTCCTATAAGGGTTAAGAAACAATTAAAAAACCATTTAGATACCTTCCTACAGGCATGACACTGCCTAAGTTTTAGCCCCAGCGTCTTTGCTGTACATTGGAATCCACATGCCACTTAGGCCCCCTGTACTGCACGCAGAGTTGGCCGCTTCTGAGGGTAAACCATGTGCCAACCAACTCGTACCCAATGGGAAACTCTAACCACCGAGGTGCATCCAGAATCTAAATCCTTTTCTAGTGGGCAGTCAGGTACCCCTCTGCATCTCCAGAGCCAGCGTCCATTCCTAACGAAAGGCACCTCCAGCAGCTCCTACGTGAAGGAACTGACCAGACCTCTCTACCTTCTTTCATCCTGCAGCTCCTGATGCTGGCACAACCACTTTCCACACAACCACCAATTGTTCATTCAGGATGCAAGTTCAGTACCTCTTCAGGCTGAATGATGCGGCCCTTCTAGCTTCCATGACTGTGTCCTAACTGTCAGCGGGCATGCAAGAAAGAGGTAAGGTATGGGTGAAAAGGGGAAGTTTGCTAAAAGTTAAGCATATTTATAAGCATTTTGATAATTCAGGACTTCATACCATGGACAGTCTTGCCAAAACCAAGCGTAACAATTTATTGAAGAGGACTGGGCTGGTTTGGCCTTCTATGTTCAATTAAATGATATGTGCCTGGTGTTTAAATGCATATGACTATGGTTATATACTCTAAATTTTTCAACTGGTCTGAATATCTTTCCTTGGAAAATGGAACTATCTTCTGTCATTTGTAAGATATAAACAGTACATTTAATGGATATCACAGCTGAAATTTGAATGTGCTCTGTAGCCAAAAATAATTTCAAGTAAAATATCTTAAATTCATTTTTTTTGTAATCCATCTTCCCATACAGCAAAATAATGCAAAAATATACCCTTTAAGTCACGTGCACATAATTTTAAAACATTGTGCCATTAAAAATATAATTGCAATATTCATCACTGTACTGAAATTAAGCGTATGGAAAATGAGACACTGCCTTCCAGAAGTCTTCCTGCCATAGTTTCTTGAAAAATCTCTTGGGAAAGAAGTAAAGCATGTCACGTAAAATGAGAACTTTCCTAAGAACGAATTACTATAATAGAAGAAACTTTTCTAAATGCTAACAAGCTAGGAAATCATCTTGTCCACTTAAGGACAGCATTGCTCGTGCCTGCTGCACAATCTCTTTTCCAGTCTAGATAGAAAATCAACCGATTTCAAATATGGTGGAAAGGGTTAATGCTCCCTGCTAAGTCCCTGAGCACAGCATTTGATTCATTGGGCATTCTGAGCCACCTGTGTGCGAGCGAATGTACCAGGGAAAGAGAGAGGGAGATTTAGGCACAGTACTTTGCAAGACCATTATTGGGGAGAGCCTGTCAAAGAGATCAATGCTGATAATACGAATAAGCATTTGTTTCTGACTGCCAGAAAATGTAAACATTCCAATTACATCCCAGAAACTACACAAGCCACTGACCTCTGCAGCTGAAAAACATTCTCCACAAGACAGAGGTAAGACAACATCACATTTTTACCTGCTTCTCCGTGCAAAGTGCATGCATTTAGAAATTCATTGCAGAAATCATTGCATACCTTTTATACATAACACCACTGAAGTCTGATATTTTTTTCTTCTTCTGATGTTCAAAAGATCATTATCTCTACAGGGAGGGTGAGTGAAGAGTTTTGAAACATCATCTAAACTTCCAGGTTTTCCCAATTCTAATCTGTTTCAGGTGTGCATCTACTAGGACTTATTTACACTACACACATCTGGTAGCCAGCCAGCTATAAGAAGATATTTGAGTACTGATTTTTTTTTTTTTTAATGCTAGTTGACAGATGACAGGGTTACACTGTCTCTCAAAGACAAGCCCGTTATTTTGGGGGACAATGGGTTATCCTCTGTAGTCGGCATCCCTGCTACAATAAATCAAAGGGTAGCATCCAGCCATTGTCCTGGAGTCATTCATTGTGCTGATTTACTGGGGACTAGGCTGTTTGGTTGTTTGCTTTTTTAACGTCACCCTATAGCTTCAGATTGTCTTCTGTATTTAAGGTAAATGTGTACGCTAGACTCATTTCTATCACCGTTTCTTAAGTACTCCTTTCACTCTTGAGAAAGCAACGGCTTGGACTGAGGAGGCTGAGGTTAATGAAGACATTTACTAACATTCGACAGTACTGGAATAGTGCATACTGTTTTGGTTACTAAACAAAACTAGTGATGTTGATAGTAAATCTGACAATTTTAGACATGCATTATAAATCGTGGTTCAGGTGAGTTTTCCTTTTGAGATTAATTCATACACACAGAAGAAATATATCTTTGTATCTGTGTAACCTGAACATTGAAACCCGGGTCGCAACCCAGATTAGCTATCTTTCCAGACTTGTGGTTCTTTATTGTACAAAAGACAAAGAGGTAGGCAACAAAAGAGTTTTTAAGCAGTCTCTTCAGAGAGTTTTGAAGCTACTTCTCCATACCCCTGCCTCTCACACACACCCACAGGAGGTGGTAATTTGTAATCTGCACTAAAGAAGAAATGCGAAATATTTCACATGCAAGTGATTTCAGATCTGGTATTGCACTTCTACCGGGATATGGGGAGAGATACAGTTGCTGGATAAAACTGACTGAAAGGAAAAAAAAATGAAGCTTTCACACGTTTAAAAAAATCCACTCTTAACTGACCCATCTGTTCCGAGTATGAAATACTTGTTATCCATCAGTAGCAGAATCCAAAGCAATAGAATCAAAGTGAAATGCAAAGCTGCAATGCAAGGTAGCATAAGCGTGTGCTTTGCCTATTAACACATTCATTTACATTCTTGATTGTGCCCTCATTAGAACTAAGGTGTCACCCGGTCCTAAAACTCTCGTAAGTTAAATAGAACACAATATCCCATATTGCTGTGTATTCCTCTATTGAAAGAGGAAAGGGCTCGGAAAGAAGTCAGAAAGGCAAAAAGCAGACACGTAGGAAAAAAAGTATGAATTTCCTTGGTAAACCACTTGTCTTTGTGTTCTCACCTATGGATGACTTTTCAAAACAAGCTGCTTTTGCTGCTTGTTATCAGAGACACGGAAAATATCTTTCCATAGAGCAATTCTTGTTGAATTACTAATAGAAGAAAACTGTCCATCCAACACACATCACAGAATTTTTGCTTCCTAGATTTTGCAGTGTCCTTCTTTTTGCATGTGTGAGTCAAAAATCCCTGTCTATGTATGGTGTTTGTATATATGCATACATTATAGAATTGGGACATGAAACAGAGAAGTTTTCCAGCTAATCAGTTCTCATTTCTAAAGCCAGACTCAAAACATATGATCAACAAGTACAAAAGCAACACCCTTTCTGCAGGATTTGTGCTGAATTTTCAGAGACATTATTGCATGATGAAGTGCAGGGTCCTCTCCAGTCCTTCCTTGGAAGCTGCATCTGCATTATGTCGGTTTGACAATAGTGCTGCTGCATCAAAACAGAGATAGCTCTTCACGCTTCCCCGTGCCAGCAGTACCCAGAACAGAAGGTTTGGTCATTCTGGGGAAATAAATTTAGAGAAAAGTTGCACATCATAGCCACATCACGCTCCACTAGGAGCTGCAGTGAATTCTTGTGGAATGTCACATTGCAAGTAGTGGCCAAAGCCAGCCCATTAGAGTCCTTCAAAAGCCTCTGCATTAACCACCTTGTACAGAAGTGATGTCATGACAGAAGCTGCACGCCCACACCACTCAAAAGGCTTTGGATGACTGCCTAAAAATCAAGATTTATATATGACTTTTGGATGGGCAAATTATTCAGGGCAAAGTACAAAACCCTGGCATCCAGAGGTACGTGATTTTCTCTCACATCTTAGTATGGATCAGTTTATAAGGAGACACAAAGTGTAACAGATAGAGATGGGTACCATTGTTTCCATGGTAACAATACTCGAGACACATCATACTACGGATGACGTCAGCGCCACGTCCTCTTTGGTTGTGACTGCTTTAGGACACCGAGTTGTTTATACATTTCATGTAGCTGTTTAATACCTGCAGGAGAGCTCCAGAGCACTGGCTGGGAAATAACTGCCCTATTGTTCACGCAGTCCCTGATTTTCTTGGGGCGTACAGAGAGCAGCAACCATTACGACACCTATTCAGATGACGCAGCACATTCGATTACATCAATAGCACATTCGATTACATCAATACTAAACACAGCAAATTGTCTTAGTACAACCTGAATAAGTTGTTGGGAGAAGGTCATGGTCAGCACTGAGGAAAGACTGTGCAAAACCTCAGGATGGCAGGGAGCTTAAATTAGGTAATATATTCTCATGTAATCCTAGCACAGGGTTTTTGAGGTACACATCACTGATGGTAAAACAAACATATGCAGAGAAAAAAAAAATGCACAACCCTTCACAATTTTTATCTTTAGAATCAATTGAAGAGTTGAAGATCAATTTGACATCGTAGGCAACTAAGACAGAGCAACCAAACTTCTGAGAAAGGTAGTAGTATTGTTGAATACTATCTTCTCCCAGCGCAGCGTCCCAGGTATAGCCATGGTTACTCCAGATTCTCCAAGGGAAATATGAAATATTTCACAGCCCTGAATCACGTACAGTCTCCCAGGCAAGTGAGGCACCGGCTCGACTATTTGCTGTTCAGGGCTGGAGATCTGTGACCATAAATTCCTCCCAGACTTGAGAAATTTCCCAAGAAAAGCATTGCATAGAAACTCCAGACCAGCTCCCTCTCTCTATACCAGAACTGCAATAGTTCCGTGCGGTTTGGGAGGCCTTATGCCTGAGGAAGCACCTCTTTAGTAAATAGTCATAGGTGGGGTCTTAAAGTTCACCGTAAAAACATCCTCAAAGGAGGCGGTCATCCAGGTTGGCTACTCAAGCCCCACCCCTCCAGGATCCCAGTGTAGAAATCTATGATTTGAGGCTTTTTAAAAACTGCAGCCCTGCCATTGCAAGCTCTTTACAAATCCGAACTCCAGTAACAGAAGAACCTCCTTTAGTTACAAAGCAAGCAAAACGGGAAAAATCCTTTCAAAGTAGCCCAATACAAACAGCAAACACCTCATTGCTTCGTATGTTTTGCATCTACATTGCTTTGGGGAAAGAGCATGTTTTCCAATAACTGAAAACCCTTACTGTTTCTCAATTTCTGGAAGAAGAAATCCCCAGATCAGTGTTCTCCTTCACATAATTGTAAATAGAGAGAACACTTCCTAAGCTGATTTGTAAAATAAAGGTCTAATGGATTGTGGACTAGACCAGCAGAGGAAAGACTAGTACGTGAAAACTTCTGCAGGCAGCGACTGCCATTGTAACTTTGGCAAGTCACAACGCTTTCCTGTGCTTCAGTTTCCGCGTTAGGATATAAAGCAACTGAACTTCTTTTAGCAATTTCTGGTTGAAATGCACTGCAGAAAGAAAAGTTTTATGAATAATTTAGTTGACTGTGAGATTTAGGAAAAAAAAAAAACCAAAACAAAACCAAAAAAAACCACTTCCACTTGGCATCATCAGATCTCCTTTGCCATAAAGGCTACAAGGTGATACCGAGACTCTGTCAGAAACCAAAATAGGTCTTTCCCCTTAGAAGCAACGAACAGAACAGGGACCTCCCTGCGCTGGTGGAGAACTGTCAAAATGATGGATTACTCTATTTCAGTGACCACACAAAGTTGCTCAAGACAATCAAAATTAATGATTCTGCAAATACGTCCTTTACAGTTGCTGGTCCTTCTCATACAGAAGAGGAGCACTTTTTTTTTTTTTTTAGTTTCTTCCAGCACAGCAATTTAAATACTTGTTACCAGATTTCAGATTTCCCATCACAAAGAGAAACAGCTAATACAAACAAGATACATCATTCTTAAATCAAAATCATACTGTCTAGTATTGCTATCTCTGTGTCTATCAACGTGTATTTTATAGCTCATGTCTCCCTCTCAAACTCTCAGCACAAACCAGAAACATATCATGTCACAAGATCCTCTCACACCCGTAAAAGTCCTTTACAAAATATTCAAGTCTTCCCACCCTCAGCATGTCCATACTAAGGGCATAATTCTGCTCTCACATACATAATTACAGCTCCCTTGACTGCCTTTAATATTAGCTCTGCTTGCCCCTCCTTAGGGAGGGAATTTGCCAATAGATGCATCAAGTACAAGAAAAAAATATTTCCTTCTGAGTTAAAAGGTACGAAAGGATTCTCTTCAGGAACATCCACGTCAAATTTTCCCAGTGTATTTCATCAGCAAAAGTGCCGAGTGGTTCATCTCACCGATACCTTGAGAACAACGACCCATTTCAGCTTCTTTAGGTCCAGCGCATGGGATTTTGTTATCTGCTTTCTGTATATTCTGTATAATTTAATTGTCTGAAAGCACACACTGATGGGATGTTCATTAGTTGCAACAATTGCTCTAAGCCTACAGGCCGTTCCCCTTGTCTTCAGAGCCTGTGTTGGCACTGTCAGGCACATCCCATTGCCTTCCAGTTGGCTTGGTTATACTTGCCTGGAAAAGACAATGCATATATACCCAAGACACTTATATGCTGTGTTTGCCAGTTAGTCAAAATTTGAATCTTAAGAGGATAAAAACAACTTTACCCAATAGAAAATGGTATGAATAGTCAGGGACTTCCTTTACTTCTCTGCAACTGGAAACTTCTGGACGACTGCTTTGGGTTGTGCACTGCTATGCTCACCCAGATGCTGACAGTGTAAAAACACAGGTAAAAAAAAAAATTTAAAATAGGACCTGAAGGAACATGATAAACTTACTAATCCGTTTTCTCCCTTTTCTGACATTCTCTAACCCAAACAGGCTCAGCACTACCTAAACCATGTCCCTGATACCTGCCTGAGAGGTGACAACGGAAGTATTTTCACTACAAATACTAAGCAGTATATTTCAGAGCTAAACTGCAAGAGTAAAAGAAATACAAAATATTTGCCACTACTGACTTTCCAGTCTGATGTTCAAATCGGCCTAACATAACCTTTAGAAAATGCAAGCCAATGCCATTGCTACACCCAAAGTTCCTTGTACTTCCTATTGGAAACAGTACACCTTTTCCTCAGCTCTACAAGGAAGCAAAGCCATTACAGATACAGGAAAAGATTCTTGATATAGTTCCCACTTCCTCACAAAATTTAAAAAAAAAAAAAAAAAAAAAAAAGTATTTTCTTTATGGTTAGGTTAATGCTTTTTGAGGGAAGCTATGAATTTTCTGAGGACATAAGAGAGATCTACATTCTTGGTGCTCATGTATGACCTCAATTAAGTCGCTTTGGGCCACGCTCAAATCATTGATTACAGATGCTACTTAGGGCTTTGTAAGTCCTTTGGCTCTCGATTCTACGGGGGGCCAGGGTCCGCACCCTGAGTAGCAGGCAGTCCGAATCACTCGTAGCACTGAGCGATGAGGCCCCGCCAGTCACGATGGCTACAACAGGCATGCAGAGAAAGCAGTAGGAATAACGCCCTCAGATTCTTGGCATCTTGATTCCCCACCTGTGAAATGGGCAAAAGAACACCCTTCCATATCTTATAGCCACGTTACCACGTTACTACAGGATTAACTACGTTAAATCCTGTGAGGCGCTTGTCTGTTGCAGTATTATGGACCTTAACTGGGTAGACCTTCCTTCGAGCAAGCTACAATGTAAGGTACCAATAAAACTGTTCAGCAATAAGGAAGATTCACATACACAGGAAACTAATCTTTTGTTAGATGTGGAACTTGGTGCAAACAGAAATAAGAGCTCACTTAACTCATCGTTAAATGTATAGCTTTGTCCTTATAAGCAACCTTCCCTTCTGTAGCTAGTTTTCACATATGGACACCCAGGATCTGCAAGTGCATTGGTTTCTTTCAGATCTTTGTGTTCTTATACTCCTCTTCAGACGGTGGGATGAGAATAGCTGCCTTCACACTTGACAGAAGCCTAAGATAACATGACTCTGAAAAAAAAAAAGGCAAATTCTCATAGGGGTTTTGAGGCAGAGCACTGACTAGCAGAGGAGGCTTAGACTCCTGGCAGAAGAAACTGGCATTCATTGTTTCCTACCCCATTCACGGAAACAGGTCTGCGTTCACATTCTTGGAACATTCTGCGTGTACGTTCCCAGTAAACAGGGCTGCTGCAAAGAAATCCCTGCTCTGCCCTCAGCACCTCCTCCTGAATACACACAAAACTTGGAGTGCTGGTGAAGCACGCAGGTCGAGAGAGGTACCAACCCAAAAATTTATATAGTGTGAACTTTGGCAGCGAGTTACACTAGCTCAATAAAGCAGTTTGCGGGTCTGTGTGTGTGTAAAACCACCAACCTGCTTCTCCCTCATTCCAAAGTCAGTTCTGGAAAAGAATAAAATAAAACCCGAGGGAAATCACATGCATATCCTGCCCTTGCTTTACTCTCTTTCCCAGTTGTTACCAGATGGATTTCCAAGCAGCAGCATAAAAGAATTCTGTGCGTAGCCTGCAACAATCTATACATTGGTGTGTTTTCAAACAAGAAGCTGCTCCCGTACATCGCACCCAAAAGCCGCCAGCCCTCTCGGAGCCAGAGGGTTTCAATAGGTTTGCACCTCTCTGACTTCACGCTCCTCCTGTGAGCGCAGCAGCCAAATAACCTGGCGGCAGATCGCCGGAAAGCCAGAGGAAACTTCGGAGAAGCTGCAGCAGAGCGGAGCTGGTGCTGCTTGCAGGCTGGGAGTGCGCAGCCCTGGCTGGTGCTGTCATGCAGCCCCTCCTCCTGCTGCTCAGGAGCATTTGCCTGGAGCTGGGAACTGCACAGGCTGAGCTGGAAGTTTGAGGATGGCTCTGAGAAGACTGAGAAGCCGGAGGTCACAAACTCCTGCAGACCTGGCAGCTGACTCGTCTTCTAGGAGCCTTCTACTTCCCAAACCCTTCATCTGTGCTAAGGACGGAGCAGGCGCAGCTCAAAGGCACTCGCACCTGGAAGGATCTCTCTTTGGATTCTACGGCTGTTAACAGAGCTCTGCAGACCGACTCGTATCCACCGAGGAAAAAGAGGAAAATTCTTTGAAACAGCAAGACGCTTTCGAAGTGGGGAGTGGAAGGAGGCAGTTTTTCCCCTCCTTCCCTGCTTGGGAGAAAGGAGTTGCCCAACCTGGCCGTGAGACTTTCCCATACTTCCCCAAAGCGGGCTCCTGAAGTTATGACGCTGCACCACGGAGAGCCCAGGCTAGCGTAGTCCAGAACAGCCCCCGGCAGCGCACCCCGAGCGCGGCCAATCTGGTAGGCACAGGAGATGGAGAATGAGGTTGGCAAATCTGTGGACAATCAAATGGACAAATACATGTAATAATTTGGAAGTTTTCTTTATCTTTGCTTTTATTCTGCTTCCTTTTTCTCCCTGATTTGTCATGCATTTATCCCTATATTGATTTAGCTGTGCTGTTAATTCTTTTTTACCCTCCCCTCCTCGATTTAGAGTTACAATAATGGGGAAATCAGAAAGTCAAATGGATATTGTGGAAAAATCAACAAAATCTGGGAAGAAATCCTGGAGCTTTGTGGCAATCGGTCTGGCTGTCTTGCTGCTCCTCATGACTTGTGCAGTGGTCGCCCTGGTGATCCTGTATGCCAGCAGCAGAGGTAAGGAACCTGTGAATAATTCTGCTCTTCCCTCTGCAAACAACATACAAGTCTTTTTGCAGAGCTAAATGAAAACAAAAATACAGGGAGACGGGGAGGTCACCTCTGTGAGGGACTTGGCTATCTCTGCCTTGTTCCAAGCTTATGCACAGAAAGGATTATATTGGATTTTATTTCATTTTTAAATTATGTGATGTAAGATTCTACGTTTTTAATTAATGCTATGCCTTTTATTGAATTCAGCAGTGTTTTGACAAAGGTAAGACAAATGTTGCCCTATTTTAGAGGGGAAGGTGTGCATTTGTGTGTAAAGCTTGACATTTCCTTATTTTATAGAAGCCTGAGTCAAGATTCATTATTGCCAGGAGTTATAAAGCAACAGCTGCTTAGCAGATCTAAAGGGGAGATTGCTTATTACAATGTGAAAGCTTTTTTTTTTTAAAAAAGAGATGGCAGCATGCTGCTGAGGAAAGGGAGACTTTTTTTAGTATTACATCAGGCAATTCGATCTCTCGGTGAGATTTGGTTCAGAGACTTTCATGCAAATGTCATGCCAGGAACCTGACAGTGAGGCATATTACCCTGAGGTGCTTTGCCTAAATGTGTTAACTGCAGAGCATGCTTACTCTCAAAACTAAGTTTTTCCACTAGCACACCAAATGCAAAGTCCTATTTAAAAATTCTGTGAAGCAATCAAGGTGATTGGTAGCAGCACCTGCCTCCTGTTTGTCATTTCCATGAATGCCTCTGGGATCCAGCGCTTCGCTAAAACACGAGAGAATACAACCAAGAAGTATGAGTAGCAAAGCTGAAGCAAGGCATTGTTTTCTCCTTACATTGTCTCTGCATCCCCTGCCTGCAGTGAACTGCTTTCCTCAGCACTTGTAAGTACAACGCTGCACAATTCTGAGTAATAATTCATGAGAGAAGCCTTTTTATTGTTTACTCCTTCTGCCACCAGCAATTGAATGTTACCAGCATTTGTTCCAGTGTTAGATGAAGTCTCTGAGTATTTGGTATTCATGATATTCATCAGAAAGTTACTTATATTTATTCTATTAGCTCAGGAGACAGAAGGAAAAATGTTCCCCAGAGCTAGGTCCTAGGGTAGGAGTTTCTGTATCAAAATATTCTGTATCAAAATATTCTGCATCAAAATAAGGCTTTGAGCTATGCAGAAATTTGTTGCTTGCATGCATAAGGCTTTGAGAAATCTGCTCTACATCTTGCTGCTTGGGTTCAGGCAAATCAGACTTCAGGTATTAATAATATTTGCCCAAATGTTGGTATCTCATCCAAAGCCATGGGAGGAGCCTGTGCGTTGTAAAGCAAGTGCTAACTATTACTTTTTTTTTTTTGACGAAAGGCTTATCTGTGAGAAAGCAGTTCCAAAATCTAAATATTTTGCAGGCTCGTATCGTCAGTTAAACTTTCATTGGAAACGTTTCCCCGATTCAGACATTCCTGAGCAAACTCTGAGCGCAAAGCGATTGCAGAGCCGATAGCTGCTCGTCCCGTGCAGCGTGCAGCTCCTCCCGGCTGCTTTCTCATGCCTTAGAGGAGTGTTTGCAGCACTGCCCTACAGTCAGCTTCTCCCCCTCGCAGGTTACATGTAAGCGTGCATAGCTGAACTACTGCAACAGGAGACACCAAGATGTAGTCACGCCCTAGGGTAGCCACGAGCTTTAGGCGATTCACAGGTAGGAACTGAGCAGCGGGAGCTTTAGTCTACACCATCTTTTAGATGAGCGCCTAGATGCACTATTTGCATCTAACGCTGAGAAAGCAAGAGCTCCTCAGTGCAACCAGTGAATGTTCCTGCAGAACAGGAACATTGAAAAGTTTTGTCCAAATACTCCACTTGGTTCTGTTTTGATGTTACATCTAAGCCCATACCCAATGCTCAGGCAAAAGGCTGAAGTCTCTCAGACTTACCAAGTAAAAAGCACGTATTGCTTAAAGCTGTGTAACATAAATATAAATCCTACACAGCAACAGGAAAAAAAAAATGTGGCTGAGCGGCGTTCTTGTGATAGAACCGAGAATATTACCCTTGGGATTCTTTTATTTCTAATTTCACTCAAATGTTAATTTTGAAATCTGTATGGGGCGGTAGATTGTTTACTAAGAGCAGCTTCAGATTCACCGCTTCATCTTTGTACATCCTTTATCAGAATGACACTACCCAGACAGGCTTCTAGAAAATAATTCTGTTTAGCTAACGGAAAATTAAAAGGATTACCTGGGACAGGCCTTACGTTCTCTCTTTTTTTATATATGAAGGTATATATAGGCTTTGTGGTCCAGGGAGAGGGAGTATATTTTTGTTCTGCTTGTATATAGCTTGCAGAAGAGCACTATGGTGCATGAAATTGGCCTCTGGTTATAGCAATAATGCCTGTAATACATGTTAATACTGACTGCGATTTTCATCTATATACCCAGACAAAATGCCCACTGAAGCTCTCACAGCAATGCAGTTACATAGTTCTAGAAGCAGTTTGGGGATTTTTGACATCCAAAGAAGTTTTCATACCCATAAAACCTTGTCTAAATAAGCTAAAAGAAAATATAGTAAGAATAGCAGAGTAATATTTGGGTGATCATAGAAAGGGAAGCAGACAGAGCTGAAGTCATTCGTTTTTGAATACACCATGCTCTCAATCTTTCCATCACACCCACACATACATCTTTGCAGCCTTTTCACAGCTCTCTCTCAGCTATGTTCTACAAATATTTACTAAACTCCAAATCTCGTCACTTGTTGGAAAGGTTACAATCTGAAGAACATTGCAACACTTACGGTAGCATCAAGTCACAGTCAGTGACTTCTCCAGACAACTTTGTTACAAACAACTTCCATTCTCACC
This sequence comes from Mycteria americana, assembly GCF_035582795.1. Lineage (NCBI taxonomy): Eukaryota > Metazoa > Chordata > Aves > Ciconiiformes > Ciconiidae > Mycteria > Mycteria americana. The sequence continues at coordinate 9,864,546 of NC_134382.1, read as the reverse complement.
TAATTGCTGGTCCTGACTGCTCAAAAGTCACGTTATTCGTTTAATTGATATTTTATTCACTTCCTGGCTTCCAAGTTAGTAGGGTTTCTCACAAGGAAGGTTCGCAGATGATTTTTTTTTTGCGTCTGCATCCCCACAGGTTGTCACTACTCACATCAGTTACAGAGGCTGTTACAAAGCTGGAGGGCACGCTTACGCTCTGCCCTTTTAGGCAGGCTACCAACAAATAACCAAAGAGAAATACAACACCTGGACTAAGCAGCACCTTGTTTCTGGGAGTGGATTTCAAAAAGCCATGTTATGCCCCCGCATTTCCTACGCCGTGAATGCCATTAACGTGCACTTGAAGAATAGATTCGCAAGGACCTGCTGACTAGGGGCAATATCTGAACTGGTCACTGGCACGCTAAGAAAAGGATCTGGCTTGTCTCCTAGGCTGATGCCTAGTCATTCTTTGACTTCGTGAATGTTCATTAATGAGGCATCTATTCAAAGGAAGTGGAGAATTTAAAGAAGTGGCAGCTAACACAAAAGTCATGATGAAATGACATTTGGGTGGCAAGACTCCTCTCAATTCTACTCAGATGGAACTACATGAACGTAAAGTGTGAATGTGAAGTGACAGGCCATACAGGGCTGCAAAAGTGGGCAAACACTCAGTTTACTGATTCTCTCAAGAAATTCTGTCTCAGCCATGCTTACAGATAAACTATAGGTAAGAAATCTTAAGAAAGGTGGAATAAAAACCAAACACTTGTGTTATGGAGTCCATTTGAAGACACTGACATTGGGTATAGACAGCCGTCTCAGAGGACGAAAAGCTAAATTTGGCAATTACGTTATTTGCTGCAAACAATTCACTGTTACAACAGTAACAAAGGCAGTCTGCAGTGCTGACAGCACTTCTGCAGCTGAGATATGTGTCAGAAATAGATAAGGTGCTGAAAGGTAAAGCTCACACTTGACTGCCTGATGACAACTGTGGATCTAATTGTTCCAATGTGTGCCATCCCCAGCCATCTGCGGTCTTCAAAACGCACAGTGGGAAAACACTAAACACAAACTGTGTGCTTCAGAGACTGTACAGAATGATTCGCTTCGCTTTTGTTGTCTAAAAAGGAACTTCAATAAGGCTGTGAAAAGCAACTTGTATTTTAACAAATTGTCATTCAAAAGATGCACTGCTGCAGAGCACTACAGTGCTCTCCAGATCTCAGAAGTTACTCTTACGTCCTGCTGCTGATCAGTAAATGCAGTACTGTTCAGTGGCTTCTTGTAAAGTCAAATTAAGACAATAGAATTCTCTACAGTGTATCCAGTAGGGTCTGAAGCATGTCCCAGCTCTGCCATTTTTCAGGTGAGCAGTTGACCTCTGAAGTAGTGTCTAGAGTGCTTATTTCCCCTCATTTTCTTCCATCTGGAGTAGTCCCACAGCTAAGGTCATTTTATTTAGCTTCATTAAAGCTTACCTTCCCTTACAAATTCTCTGATGGTGCTCTGTCAGACTGAAAGTGAGGAAAGTCTTCAGTCTGCAGAGGGTTCAATGGTTCTTTTCTACTTACAAGACTATCAACAGAGCAAGAGCATGACTTTCTTAATGAAGTAAATGCAAGGGTAATACTGCAGAGGTCCTGAATTTTGAGAGCCATGAAGGAACTTAGTACTGCACAAAGTAGTTCCCGCGATGAAATCTTTCTGGCCCATTTCTGTTCTTTTGACATCCCTCTTTGATAGTTTTAAAAGGTATACCCAAGGAAGGGTAGCTCAGAAGAAAGAGGTGGGAAAATGGAGTGATTAATTTTAAAAGAGAAAAAAAATGTTGTAAGAAGCTAGATCCTAGATGAACCTGGCTGTGGGAGAAGACAAGTGGGAGGTAAGGTTTGATAGGAAGAAACAAGCATTGCTTCCCCACAAACCCTTCCACTGATGTGTTTACTTTCTATGCAGCAGGGGGAACATGGGATTCAGAGCGGAACAACCTGTGCCAGTGTTCCTCTCCTACAAATCACTATCTTCATGCCTTACATTATTGTCGAACATGAGCCCAGGTCCCACTCCTGACTTTACGTTCAGAAATTTCCCATCACATCCGTCTAAACCCTGCTAGAAATGTGTTTTGTTTCAACTTTTAGGCTTCGTGGCTTCGTAGAACATTAACCTGAGTTCTCCCTCCCATGTCTGTACTTGCAGCAGTCTTTGTCCATGGATGTCAAAGGAGAAGTCTCTGTGTCATTATAGCTCAATCTGTCAGCAATATTTAACCAGGGAGGAAAAATAAATATATAGAGAAATACCTATATTTATCCTGAAAACTTGGGCCAGTTTTTAGCAAAGTAGTTTGAGAAAATGAAGTGCACAGAGTTGTCTAGCTGAGACCTTAGAAGGTGCATTTTACATTTGTTTCTAGTTATTTGAAGTTCAAGAGGTGCAGTAGACAGAGCCTCAGTCAAGTGAGCAAAGACCCAACAAATATATTGCGACGTAAACCAGGGCAGTGTTGCTCATATCTCATACAGAGTCAGGTTGGCTTGGTTCTTTGTCAGGAACGGTACTGAGGCATAAAAGAGATAATTGATAGAAAAACAAAGGAGCCACTTTTAGAAGTAAACTGAGAGCCCCTCCCCAGCCATTTCTAATCATCTGGTTTTGTGGCAGAGTGTCAGAGCCCTGAGTGTGCAACCAAGGTTTCAAAACAGATTTGGTTTCCCTGCTTATACAGCTCCATTACATCTTCACAATCACAAGGCCTTTTTTGAATGTGGGCAGTTAGAATCTTGTTGAAAGCAGTTGGGTTCTGGAAACTGAAGTTAGACATTGTCAGGTTATATTAAAGAGAGAAGCTTTGATTTTTAAAAAAAAAAAAAAAAAGAGCAGCTTCATTTGAGTCCTGCCAGGTCCCTGAGAAACGATGAGAGAAATACAGCATACTTGTAGTGCAGTTACCTCTTTCTCACCTTACCCACTGCTATTTCTCCTTGATGGAAAATTTCCATATGCCTTTGAACTACTAGTTTCTTTTCCCCAAAAGGATTTTTTTTTTTTTGTCTTGGAAATACCCTGGGCTTTTAGTTTTTGGTTGGTTGGTTGTTTTTTTAAATTATTAGAGAGTTTAGGAAACTCCAAAAATTGGGCTTAGCTTCATCCAGTACAAAAAAAAAACCCAACCAAAAAAAAGCAGCGCTAAACCCTTCTATGTGAAGCTTCACATTGTTACATGTATTTTGCTCATCCCATGTTCAGATTGCTAGACAGTAAACTATAATAAGGCATGCAGTTATTCTAATGCAGATCTACTCCCACGCAGCACGACGGCACTCGGCTGAACCCTGAATGTTACATTCCCAATCACAGTGGGGGCTTTTTATGTTGCTTCCACTGATGAACTTCAAAGCCCGCTTTTCTTCCCTACTGTTTTATTTCTATCTGAATTACTGTAATCTTGTTCGCTCTCATGTAAAACACTTGTTTTCATTGGAAGGATTTTTTTTTTAGTAACTCTTTTCTGCAAACATCCTAGTGTAAGGATCAAAAAAAAGTTTAAAACCATGGCTAATCCTGTTGGAAAGTGAGGGTATCAAGATTTTGTTTTCCAGGGTGGAACCAAGTAGCTGTCTATTTAACAGAAGTAGATACTAAGCTAGTCCACCTTCACAAATGGGAAATTAAAACAGCAAAATTAGTTTTCTTGTGCCCAGCGTCAAGGCCACTCATCAGGCTGGGGCGCTTAGATACCTCCCGTTCCAGTTCTATAGTGAGCAGCACACAAGAGAGTGACATGACCAGCATCACAAACACATTCACTCTAGTATTCAGCGTAAAAAGTTATGTGTTCACGTACAAAGGCTTCGATGTAAGTCTGCAGCAGAACTTATGGCTCTGAATTCACATCGAGACCCTCTAATCACTGCCATCAAACTCATAGCAGCATATTTAGTGGAGAGCACCAAGCAATAAGAGCTAGGGACTGTTCCAGTTTCAGTTTCTGCTCACCGCTGATGCCTTAGGCTTTTTGTGGATCTTCTTCACCGGAAGAATTTCACAAACCAAGACTAAGTGGTCAAAAATAGAAAATTAATAGCCAAGAGTAACGCTTGCCAGCTTCTGCTGGAATGAGCATACAGACCCATTTCCCCGTGTAGAGGCACACATCATTTTCTTCTGTTTTAGAAGTCACAGCAAAATGCTTCTGCTAAGGTTTCATCGCCTGTGCTCCCCCTCAAATTCCTTGTCACATCACTCCTTCTCTGCAGGCTGAAACTAGCAAGTCGTGAAGGTCCCCAGAATTCCTAAGTCTGATTACTTTCAGACTGCTGAGGAAAGTGAGCAATAGGACTGAGCCAAGGTCTTAATGGAAAAATATTCATATTTTCCTAGAGAGGCGTCTCACGTCACAACTGCCCCGGCTGACACTGGCACACCCATTAGCTCGTAGCACGGTTTGTACGACACTCAGATCTGCTACTTGGAGTACTGAGATGCATTGAGATGACCGATAACGACTTCACTGGACTTTTCCAGGCTGATCTCAAAGGCAGAATGCAGACTTGAACATAGGTCCACAGTCTCCTTCGTTATACGCTATTTCAGCCCTAAACGTTACTGATTAGGGAGCAACCTCTCTGCTGAACAGCGAGGAGTAACCTTAAAGGGCACATCGGAAATTTTGACCAGACGCAGGTCTGTTGCCTTCTTCCACCCCCCTCACCCTACCCCCTCACCCCCCCTTAGAGAAATAAAAATAATTTCTTTTCTTAAAGGTGCTCTTTGACTCAAAGCAGCGTGAAAGCGTTAATCCAGCTACGGACTTTTTGCCTCCTGTTGAAACCTCTCGGTCACAGTGACTTTGAAGATTGTGAAAGAGCTCAGATGCTCAAAGCATCTTAGTATATTGTCTAGAAAGGGATCTCATCCTTTCAGTATGTGTCAGAAAGACTGTGGAGACAGTTAGCGGGTAAAAAAACTGGTCGTCTTCTCCTTCCAGGAGAGTTAAAACTCACTGTCAATACTGCTTCCAATAAATTTTCCTCATAAATCTGCAGATAAGAGATTTCTTCACAGTTGTCATTTGGTATATTTTACTGGCACTAATATTCACTCACTTGCTCTAAAACTAACAGAGCTGTCACTACGGCTGGGCTGCTGGCATGTGACATTGGCAGCAATTTCTTTCCAAAACAACTAATTCTGTCTGCTTTCTCGTTCCTCTCCCTGCAGGCACTCGCTATGGCACCAATTCAGGCAACACATGCACCACACCTGGATGTGTTACAGCAGGTAATTGCTACTATGAATGGTTATTGCAGAGGTGATGTTTTATATGTTGCTACTTCTACCGAACCTGAATAAACAACAGTTCGGGCTTTAAGACTGAAGAAGTTGAAAAGGAATTAAATTCCCCCTTGGGCTAGATACACATTGCTGTTACTGTCAAAGGCAGCAAGTACAGCTGTCCTCAATGCAGTTCCATGTGCAAACACTGAGCAAAAAAAACCCTATTCTTCTCCATTGTATACTTCGTTTGTCACCAGGAGTATCATTCATAAGGAAGCAGTAGAATTGCCAGTGTGGTCAACAGTTCTCTGGCTCTGGGCCGAGCCACTAGGATGTGGATTGACCACCACGGTCGGTATCTATGAAGTGTCATAAGAATCCCCTTAGACCGAATTTTCTCTCAAAGAGAATGCATTCTACACATGGGGCTATTCACCTTCTTATTTTTGGCATCTGCTTGTACACCTCAGGAGAGGCAAGACCCCACCACAGATGTTCCCAGCTGCCCCGGGAACGCTGCCTTCACAGGCAGGTGCTGAAGCCAGGGCCCCAGGCGCAGCAGCGGGCAGCACGCTCGTGCCTGTAAGGCACCGTGCTCTGGGAGAATTACTCTGCCATTTAGAGCCTCCCTCTGTAAAGCAGTGCGAATGTCTGCTGTCAGATGCTTCCTTGCACGTTTAAGCAGAAAATGGGATCCTTTGAGTCTTAATACATGAGAATGAGTCTTATCCACTCTAAGCAGCATAAGCAAGGTGCCTTCTTACCAAGCAGCTTCTTGACAGTCTTTGGTAGTCCCAGAGATTACTGGGCAGTCTGTGGAATTCAACTCTCCAATTTTGATACCTAGCTGCTAGAATAATTCAGAATATGGACCCAACAGCTGACCCTTGCAAGGATTTCTACCAGTATGCCTGTGGGGGCTGGCTGAACCGGCATGTTATCCCAGAAACTAGCTCCAGATACAGCATTTTTGACATCCTGAGAGATGAGCTGGAGATCATCCTAAAAGGTAGGAAAGAGGCTACCTCTGTCCTTGGTTATGCACTTGTGTTTAGTTTCAGATGTTATTTACTGCATGTTATGTAGAGAAATAAACTTCCAGAGAAGTGTTGATTGTGATTTTTTTTCTCTGGTCCTTTAATCTCTACATCTCTTACTACACCCATTTTGTGGGAACATCCTGTTCCCACTGAAAATTAGCCATAGGTGGTTTGGTACTAACTTCAAAAGGAGCAGGACAAGCTGTATGCATGTCCTCCTTCCTGACACTTTTTCCATTAATAGCTCCTTTAAAGAGCACTCTAGTTTCACAGTAATTGAAGCATACAGTAACAAGTATTTATCATAGTCCTGAATTCTCAGTGATTTCTATGAAAAGATCAAAGCTCTCCAGGGCAAAAATCTCACTGCAACCATTCCTTCCCCAGGTGTGCTGGAGACTTCAGATCAAGGGGACAGAGAAGCATTTCAGAAAGCTAAAATACTTTACAAGTCATGCATGAATGAGAGTGAGTCTCTTCTTGTTCCATTGATTCTCTTGTTCAGTACCAAATGTACAAAAGTACCAATGTACTTTTAAGCAAAAGTCCAGTCGATATCTATCTAATCTGCATGGCCTTGCCTGGAAAGCTAATCTCCAGATGAATGAAGATGCCTTAGTACGTCATTAAGGCTTAATATACACGTTCTGGGATATAGAAAGGCTGGATGTCTGTTACCTACCTCTGGTATCAAGGCAAAGCCTTCCCTTCCGAAGGCAAAAATGTGTCCCGTTTCAGCCTTTCCAAACCCATTCAGTCAAAATCGGTACTGAAGTCAACAGAAGTATTTTCATTACTTTTCTGAAGACTAATGTAGGAGACAGATGATTTCATGGTATCTCTTATTTTCTGCTATGACAAATTCAGTTTCAGATTTAAACTGTTAGGCCCATTACCTATTTGTCTTCATTATTTTTCTATGAAAACAATATAGTATTTGTTTTTCCTCTCTCAGGTCTTATAGAGCAACGAGATTCATTGCCTCTGCTAGAGGCCTTAACGATGGTTGGAGATTGGCCAGTGGCTTCTGCAGACTGGAATAAGACCAAAGGTAATGCTGTGCGGAAGAGTTCAGCAGTGTTACGTCAGAATTATTCACTGCACTAAAGAGACTACTGTCATTGAATTAGATCCTCTGTTTTAACTTTTTCTTCATAAACTAAAGTCAAGGCATCATACATATTTAGCACATAGTGATCTGTATAAATAAGAGTATAAATTTAATACCCGTATTATAAGATCTCATTCATGAACAGTGTACATTTTAAGACAGTTAAGAAACCTAAAGGACCAACATGAATAACAAAAACAAAAGCAATAGAACCAATATAGCTGTGTTCAAATGCTTGCATATTGATTAGGGTTTAGAGCATAACTGCCTAACTAGGCGAGGTCATGGTGATTTATACTATGCATAGGCAGTTTTATAAATAAATAAATATATATATATATAATTACTGATTACTTTATATCACTGAGACAGATAAGGCCAGTAAGACCAGTCTAGCAATTTCTAGCCACTATGGGAATGTCCTGTACAAATATTCTTACATCCTGTCCAGTCTGGTTCTAAACAATTTCAGCAATAAGCTTGCAAACTGTACAACTTAATCAGTCCTGATACATACTGATAAATTATGTATGTCTTCCCTTTTACCTCCCAGAGCCAAATTGGAGCATGGAAGAAAAACTCTCCATAATGAACTCCCAATTTAACAAACGTGTCCTCATTGACATGTTTGTATGGAATGATGACCGGGATTCCAGCAGACACATCATTTATGTAAGAAAAAGTTGCAGGGAATTATTCATATGCCAGAATTATACTGGATAGTTATTTACAGTGCATACAGATTAGCTTTCCATAAGTCAATGGGTATGCACAATACTGGCAAAATGTATGCAACAGTTCTGTACCCCAAGAGGTAGATCTGTCTCAAAGTCCTATTGGGAAGCATTTTGTGGTAGCATAATTTTTGTTTCAGTTAAATAAATAAAAATCAATGGACCTTTGCTGAGTTACAGCATTTAAGGGTTGTAAATTCTCGTGACTTGCAAAATGATGGTGAGGTTTAATATGGTGAGGTAGCAGGAAACCACGTTTTTAAAACATGTAAATAATATTTCAGAGTTTGTTCATGTATGCTTATGCATGAAGTCTAGTCCTCAAGTCAAGCAACTTCTTTTCTAAGTTGCTTGAATTTATTCTTAGATCTCAATGGTTACCAAAAGATTTTGCTTAATAACCCACACTAAGTATCATCTAGAAATCCAGAGGCAAAAGTTGTACTTCCCAGTTCCTAGAAAGGTAAAGTTCTTCAATTGTTTGGTAAGGGTCTACTATTGTCGTTCCAACACTGAAAGGATGGCACATGCAGCATTCCGTGGTGCCTTTCAAGGATACCGTTGGACAACACCAGTTCCCGTTCATCACTAACTAAAGAAATGTATGATTTCCTTCAGATTGACCAGCCAAGTTTAGGAATGCCATCCAGGGATTACTACTTTAATGGGGGCAACTATCAAAGAGTAAGTATTCCTTGTAATTTATTTACTACGTGCTACTAAAACAACTTTATTACTTATCCCTGTGTTTTGGAAAACTCAAATGTATGAAACCTTCGTGTCACGTAACAATCAGAATTAGACTGTGACATTCATTGCTACATTTTTTCCTCATTATGCCAAAACTTAGTGAAGTTTACAAAAGGACTGAATAGCTGTATAAATATCAAGCCTCCCCAGAACCGGCCAATTCATACAGATGAGAAGGTTGTGGGAAAATAAATTATCATGGTTTATAGCTTAAAACAGTCTCTAATTTTGAAGGATAGGTTCACATTATCAGTGCAGGTTATCCTGGATTCACTTATATCTTCTTCTAAAGCCACTGATTCTGGATACTATTTTACAAGATACTGGAAAGATGGATTATAGATAAAGGAGAAGAATTGTCATACTGGATCATATTTGAACACACAATACCCCAAAATACATTTTGTTGAGCACCGAAGTATTCAGAATTTTTCACGTGTTCATTCAGGGGAAAAAAGTTAAAAAAATAAAGAAGGTTTACATGGAGCAGCAAAAGCTGTATCAATGGAACAGATACTCAGCTAGTAAGAACCTGCTGCCACTTACCCCCCTCTTTCCCCAAAATTACATGAGAATTGTGAGAGATTATTTTCTAGCTGCCTTTCTCTGCCAGTGCTCAGAGCACAAATGTGAGAGTTTCTGTAAATACAGAGAAAGCTGTTGCAAACATAGCCAGATAATTTATCAGTTTCCAAGATGAAAATACTGCTTCAGTACATTTTATCTTCCTCAATTATGTCACACTAACAAAGAGTATTTGCAGCCTAACATCAAACTAATTTTCCTAACACGAATGGAAGGGAATACAGAGAGACAACAATCAGCATTTTAGACTCTTTTGTCTAGTGGTTGTAAAGGCAGATGAAAACATCAGCGAGACTGGTTTTCTTCTTACTTCAATATATTTGACTATATTCTCATATATAATATAGTCTAAAATATAGCCCTGTGAAGTTTTTATGGGATTGTTTCCACACCTTCTGGACACCTTTATAAACTACCAATTTCTGTTAATCTGTCTCATGATGCAAACCAATCTCCACGGAGTCACGTTGGGAAGTGCAGATAGCTACTGGAACTAGGATTCTATTCTGCAAGTTTCATCTATGTAGTGGCAGTTACAGTAGAAAAGAGGGATATTTATGCATCGTTGCATGAAAGTCAGACTTAGATTGACTTGTAGGAGGTAGAAAAGCAGGTACAGTACATAGATGATCCTAAATTAGCAAAAGAAAACCAGTACTGCTTAATACAGTTTTAATTTGAAGCTACAAAGAAGAAGGGCTAAGGCTGTGTTTTTAACCTTAATGAATAAGAAGGAGACACAACCCCTTTTTATTTGCTATTTAACAGCTCACTTCCCACAGACAATGAACCAAACTCTGATGACCCAAACTCCCCCTGTGCTTAGTCCAGCATCTTTTGGCAAAGCTCATACTGAGGCCTGTGGGAGTCTGGCCTGATTAAGGCCTCAGCATTCAGCCTAAAAACACAAATCATCATCATGTAAGTGCCCAGACTCAATTTCACAACAGTTACTGTATTTATCTGGTTTCCAAGGTCTATGGAGGAAGAAAAGTATGCAAGAAGATGAGGTAGTATTAAGGTTTCCTGCATCAGAGATCAGTACTCCCTCAGCAGCCAAATATCTTTTCAAGGTCCATTCTGAGACACAAATCACAGCCATACCTTCCTGCCAGAAATAAAGCAAAGGTATCACCGAGAACCATCCGAGACAGAACTTTTCTTTCAGACAGTAGAAGCAGAGAGTTTACAAGACTTACAGTATTACTTTCGGAGAACTTAAATCTTCCATGTTTACCCTGGTATTTTGGCTAGTAGGGATCACTATTCCCATAGCATAACTCAAAGCACAGAACTTTCTCTTTGCTCAAGTAGTAATTCTAACCCAGAACGCCAGAGTTGGATTGCACAGGGAAGCAGAAAGTGTTGCTTTCGCTATGTATTTTGAGACTGGCAACCGCACTGTAAGGTACTCCGGGATGAACTGAGGTCCTAGGCACTGCAGTAGCATCTATTATAGTAGAAAAAAAGACGAGAATAATGGAGTGAGGAGGGTTGCATTGGAGACAAGGGCAGAGGCTGTGACCCCTGGGCCAAACTTCTTCACAGCACACTGTAAAGCTAAAATAACAAAAAAGAATGGTTTGCTGAATAAGAAGTGATAGACAGCAAATCTTTTCTTCACAATTGTCCTGGTTTCACCTGGGATAGAGTTAATTTTCTTCCTAGTAGCTGGTAGAGTGCTGTGTTTTGGATTTAGTAGGATAATAACGTTGATAGCAACCACTAAAACATCACTGTGTTAAGTAGTGCTTACACTGGTCAAGGACTTTCCAGCTTCCCCTGCTCTGCTGGGTGCAGAAGAAGCCGGGAGGGGGCACAGCCAGGACAGCTGACCCCAACTGCCCAAAGGGCTATTCCATACCATAGGGCGTCGTGCTCAGTATAGAAACTGGGGGAGTTGGCCGGGGGCAGCGACCGCTGTGCAGGGATGGGATGGGCATCAGTCAGTGGGTGGTGAGCAATTGCATTGTGCACCACTTGTTTTGTGCATTCTTTTATCATTATTATTATTATTTTCTCCTTCTCTGCTGTGCTATGAAACTGTCTTTATCTCAGCCCCCAGGTTTTACTTTTTTCCCCCCCAATTCTCTCCCCCATCCCACTGGGGGGAGGTCGAGCGAGCAGCTGTGTGGTGCGTAGTTGCTGACTGGGGTTAAACCACAACAACAATGCTACACATGTGTTCTGTTTCTTGTGTGCAGGTGAGAGAAGCTTACCTGCAGTTCATGATCACCATTGCCAAAATGATCCGGGAAGACAAGAATATGTCTAAAGATGATTCCTTTGTCCAAGAGGAAATGGCAAAGGTTATGGAGCTTGAAACAGAGATTGCAAATGTGAGTACAGAAATCAAGAACTTCTCAGGATGTTGGGGGGGGCAAGGGGTGAGGGGGAGAGTCTCTTGCTCTTTTGTGCAGCAGTTTTCAACACAGCAGAAAACTCACGGCCTAGAATAAAGCAGAGGGAAGAAGCCTTCTTGTGCCCTCAGCAGCCCAGAAATCAGAGCCTCTGTGTGTATAATTATGCCTAGTGTGTACACTGCTGCTGTGTCTGCTCTAGTCCTAGCCATATTTATTTTTGGAAGTCTCCTAAAGCAGGATAATCTATCTTCTGCTAAACATACACTATGATAACACCAGGGCTAGCTCCCTTGCATCCTTCGAAGTCTATAGCACACTAAAAGTCTCTAAGAGCTTAGTCTTCCATTCTAAAGAGGATAGGGGGAACCGCTTGGCTCAACATATTACGGAAACATTATTGAATTGGGAGGCCTGGGTTCCTGTACCGAAATCTAGAAAGCAGCACTGGACACCATCAAATGACCTTTCTTTTCCAAAATAAACTGTTTTATTGGCATGTTATTTGAGTGTGTATATGTGCACGTGCATGCATGCAATTTCAGCCGTTGACACTTGTGTCAGTTGATTCTAGTAATAACCTTGTGAATGTCTTCAGGCAACTACCCCAGCAGAAGAAAGGCATGATGTAACCTTGTTGTACAACAAAATGACCTTAAAAGAGCTACAGGAAAAGTTTGCATTGAACGTAAGTGTTTAATGAGCAGTCTAATACTTTCAGCTTCCTCTTATTAGCGTGCCAATTGGTACAGTAAAGGTTTGTGAATTTATCAGTGATGCAACAGAAAGACATATAAAATCATTCCCATTCTTAATCTTGTCTTCAGAGTCTCTTAAAAAGCATTTTTCTACCAAACAACACTACAGCTACATTGAATCCCATGGACTGTACAAAGTCCAGACAGTTACTGAGACACTTAAACACCTGGCATTGGTACATGTCTTTCTGTCTGCCTAGGAATTTAACTGGACCTTCTTCATCCAAGGTGTCATGTCTTCAGTAAGTGTTCAGGTTGACCCAGAAGAAGAGGTGGTTGTATATGGCATGCCCTATCTGCAAGAGCTGAAAGCAATTATCTCAAAGTACTCAGCAAGGTAAAGAAACTGGAGAATATCCAAGACAAAAGTTACAGAAGTATGGTGGAAATGTAAATTATTGGGCCCACTTGCTAGTTCTGCCAGAGCTTCTCTGAGAAAAGTGACACCACTTCACTGTAAAACATGGGAAATGTCTTCTAAGGTCCTAGGCTCCCAAAGTACTGTTGTACTGGGCATCTCACCTGCTCACATGTTAGAAAAGGTTAAATAGGAAGAAAAAATGTAACATTTTTTAGCTCGTTACATTCTAGAAGGGAAAAAGTAATAAATTAATCCCTGAACAGATACGGCAGTGCACTCCTCAGTCTGGATGCCTCTACAGTTAGCCAGCCTGTTAAATAAGAACAGTCACCTGTAGATGCTATGAAACCGATGACTGGCACCAATCAGTCGCTTTCTTATCTCCATTCAAAATTAAGATCCCCCTCTGACTGTCTGGAATAGTGTTGCTTTTTACAGGGGATTAAACTCAGCTTTGCTTTCCCACACAGCACCATCCAGAACTACCTCATTTGGCGATTGGTAATTGATCGAGTCAGCAGCTTGAGTCGGCGTTTCAAGGATGCTCGGGCCAGCTACAGGAAGGTATTTCCTCTCTTCCGACAGAGACCATAGAGCAGAGTACTGGAAGAGAGTCCCACAGTCACCAGAACAAGTCCTTGTCAATACAGTGATATCATGTCACGTAATCCCCAAACAAATCTAAGAACAGCAATCACAACAATGGAAGCCTTTGTCATAGGTTAACCCCCTCTTTAGGCAGCCACAGGTTAACCCCCTCTTTAGGCAGTCATTTAGAAGCGAGATGCGTAGGCAGAATTAATCCTGTGGGGTCCTGTGTTGCAGGCGCTTTATGGGACAACACTGGAAGAAGCCCGCTGGAGGGAGTGCGTGAGCTACGTCAACAACAACATGGAGAACGCAGTGGGAGCGATGTACGTCAGGGAGACATTTGCTGGTGAGAGCAAGAGGATGGTATGTAGTTTACCCTTCATACTACTGTACATCCACAATGTCTACAGTGCCCATTCCCCTCCATCTGATGTCCCAACCTATTTTGCCTGTTAAAGATATCCATCAGCCAAGAGTCAGAAGGCATAAGAACTCATTTATGATGCTCTTTTAAATGCCAAGTACCATGTTTTAGAGCATAGAATCTGGGGACATCATCTTTCAGTAGGAAGCTTTTCACCCCTCCTTAGCTGTGCCTGGGAAAAATAGCATGTAAATGACTAATTTCTTACTGCCTCTCTTTTAGGTCCGAGACTTAATAGATAAGATTCGTGAAGTGTTCATTGAGACTTTAGATGAGTTACAGTGGATGGATGAGGCATCTAAAGAGAAAGCTCGTGAGAAGGTCAGAGATAAGAAGGAACTTCCGTATTCTGTCATGAATATGAAATCTTTGACATTTTGTAGCATTACTATTCCCAGTTCCTCTACAATTGAGAGGAAAAAAACCTTTGATGTTCACTATCCTGTTATCCATTATCCTGTTACATTGTCTTTTTCTTTTTAATCCTTTGTTAGCTCACATACATTTTTATTTCCTTTAATGAATCTTGTGAACCATGTTATAAATGGGGAGAGAAGATGGCACCCAATGCATCAACCAGAATGACAACTGAATACAATGCAGTCCCCCAAAGAAAACTTTTTAAACTTTTCATTGACTTTAGGACCATCAGCACTGTTCCAATAGCAAAGGGGGGGTGGGGGGTGGGGGGGGGGAGGTACTAAATGAGGGTTAAACCCAATCCCTGTCAGATGGTGCTGCAGGGTCTGCAAGTCTGCCATAGTGGCTGGACACCAGGAGATGAGGGGAAGATTGTATGTTCCATACCAAAAAAAAAAGTCTCACTAGGCAATAGGGTGCATTTGAACAAAGTCTTTAAATATTTGCATCCAGTTTCTCACAAACAGGTAGACAATAGCAATAAAGAATTTGAACATGAATTCAATTATATTTATTGAAACTTAAAAAACCAAACCACCAGAAAACTCCCACAATTAAGAGGAAACATTAAACTTTTTTCTTCTAGGCAATGGCAATTAAAGAACAAATTGGCTATCCAGATTATATTTTGGAAGATCAGAATGAAAAACTAGACCAGGAATACGCCAATGTAAGTATGCCGTGCATATCTCAATAAGTACCTCAATATAGAAGCCTACACTTATTTCTTGCGACTTGGAATACTTATACCTGTGCAACTGCCATTTCCAGGTGACCAGACAGCATACAAACTTGATTGTGTTGAACATTTTATAAATAAATGCATGCAAAGAGCTAACAATTAAGTGATACCTTGCAATCAAAACATTTTTTAGAAGATAAATCCAGTGGCATGAGAAATTCCTCTTTCTTACTAATAGCTTACTAATATACTTGGATATCTGTTTCTTTAGTTAAACTTCAGTGAACACAATTACTTTGAAAACATTCTGGAAAACCTGAGAGCTGGAGCCCAAAAGAGCTTGAAAAAGCTTCGAGAGAGAGTTGACCAAGATATGTAAGTTTCCAGACCGCATGCTACAGACACAATCTAAATTCTGAAATAATGGTTATCGTGTTTAAGTCATATGCTGTGGATAGCTGAGAATGCTCATGTCCAAGATCTTCTAAGTTATTTTCTGGAATTAGACAGGTAGTTCATTGCCTCTTGTGGTAGGAATTCATGCAGTTCTCTTGGAATCTCTAATCCTTCATCAAGCTGCTTCACATTCAGATACTACATTGAAGCTACTTAACACAAAAGCAGTGACAGATCCTTCTGACAACTCAGCAAGGAGGAGACGAGAGAGGCAATGTCATGGAGCCTCTAAATGTTTATAATCAGAGGGGAAAAGCTTAAAATATTCTGGCCAGAATTCTGTTGGAAATGTGCCCAATCTTGGGGAAGTTGCACACCAGATCTAATTTCTGTCCCATTTCCAGCCGATTACTTCGCACTGCACCTAGTAAAGTATAAGTGTATTTTTCAGGCAGTGCCTGTCATAGGTGCAGGTTTGGCTGCTTTACGATCCCTTCTTTGACTCCATGAATGCATCCTGAGGAAGTCTCAGGTCTTAGCCTGTATTGTCCTAGCTGTTACCTCACAGTTCTCTACTCTTAAGCAAATCCTCAGCTAACGTTAGTCTTAAAACGATCAAAAGTAGCACGTTCATAAGTTGTTACTAACAGCTCCAAGGTGAGCAGCTGGCGTCACTAACCAGTATAAGCATTACTACACAACACCACCAGGACGACTCCTCCAGTCCTTCACGTGCAGTTGAGCTCCTGCCAAGTCCATGACATGGATACATCCCAGAAGCCCTGGCTTGCACGGTCAGCAACAAATGCCTTGGAATGTGACCTGATTTCCAGAGCTATGAGCTAGCCAATCTGAACTTTTAATAGTCCAGTTAGCTGCGTTGGAGGTATCCAGCTCAGGAAGCTGTCTGGCAAAGCTGCTGCTGAATACATTCATGACAGATACACTGTAATGGAAGGCAGAAGTAAGGAAGCCAACACCAACTCGATGTGTCGTTCGCTAGCAACAACATCAAGTAACACGTGATGTTCACAACAAGTACCAACTCGATGTGTTGTTCACAGACACTTAGAAATCTCCAGTGAATTACTGATTAATAATTCACCAAGGGAGTTTTCTGATCAGGCAGCTAAATAACAGAGCATTTTTTCCTGTTTCCTCATTTCTTGAGGAATCAGTCGTGGTGCTCTTCATAGCGAAAATTCTTGCACAGCATTGGTGTCCTTAATCCACAATCACACGCCTGTGTGATGCTGGAAGAGAATGTCTTGAGAGGAAGGAAAGCAGATTCCAATAAGAATTGCAAACACTTCTTCACAAAATGTAAAATAACACAGACTTATTAATAAGCAAGCAAACAAAAACTCTCCAAAGGGAAGCATCAGTCAAATTGTTGCAGAGCCTATTCATTTTTTTCCTATCCCTCTTCCTGTGAAGTGGTTTTAACTCAAAATGTGACCACACAACGCAGACACTTAGTAACCTCCAGTGAATTACTGATTAATCATTCACCAAGGGAGTCTTCTGATCAGTCAGCTAAATAACAGAGCATTTTTTCTGTTCCTCATTTCTTGAGGAATCAGTAGTGGTGCTCTTCATACCAAGAATTCTTGCACAGCATTGGTGCCCTTAATCCACAAACTGTGTTACACATCACTGCTGCCTTTTACAGTCTGTCCACAGAGACGGATGGTAGCCCTTTAGCCAAAATGCCCAATACCTCCTAGAATACAATCATTCTAGGTGTGGTTTAAAGCACATTTGTGGGAACCTTTTCATGGATTCAGGAATTAGGCCACCTTTGCCTGGTAGTTTGATGATATATGAAATACCAATAATTTGCACTTTTTCCATGTTAATGAACTACATCTTTCTAGTGGTGTCTCTCCAGCTGCTTGAAGGGTTTCCCCAAGGAGACATAAAACCACTTGTCACTCCAGATCACTGTTTAATTAAAGTGAAGGAGAGTATATAACTAATGCTGCTGATATTATTAGCTAATCACTGCAATTAAGAAAATTAGCCATTGTTCATAATCATAGCCTTCGGGGTGGGGGGGGATAGTTATTACAAGCTACCTGGCCAGCTCCAAACATTTCATGTCAGGCATGCCAAGGAGAAGCTTATGGACCAAGAACGTGTTTCGACAACAGGCTGGCCTTCAGAGCCAAACTGGTTTGAAAAATTCTCAAGTATCACCTCGAATTCAGAAACAGATTCCTACTCCCTCTCTATGCACGTGTTGCACACAGGTTCGTGGCAATATCAGCAGAACCCATTTCGACCACTTATTCCTGTGCCCAGGCTGCGATGAGCAGTCCTCTCTGTTCTGTTAGTCCAGAACAACCAGCTTCTCACAAGCTGGAAGCTGTAGACCTGTGCCGTATTTCTTAAGCAGGAAGTTTGATTCCATTCCAGAGCAGCCCACCAGTAGTTATGTCAAAATAACAGCAGATACAGCACCTAGGACATCACAAGATACTATAAGGACAAGAGATGTGGCAAGAAGAGTATCTTAGGCTGATGCTGCTGAATACTTATCATGAGTTCATGGTTTCAGACTGTTATTGCATGGTCCATTAGAGCAGGGTGACTAGAAGTGTATGTCAGAGGTAGAAGAGAAGGGGAGGAGAAAGAGAAATACAAATAATAACTTTATCAAGTTACTGGAGAGAGTTTCCAGAAGTAGCCTACTTAAAAATTACTTCTCAAAGTTAACACTCATTATCTAAGAAATATTGCAGTCCAAATGCAGACATGTACATATCTGACTGTGATTATTCAGTTTTAATTTTTCAACAGTTTGGTCTTAACTTCCAATTTGAGTAACTGCCTTCTGCTGCTCAAAGTGTCCTCTAAATGCTAATTTTCTTTTGAATGTAAACTCAGTATCTTCTCAAGCTCAGATAGTGTTAAGATGAGCTGGTAAACAGTTACCACGTTCCACCCCAATGTGGCTCTTGGACATTCAAGAGCAAATGCATTTATCACTTTAACTTGGCATTGTTTTGGATGAAAGCTGCCCATAAACGAGACACCAGTTATTTCCTGGTGTTAGTATTTCTTTACAACTGTGTTCAATGGCACCCTTCTTCCCTGCCTCAATCCTTTCCTTATATGCAGCCTGCGGTTTTTTAACAATAATAACTCAATAAAAACAATGTCTAAAAAAAGCATTACTAACTTTGTGTGCAACATTTATTTTTAGATGGATAATTGGAGCTGCAGTGGTCAATGCATTCTATTCCCCCAATCGGAACCAGATAGGTAGGTTTACAACAGTTTTAAACAGCTGCATGGAACTAATTAATCAGGTTTTGCACCATAAGGGTGCAAGTCTGCTCTCCAGAGACAAACCTGCCTGTGCCCTTATGGAAATTCTGGGCAAGGTAGACAAGCTGTTCTTTTCAAGCAGTCATTTTGTTGATGAATATCCACCTCCCCCCCCACACACTTGGCAGGCATAGTTTATATACTGTAATTGGAACAGCCTTATGTTTGAAAGCCTGAGACAGTAACTGCTACTATACGAGTGCCAGCTTCAGAGACCAGAGAATGCTCACAGCGTGTTCTGGGCTGTTTGTACTCACGTTTCCACATTCCAGATAAACATATGGGCAGCACTCCAGTTTGCTATCTGTACAGATGGTACCGAAATGATATTGGTAAGAGGCATACCCGACTGAAGAAACCTGCCTCTGCTTCCAGAATGGCAGATCTGCCACTTTTTGTAGAGTTGCTAGGCTGACTTTTCTTGTTCTTAGCAGAGAAGATGATCTTCAGACTTAAGACACAGTGAACCTCTCTGGCTCCCCGTGCTCCCTGATCTCTGAGCTGGTGCAGGTGGCCAGAAGTTTAGGTTAAGCCTGCAGATGTTGTACTCTTTGCTGAATTCTGAGCACCCCAAACAGGAGAGGAACCAAATTATTTCTACTAAGTAGTGCTTATTCAAATTCCCAGACTGCCAAGAAGATCTGCTATCCAAGTACTGCCAAGTACCATAAGAGGAAAAATCCATGCCTTTTTTTAGACCAGGCAGCAACTGTATCCTGCTCACAGGGCAAAGGCCAGAAATGGAAAACAACTCAACCAACCAACAGTCACAAGGGAAAACTTAGATAATTGCTAAAAGCAGAAACATCCAAAATGCTCAGAATTGAGCCCTCTAGCCTCATCAGAAAGAGCTGTTTTCCATTTTTGTAGCTTCCGCTTACCTCCGTATTGGGGGTAGGGTAAAAGCTGTGACCAGTCCTTGAGCCGTAGCAGGGTCCTCCGTCAGCTTGCTAGTGCATATCCTCTTGGAGCCATACTTGTAGTCAAGCTCAGGCTCCCTGTTGATCCCCAGTGGTTTTATGCTGATCGTAATCAGCTGTGAGCCAGCCTTCCAGGCAGGGAGCTCAGGTCTTAAAGAACACTGCTTCCTCTACGACTTTGCCCTTGTAAGTAATATGGAAGTAACTGGTTTAAGCAACTTGAAGATGAATATGCAAGCCAAAAATCCAAGCATAGCTACCCACAATAGTGTAGATGCCAGTTAAATCCTGTTTCTTCCTGTCTCTAGTTTGAGGAAAATCATTTTCCACGCTACTTTGTTTCCCGCTTCTGTCTTACTGCAGTCTGTCTTATACATTTCTCCCCAAAATTGTACGGATAAAACCTTCTATATAGTCAAAATGGGTTTTGTCTCTAAATGAAATATTTGCTATATAATTTCAGTATCTCCCTTCTTAGAAAGTATCTTATTAGAATGAAGTGCTCGTGGTCTTAATTCTTCTAGAAGTGTATATGCTTTTCATCTTATGTACATGGGATGAGGACTAAATCCCATTGATTCTATATAAGCTTTTGCCAGTAGACCGAAGAAGGACAGACCTCCTTCTGCCCCCCCGCCCCAGACTGGCATCCAAGTGCACTTGGTGGTTTGCAGGAATTACGACTGTGCGTGTTTTACACACCGAGTATTGCTGGTAATCACCATATGATCGCTAACCTTTCTTTAACAAAAATTAAGCAATAAAACATCCATTAGTTCCCCTATAAAATGGCCCTAAAACACAAACTGTACTTCTCTCCAAAAGACAGTTACTAAACATTTTGGTCTTGACTTACTGCAGCATACATTATAGACCAAATTAGGCTGAAGTTGAAATGTAAATGATACTTGGTTCTCAAACAAGGAGATATTGTAGTTGCAGATGTGCTAAATTAAACCTTTATTAACTTGTCATTTTCCATTTATCAAGGGAAACAATTTCACATGAGGAGACATGATGTTCTTTTTAATCATTTTATATATTATGTTCCTTCCCGATCCTCAAACCAAGCAAAAATCTGTCTGCAAAGTATGCAAAAATAAAGCTACCTTACAGTATCTCCCTCTCTCTTCCCCTCTTTGCAGTTTTTCCTGCCGGGATTCTACAGCCCCCCTTCTTCAGCAAACACCAACCACAAGCCCTGAACTTTGGAGGGATCGGGATGGTTATCGGGCATGAAATTACTCATGGGTTTGATGACAATGGTGAGAAAATAACTGAGAAAATACTGTTCTTTCAGTTGCACTCATTGCACTGTAAGAAATCAAAGTTACGCACTGCTGTGACTGAAGTATCCGTGCAGACACGATCACACACCCGTGGAGTCGCTGCCTGGGAGCAATACCGGGCACACTATCAACGTTCTGTTGAACGCTTTGCAGCAAGTGTTTCATGAACTAAGCAGGTCGCACAAGAAGTAAGCAGACGTTAAAAATAAATTGAGTCAACAACAATTCTCAGGAAAAGCTGTTACTTTTACAGCATCGTCAGAATGGAAATACAACGCAAGCAGATACGCTGGCTCCTAAAGTAAAATGAAATCTGTGAACTACATCCTTGGGATACAAGAGCTGTCAGTAGTGTCTTGAAGCCACAGGAGACTTTTTTTTCCCCCAACACGAACATTTGAAATAAATTGACTTTATTATCTTTCTAGAATGCTATGTAAAATAGTTTTGGGCAAAAACTCATTTCTGATACCATAAGCCAGTAATTTCTTATACACGCATTTTCTTCAATGTGGTTTTTTATGCTAATTAAGCTTGTGCACACATTACACATAAGCACACACTATACCCTCAGAAATCTAGATCCATAGCAAATAAAAAGCATGCTCTAGCCAGAGAGCTGGGCACACAAACACCAGAACTGCAACTCCAGCTTTCTCCTGCTGTGGCAAAGTAATTAATTCCCTATTCTGTCTCACGGACACACAGAATAAGCACCTTAGACACCTCAAAGGTGGTGGTAAGCTTTGTTACATGATCTCTGCATAATCCAGTTTGAAATAAACCTAGGCCTTGGTGCTATAACTGAAGTCAGGGCTGCTGACTGAACAGGAAATCACGGGGTAATAGAGAATACAGACAAAAGGACCGCAACTGATCTCGTTCATTCCCTTGTGCCAAAGGAGAATCAACTGTGCCAAAAACCTTTCCGATAAATCTCTGCAGCACAGGCCATCTAAATCAAAGGAGGAAAGAGGGGAGGAAGTGCAGCTCTCGCATTAAAAAGGAACAGGTGCTGCACTGGAAGGGCGGCTGCTCTCACAGACTCTCACTCAAAACTTCCCTTTTTTCTTGGATTTTCGTACAGGTAGAAATTTTGATAAAGATGGAAATATGTTGGACTGGTGGAGCAATTTCTCAGCTATGCATTTCAAGGAGCAGTCTCGTTGCATGGTTTATCAGTATGGGAACTACACGTGGGAGCTGGCTGGAGGACAAAATGTAAGTAAAACCAACCATTTCCACACCACTGGCTTTTTATACAGAAAAATAATGACTGTAAATGGAGCATCTCTACAGACAATAAGCATAAAACCCCACATACTACGGGCTAATTGTTCTGGAACTAAGATACAAGGGTTGTTTCTTGTAAATTAGGGACACTAGCATAGCCTAGAAAACCAGCAGTACCTGTGCACAATTGGGTTAATGGTGAACTGGGCCCACGTGTGCTTTTGCTGCCAGACTCCCCTGCAAAAAACACCTCCTAGGGAGGGAAATCTGTGTTTGCTACTGTATTTGCCACTCCTGGTAGCATACATTCCACCCAGCAGCCCATATTCTGCTCATGTTATATTCATCTATATTCTCTCTATTCTAATCTACAGCTCCTACCCTATTAGTTTTTTTATTTTCATTCTCTCCTTTCTTTGCCCCAGCACAAAGTCACTGCTTCCTTCTGTTCCAGACATGACTGTCTATCTGTGATGTATGACTGTGCTTCGGCTTGTGGCTCTTCGGGTTGCTAATGTTACTGACTCTAGAGTGAATGAATGATTATTCTTTTACAGGTCAGTGGAATAAGCACATTAGGAGAAAATATTGCAGATAATGGAGGAGTCCGACAGGCTTATAAGGTAACTTTCAAATATACTGTGAGTTAACTTCACCCCTGGGATTCAGCAATGGGGTTACCTATTCTGTAATTAAAAAATTTGACAATTAACATGTTATTACCATATTCAAAAACTTAAAGCCTCAATTATGTATCTAGAAGCTTATGTCCCCATAGATCTAATCACAGTGTAGGACTGCTGGCATTCTTGCACCCAGGAGACGACCGCCTAATTCTCCTAGCTATTCTTCCATGTACTACAGTGCTTGATGCCGCATACTTCTGTCTCAGGTAAACAGGGCGATGTTCATAAATAGGCACAGTATTAGCTAGGCAAAAGCTAAAGCACCCTCCATTTTCTAAAGCGCTTAATTCTGAAAATGGCAGCTATAACTTCAAACAGCTTGTCACATGGCAACAGAGCAGTAATTTCTTGGCAACCCAGTTTGGTGATACTATGAAGCAGAGCAACTGTTTTTTCCAAGTTTATTTCTCTCACACTTTTCATCTTTGATCTCAAAAGTGACACGTCAGGTACGACATGAAAAGAATAGATGGAAATACCATCTCTTTCCCAAGAGGGATACAGATCCAAAATACCTGTCTTTAAAAGCCTAGCTCCTTTTGTTGTGTTCTTTATGTGTTTTATAAGCTTTAGGAAAATAACACAGAGAAGTCCCTTCTACCTTGCTGCTATTTATTTTTCAAGCAGCTAGAAAGCAGAATAAAAATGCAAGGATTGATAATCGCAGAACTGCCTGCCCCTTTCCAAGGTAAAAGGTTGCTTCAAGCAGTCAGTTATTTTCAAAACAAGAGAAATGCAGCTGATATTTCGGAGCACTACCTCCGTGCTGTGGCTGAAAAACTATGTTGTCGGGCATGGTTTTACCCGTTACAAACACTAGTGCATATCGCCTTATTTTTCCTGCTCTACCAGGGGAAGTCATCTTCCAGGCTCAGGGAAGTCCAGTATCTTTAATCCTCCAGGTTTACAAACCATCGTTATGAATAGGAACACAGTATTTGTCAGCACAAAGGCTCTTTCCATATGGAGCTCAGGTGTGAGCATGGAATGTTCTTTTCTACGAATAATCCTAACAGATGTCATGGTGAAACTTCTTCTCTCTGGCGTTTTGAATATGGCAACAGTTAAGGGTGTTTATAGAAGAACAGAGATTTCTGAATTTTCAGAAATCTAAACTGACAATTCTGACTCTGAGGGATACCGTTTAGATTAATTATTCCGTTAAAGTGAATATGTACATTGTTCTAAAAGCTATTTCAAATGTGGAAGAGTAGTGTGGTACGACATAAACCGCCTGCATACAGAGTCCTCTGATGTTCTGTGGTGCTGAATGTCTTTTTACCCTCAGCTCTACCTTTTATGTTTGGTGTGCTTTGGGACTATCTCAGAGGTAATAGAACGTTTGAAATTAACCACCATGAGGACACATTAACTTGTCTCCATTATGTCAATATACCTAAAAAAAGAAAATTGGCCAATTAATGTGTAACAATAACAGGTAATGGATTTAACATTGAGCAAGGTTATTATCTGCTATTTTATGAGCAGTTACCTGAAGAGATAAAAATCATCACCAGAGAACTGTGGAGAAGACTTAACGCTTTATTTCCAGATACAAATGCCTATAGAAAAAGTCATGTGAAAGCTGATGATTTTACTTCAAACTGCAGTCAGGGGCATTCAGTCTCCGTAGCATTATTGACTTAATACATATCACCAGCTACACTTAAACACGATATTAGCAGTCACACTTTGTCATGCCTGCTTGCCGAGACACAACGGCAAACTAGTGGTCCACCAGGGTAGTGGCATACCTTTCGCTAAGGCGGTGTGCTGCCACCTTGCTCAAGAAATTCAGAATAGATCTCCAAGTGACTCCATGGAGAACACGCATAGCTTCTTGCAGCGAAGGTCAACTGGCCAACAATAACTACTACTCTAAAACTCCACTTCCATAGACAAGTTTGGTATTTTTTCCTGCTTTATAACAGTTTTCAGTTCAGAGATTACTGTACTTAAGAAGCTGAATGCAAATTACCTTTGTGTTTCATTTTTTTCCTAGAAAAGTCAACAGAGTACTTACGATGACAGCTTTTTCATCGAATTAGCTGTACTACTTGTATTAGATAAAAACTACAAAAATACAGAAGGGAAGACATGTTTGGTTCATATACATTGTGACTAAAATCTCTCACCCCAAAATAACATTCAAAATACCCATCATGCCTGAATAAGCCATCCTCCTGCTTCTCTCAATTGAATCTATGATCATTTCTAGGCCTACTTAAAATGGCTGGAACGGGAAGGGAAGGAGCCAAAGTTGCCTGGGCTGAATCTGTCCCACAAACAGCTTTTCTTCCTCAACTTTGCCCAGGTAAGAACACTTGGATGCAGCCACTACCTGCTGCATGAAAGTATAAATTAGGTGATCCTAAAGGTGAGAGAGAAAAATCAGTCCCCAGCTCTACTTGGGACAGTGATTCACCATTGACTGCTCTCATCAAAACGTCCCCAAGACCTTCTGAAAAGGTGAAAAAGATGGTTTAGTGATTAGGGGAAAGAGTTTTCAGTAACTTTTCTGAGGGCACTACTGCAACCTGCTGGAGTGAGGATACAGAGAAACAGGGCATCTACCAACAAAAGGCACATCAGACAACAACTTACAGGGGACAGCAACTTTCAAGAGCTTGCCATTTCATGTAATATTGGTTCCACTAACATTTATGAGAAAACTCCTTTTGCTTTCGATACAGACAGGGTTTCATCCATTTTTTTAACATGCGCTGGAGAAAACCGAATGCCTGAGAAATAGCAAGCCGGTAGCCCTGAAACAGGAACACATATTCCGATCACAGACGTTGCTACAGATTCCACTTATTTTCCTCTATACCACTTTATTACAGTGCAGAAACAGTAAGTTTGCCGAGTTGAATTTCACCCTTCAGCCTGGATGAGAAACTCCCATATGTTTACACTCCTAGAGTAACAAATATTTAACAGTAGGTCAAATATTTGACAGTAGGCCAACACATGAATAGGTCGTGCCTCAGACTCTCGGACTTCAGCTCATCTGGTTGAGGAATCACATGGGTGAAATCAAGAGCTAGTATATCTATCCCAGAGCATCAGACCTGGATCCAAGAACTTGATAAAACAAAACCTAATTGTGTCTATTCTGCCTCCTCTATAAAATGTACTCCAACTATATTGTAACAAATTGGGATGGCTCTTAGGAAAAACTTTGAAAAACAGCGAGAAGGTCCCCAAACTGAATTCCCTTTAATACTGACCCACTAATGATTAATCCTCCTTGTCTAGGTTTGGTGTGGTTCCTACAGACCAGAATATGCTAGCCAGTCCATAAAGACAGATGTCCACAGCCCTCTGAAATACAGGTGGGTTTTACAAACTGATTTACTATTTGATTACTTACTTGGTTCAACCCATTGCACCAAAACCCATTGCAAAAGGAGGGAGCGGCTCGTTGCCAGCAGCTATATTCTAACAGACAAGATAAATCTAGGCTAACTTTCAGAATTTCTCCCATAGCTTGTAGGACGCTGCTGAAGAGTACATTCCTTTACTTGGCCTGGTAAATTTGCCAGTCTATAGGGAATGGACCAGAACCCACTTACTGTGTGCTCTGTTTGTTCTAGCATTTTCTTCATCCTATTAGCTGTATTTTTCTTGCATAAAGTATCCCATATTCTGAGACTGTAATTGACTCATGAGACTCTAAATCACTTCATGGACGTAGCTTTCTGTTTTCCAGAGCAACAATCTCCATGCGCCGTACCCATGTAAATAAGTTCCTTCTCTTTGTTTAGGGTGATGGGATCTTTGCAGAACTTTGAAGCATTCTCAGAGGTGTTCCACTGTAAAAAAGGCACAGCCATGCATCCTGCAGAGAAATGCAGAGTGTGGTAACCAAAAAGAACACTGGGAGAATGATGCTCTGGTGACACAACGAGCAGTTCTTGCCCATCATGTGCCTGATGTGCTCCCATTCAGTCGCAGCCAAGGCTAACGGTGCAGCTACTGTAGTGAGAATCAAGGAAACGGCAGCACTCAAGCTCTTACAGTCCCACTGGGAAGCACGCAGGTGTCTCGGTGACTGACGGGCTGTGCTGAAAGCCACAGTATGCTCCAGAGCAGAACTGACTGTTTCAAATGACATCCTGACTGTTATTAAGATACCGCATCAGGGTTACAAAGACTAATTCTTAAATAAAAAACAAAACCAACAAACAACTATATTTTTCAGAAAGGAACAATAATTTTAATATGTCTTACAACTACGCCTTCTGAGACTCAGCAAACCTGTTTGAGATGTTTCACTGAACTGGTTTCCAGTCTTCTGATTCAGTTTCTGGTGCACTCTTCCCAAATTCAGGTTAGAGCTAGCTTAAACTCTCGTGCTGTCTGTATACTTGCACTTTGATTACTGCTTTGTTGTAAGAGGTTGCTATGCGTCTTGGTATGTTACAAAGTGAGCTGTATGTTAAGATGCCTGTTGGCTGCCAACTTAATGCAAAGCTGCACTCGAGTTCCTCTGCTCCAAAGAACAACTGAAACGTGACCTTAAAGTGAGGTATTCCTAGATAGAAAGATCGCATTTTTAGGCGTACACATTCTGTTGTTATGGTTAAAATTACAGAGTCCCTCCCTTCAGAGATATATTTAAAATGATGCTTATTCTTGTAGAAAGTGTATAAAATACGTTTTGCCAAATAGCGAACATGTATCCATGGAAACAATTAAGCTGTTTTTAATCCTGTGCCTTTTCATTTTGCCATAGGCTATTTTTCAGTATTTACACTTGAAAATGTAACAACTATTAATTTTTAATAAAAAAAAAAAATCACAGTAGCCAATTCAGCAAGCATTTTACTATAGAGAGTTTTGGGTGGCTTTTCTCAGTAAGCATTCTAATATAATGATAATATTTAAAATTCACTATTAAGTGTTGGCAGTTTAAAATACTCTTTCAGCAAATGCTTTTCTTTCTAGCACAGAAATCACTGGAAAGCAAGACAGTACCTACTAGTGCTTAGCTTATGAAGTGCCAAATCCCACTATTCATTTGCTTCCCAGGTTTCGTTAGCGCACCACTACCAACAGGTTTGATTATCTAAACAGCAGGGGAGGAAATGAAAATCACTGCACAGAAGCAGCTTTGCCAGAAGAGGTGACCCACTGAATTATTCTGGCCACCTGACAATAAGAGCTGGCTAAGTCACTGAATGAAACCCTCCCCATTTTTGCATGAATTTTACCTGCTAAAGCAAAATCAGCCTACAGATAAGTTGCCGCTTTTCCTGTAGCTGAGAATATATAGTTCGATCACATTGTATTTCTATCTTAAAAGTAATCCGGGAAGATAACTTTGTCAGAGAATCAGTGCTACCTCAGGGATCAACCACTCTTCTATGCCCTTCAACGGCTGAGAGTTAAGTACAGAAGGGAGAATGAGTCGTAAGAGGGTTTCGTTGCAAGTTTGTTTATTTAACCTCTTCAAAAGGCTAAGAACAGACTGTTCAGCACCCACCAGTAGAGTTGCCTACTGCAAATAAATATTACACAAAGCATGGAATTTGGCTTTCAACGCAGTTAAAGCATTTAAAATCTAATTCTTTCCTAGGCTGTACCTCAGATGACCATATATACAGAGCTCTTCAAGGGAATGCAACCTGAATTACAGTTTGGGTTTGTGTTTATTTCAGCTATGTCTATTACCTGAGGAGAACTGCACTTGACCGCATTAATTCTAACAAAGATCCTGATTCAAGGCAGATTAAGGGGGAGGAAAGGGTATTTTTTTCAGATGGGAATTGTTGGATCCACATATACAAGTGCCTGGAAACCTTATGATTGACCCACACTAAAAAAACAACCACAAAAAAATGGTGACTAGGAGAGTGCACTAACAAGCTCCGAGAGCCCTTTAAAAAAAAAAAAGTTACAATATTCTACACTAGGATTAAGCTCCCTTTTAAGTGACTTAAAAGCTCTTAAAGGAAACCCGGAGGTACAGAACCTGGCACGTCTGTGTCCTGCTCGCACCTCCGTACAGTTTGAAGTGCTTCAGACGTTAAAACTTCTGGTTCTGCCGAGACACATAATGAGATGTTTCCTTCCTGCTCGACAGTCGGATAAGGTACCGTGTGCTCCTGGTACTTCACCTCAGAGCTGGATTAGTTTAGAATACAACCCCCCCCCCAAATTCACAGCCGGGTTACTACACTTGATGCTTGTCCGTTTTGGTAAGTTCCAGTTCTCTCTGATACTGAACACCAAAACCTTTTGAAGTCAGACTTAATAACACTACTAAAACACGACAGAAGCAATTTCGTATAATATCATAGTAAATCATCTATACGACTTAAAGATTAACAAAGAGGATACAAGTTAAAGCTAGTTAGGAGATAACACAGACTTTGTAAAACACAGATGGACAGTAACTAATTTAGACATTAATCATGGTTCCACTCAAACTATGACTAACCATGAGCTTTTGGCTCCACCCAGGACGAGAACCACGTAGTTAGATTACAGATGTAGCGGATTGGTGAGATTCCGATGTCCTAAAAGGCTTCATGCCAATTATATTATTTTCTGCCTACCATCGTTAGAGAGGTAAGAGGCCAATATATCGTGATCTGGTGAGAATTATGAAGCCCAAGTTCTGCGTAACAACAGTGCTTTAAGACGTTTGCAACTGGATGTTGAAGACAAGCCTAATTATGTTCCATTCTGGTTTTCATTCACTTTAAAAGAGCTTTTGCTCTTGAATTAACCAAATGCTCATGTCCCATGCCTTGTTAAAACTGACCCTCATACAGATGAGGTTTGTATTTGCTCTGGGATTGGATTATACATGTAATAGGCTAGGGACTTTATTTTTCTAAATTGCTCTTTATCTGTATAAAAACTGGCATGCTCTACAACCCTCCTTAGTATGAGATTCCGTCCAAGCTTTGTTCTGGCCATTACCTGAGGTTCACCTTTCTCATCACATCTACAACTGATGTTCATAGAAAGATCATTTGACTACTGTTTCCTATTGGAAGGATTTTAATTTGTTTTAACATTAAATGACTGGTTGCAAGACAGTCAAGTGCTCTGATAAATCGGCTTTTGTTATTTAATTATTTGTGTATGGTGGCAGGCAAAATAAACTGTATTTAACTGCATTTTGTCCATTTTCACTTACTCAGATTTTCCATGTCAGATTGCACGCATACAGTAAAGCTAAATTTCACAGTCAGGTAATAAAAACTTTTTCCCTTGTGTAGCTGATATTTTCATGTAGCACTTCCAGTGAGCTAAGCTGGCCAAAGTGCCTTTCTTTCCTCTGTCCTCACATGCCTTTAAAAGCCAGGTGTTTACAGTGCAACGGACTCTCCAAGAAAAGCATCCTGGCCTGAGATGCCTTTAATATTTGCCCCCTAGACATCACAGTAATAGACACCTATTTTCTCAGCTTGTTCTGAGAACAAGGAGTTATCCTAGGGCACCTCAGGGGAGTCCTGCTATGCTGTGAACGTACAATTCCTTTTGCCAGCTTCCGCTCAGAGATTCATCCTAACAGTTAGGTCTAGATTAGCCTGACAATCACAGATTTCATCACAGATTCAGGTAGTTTGCCTGCCATCGTGAAAATGTTTTTATTCTAGGGTTAAGAAGAGTGTGGCATTTTAAATACTACACTGTTCAATAGTTTAACTTGTCTATTAAGTCGCCAGTAACAGTACCTCAGGATAAACTACAACTAGAATTCTTCTTTAGGGACAGAAAAATTAGGTAGCCTACATATTTTGGCAGCAGAATATCAGTAAACAGAAGCAAATTTGAGGAGGAACTTTCTAATGTAAAATCCAAGAGAAAATATACGAAGAGGAAAAAAAAAAAGAAATAACACAAACTATTGATTGCCAATATGAAAAATATGACAAATTCAAGGATATAATCTGGCACAGTATCTTTTACATATAACATTTACTCATATTGGAGTGGTCCAGCTATCGTACAAGACTATTACTGCAAAAATGCAACTTTACTGCAAACAGGGAGTCACAGAACAAAGACAGTCCTTGCCAGCTTCATTTTTGCTTAGATATTTCATGCTCCTGTTTTTTGTTATCAGATGTAAACCTCTTCATTGCACTGTAAGAAACACAGACGTAATTACGGCTGGGGAGCAGGGTATATAGCCCAGTATGTTCCCAACACGCTGGAAAGGTCCCTTGCTCACGGGACAGGTGACACACAAGAACAAAAGCCTGAGATTACAGAAGAGTCAACCAAAGCTGTGACCAGTAATACAGTGCTATTAACTGTTTTAATTGGACTGTAACAGCTACACTATACTACAAATATTACAGTGATATTAACTTAGCATGTACTCTACAGGTAACAGAAATGGTGCTAGGGCTGGTCAGGTTTGCAGATAATCCTTCTCTAAAAGTACAAGTTATTGTTCTTTGTCACCATATTCGTAGGACAGCTTTGGCCTTGAGAATTGCATTCTTTTATATTTGTTCCCTTAAGTCTTAGCAGAAGGACTATGAAACTGTCTGATACTAGATTGCCAGGCAGTCACTGCCTACCCGAGGGAACTCGGGAAAGCGACAACAGCATGTATATGCCAAGCAAGGGAAACAGCACCCAGCCGTGCAGAGGTCAGGTGGAGGAGGTTCACATGGCTGACAATTTAATTACTCTGCAAAATCATTAAGCTCTGGAGATGTGCCATTAGAAGTTCTGGCACATGCAACTGCTAAAGGGATAATTAAAATGTGCCTGGGAGGTTTTATTCCAAGTTATTATTACAGCACATGGAAGTTACTTTATTTTTTTCATGTAAGTTTATTACGCCTCCCACCTGCAGAAGACTCTTTCCATCTGTCACTTCGTGTCTGTGCCAGCACAACCCAAGCGCATAAGCTACAACCTCCCTTTACAGTCCCACATGCGTCCTTCTATTTTATCCCTACTGCATTGACACCTCCCCTCTCCAGTTACAGCCCCCTACATCACCCTCGCTACCAATGACCTTGATGAAACAAGAACAGAGATAAGAGATAGGCTCAAAACAACGAGGAAATCGCACTCCCTATTGACCACTATGTTACTTTTCCATAATCATAAGGTCACAGAAGAAGAGGAGATGTGCTACCACAAGCGAGAAAGAATTCAAGTTGAGGACAGGGGCAGCAGCAGAGTTTCACTGACCTTAACCTATCAGGGAGGGAACATGTACAAAGATATAAACGCAGAGGACTTTCAAATTAAGATCGTGGCTCGTTAAGCAGGGTCTGTTACTGTGCATTTACAGAATCACAGAATCGTATGGGTTGGAAAAGCCCTTTAAGATCCAACCGTAAACCTAACACTGCCAAGCCCACCACTACACCGTGTCCCTAAGCACCTCATCCAAACGGCTTTTAAATACTTAGATCACTTAGTTCACCATGTGGCATTAGGTTCTATCTGACACCTGTGCCATCTGTAAGCTTCCCTTCCATCTACGTTTAATGCAACTGCCAACTCAAGGTTCAGAGCAGAGATGACAATACCTTTCCAGGAAGATCCAGGTCCTGACCAGATGGAGCTTCAAAAACCTTCAGTCTGTCAAGTAAAATTTTCCAGCATGGCTTGTTAGTATCGCGTGGTACGATCAGGCATCCCACTGCCCAGCCATTCTGCTGGACTCTCTGGCGTCTGGCCGTTACCTTGCTGGTGGCAGCAGCTACACGCTCAGTTGGTGAACACCAGTGGTAGTGACAGAACGCAGCTTTACAAACATTCTACGTTCAAGAGCCACTGTTAGTAGTACAGGGAGCATTTGCTGT
This sequence comes from Mycteria americana, assembly GCF_035582795.1. Taxonomy (NCBI): domain Eukaryota; kingdom Metazoa; phylum Chordata; class Aves; order Ciconiiformes; family Ciconiidae; genus Mycteria; species Mycteria americana. The sequence continues at coordinate 9,831,808 of NC_134382.1, read as the reverse complement.
GCTCCTAAGACACTGATTATCATTTATCCCCTGATCAGGTGAGGTTTAAGCTACAACTGGTTTCCCCGTCTCAAATCAGGACAGCCATTTCAGCTACAAGCAACACCTGCCCCTACCTGAGGTTTCAGACTGTCTTCAGCAGCTGGGATGACTTTGCAGTTATTTTCAAAGGAACAGCGTCACCTGGGGAGCCCTGGACAGGACCATCTTTTTCTCCACCTGCACAAGTAAATAACGTATTTAGTGTTAGGTAAGAATGAAACTGTTTGTCCCCAAAACAAGGTCTGTAATATTTTTTAAAGGAATTCCCAACAATCCAGAGCTTTCACTACCGAAACAGGGCTTATGCACTCCAGGAAGGAACAAGATGCATATTCATAACCTGCAGAGCTTTCAGACATGAAGGATTCTCCGCACACATACTGCCCTACCCGACCCAGACAATCTGTCAGACAGCAAGACCGACACACACCCCGTGCTTCTTTTGTCATTTACAGTTGCTTCCAGGCTAAGTTATGTGTAACATATGTCCATACGTGTCAGTCAGAGACTCTGCTGAACAGCCTCCATTTCAGCCCCTCTAACACCCCTCGCCCCAGCCACAAGAGAGCACCTTAATCAGTAACTAAGATAGCGGACAAATACATGTAACCGGACAGAAATTAGCAGATCCTGCAGAAAATACTTTAGCCTAGTGGAAAATTCTGTACCCAGAGATGTTTTGCGGCGGATCTAATTCCATTCTAGACTCGTAGGCAATTAAGCATCAGAGCAGCTTTATGACATACTTAGGAAAAGAAGAAAGATTCAGATGTTTCCCAGAAGGAGAGGAAATGAAGTCTTTCCTTCTCCCATGCTGCCACCTGGTGACAAATCAGGCTCCAACTTCTAAAACAGACCCAAAGACACATCTAAACATTAGCAAGTTTTTTCAGACTCCATCAAATACACACTTGCTGCAGGCATTAAACACACTGCTGCTATGGCAGGCACCCAAAACCACATTTTTTTTAGTTGGTAGGCTGCTGATCCCAGCCTGATGCTGCAGCCCGTCTCTTTACCAGACTCTGCAAAGCTCCCAGATGATCTACAGCGTCTTCTCCCAGCTGCAACTGAAGTCGTAGAAACCAGAAGTTCCTACCCAGGCCCAACTGCCTGACAGTACCTTTTAAAGGGTCTTTCCAATGGTTAGCAGGACAAACCTGGTTTCTCAAGTCAACAGGAAATACAAGCTGAAATGGTCTTTGTGGTGCTGGCCCCAGAATTGTAATCATAGGTTACCTCTTCCTACAAGTCTTGCCTCTCCAGTGTCAGGATTAATGAGCAGCAAAGTGTCTGTGCTGTTTTAGACATGCATCTCTAGCTTCTGATCATCTAATAACTACGGGGCTGGAGGACAGGTATTTCTTTGCAAAAATCTCTTCGGAGCAATTGCTGCCTAAACACTACAATAAATCCCTCCTCCAAACACCACCACTGAACAACACCAATACTTAACTCCTCTCCCTTCTTAAGATCTCCATCTGCTTCACAGCTGTTTAATTAAAAGTTCATCTCAGTAAAAAGTAATACTGAATAACTTAAGATCCAGAGTATGCCAATATAATAATTTAAATTAGTCTGCCACACAGACTGTAAGGCAACGAGACAGCCCGTGGTCCAGCAGCAGCCTGTCAGCACACTTGCAGCACCTATAAAAGGTTTACACGTGTCCACCGAGGTTTACAAAGTGCTTTACAAACTCTAATTAACCCAAGCTGACAATTAACAGATCTGGATTATGCAGAGATGAGCAGCAATGAAATCTTCAAAACGTGAATACCACCGTATTGAGAGCAAGCTCTATGCCCGCCAAAAAGCCAGGCGCCCTGTCAGGAATGTTACTGCCAGGTAATGAATTGCACAATTCACATTTTTGGAAGAAAACAGCGTACACGTCAGCCAGTAAGGCACCGAGTAACACCTGCTACCTGTGAGCTGAAAGAAGTACTGAGAGTTGCGAAGTCGTAAGATGTGAAGTCTGCCCAAAGCCCCACGTATCACCAGTGCAGGCGCAAAAGCAGGATGCTACCGCTGCCAAAGCCGGCCTTCGACAATACCGTTACGGCGTTAGAGGATAAGAAAAAGCCAGAACTTACCCCACGGTCGGCACGTAGCACAGAGAAGGCTGAAGTCTCCTTGTCACTGTTCTCTGAACTCTCTCCATTTGGGATTTTGGTTTTATCTTGAAACTTTGCTCAAGAAAGCTTTGTACTAAACAACGGAAGTAAGCCTTCAAACACAAGTATTGCAGAGGAACAAGCAGCGGTTAACAATTAGCAAATTCTACAGTCAGCCAAATGTTGGAAAACAGCTACCAAAGAACTAATATAGAGAAAAAAGGTCAGGAAAAAAAAATTGTGTTTGCCCAACGCATATCTTTACTGTTCACGGTGACATATCCAGTAAGTCTTATCAGACCAGCCACAAAACTGGCAAACACAAAAAATAGGAATGCATTTGCCAGGTGCCACTGATATTTTCAGAATGATATGTTAGAACTGCGTTACTGACTCGTCACATATTTGACTACCGAAAGTAAAACTGATTCTAAAAATGCAATAAAGTCAGGGCTCGTTAAGTTCTTTTTGTGTGACTCTCAGCAGACACACAAGAACCAACGAAGGCTGTATCTCTTTTCGTTTCAGATACTTTCAGAACTTTGACATTGGGATTGTAAATACTGTGGGCATCCTTTTTTATATCAAAATAGCTAGGAGTAAAAGAAATTGTAGACAGTTTGCCCTTCCATGATTACTGCAAGGTAAAGGTTTTCATAAACAAGGCTTTTATTGGGACTTTTAAAAAAATCACAACAACATTTTTATTCTTAGAACTTTAACAGAAGGTATTTCTTCATGGACAGATCTGCATGTACACAGCACAAATTTTAAAAGGAATTTTAAAGCATTCTCTAAACCCTTTAATTTTTTGTTGCTTGCAGCTTGATTTTACAACAGAGCTGTTCTGTTGCATAGCTACCTGCAGCCATTCTTATAAAACATAATGCTGAGTTTCTGAAATGTCACCTTATTTTGCAAAAAAAATACAGAACTAATTCTGCTGAGCAGACTAACTTAGTTTAAAAAAAAAAAAAAAAAAAAAGAAGTCGTCTATCATATTTTCCCTAAGCAAAAAGACAACCATTTCCCATTTTCATCCATTCCTCATAGTCATGTGGGGAAGACGTGTGTGAGTTTGTTGGTCAAAGAGCAGTGGTCTCCAGATCCGTGGCCTGGGTGAACATGAATTCAGAGGGACTACATTAATGCAGCAAAAACATAGGCAACCTGTGTCAATTCCTGGAAGCTGTTCTCCTGTCTCCCTTCCGCTCCTCTGCTCTTCCTTAGAGTCATTCAAAATGGAAATGCCAAGACATCTCCCGTGTCAGCCTCTCTCCAATCCCACTAACAGTTCCCCCTGTGCAACACAAGCTTCTCACCCTGACGCTCCGATGCTTTCACAGTACATCTCGGTATCTGCGCGTTCCATCAGCCCCAGTACCTCCTCCCCGGCGTCCCACTGCACCCATGATGTGACTTCTCCATGCCTCTCTCCATCTTCCTCTACATCTCATTTTATATACAATTCTTCACCTCAGGCTCAGCTGATAAATAAAGCATTACTATCCTCACCAAACCCTTCCTCAAAAGTCTGCATCTACCACGATGCTCTTAGAATAACGCTTTTCCTCAAGATAATGCCAACAGCCAAGCAACTCGGTGTTTTCACTTCTTCAGGGAACAGGGAGGCTTTCGACAGAGAGAATGTGTTTCATTAGTAAGAATTTTATTTCTAGGCATAATATTCATGTAGGACCTTAACTTTCTTTGTTGTAACACATGATCACAGGTTAGAGCAGACGTGACTAGCAAAGACAGTAATTGGGTATGTGTCATGACATGCATGACATTACTAAAAGCTCCATGTTTCTTGCTCTACAAGAATCCTTTTCCCATCAATATTTTCTTTACTTCTAAAAAGAAAAAATCTGTACAAAATGCATTTGGAAAATATATTCTGCCTTAGTTATATGGGATCTTTAAAATGAAAAAAAGCTTTTTTTTTTCCACTAACAAACATATCGTGGAATAATTACATACATAGCAAGTGACAACTGTCCAAGTTGGTGAGAAAGAAGCTCCAGGCGTACCACGCAGGCCTCTGCTCCGTAAAGCGGGGATGTAAAAGGAAAGAGCTTCACGGCCGCTGACGATGCTGACCAATGCCTCCATCACCCAGCTACTGCAGACTTCGATGCTTCTGAAGATGCCACTTTGCTTCTTTGCAGATCCTCCTTTTCATTTTCCAGCTGTCTTTTTCTCCATGAATATTTGGAAAAAAAGGTTGTACTTTTTCTGTTGCAGTATTTTGGAGGGGGTTTTGTGGTTGTTTTTTTTGTTTTTTTCTTTACCATCTCCATTGTCTACAATAGTTCAAACAAAAATGGCTACTCAGGCCTGGTTTCTTCAGGTTCGGCACTGGTTTCCTGCACAGGAACAGTTGTTTGATCCTCATTCTCTGTGGTTAATATCAAAGCCTGACCCTGCGGTCCACTCTTTAAAACATGTCAAAGGAAAACACAGAGTATGAAGAGTCAGCTTTTATTAGCAAGTGCCTGCTATTTTCACTACTAACAGCTAGACTTTTGCTTCTTCCTTAAGAGCAAGAGTCACCGTAGGTGCCCTCTCAAATCAGAAGTGTAAATTATACAGTCCCCATTCAATGTTTTTCCTATGAAACACATCACTGTCTGCACAGATATCAGATCTTGCGAATCACTAACAGGAACTTTTAGAGGATACATAACACCGTAGGACGGAGAGAGAAACAAACACAGTTACATAAGACAGACTTGTATTTTTTAGTAGGAGTCCATCTCCTAAATCCCCTTATATATTCATTCTTAGACACTGTCAGGAGATAACAATGGCCTTGGGACTAGATCCCAAGCCTCCTAATGAGAATCATATAAAATGAGTTTCTACTGCATGTCTTGGGGATTCTGGAACTCACAGACACTCCCAGTATCCACAAGCTGCTCCAGTACGCGCAGAGCCCATCAAACACATAGCACGTACAAACACTAAACAAAAAACTTACTTCAGACTTCAACATATTACAAGAAAAAAAAAAACAACAACAACGAGAGAGATACTCACGCCTGATTCCTGCACCGCTGCAAAGAAAATGAAACAGTCCCATCAAAATGCAGTAAGGTGAACTATAAACTTAATGCGTTTTCCTAATCATGTTATCTTGTCCTTACATGTATGTAGGAGTGGTTCAGCAGTGAGCCTGCGTAGGCACACCCCCTAAGGGAGGCATGACTACAAGAGCTTAACTGTGGCACACAGAAACGTAGAAATTTCCTTGCAATTCCCCTCTAATTGGCTGTTAAGGTTTCAACTCAACATCTAGCGAAGCAAAGACCACTCTTCAGCATACTATTACAAAACTACCCCTTTATACCCATGCTATTTGTACTTACGTGGCATGTAATTTTTCCTTTTCCTCCTTTGCCAGACATATATAAGGCAAACTGCAACAACTAACACAGTTCCAAGAACAGAAGCAACAATTGCCGTAGCAGAGGAATTTGAGGAAGGATTCCCGTCCTCTTCTTGTACCAGGCCATTCTCCTTAAGTCTGATGTGAGAAAAGAAATAATTGTGTTCTTAGAACGTGTCAGCAGACCTTGCAGCGGAACTGCTGGACTGTTTTTAACATCACACCTCCACATCCAGGGGCATTCACAAAGGTCTTTCTGGCTTGGTGGGTAATCCAAGAACGAGCTGACTTTTACCTCTTTGTTTTAATGCTTGTAAATGCAAATTGATTCTCCTCAAAGCAAACTCTCACCTGTTCTACTATAGCTAAGGGATGTGTCAGCTGAAATCCAGGCACCCAGAGGAGTGCACTGCTCTTCATGGGTCCAGATCCAGCTCTGTTAGAGCTGCCTCAGAGTCTCCTGTGCAGTGACAAGTTAGGACAAGAGTCTGAAGGCTAAATCTGTCATGTTAATGAGTTTATAAAGAGAGAAGTTAAGCTGTTCCCAAGAAAGAGTGGGACATAGGAACAGGATTCCACACTCGGTGCCTTACTGGAAGCAGGAAACTGCTGTTTCAAAGACAGCAAAATGCAGACCCAACAGTTAAAGAGAATAGTCCCGTGCCCATAAAGAGTAAGAGCTGCTTACCTGGACCATGGTGTACAACTGTCGGACATGTTGGCTGTTGAGGAGGTTCCAGGAGGACAGACTTCACACACATTGTCGGTGGTCTTTGTGCCTGTAAGGGAGAAGACAACAGGATTTCTATCTGCACCTATGGCTAAGGAGAGCTTCAGTTCAGCATGGTCTTTGTGATTACTGCAGAGACTCTTCACTACAGACAAAAGCTCACGCACTTCTGTCTTTGCAAACAGGGAAAAAAGCATTCTTGGCCACATCAACTCCTTCAGCATCTAGGACTCATATGGATCCTGCAAGCTTTCAGCTGTGCACTGGTGCTCTGACAATTAGTCAGTACAGTGGACCAGAACACATCGTACCTAGTATGCGCTGGCCCTATCCATTCACATTGACCCTTCACTAATTTTTTTCTGGATGAACTGACAGCCAGCCTCCTCAAAATCAAACCCCAAAGGCATTCCCCATAAGAAAGTTTGGTGTTATTGATGCTATGTTGGCTTACCCCTTTCTTTTACCATAGTGCCAGGAAAGCAGACAGTGTAGCGTTGACAAAATTCACAGTCTTCGGTCCCAAAATAACTGCAGAAATACCCAGGCAGACAGCCACACGCAGTATTCTTCGTATAGGTACACGCTACTTCTGGCACTAGGTTGGCTCCTAAGAGAAATTTACAGGCACAGCCACAGTATTTACATGGGTACAATCAACAGGTACGAAAGCAAAAGCAAACATTTAGCCTTGCCTTGATGCACTGCTGAAGAGCATCAGAACTAACAGGATTAGTGAAGATTACTCCTTTTTTCATGTATAAAGACGGCCCAGTTCCTCACAGACACAGCATCCTGAGTCACATTTACATCTGTCCTAAGTGACTTGCATGGCAAAAGCAAAATACTCCCAACTCAGATGTTTTTAAATTAGCTGTCCTGGTGGAGCAGGACAGCTCCACCGGGAGCTCTTTCAGGCCTGAAATTCCAAGTATTCCAAGACAGCTCTTTAGACACCATGCTGCAATCTAAACGAGCCTTTAAATCATAGAATCACAGAAATCATAGAATGGTTTGGGTTGGAAGGGGCTTTAAAGATCATCCAGTTCCAACCCCCATGCCACGGGCAGGGACACCTTCCACTAGAGCTTTCTGGGCTGCAAGCGCACATTGCCAGGTCATGCTGAGCTTCTCATCAACCAACACCCCCAAGTCCTTCTCCTCAGGGCTGCTCTCAATCCATTCCCCACCCAGCCATGGATTAGGATTGCCCCAACCCATGTGCAGGACCTTGCACTTGGCCTTGTTGAACTTCATGAGGTTCGCACGGGCCCACCTCTCAAGCCTGTCAAGGTCCCTCTGGATGGCATCCCTCCCCTCCAGTGTGTCAACTGCACCACACAGCTTGGTGTCATCAGCAAACTTGCTGAGGGTGCACTCAATCCCACTGTCCATATCACCGACAAAGATGTTAAACAGCACCGGCCCCAATACCGACCCCCGAGGAACAGCACTCGTCACTGGTCTCCACTTGGACATCGAGCCATTGACCACAACTCTTTGGGTGCGACCATTCAGCCAACTCCTTATGCACCAAGTGGTCCATCCATTAAATCCACGTCTTCCCAATTTAGAGACAAGGATGTCATGCGGGACAGTGTCAATGCTTTGCACAGGTCCAGGTAGATGATGTCAGTTGCTCTTCCCTTATCCACAAAGGCTGTAACTAAGGCCACCAAATTTGTCAGGCACAATTTGCCCTTAGTGAAGCCATGTTGGCTGTCACCAATCACCTCCTTATTTTCCATGTGCCTTAGCATAGTTTCCAGGAGGATCTGCTCCATGATCTTGCCAGGCACAGAGGTGAGACTGACTGGCCTGTAGCTCCCTGGGTCTTCCTTTTTTCCCTTTTTAAAAATAGGGGCTATATCTCCCCTTTTCCAGTCAGTGGCAACTTCACTGGACTGCCATGACTTCTCAAACATGATGGACAGTGGCTTAGCAACTTCATCTGCCAGTTCCCTCAGGACCCATGGATGCACCTCATCATGTCCCATGGACTTGTGCACCTTCAGGTTCCTTAGATGGTCTCGAATCTGATCTTCTCCTACAGTGGGCGGTTCTTCATTCTCCCAGTCACCTTTGCGTTCTGCAACTTGGGCAGTGTGGCTTGAGCACTTGCCAGTGAAGACTGAGGCAAAAAAGTCATTGAGTACCTCACTTTTCTCCATATCCTGGGTAACCAGTCTCCCGTTTCTTTCTGGAAAGGGCCCACATTTTCTAGTCTTCCTTTTATCACCATGGTACCTATAGAAGCTTTTCTTGTTGCCCTTGACATCCCTGGCCAGATTTAATTCTATCAGGGCTTTAGCTTTCCTAACCTGATCCCTGCCTGCTCGGACAATTTCTCTGTATTCCTCCCAGGCTACCTGTCCTTGCTTCCACCCTCTCTAGGCTTCCTTTTTGTGTTTGAGTTTGTCCAAGAGCTCCTTGTTCATCCATGCAGGCCTCCTGGCGTTTTTGCCTGACTTCCTCTTGTTTGGGATGCACTGCTCCTAAGCTTGGAGGAGGTGATCCTTGAATATTAACCAGCTTTCTCGGGCCCCTCTTCCCTCCAGGGCTTTATCCCATGGTACTCTACCAAGCAGATCCCTGAAGAGGCCAAAGTCTGGTCTCCTGAAGTCCAGGGTAGTGAGCTTGCTGTGTGCCCTCCTCGCTGTCCTAAGGATCTTGAACTCCACCATTTCATGGTCACTGCAGCCAAGGCTGCCCTTGAGCTTCACACTCCCCACCAGCTCCTCCTTGTTGGTGAGAACAAGGTCTAGCATAGGACATTTCTTCATTGGATCCTCTATCACTTGGAGAAGGAAGTTCTCATCAACGCATTCCAGGAACCTCCTGGATTGCTTATGCCCTGCTGTGTTGTCCCTCCAACAGATATTGGGGTGGTTGAAGTCCCCCACGAGGACCAGGGCTTGTGAACATAAGGCTGCTCCTATCTATAGAGGGCCTCATTTGCTCAGTCTTCCTGGTCAGGTGGCCTGTAGCAGACCCCCACTGTAATGTCACCTGTCCCTGCCCTCCCTTTAATGCTGAGCCATAAGCTCTCAGTTGGCTCCTCATCCATCCCCAGGAGAAGCTCCATGCACTCCAGCTGGTCACTGACATAGAGGGCAACACCCCCTCCTCAATTTCCCTGCCTGTCCTTCCTGAAGAGCCTGTATCCTTCCGTTCCAACACTCCAGTCATAGGAGCCATCCCACCACGTCTCCGTGACACCAATAAGATCGTAGCGCTGCAGGCGTGCGCATGTCTCTAACTCCTCTTGTTTATTCCTCATGCTACATGCATTGCAGGGAGGCATTTAAGTTGGGCCCCTGATGAAGCTGACTTACTGGATGGAGCGGCTGGAATTCCTTTGAGCTGCTCTTCAGGTGCTCTCCTGCTGACCTGTGATCCTTCTCCAGGCTCTGGGCATCTACTGCTGGCACTGGCATCAAACTGGCAGGAGTGGGATGGACTGAGGTTCCCCTCCCCCAGCAACTTTAGTTTAAAGCCCTCTTCACTAGCTTGGCAAGCCTACGTCTGAAGATGCTCTTCCCCTTCTCTGACAGATGGACCCCATCAGCCCCCAGTAGACCAGGTTTCTCAAAGCGAGTCCCATGGTCTATGTAGCCGAACCCCTGGCTGTGGCACCAGTCCTGTAACCATTTGTTGATTCGCCAGATTCAACTGGCCCTTTCAAACCCCTTCCCTTTGACCGGGAGGACTGATGAAAAAGCTACCTGCACTCCAGAGTCCTTACCACCACTCCCAGGGCTCTGTAATCCTTCCTGATACTCCTCAGACTGCTCCTGGCTGTATCACTGGTGCCCACGTGAAACAACAGCAGCAGATGATAGTCAGCGGACTGTACGAGCCTTGGTGGTCCCTGATGGTGACATCCCTGATATGAGCCCCTGGTAAGCAGCACACCTCTCTAGAGAGTGCGTCAGGCCGGCAAATGGGTGCCTCCGAACCTCGCAGAAGAGAGTCACCTACTACTATAACCCGCCGCCTTTTCTTAGTTGCGCTGGTTGTTACACGGGGAGCAGATCGGGCTGCCTCGCCCAGCTCCGGCGTCTCTCCTGGTGTGACGAGTCTTTCCTCTTCAGATGCAGAGCGGTGAAGTGGTTCTGCAAGGGCACCTCAGGCTTTGGGGGAAGCCTCTTCCTCCTGCTGGTCCTTGCCATCGCAACCGTCCATTCTTCTGCATTATTGCCCCCCTCCCTTCTGCGTGTGCTGGTGCGGGAGTTTTTGGCTGTTTGGCCGTGGGCTGTGGGTCCACCGCAGACTGCACTTGGAACCAGCTATCTAACTCCTTTCTCAGCCTCCCTGATGTTACACAGCCTTCTCACCGCCTCCTGCAGCTCAGCCACTTGCGCCAGGAGGTCCTCCACCTGGGCACACCTTTTGGAAGCGGCTCTGCCGCCTGTCCCTGCCCCAGGAGAAAGGTCTAGGCACTTCCTGCAGTCTGAGGTCTGCACTGCAGCCTCTCCTTCAGCAGCTCCGTCTGGGTGGAGGCATCGGCCACCGCTGGGGTAGACGGTGCAGACCCCCCAGGCGGAGCTGCAGCCTTTGCTCTCAGACGAGTGCCACCATTCTCCCTTGAGGGTCAGGTAGGATGAGTGCCCTTGACCTGTTGCAGATGGTGACAGAAAGGTGCCCAGTTGCTGGGTTATGTGGACTTCAAGTCTCCCACTCATCCAGCAGAATGCCCCTTCTTCGAAGAGGGGCCCTCCCTGCGCGAACTGCCGTGCCGTGCCCTGTTTGCCCATCCTGGGGCTGCCTTTTGTGGGAGTGGGGGGCGGCTGCCGCTACTCCTGTCCCTGCCCAGGCCTCGTCAGCCACTCTCGTGAGCGAGCTGCCGCTCCTGGCGGGTCTCTGCACTCCCCTGGGGTTTCCCCGGCTCAGGAAACCCCCCTGTACGCTGCGATACCCCTCTCCACCGCAGAACGCGCCTGCACCGGAGCTGATCACCTCTGCGAGGCGTGTTAAGAGATGTTAAGAGCGAGGCTGCAGATCAAACTTGCACTGGTGCCAGCTGAAGATCTATGCCAGTTTTTCCCTTCCATCGCCCCGTAGGTAGCATTCTGAGGTCTGCACAGTGATATGAGCCTCTCTGTTCTTCAACTCTAACCAATTCATCAAGCGAATGAGGCAAGAGAGGAAAAGGGGAGAACGTATCCATGAAAGGCAAGAAAAATCCATTTAAACTGGTTCTTTAGCGTCCTACTTACCTTTATCACACAGTTTACATTTCCTGCAGTGTTCTAAACCATTGGGATGATCTGTATATGTATCCTCAACACAAGGTATGCATGTCGTGCTGGAATTTGCAGTGCAATGCTTGAAAACCCGAAGTCCTAAAAACCAGAAACAACCCCCCCAAAGAAGTGGCTCCATTAGCAAAGCTCACCTGGTCGGGGACCGACACTGGCATTAAACCACCCGTAAGTACTATAAATAAACTACAAGGACCTCAGAAATATCCTAATAGCAATTGCAGAGATAAACCTAAAACAGAAACCAGGACCCAAAATGAAAGTCCTTGGAAACGGTGAAATTATGAACCACCACAGCAGAGAGACTCTGGCGATCGTTGCTTTCACTCTGGAGGCTCCAAAGAAAGGGACAGGGCCTTGTGCTGCCGTCAGGGGGGTGTGAATGCAGGCTGAAGAGGACATTTTGGCGCGATGCTGACAACCGTGAGGTGCACGGGCTGCAGCGGGCATAGCCGGCTACAGCGGAGAAGGCAGGTCACCGCCATGACCCGCTGCCGTGCTGAGGGAGGGAGTGAGGGAGCCTTCCTCCGCAGTGACGTGGCGAGCAAGCAGTCCTCAGTTACCTACCCGCAGCGCACATCGGGCAGCACTCGGCACCTATGGGATATTCTCCCAGCTCACAGTCCAAGGCATCCACGCGATCCAGCTGCGTGACCAGCACGACGGCAAAAACCTTTAGGCGAGACAAGAAGGGATTTCCACTTCACAGCTTGCTCACAGGACGCTCGCCTCTCCGCCCAGGGCACTCCTGAGGAGCGACCCCGCCCGCAGGGCCGGGGCCTGGGCGGGGGAGGGGGCGGGGGCGGGGGCGCGGGCCGGGGCCGGGGCCGGGGCCGGGGCCGCTCCCCGCCCCGCCCCGCCCGGGACAGCGGCGGCGCCGCGCCCCCGGCCCGGGCGGAGAAGCAGCGGGAGGTCGGCCCCGCCGCGCGGGCCGCACTCACCAGGCGCATGGTCCGCCGGGCAGCGTCCGGGGGCCGCGGGGCTCCGCGGCGCCTCAGCGGCCTCCCCACGCGCGCCGCGGCGCGGGCTCGCCGCCCCATGCAGCGGGCCGGGCCGGGCCGGGCCCCCCGCGGCCGCAGCGCTGGGACGCGGGCGAAAGCGAAAGCGAAAGGGCAAGGGCGGGCGGCGCGGCCGCATCCCCTTCCGCGGCGGGGCAGGGGAAGCGCCGGGCGGGGCGGGCCGGCCCCGGGCGGGGGCCGCGGCTCCGCCGCTGCCGGGCCCCGGGCCCCCCGCCCCGAGGACGCGGAGGGGCGCGAGCACGGGCGTAGCCGGCGGCTCCCCGGTCTCGTAGCGGCGCTTTCCTCGTCTCCCGGCTGCTGGCAGGGAGCGAGGCGGGCCCGCAGGTCGGTAAACGTCTCAAAACGCGGCGTAGAGGCCGTGTTTGTGTCCCCGTTCGTGGAAACGTGTTCACCCACGTACGCGAGAGCAACCGGGAAACAATCGGCTGCTGCAAAAAGATGTTGCAGGTGCCTGACGGAGAAGTTATTTGACCTCAGAACAAAACGCCTGAGTCCGCTGTTACAGTTGGTTCAAGTTCCTTCTGCACCTCTTGCGTGTTTTTCAGCGTTGGCGAGCTGGTTAAGCCATTTAAGGTTCTGGCTTTTAGTCAGCTTCAACCTCCCAGCAGGTATTTGGATTAGCAAAAGCGTAGGCAATATCTAAGAACAGCTGTTGTCATGAATATTAAAAATGTTGTTGAAATGGGTCACTGTTCCTTGAATACTACAGGGAAGCAGTTTATGTAAATGCAGATTTTCCCCTCTCTCTTTTGAAGAAAAAAAAAAAGTGTTAACACTTTACTAGGTTCTGAAATGAGTAGGCAGCATTTCTTGCAGCAGGACACAGCATGAGAAGAGCGTGAAGAGATGAGCTTTTTGTCAAGGCCTTCGATGAGTTCAGAATTGCAGTGGATCTCTCATGGAGCAGGCAAGAAGACTTGCAAGGCAAGGGAGCTGCACATCCGCTCCTCTGCCAGGATGTCCGCCAGCTACAAACAGCTCAACTAGAGCGTGTCAGGGATTGCACTTTCCGTCCACATCTGTTAAAAGTTGGTCACCTGCCTGCGTAGCAAAGGCAGCTAGCTTAAGAGGCGTCAAACTCTGTGGTTAGCATTTCATAATTCTGCTGACACCTAAACTTTTCAGGGCAAGCACATCAGGAGTCCCCAGTCAGTTTAACTGGCACCAGCCCACAGTGCTGCTGGAAGAAGAGGTCTGTCTCCTTTCAATCCCATTCCACCAGTCCCACCGCACTACAAGCACACGTGAAGCAAGTGGCAATTGGGAAGTGGCTGAGGCTAGAATTAATTCTGAGGAGCGGGTGGAAGGGTCATCTGTAGCATTAGTTTCAATCCTCCGTTCCCCAGCCTATTGCACTGTGGCTGCAAAACAGTTACGGCAGCTGCGGTAACAGGGAGGCGTTGGGGGGCGGCAGCGATGCTGCTTTCCTGCGTCAGCGTGCATGCGCTGGCTTACGGCGATTGCGAGGTGGGATGGCTCGCCAAAGACCACGCAGTGAGTCAGACCGAGGTAATGCCTGTACTGACTTTGGAGATGCCGGGGACGGCCGGCTCTGGCGCGCACTCAGCACACGGAGCGTATGCGACCGACAGTCTGGGACGTGAAGCACAAGCCTAGTGACACCGTGGCCTTATCGGCAGCCCTGTCTCTAACTTGTGTTGATGGTGCACTGTGCATGTAGTATGCTCAACTTTTTCTCTGGTTTTCAGGTGATTATGCTAACTTTTATAGCTATTTGGGATGGACAAAATAAGCTGAAAGTGAAAGGTCCTTTAGATATGAAAACTGGGGAAGTACAGTTGTGAAATATGAATGTCAAGCTTCCTTTTTCATAATGACAGACTTTGGGGATTTCTAGATTTGCTGTCTAGGGGACAGAATTACTTTTCTCCGCTGTAAAGCGATCGCAGGTAGTCTCTTGACATGAACTGATTTTACCGTACGGCAGCTGCCTCGGTTTCCTACACATCACCACTTCTTTTCCACTGCTTCAGGTTTCCCTTGACACGGCGGATCACGCTTCTCTGAGAAAGGACAGCTGCTGCTCGTGTGACAGGAAGGTCTGAGCTTGCCTCGCCTTGCCCTGGAATGGGTTTGACAAGTCAAAATTCATTGGTATTATCACATTTGCAACAGGATTTTCACTGTTAGAAACCTTTCGGGCTGTGGCCAGCATTCAGTGCTAATACAGCACTAACTTTTTAGGCAAGAAATCAGCAGTGCTGTCTACCACTGTGATCTAACAGCAGCTGGGAAAACTGAGGGGCCGTCCTACTTCAAGTGCAGTTCATGGCTGGGTGGGAAGTATGTATTTAGCTCAGCAGTGTTCCTGTAACCAGGTCATTCCTGACTTGTCTCCCCAGCTGTGGGCCAAGCTTTTTTTTCCATGTTCCCACCACCATTTCAGAATACAAAAAACCTGAGCCTGGGGTAGATTCATACCAGTTTCCATCACATTCCAACAACCACAGATTGGTTGTGCCTGGTTCTTCACATGCAAAAGGGCTTTCCTGGGTGTTAAGGTACAAAAATCCTGCTCTGGACAGCTGAAGGACAGTAGCTATTGTCTTCAACTGATTTAATACTGATTTACAGGATGTAGGAAAAAATAGGTCCCGAGAGAAGCCTTTTAGGACTATGGGGAGGGCAAAGACCTCCTCCCATTCCTTCACACCACTATCCCTTCCTTCACACGTGCGCACATACCAGCATCCTTAGTCCAGGATTTACCTTCGCAGGTGCCGTGTGTACAGATAACGTTCAAAGCTATCCCAGAGTTGTGTGCCCTCGATCACTTCTCAGAAGGTGAGAAACCACCAGTCTGATTCCTTAGTTTTGTTGTCGTTGGTAGAAGACATAGGGAGCCTGGAAGTTAAGATAGCAACAGTCTTCTCATGTTTTCAGGTTATTTTAACCACTTATGGTTCTATCAGTCTGTTTGCTTTTTTGGACTGAAATATAACAGCTCTGCTCTTTAAGTGCAAATATCTCTCGGGGGCAGGGGGGGGATCAATAGACTTAATGCAGCCTGTTTGAGAATGAAAAGAGATGCAGTTCCTATTGTGATCAAATATGCTTGTGAGCAGTGGAACTTACAAGCACAAGTTTCCCATAGCTTTATGTCTCATGCTCTGATCTGATATCTTCTGCCTGATAGGGTACAAGCTCTGATCAAAGCTTGTCTTGTGGTGGAAAGACTTGTAACATTTCTCTCGTCTCCAAATTCTTCAGTATAGAGCAATAAAGGTGAGTTCCTGTTGCTGTCTTTCCCTTAAGGGACTAGCAAATTTGAATCTCCCGCTCTATCTTGTTGCCTATTTTCCCCAAACTCACGTCAACATAATATTCCTGAGACCTCCAATTGCCTTCTAGGTTTGGGTGAAATTGCCAGTCAGTCTCAGTGGGTTTTTTGCTCCTGTTTTGCTAGCAGCACCAGCACAGCGTCGTGCATTTCAATTTCCCCAAGCAGGCAATGTGAGACCGAGACATAGAAGATATCTCTATTAGACACACCAGAGACAAGTGAGGCCTGTGGCATCCTGGAGTGACCAATCAGTACCAAATTGGTTATGGTTTTCCTGCTCTTGTGTTTTTTTTCAGTGAGCATCTGAATCACAAACTCTTGCAAGTTATTACTGCAGTTCTTTACTTCTGCCTTGCCCCAGGTCAACTGCACAGTAGGGTACTACAAGCCTACTTAATTTATGCTGATGGCTTCATTCCTACTGGCCAACACACATGCTGTTTCCTCATACAATTGGCCAAAATATTGAGCAATTTTTTATTTGAACCACGCTGTGCAGTGCACATGACACTGTAGTCAGTAGATCCTGTAACAGGAGTATTCGATTTATGAGGTAAGACAACAGCAGTCCTGGACCTAGAGATTCCAGTGTCAGGTTTGGGAAGATCCACATACGTGCCCTTGGCTGGGAGCTTCCACGCAGCAAGGGCATCGCAAGGTGTGGAAGGCAGAGCCCCAGTCAAGGCTAGAATCTGAGCCTTCATTGCCAGGAGAGAAGGAAGAGGGGAAAAAAGTAACCCTAGATCTTGGGCAGGGGATAAGAGGGGATTAGTTCAAGACTAAGTAGAGGAAGTCTGTTTATGAACATCTGTTTATGCATCTCCTATTGTTCTTGCTTGGGCACCAAGCTGACGGGCCAGAGCCACCGTTCCATCTGCACCTGCCTGAACCTTCTGGCTGGTCCCAGTCCAAAGCTGTGATTCCAGATCAGGAATCCTGAATCCGCCTCAGTTCAATGTCCATCTAACCGTGGCTTACGTGGTATAATCATGGTTGCTTTGGGACAGCACCTACAGAACATTTCCAGGGTGCTCTCTACCCAAAGAGCGTTGCAAGATTTCTGTGACTCGAGTATCTCAGTATGCAGGCTGGCGACTCGGGTAGGGCTGTTTTCTGGCTAGAGAATGGAAATCGGTTCTGTCACTGTCACACACTCGGATTTGCATTCAGATATCTAAGCCTGGGGCTGAAGATTTTGCTGAAGACCTTAACCACTTTAAGAAAGAACAACAGGGTTCTGATGCAAGCAGGTTGCATGCAGCTTATCTGTATTTTGAGAGTACTGACCAGCACATGAAGACTGTACATTCATCTTTCAAAACAGGATCCACCAGCTACAAAGGTGCTGTGGATAATGCTGAACTTCCATTAACACAGACGGTGTCAAATTCTACCCCTTTAAAAAACAAAACAAAACCAAACCCAGCATTATAAATGTGTTTCCGATAGCATAGTAGCCTATGGTCCAGTCATCCTGCACGTTTTTAAAGCTTCATTGCCTATTTGTTTTGGTGGGGTTTTTCCCAATGCTATTTTTTCTTCTGCTGCAATATCATGACAGACCCATATAAGCCACCTGTGGCTTATATATATGGCCACATACACAGCCACATATATGTGGCCACATTTATAATGTGGCCAGAATTAAAAGTATTATTCCCTAGTACATATAGTGAAATGAAATTACTCCAATTTAAGTGATATTGAAGGCATCGGACAGAGAAAACTCCTTGTTCCTTCTAACTTTGATTATTTCTAAAGCTCTAGCCTTAGGAAACATCAATAAAATAATATGTAAGTGTGTGTCAGTAGTACATCGGTGGTGTCTTTTTAAAAGGACTTCAGTGTGGAAATGTTGAGTAACATTTTGTGTGGGCAAAACGTTTAAGTGTAAATGGAAGCGACAGACCTGCTGAGTCCCAAGTTTTACAGCATCAAGGAATTGCTTAAATTATCCTTTACAGATACAGTTCAAACACTAGTGAAAGAAGTGATAGAAAGTAGCTTACGTATCAGATCAGACAACCAACTTTTGAAAGAATTCTACTCCAGTACTGCTGGAAAAAATAAACTCTACATCACTTATATGCTTCATCAAGTTACCCTATTCATCTGTCCACATACAAACAATTACAGTGTCATACACAGGAACTGGGAGGTGGAAAAGATTTTATAAAGTCTCCAGCACTGGCTGACATCTGACATCAGATCATTAAAATGAAGCAAACAAAATCACATGAATCACATGCTTGAAAACCCCTAAAATTCTACTTGAGCTGACTTCTTTATTCATCCAAGGGGAAAGTGTTTTTACAGTAACTGTGACCCCGGTGGCTAAAAATTAAAAAAAAAAAAAGTTAAAATACAACTTATAAACTTTGCAAGGGCTTTAGCTTCATAAAATTGTATTCATACTGCAATATTTAAAAATTGTACATATCTAAGGAACGTTTTGCCGTAAGGACTTTTTAGTGTTCTAAATACTCTCACAATCGTTTTGCACAATTATAGAAGTTTATGTAGCAAGTTCTCTGTATCGCAAGCCAATTCACTTGCTGGATAACAATAACAACGTCATGTCGTTATAACTGTTACTATTTACATCTCAAATCCCCAAATGCTTTACAAAGTTACTGCCAAGAACTCCAGAGTGAGAGAGTGTGTAGGGACTCTGTCACTTAATGGTATCTCCTACCCCAGACCCCAAATTCCCTATTGCAACAAAAAGCATAAATACAACAAATCAGTGATAAAACGTGGCAGAACAAATCATTCCTTGTCACAACAAAAGATAAATGAAAACCTGCATAAGCAAGCAATGTGTGATTTCTGACTAACATAACTGGATTATGTATTTCTAGCCAAAACATTCAGTAACTTCATATGTAAATTGCAGAACTATCATATTTCTTTTATCAAAAGATAGTTTGCTCTTTGCTTGTGCTTGCACAAGCTTAGTTTATTATCATGAGTAGTTTATTGTCATAGGAAGGGAATGTGCACTGAGCTGTAGGTAATTTCCCTGGCCTGGGGACACATCCGAGGGATGTAACTCACTGCTGGCTCAGGCACCCTCCCACGAGCTCTGATGAGGGATGCTCAGGGAGTCCCAATTCAGGTCAGCGCAACAGCCACTAAAGGCCTTACCCAGGTGTGCGTGTCCCTGCCAGGGTAGGGCTCACCCGTCCGCGTCCGCAGGACCTCCACGGCTCTACCACCACTGCCCCGCGCTGCCGCACAGCTCCTTCCCGAGACTTTGTGGGACAGTTTATTTGCCCCTCTGAGCTCTCAGAGAAGAAATTGTGGGAAGGCATTAGAGGATACACAGCACTGCAGCGATTGAGTCTGTTTCCTCTCCGTATCAGGTGAAAAAAATCATGTGAAAGGATGGCTCAAATTCCAGCTGCTGCTTGTAGGGAGACCAGATGGGCGGGTTTAAGGCTTTAGTACTCAGGTGAGAAGGTTTTGTGTGGATGGGGGGGCAGCCACTAAGGAATTGTTCAGTGTGATTCAGCTGAGAGAATCTGTGTGGCACAAGCACTCGCTTACTTCTCGGGGTTAAGGGTGTAAAGTACTCATGTGATGGGAGTCATGAGAACATATAGTGTAGAGGGGAATATGAGCTCCTTTCGCTTTACAAAAAATGCCACGTCTTTGGAAGACTAACATACGAGTCTTTTTCAGGGGCGCAAGTGGCTGTGTATCCCTCAGAGGAAGAGGACTCAGACAGAAGTTGCACACAAATGCATTTTATTGCTCTCTACAAACACGGAGACGCATACACAGTATGCATGTAAGCCATAGGGCTGTCCCAGTAGTGGGAGAAACACTATCCACCATGAATTAAACCACTCAATACAGACAAAAATCATTATTATAATGAAAATGCTAGAAAAAGCATAGCTTACACCCAAAATGTATAACATTGACCAATTAAGCCTTTTACCTACTACCTTTTCTTTAACATAAAGCAGTAACATACTCTTTTTCTAAACTGAAAAAAGCAGCAAAATAGTAGAAATATTCCACATAGTTTCCTAGCTTCTGTTCATCTGTCACACTTTATATACTAGTACTATGAAATGGTCACTGGGGAAAAATCCAAAACAAAACAAAAACCATCTTTGATGCTGTACAAGTTATAAGCAAACAGAGGGAAATTGATTTTAATCAAGTGTGCATGAACCAAAGGGTAGTAAATTTATCCTCTGGAGTGACTGAGCAAACAAGCGTTGCTAGTCAAGCCAGAGCAAAGCTGATGGCTCTTACAAGCAATATTAGAGAAATCTCTCCTACAGCAATTCTTGTCCGTCACAACTGTAACATTTACAAAAATACCCTCCTTCATTTTGAAGACATTCGCCCCCTGACTGGGCAGCATGCTGCGTACCGTTATCACCAGCGTCTACACAGCTTCAATACCACTCAAGAATGCCTGAACTTTTGCCAAAGGATCCCATAAAAGTCAAAAGCATGCCATTCTTTTCACACATAAATAAAATACACGGGGAAATAAAATTCCCTACAGAAGAGAGGATCAGAGCTGGACTATCAGATGCAGTCAGATCCTTCCTCCGGACTGTAAAAGGCAAAGGTCTGCAAAGTAAGGGCTCCCCTGACTACCAGGGCCTCCAGAGGGTACTGGCATCTTTCGGAGATGCTTGCTTCAGGGTGCTGGGGTTCCCAGGGGAAAAGGCGACCTCTGTAGCGGCTGACTGGCTCTTCTGGAAGTGGCTTAAAAGTTTGGTCTGTGTTTCAGTTCGAACTTTATGAAGAGAGAGGAAATGGAAAGCTTCTTGCAAACACCTAGAATAGCCCTCTCTGAAGTCAAACTGAGAGCTTTTGTGGAAGGATCCTGCAGCTAGAGAAGGGAAGAGAAGAGGGAGGGGGAAGAAAGAATAGTTTAGAGCAGTTGTTCATGGCTAGAGATTCATAAAACTGTCACAGATTTGCAGTAAGCTAGAGACTGGAATGAAATTCAGTACTCACTCTTCATCTGCAGCTGGCTCTGCTGCTTCAGGTAGCTGACAGTCATCTCCAGGATGTCGGCTTTCTCCAGCTTGGAGTTGGGCTGGTGTCTCTGAAACTCCTTCTCCAGGAGCAGTTTCAGCTGCTCGATGCTGCTGTTAATCCGGTCACGGCGCATTTTCTCCACCACCGGCTTCCTCAGCTGTAAAAAGCAAGGAAAAGAGACCTATTATTAGAAGGATCTTCTCTCTGCCATTTCACAGGACTGTTTGTTGCCCGTCACTGTTCCTAAACAATGTGGACCAGTTTCGCAGCTGGTGTAAACTGCTATGAGGACAGCTGAGAGCGTGGCTCGAAGCTGCCTCGCTGTGCCTGGACTTACTTTGTTTTTCTCCTTTGGTGTCAGCAGGTTGTCAGGCTCCATGAAAACAGTGCTGGGAGCCATCTGTCCTGAGAAAGGAAGGACGGTCTCAGCGTGGAAGTCCAGGAGCAAGGTGTTGCTGGAAGCTGCCTCGGCCCGATATTTATGCTGTGCAACCTCAGTGAGAGTCTGTGGGTCTCCGGCTTGGTGGAGTTTCCCACACTCTACAGCCAATCAGGGAGATAGGCAGCACAATAGGAGAAGCATCTATTCTTGCATGCTCCATTGCCAGTGAATAGCCTGGGGATAATGACCTTCTCCCAGATGAGCAGGTGGGGAGTGTGCAGTACGTGAAAGGCTGGGATCAGAATTACGCGTCAGAAGCTGGGAAAGAGCTGGCCTTCAATGGGAAAAGGCTGCTGACTAATGCCGCAGATCAATAGCATTCCAGACGCAGCCTTGGGTTCACATGCGTGGAGGAAGGAGGAGGTCAGCTGCCCATGGCGGGAAATAAACTACTGCGGGCAGACTACTGCGTGGGGCTGCATCGCTCTCTGGGGAGGACACGCTTAGGCATGCACAAATGCACACGCACACACGAGCGTTTTCTGGCTTTCTGAGATAAAGAGCAGGATTTCTTGAAATCCACTCACCTTGTTTTCTCAGTAAGCCAGAGCCAGTTGTTCTCCCTCAGGTGACTGTGACACCAGTTTTGCCCATGTGAAGCAGAAAACAGCTTTTCCAGTTTGGCTTACTGCAAGTAACTACATTTAATTGTAAGTACACACAGTTATTGCAAACGTTTTCTGTTTTGATCTTTGTTCTCTTCCCTTGATATCGTATGCACCTCTTTAGAACGCTCCCAAGCCATGTCACAAGCACTTTATGTTTCTGTTTTCAAATACCTGCAACACAAATCCGCGAGGAGAAGGGTCTCGGACTGTTTTGGGATCAGTTCAGTCTCACATGCTGCTTTCTCACTTCCTCCCCAAAACGTGTTTTACTCTAATTATTTTCATTTAATCTATGCACAAAGGAAAACTGAGTGCAGAAGAAATTCACATAGCCCATAAAATTATTAGAAACCAAATTCCTGATTCCTCATTCTCCACTGGGACAGTTTCTATATTGAGATGCACAGTCTTTGCTCAATAGGTGCCTGCAGCTGGAAGAGTTAACGGTCTTGCTATCTGTAGCCTATAAACACACAGCCAGAGATTCAGGTTGGAAAACTTGAACCAGATCTGCCTCCATTTATCCTGCCTTCTGCCCGTGCAAGTACTGCTTGCTTTTATGAGCTCTAACCTCACACGGAGAGCTGAAGAAGGAAATGGCAGCAGAGTGTTTTCCGCATCCTCTGGACACGGTCCCTGGACTGTGTGGAGCGAGGCTGACAGCAATGGTGCCCTGTTATCCCACAAGAAGGGCAAAGCGGGCAGGCAGCAGCATTAACCACACATCTACAACCATGTGTTCTGGTCCCAGATATACTCCAAACGTGCTGCGTGACCTAATCAGTTCAACACGCTTCTCTGTGACCATCAGTATCTCCCTCTGTAAGATTCAATATAGGAATAATAATAATTAGATAAACTACTGTCAAGTAACATTAGGGCTTATGTTTGGGGATCTCTTACTGAAAAAGAAAGGGTAGTAAGTAAATACTGTTTGTCTTTACATTAATATGTGTGTATGTGTGTTGATGTATATTTTAATATATATGTGTGTGGTCACGCATGTCTTTTAATGTGAATACACATGCACACGGACACATTTCTCTCTCACTCTGCAACTCATTATTCATAAGACCAGGTAAGGCTTAAATGACCTCTTCCAGGATCTGCCTTTCCATCCCCATTGTACTGCTCTTGAATAGGCTCCCTTCTTTTCGTACAGAGCAGCAGCTGTTGAGCTCCGAGTCTTTTATGTCAAGTTGTGGGAAAGCTTTTGTGACACCATTTCACATGTTCTCCTCAAAGCTTGTGGATTATCTTTGAGCCCATGTAATGCCACCTCTGAAACCAATCTTTCGCTCCGTGCATCCCTCTTGGGGAGATTCTCTGAAACAGAAAGTCCTGAGTAGTAACTCATTTCTTGAGCTCATCAATCAAGTGCATGAAGAAGAAATGTGCCAATCCTGCGATCAGCAGGGTCCACTAGCAGTTTTGCTAGAGACAGTTTCTGCTTTCCAGATTAACTCACTAATAAGCGGCTATAAGAACAACAATAATTTCCCCTTCCAGCACAAGTCACATAAACAGGCACTCCAGTTTTAGTCCAACAAAGCTGTTTCAAGTGTCAGATGCCTTTCCTGCAATTACCCACAGTACACAACAAGAAACTAAGCCTAATTCTCAGGAATCGGTGCATTATTGCATTCCTGCATCATAGGACTTCTGTTTTGGGGGAGGACAAATTAACTTTCCATGATAAAACTGTAGTAGAGCAGATGTGTGACTTGAGTAACTTGGTCTGCCTTTGGCTTTCTTCTGTCACACTCACGGGCTCTGGCTGTTTCTGGGATTTGCCCAGTGGTTCCGAAGATGTGAGGAAGAGAGGCCAGAGCCCAGAGTGGCTGTTGCTGCCTGCCTGGGGCAGCTGGCTGCAGCCCCTCAGCCGATCCAGACCAGGCGGAATGCACTGCCACCCACGTGTCTGCCACTGCCGATTCCACCTGGGATCTCTACAGCAGGATTTTACACATGAACCTCTTATTTCTCCACTCAGCACCCAGGGGATTACGAAGTTAACTCCATGGGAACAGTCATGCTAGCCTGAACTACCTTACTCTCCTTGGTCTTGGTAGAAATGTTGCTTAATTCACTATTACAACATTTAGCTCAAGTTAAAAGAGAATGAAAACCTCTATCTCCTTTCTTGCTCCAAGAAAGTAACTTCCGTAGACCTTCCTGAAGGAATGAATTGTATGGGATAAAAATGCCTACTTGATTTTTTCCAGGATCCCAAACATCAAGTCCTGTTCCATGTCTGTTTACTGTGTGCACTTGAGATGTGATGGACCATTTTTCTCCTGCTGTTTAGTAATTACATGGTTAGGCATTGTCGCTGTAACCCCAGCCTGCAGACTTCCTGCCTTTAACTCTGCCACTGACTCAGTGTCAGAACTCAGGTCCCTTACAAAAAAAACATAGTCCAGCAAAGGCAGTATCAGCTTTCCTAGCAGGGATTCCAGAGCAGCTCCGCTGCCCCACATTTGGCCAGTCCAAAGCCAGAGGGAAAGGAGCAGGAGAGAGTTGTGCCAACACTTTGCCTGATTGCACTGCGGTAGTGGTTGTGCACTTGGCACAATCAAGGGGTCAGTGCTCAAAACTGCTTCTCCATTAGGATCCAAACTGACCTACAGCCTGCTACTGAGCAGGCTGAATGCTAAATAATCTTCTGTGGCCTTGAGAAATTCACTTAACTACAGAGGCTGGAGGCCCCACATATTTGGAACGTGTGTGGTAATAAAAATTGCAATATTCAATGTATTACTGTGAGGTGAATGTAGCAAAATCTTCCCCAGATGGTAAATCCACTGAGGTTCCTACTTCCTCACTCTGTGTCACACATGAATTTTAAAGCATCTAAAATAAAAACATATATTTAAAATAGCTTTTTATTTTCTCTTTGGTTTCACAGTCTGTGAGGGGAAAAAATAGCCAGTTACTGACCATCTTGGAAGAGTTACTCAAATTAGATACTCAGTAACCCAAAATACATGCTCTACTTCTGCTTTGGTTGGAAATCCTAAATAAAAGTGATTAAAAAAATTCCTCCCTATTATAAAGTTAGCAGAGTCAGTGGACTTTAAGGATAATGAATTCTGAATTACACACCTTCTACTGTGGTTCCAAACATACACAATATTGCATAGGAAACTTATTAGATCCCAAGATACTGGATCTGGATAACATTTGAAATACGGCATTAGCAATAGCCTTCCCCCAGAATCTCTGCCAGATGTTAGCGCTTTAGGAAGACTTTAGGAAGATGCTGCTGCTTTCCCAAGTCTTGAGAGATGCTCATTGCTCCCATTGCTTCTCTCCTGATACGTGCTGCCCAGATGGCCTTTTGGGAGCAGGGTTTCCCACTGAACACAATGCAGAGGCAAGCACCGTTGCTAATGTGGTTTGTAGTCAGGCACACTTCCTTTGTGACAGGAATGAATATAGTTAAGAAATGGTGTGGGAAACTCAGAGGTACGCAAACTTCCATAGCCTTATGTTAGTAAGTCATTTAGAAAGCTAAAACACTTGGGAGCAATGCTTCTGAACAGAGCACGGGAAAGACAGCAAAATGCAGGAGACTCAATTAGCGCTGAGTCCTACAGACCATCCTGAGGTGAAAAATAAAATGGGTCCAATCCTAAGGGCCCTACTTGGATCCTCACTGAAGTCAATAGAAACTTTGGACTCCAGGAAGGGTGAAGCGGGCTGCTAGATTTGGCCTGCAGCTTTTGTACCTCCAGAGCTATTTCCTGATCTCTGGTAAACTGGTGTAAATACAAATTACCTCTACACCTACAGTGGAATTTATCAAAATCCTAATCAGCAAAATTTGAGCCTGAATTTCCACCTGCCAAATACCAATACCAGAATCTGGTCTACTGTTTCCCATTTCTTTCATCCAAGCAGTACAGGATAGTTAGAAGTATTAATGAAGAGAAAAGCTTCCCCATAGTATCACTGGTATAAAATCTGATCTAATTTTCTTAAAAGCCAAGCCCAGCTCCTGTAGCTCTATATGGGTCATACAAAAGTATCATGATATCCTCATGGTCCATAGGAGTCACCTTTTTCCCTTAGCACTGTGCAGCAAAGAGGCGCAAAAATCCCATTGCAGAACTGCTGTGATGGCTGCCTGAACGGGACCTGCATTGGTTGTGTTTCAAAGCTGGGTATTTCCAAGTTTGCCCAAGGAAAGCACACCAACTGCCACGTGGAGCTAGGGAATCGGTGCCCTGCTGTACCATTACGGGTGATGTGCTGCAATGGTTGCCATCATATTTGGGCAGGCCAGCCTTTGATAAAAAGAATAGCAAGACAGAGGTACTGAGCAACCTGGGGTATGGGCAGTCTGACTGTCAAGTGACACCTGGTAGCAGAGTCTCTTGGTATCTGTCAGTGACTCCATGGACAGTCCTAGCAAAAAACCACATTATTCTTCCAGGCAAAGCTGAACTGAGGCAATGCCTCACCTCAGAGGTGCCACAGCAGAGGATTGCCAAGCTGGCAGGAAGAAATCGGTCCTGTATTTAAACCCCATATTTAAATTACAGCAAACAGCAATTCAGATTAACATGCCAGGGCAGTTAAGGATTGGAGGAGCTTCTGTATCTGTTTGCAACAGTTTGCATAAGCTTACGAGCAGCTTGACTAATATCAAGGGTTTGTGTCTCCTGGGACATATTAAACAAATCTGGGGAATTAAAGAGGCAAACAGAATATGTGGCTCAGAAGTCTTAGTGTGGGCCAAAACCACCTCTGCCACCTTCAGTGGGACAATTATTTTCTTTGGCCTTACTGGTGGGTGAGCAAGATTCTGCTCCTGCAGCTCCTTCCCTATCATTTCCTCCTAGCTCTTCCTTGCTTTGCTGCTTGGCAGTCCCCTGTTTGAGTCTGGCACAATTTTGGTTTGTCTGCATAGCTTCCTTCACTTTTTTCCTTTTACTCGGGGTTTATTTTCCCTTCATGAAGTTTTTATAATCTGATTTTTCGTTCTGTCACTCTTTTTCCCTCTGTCTGTCACAGGCAGATGTGGTTTGAGGACAGGAGTGTCTTACAGACCTGCAGACTGTGTGAGTTTGGAGTTCCTTCCAGTTTCCCACACTGCTCTCCTATTCACTGCATTCAGGCAGAGGATAAAGGAAGTGTGCCATGCTACAAGCTGAATTAGAAATGGTGTTTGACTTCCCTTTGTACTTCACAGAAACCTTGCTCTGGGTAGACCATCTGCATTGCACTCACTGTGGAGAAAACCATTGATCAAGGCCTGTCAGCCCAGCTGGGGGAACTTGGGAAAGTAATTCCTTGTGCCACTTCAGTTCTTTAGGGCTTAACATCTGGCTAGAGGGGGAGGCGACAGTTGATGGTTTAACAGTCTTGCTTTCTTTCAAGTTTGGGATGCTGTTTTGATCCCCGATAAGCCTTTCTGAAATCCTGATTTTAATAACATGGAAAGCATCCAGAAGACTAAGAATAATGCACTGGCTTTGCATTTTCAAAGTGCTTTACAAATACCAGCTAATGAATTCTCAGCAACCTCCTCTGTGAGATAAGGATGTATTATTAGCAATGTTTTACAAAGGAAGAAAAATGAGGCAGACAGGAGAAAACCAAAATTTCAATATTTCAAATAGCCTACTGGTTGCAGTGCTTCTGTTGCCAAGTGGCTATTTGAGACATCTGGTTTGCAAAGATGCTCAGCACCCAGTTTGTTTTAATTAGCTTTGGCATCTCTGAAAAGGAGCCAACTCCCTAGCTTGTGGGAGAATTTGGATTACCGGCCTGGACCACACTCGCAGTGACGCACCACCTAGATAAGCAGATGCAAAAGTTCTTCTTTGTACTTAAGTTCAGTAGTGGTTTTTGAAAATGTTATTTAGTACAATTTGTTCAAGCCCATGAAATGGCTGAAAAGGAAGATGCACTCAAATCCTTGATCAGGAAATACTTAATGATCTATTCAACAGAAATTAACTTGATCTCTCTAGAAAGTAAACTAAGTTTTAATTTGTTTATTCATGCTCCTGAAGACCTACCAAAACCTCAGTCTTAAGCTGCTGCCGTCCTTAGTCCTTGTGCAGATCTGTCTGTCAGCACCATCTGATTTTGATCAGCTGCATCCCAGCGGTTACGGTTATTCTGGGCTTGGAGCTCTTTGGAGGAGAGGATGCAGTGTGCCCTGAATTACATGAACTCTCTGAGTTTATAAGGGAATTTCAGGCCCTAGACACTTGGCCTGGATAAAACCAGTGACTTAGAAATGAGAAAGGAGCCATACTGCTTTAGTTAACAAGTCCAGTGCTACCTGCAGCTACAGTGCTGAGTGCTGATCATTGGTTGTACGCAAAAGGTGTCTGTGCAGTCTCCTGATGACAGCTCCTGGGGACTTCATGCCATATTCCCACTACCTAGTGCTGCAGATGACTGTAGAGCACGGTTTATGCTACCAGCTACACTGGAGATGTTCTGTGGGTCCTGGTCCTATTCTTAACCCTCTCTAGACTGTTTTCTTTAGAGTCTGGCTCTTTTTATTGCACTCTATTCCCCTGATCCTGACATCTGACAATGTGCCTTGCCCTGTGGTATGGTGATGAGGGCATCCAACTCTGCCTTGTATGCTTTGTGAGGACCAAGGTCTGTCAGTTCTTGCATATGCCCCTCTGCTAGTCCTTTGCCTGGCTCAGAACTAGGTTGTCTAGCTTTTGAAAAACATTCTTGCCTGTAAGGCAGGTGCCTGCTTTTATCAGACATGATCTCTTCATTCTGCTGCCAGCTGAACATGGCAAAGATGTTCCTCAGTCCTCCAAAATCCACCTGCCTGGCAGGGCAGGACCTGACACTGAGCCCTAAGACACTTTCACCAGACACATGTCCATTGTGCTCCGCAGCGTGGTGCCTGACAGCCACCAAGCATGAGAAAGTAGATTCTGGTAGGAACTTAGATCCCAAAACTCAGGCTGAGCTTAAGGGAAGGAGAGAAATTCACTGGGGCGTACGGGAGAATCAGCTTCAGGTTACAAACTTGCTCCCAAGGTAGAGAACAATCAAAAGAGGCTCAGGGGACACCAGGGAAGTCTGTGACTATTATCTCCCCTCTCCACTGCTGCCCTAGCTAGAGTTGAGTGATTAAATATCTGACACATGCAGATAGGATTAATTGCTGCTCTTATAAAGGGAGAGGTGACTGCCCTCCTATCTGGCATGAACACACCATTCCCATCTTGTCAATGACAGCAAGTGGTTGTTGGGGCCAGACCTCATGAACCACACTCCCAATTCTCAACCTGCTCCTCTGAAATATTCTCTCTGCTGGATACCTTCTTCTTGGCAAAATGCTTGGCAGCACTATTTGGTAAGTCTTGTGAAATTTATCATGAGACTCATAGTACTTATGGCCTTCAGTGAGACATCATGTCCAAGCCTCATGATTCTATAAAGAGAGGAAATTAATTATATCAATCCAAACAAAGTCCAAATGCTCAATAATCAAAAGGTAAGTTTAAAAAAATCCATCAAAATACTTTTAGGTTTATTAGAAACATCAAAATGTTTCTGTTAAATCCCTATGACTTTCAGCCCATTTCTTGAAGCCCAAATTTTGACATTTGAAAGGCTGGCAGCAATGCCAGATCCTCAGAGATGCTGAGCCCATTGTAAGAACTGAATACCACCATCTTCCAAAAAAACCACCTAAAACAATGAAGGAAGTGCATGAACTCAGCAGCTTCTGTGCTTGCTCCCTCCACTCCATTGTTAGTGACAGGCTGTTCTCCCTTGGCCAGAGCTCAGTAGGTGACTGACTGATGGGGTCTGCGTATTTCAGAGGACTTTTGGGGAGCGTGTGCTCCCACCGAAGTCAGCAGTATCTGGGGTGCTTTAGAGCAAAACTCAAAACCATCTGGTAAAATGTGTGAGGGAACTGCTGGGTCTCAGCCGTGTTGCTGAGATGGGGAACAGTTACGTTACTGAGATCATAACTAACTTAGCACTGACTGGCGTAACTGTAGAGCAAGGTATAGCTGAGTCCCCCGGTAAAAGCAGAAGGATAGGATATATTCTGTGGTTGGTTTATATGGGTTTTTGAAGGAGGAGGGTGGTAAACACATAACATGGTGGCTCCCGCAAAGCCTGCTCCCAGGGCAATGTGTTCCTTTGAGACATAATTGATTCCTGCCATCAGGCACCAGCCTGCTCTCCCCCAGGGTCAGCGCTTTCCCACATCCAACCCCATTATCCCACAGACCATGCCTTTTGTACAACACACTCCAGCTATTCATGTGCAAAGCAGCTGTAATCCCCAGACCTTTCAGAGTCAATATACCAGGAAATAATAAATCCCTCTTGTGCACTCTTGAATATGCTGAGAGGTGACTTGTGGGAATTTCAGCTGGGCAGAAAAATAATAAATTCTCCTTAATTTTTAATTATTTAGAATACTCACTGTAGAAAGACTATGTCATTGGTGCATGACTATTTCAGGGTCACCCACACAAGCAGCTATAGAAATTGCTTTTGCCTCTAACAACCCTGAAAATGCAGATCAAATTGTCTCATATGTTTCTTAATGATCAAAGTCCACTTTCCTTCACTTATGCACCTGGGAATGACAGTATATTAAGCATTCTGGATCTAAAGAAAAACTAATTAAAAAAGGTTAAACCTGTGAAGAATGTACTTTACAGTAATAAAAGACCCCTTTTTGCCAGGGTTCTAATGTCTAAAAGAGGCAAGATAATGCCATGCTAATGACATTTAATGGAATATTTTATACAATAGGTCTAATAACAACATAACCTTTTCCCCTGAAAGAGGTAGATTTGGTTGGTTCAGACAGCAGAAGCAGCCAATCCTGAATAGCAAGTTGGGCAGGATAATTCCTTTAGATATTGCCTCCCATGCCAAACAATTTTTTAAACTATTTACTGTGTAGAATGTAGTTCACTGAAACACCCTGAGCAGAACACGGTAGGCAGGGTTAGGTGCACCTGGGGGGCTGGGAGAAGGGATCTTCATCTGTGACACCAAAGTAAGCAGTGGCTCGTAAGTTAAAAACTGTCAAAGGATCATTAGGATTCAGGCAATACCCTGTCTTTTCAAACCTTATTCAAGAAACCACCACAGAGCGAGTCATAAGAGTATGAGGATGATGAAGGGATGTGGTAATACTGCAGGGATTTGTGGTGCTAAAATACAGGAATCTCAAACATTAGAACACATCCACCCAGCAATAGTAAGGTCTGATGTGGCACAACATACAGACCCAATAGTTTCATCAAGGATTCAAAGATAATAATTTCCACACAGGTGTGTCAGCACAGGTCTGCTTGGCACCCCGGTAGGTGTTCTCATTGCTACTGTCTTCCTCAGTGATACTGCCACTAGCACATTACCTGTGAAAGTGAAATCAGAGCTAGCTTCGTCCTATAAAGCCTTCCATTTTACCTGTGTAAATAAGCCTTTCCAGCAATGCTAATCGTGGGCTGGCCTGAGGAAGAGACAAAAGCCCACTTGAGATCAGATTGCACACAGGACAGATCCTGCAAGGCCCTGCTCTCCTGGCAGCCGTGATGACAAAGGGGTGTTCCATGGAAGTACCTCTGCCAGCCTCCTAACAGATGGGGAGAAAAGAAACTCCTCTGCAAGACAGTGAGAAGAGGCCACCCTTAGCACTTCCACTGCAGAGGAGCACTATGCCCAGAGACGCTCATTCTCCACTTTGTTCTCGCAGGTGTTCAGCAGTATCCCCGAGTGGTGCCAGAAAAGCACGAGGGCCACCACTTCAGCCCTCCTCCCACCTCCCTCAGTCCCTACCTCCCACCACAGACACGGGCTCAGCTCCTGATTCCGAGAGGGCTCTGTGAAAGAGTTTAGCAGCACCACTCCCATTTCGCAGAAGAGCAAAGTGAGGCATGGTGAAGCAAACCAGCAGCCCCCAGGACAGCCAGTGCTGCAGGTAAGCTCGGTATTCCTGCTGGCCACCCCTGTGTGTGAACCAGTGTCTCTGCCCCCTTGCCCCACGTTGCCCCTTTCTCCTGGTAAACACAGATCTCCGAGAAACCCCTGCCTCCATGGTGAAACATGCGCTTTTCAGCCTTACTCAGTGAAAAAGCCATGCGAGTTCATCGTGCCTTGACAGAAGTGCAGGCTCCACAAAGGAGTTATTAGCACCAGGCTGTGTGGGTTTGAATTTCTCTGCGTTTCCCATACTTTTCCCCTATTGATAACATTTCTTGTTGGGACAATAGAAGTGTGCCTTGCAACTACTCACGATATTAGTGACGGTGCTTGAGCCTGAATGATTTAAAGGGAAAGAATCCAACTCCCAAAAGACCATCTGGCTATCAGTTATAACACAGCAATAAAGGTCAGGGCTGCTTCTCAGGAGTTGGGAAAAAGATGGTTTTTGACACTGAAGAGTCTCTTCAACCAGCTTGGTACATGCCTACCTGTCAGCTCTTAGCTTCAAGGCCTGCCACCATTACTCCCGTGCTAGGAAAGGGATAACACAGGACACCGACTTTTGGAGGAAGGCCAGCCAAAGAATACAGGAAAAAGGGCAACACCTTATTATAGCTGGCAAAAGCTAGGGCATGGTCTCTGAGCTGTGTCTTATTTTGTATCATAATCCTTTGACTGCTTCAAAGTGTTCATGAGATGTCTTGTCTCCTGGCTTTCCCACAACGCAGGGAATAAAGGGCTCCAAGGACAACATCTGCCCTTCACAAAGAGCTAAGCCCATTCAGGCCCATACAATGAAAACCACGAAGCTGGCTATTTCAGTGACACCTCCCTCCTTCCTGTCAACTGCCCATTAAACTCAGGCTTCACTTCAGGATTTCCAAGTAAGAAATTGTCTTTGGCTTTCTTACCTCACTGCACACTTCCCTCCACCATTCCCATTTCCATATTCTCAGCCACGCTCCCGTGCACAGGCAAGGCACTGGGAGAAGACAAGCACCCCTCTGCCTCGGGCACTACAGGCTAGACCCTCAGATGGCAGGATGCAGCACAGCTTTTCTCAGGGAGGTCCTGGGTTATTTTCAGTGCTGCCTCAAGGACTGTATCCAGGCAGAGATTTTTCTCATAAGACAAAATCAGAACTGACCTAAAGCGTCTACACAACTTCATTCTTTTTCTTGCCTTTACCACAAAAGAAATAATGTTTGCTTAATTTCTATTGAAATTTTCATGCAAATACAAGCAAGCAGCACAATCCCCATTTTCCAGATAAGAAAATGGAGTGGGGATGACATGCTAAAGGTTACACAGGGAGGCAATTATGTGGTCTCTGAGATCTCACGTTCTGCAAACTGCAGCAGCTCCAGTCTGCAGTGGGGCAGTGTGGTGCTCCTTGGTCAGATGAGAACAGAGCGCACCACAAATCTCGGGCAAGAAGCAGAACTGACCTCCTTGCTGAGGTCCGAAGATGGGCCCTCAGCTAGCAAATCCCATTCACGACCTGCCTCTGATTTCCCAAGGCCTAGGGCTTCTGGGTTGAATCTGATGCTATTCTTTAGCCCAACTTAACCATCATTCTTGTAAATGTCTGTATGAAAGACAGAGTAGGAAAGGGAAAAGAAAGAGCTACAGGGGTGACTAAGCATGGGCCCAGTTCTGCTAGGAGGTGTGTGGCTGCCCTTAATGAAGGCAATGGGAACACTGGTGCACTGGGCTCACAGGCCTCGGTGTGTGAAGAGAGAAACAGAGGTTACCATTTCCATTTGCTTCCCATTCCCTATTTATTCACCCTGTCCATCCAACATCCCACCATCCTGACTGTAGATTCTCCACAGCATTTAGAAATGTCATGCAAACAAACCTGTCGTTTCACACTGATAACACTTTGGCTCACCCATCAAAAGCATAACGACTGTATGGACACACTCACACTGGCAAACGGCAGCTGGGAGGCTGGCTGTAAAGTGCCCTCCCTAGAAAGGGTAGAGAGATGTCCTTGGTGCTGTTGATTTTGACCCCAACAGTGCTCCCCTTCTTCTTCTTTTCCCGCCTTCCCCCAAAAGCGTGCCTCCTCCACGCCAGAAATGTGACTGGCACATGCAGAGACTCAGGAATGCAATTGATCCCAGACGACCAGCTGGAGGGTCAGTGTTTTCCCAGATCCCCGGGCAGCCCTGAAGAGCCACGCTGCACACTCCACCAGTCAGCGTGGGCAGAAGGTTATTCTCTCCAGGGCATTTGCAATCAATGTACCATGCGCTAATAGATGCTTCCTCTATTGTTCAGCTGTGTGCCTGGATTGGCTGAATGGCTGTGGGAAACACCAGCAATCCCCAGACTCACATATCTGCTGAAGCTCCCTGATGTATAAATAGAGGCAGTCAGTAACTGTCAAAGCATAGTCTTACGCTCAGCACAGCAGCCTGACGTGGGGGTCTGTGCCCAGGACTGAGAGCACTAAGAATGGCTCCCAGTAACACTCTCATGATCCACATGGAGGAGAAACTGCTGCTAAAAGAAAAGAATAAAGTAAGTAGAGTTCTTGACAGGATTGGAAAGGCTTGTCTGCGCTCTGTGCAATGGACTGCCTCTATCAAATAAATACTACATGGGGAAAAATGAGGTAAGGAGGGAGAAAGTGGTCTGGGGGAAAGCAAATAGGTTAAAGAGAGATAAAGGAGACTATATAGATTTTTAAAAATGAAATGGAGGTGGGAACAGGTAGGCAGCATCGCAAAGCTCTCCTCCCAAAAGAAAGCGTCTTTGAACATATGTGTATCAATGCATCAGAAGGGGAAATTAGCTCAGATCTCAGAAAATCCTTAACGATCTACTCCACCTCTCTTACAGCTGAGGAAGCCGGTGGTGGAGAAAATGCGCCGTGACCGGATTAACAGCAGCATTGAGCAGCTGAAAATGCTCCTGGAGAAGGAGTTTCAGAGACACCAGCCCAACTCCAAGCTGGAGAAAGCCGACATCCTGGAAGTGGCTGTCAGCTACCTGAAGCAGCAGAGCCAGCTGCAGGACCAAAGTGAGTGCAGAGCATGTATTGCACACCACTTAAAATCTACTCCCACAGGCCTTTGCCCTCCCGTATAGCCCTGGCCCCTGAAGCACGCAGGGGCTATAACACACCAGGTCTAGTCACATGAGCAAGGCTCGTGGACTCAGGGTCTTGAAAGAAACTTATTGCATGAATCACCACCCTCCCATGTTTTGGTCATGATCTTAACCCCCTGCATTTGCTTCTTTCTTTCTTTTCTAGCATTGATTCACAAGAATCTCGAGCAGGACTTTAACAGTGGATACCTGCGGTGCCTCAAGGAAGCTATGCATTTTCTGTCCTACTATGAACCCAAGAAGGAAACTCAGGTGCAGCTAATCAAGCATTTCTGCAAAGCTCAGATGGGTGCAGATGTCACATACTCTCCTGCTCTGCGTAGTCCACCTGTGTCACCCTGTCTGTTTGCCAGAAAGCAACCTGCCCAGAAGACTGTGGCTGCTGCTTCTACTATCTGGAGACCCTGGTAGACCTGCTGAACTTTGCTTTATTCCTATGTTTTGCTACAAAAACTAGAGGGACCTGTGATTTAATAGTTCCTCTTTAAAGTAGGAAACATTGCTTTCCAAAGGTGGGAGGGGGGCAGTTATTGTTTTTCTGTCACAAGAAATGTGGGTCGCTGAGTAGTTTCCCTTCATAGTGAAGGAATGTGTTTGTATCTTGCAGCAAATTTGCTGCTTTTATTGGTGGTTCCTAGCCAAAGAGAGGACCAAGTTCTGCGGTGATTTAGAGAGCCAAATGCTGTTCAGTTTCCATCACACTTTTGCTTGGCAAGGCTGTTGAGCCTGTGGCTGTCAGTGGAAATCTTTCTGCTAACTCCCTGGGTCACAGGTTCAAGTCCTCCATTGTCTCTAGATGATGTATTGACCTTCCTGAAGAAGGAGCACTTTGAAGAATGTATTTTGTATCATAAAGAGAGTATTGAGCCTTTACCTTCGGAGTGAAAGTTGTTACTAAGAAATGCTGATTCTTCTGAAGTTCCTATGCTATTTTTAGTATACCTTCTTACAGAAAGTTATGCTGATAAGAGAGAGCTCTAGGGAAAATTCTTTTAATGTCAGTATGTGCTCCTCTCAGTTGAGGGATAATTGATGCCTTTTGTAAAGGAAATGCCTGTGATATACCTGAAGGAAAAGGGAGGGGAAGGGAGGCAATAAGTACTTTATAATCATTCACTGAACATGCTAAAGAGCTTAAAAAGCTTTTATAAAGTTGTGATGTATTCATCCTGTGTGATGTTCAACTTTGGTGTCTTTACTGTACAATACAATAAAAATGGGTTTAGTCATTAATCCTTTGGTTTGAAATGATTAAAATGGCTAATACTCCTGTCTTGCATGTATACTCCTGCAGTGGGGAAGCTATCAGGAGATGTCATATTTCTGAGCCCTTCATTCCAGTACATAGTTTGTATTTGTGAAATTCATTTAGCAGAACAGGATTTCAGATCCTGCAAAGAAGCAACCTCTGGAAAAGTTATCAAAAATTAAAATGGAGGTGAAATTGAAGTGAGATACTGAGAGGTGTAGACCCAGATACCTGACAGCAACCTATTCAGACTTCAGCAAATCACTAATTTCACAGCCAGTTTGTTTCCCCCATTCCCCATTAATTTACCCACCAACCTGACTTCAGTCTTACACTTTCTGTCTATGTAGGAGGTAGCGACATGCAAAACTCCTAATAACTTCCAAAGAGTTTGGTACCTGACTCTGCTTAGGGATCTTACCCTCCTCTTTGAAACTACCCGCAACAGGGTGAACTTGGTTTTGTTGTCTTTTAATTTTAGTGCCTTCTGATACCTAAACACAAATTGTGTTAGGCAATACCAGAATTGCTTTCTTTACTGAAGTGAAATCTGCCCGTAAAATGGCTAAAAGTATACATCATTTGATAGCAAACAGAGATTGAAAAAGCATTTCTTCTCCTAAATTATTTCCCCATACTGTTCTTTTCTTAAAACATTTTATTTTCTTTCTCTGATGTCCACCTAAGGGTCCAAAACATGCCATGAATAGGGCCTGTGCCTCAGAGTTGAGAAACTGCCACACTCCCCCAGGCTTTCAAGGTTTTTTCTATCCAGCCTGCTGTAGAGATGGTCTCTCTGCCAAGTATCTTTTAGATGATCCTCCCTTAATTTTTTCACCTCACCTCAATTCAGAAAACAAATGTAGCATACCCTCTTACACAGAGATATACAACAGCCTGCCTAGCTGGCTTGCACCAGCTGGGTGACCCAAAGCAAGCAGCCTGGGCTTCCCGTGAGTTGCAGAGAGAGGCACTGTAGCATCCATGCGCAGTCTCAGCTCGAGCCCTGTTAGACTCTTCTGCAACTCTCCATGTACAGGCCACGCAATTCCTGTCTCCTGAGGATTAAGTCAGCTGCACTCTGGTGATGCAAGGAAGATTAGCACCTGTAGCAAAGGATGTGCTTGTCCTTCTCCCACACAGCTACACAAAGAGGGAATCGATGAGGTGAACAAGCAAAAAGGGATTCAGAAGGTATTTGGGGAAGCAGGAAGAAAAGCACAAGAAGGGGATCCTAAAGCCACCCTAGAGCACCTTAAATACCAACAATCTCTCCAAAACACAGCACTTTCCCCAATAACATTCACTCACTTTTCCTTAGAAGAGTTCCCATTCATTGCCCGGGCGGACTATTCACCTTTTATTTGCCCTTTTCTTCAAAGTAAAATAAATCTGCACAAATAATCCGTTCACAAAACTATTATCTAACCACAGTAACACATTGATTTGGATATATGACAGGGAAACCTCTCATTCTTCCAGAGTAACAGCATGAAACACCATTGCTCAACAATTTCAACTCTCCTCAGATTCCCTGGGAGAGATGCCCTTGAAAAACTTTGTTTCTAGCATATGCTTTTTTCCTTAAGCAAAAGGAAACCTAGAATATCTGATCTTGTCAAATGGCTGCTTAGTTAAGCGCTAAGCAAACTCAGATCTGCAAAGGTGACAAGATCAAATGGCATTCAAACACTGCTAGCTGTACCTGGCCAGTCTTCACTTGATTTGTGATTAAACCCTTTGTTATACGGATGGAAAGGACCAAAAAGCCAGCTAGCCAGGTCAAGAACATATTGTTCTACCTCATTACAGTTGCATGGATCATTTTGGTTATTATTTTACCCTGAATGCATGAGCTGGTTGAGTGCTCTTCATCTGTCTGCCAATGCAACACAAGGTGGGGTTTTGGTACAGTTCTGCAATTCATCAGGGGCTGATACCAATGCTGCAGATAGATTTGTTCTTCCTAATGAACTACTGAATAATTCAGAAGAGATATTTCTAGATTTTGTGGTTGCTTAGCGATCTTGAAAAAGTCACTTCACCTTACTGTGCTCAACTTGTCTTTGTCAATTAGTACAAGCTTCTGAATCCCAGCAAATTCAAGCTGTTCATCCATGCCTGTGCATTTTTAAATAAAGCCTAATTAAGGCAGTTTGCAGATAGGAAGCTTGGGGGAGTTCAGGCTCAGTCAAAATGCAATGTGCCCCAAAGCACACCACAACCTCACTATGCACCACAGGGACTGGGAATAGAGTCACACATGGCACGGAGAAGTCTGCTGCTATTACGTGGATGGGTATCTTCTGCAGCTAATATGTTATCACCCAAGTAAACCACGTTGTGAACGTCACAGTTGGCAGCATCACTGCAGTTTGTTTAAAACTGACAGAATAAATGGAAAAGAGAAAAGAAAACCCAAGAAGAGCTGCACAAACTGAAGACTGTTGGATTTGAACCCAGTCCCTCTAGTTCTAGGCTAACACAGGAACAGACCGTAGAAATGACAACTGCGCAAAACTCATGTGAGATCACAGTCAGGCTTCTCAGCCCAGAACTCCTGCCACCCATATTGGCATAAATCTGGAGAGACACGGCTACTGTCATTCAAACCACAAGGTCTGATTCTCGTTTACACTGAGGCCGTATTACATTACTGGCTATAGTGGGGGAGCCGATCATGCTCAGCAGTTAGTGTACATGAGATTCAGACCTACTGTTTGCAGAGTGGTGTAAGGGAGAGAAACAGTAAGTGCCTCCCTTCTGGGCAGGGGAAAAAACCAAACCCCACCAGAAAGCCTCCATTTGCTCCAGGGAGTCAGATCCCTGGCTGGTGCAAGTGCACTGCTTCTGTTTTTCGCCAGCCAAAGACTTGCCCCTCTGGGCTTTAGTTTACCAATTACTTGAGAGTTAAAAGCCAGACCTCTGGTTTCACCAGTCTTAGCACAGCAAAGGTTATGTTTACAATTTATTAATTATTATCACTTATAATAATTGAACGCAAAGCTTCTTATTGCTCCTCTGTCCCCTGGGGTGACTCTCCCCTGCTCCAACACATTCCCACCCTTAGGGAAGATATTGTTTATTATGCTGATCCCACAGCCCAGGAATACTCTCCTGACAAAGCCCCTATTAACCTCAGAGTGTGGGCCTGAGTTTCTCAGAGTTTCCCACACTTTCTTCCCTATTTATGACATTCAAAGGGACCACAAAGGAAGCGTGCCTCACAACAGCCCACATTAGTGACGCTTTTTGGCTCTGCATTGTGAAGACCAGCAATTCCTGTCCCGATAGACCATCTGGAGAGCTATTTTCCCAAGGAGCACATTGATCGATCAGTATTATGCGAGAGCCCTTTTAAAACTTGGGAACGTTATGCTCTTTGACACTAAATAGGTGTCTCGAGAGGGGTTGTCAGAAAGATTTTAAACCATTTAAGGAAGGCACAGAAAACATAAAAATCGTAATTATTTCTTTAAAAACACCATCAATAGAATTTGTGAGACAGGCTGACATGAATGTAGGAAATGGTCTAAAATAAAAATGCTCTAAAAGGGATATAGAAAGGAAAGCTTTAAGCCATCAAGTTGTGTGCCATAAGTGCAGCCCCAGACGTACAGGAGCACTACTTTTTAGACCTGCATAACACAGACAATGAAATTCTGGTTTCCTGTACTCTTCTCTGATAGTCCACCTTCCTCCAGACCTGTTGCTACATTGCAATATACTGGGTTGCTCTCCATGGAAAGCTAAGTATCAGATGGGCTAAGAGAGCTGCAGTTGGTATTACAAGTAGTAGCAGCTTTTGTGAAAACAGCGTGTGGAGTTAAGTCTGCACCTGGGCTGAAATCACCACCTACAAACCAGAAGCAGGAAGCTCCATGGCCCAGTACCAATTTCCTAGGCTAGCGGTCCTCCAGCTGTTTTGATTGATGGACTGTAATGAACGCAAGCCTACCGATGATAGTCTTGGGGTTGGTTAATTAACCTTTCCTGGATCCTCTGTGGTTGTTCCTCAACTCAAAGCAATCTATGGCGCACAGATTGCACACCATAGCTCAGGGTCAAATGGTGAGCATCTGCAGCTGGAGACAACTGACATGGTGGTTCTTGCCTTAGGAAAAGCTAGGACTCCTGCCTGACATGCAAGGTCTTAAGTACAGACATTGACAATTGTTTGCAGATTTCTGTTTCCCCTTACACTCTTCAGTATCTATACCAAGCAGGAGTGGAGACACCTCCCTGTTTTCACGTGTGATTTTGAAGCCTGCATCTTCATGATGCAACTCATGACTGTGATGTAATTTAGAGAGGAACAAGGCCGCTAAGAGAGCAAGCCTCTTTGTCCACAGCATAGCTGTCATCTCTCAAGAGCGGCTCCAGATTTCACACCACCCTCCAAAGAAGGGAATTATTGTGTCACATTTAGTCAACTCCACGTGTTTGGCAATTTGGGTGATTTGTTTCTTTTAATCCTTCATTCCAAAAACAGAGAAACCCCTGCTTCTGAGCCTCAGACAATCAATCTTTCATTCTGGCTCTGCAGTGACAGTCAGAGAGAGGCACAAACTCCTCCCACAGAAATGAAGGCAGTGACAAGGATTTGGATCACAAACATGTTTCAGTGGGACAGACTATTGCACTAACAGCTGAATTTTAAAAGAGCCCAAACCGAGCAAACTAGTTACAGACTTTTAACAAAGAGCAACTGGACTGCCTACAGCACCGGAATTTTTTTTCCTTACTGAAATCCTTGCAGAAAGTGCATACTGCATGCAGTTCCATAATGAATATATTCTAGGGACAGCCTTAATCTAGACAATTTGTTATTCGGAAGCATCAGTTGGGAAATATTGTTGCCATTAAGTTTTCAGACCTTAATAATCAAACCAGGGAGTGGGGGGGAGATATTCGGTTCTCTTTTCTCCATCAACAGTATACAGAGGGAAGGTGAAGCAGGCAAGGGGGGAACTAAAGATTTGCTATCTTCTCAGCTGACAGAGAGAGGGGGAGAGAAGCTGGGAGTTTGTGAGCCCAGAGAGCTGTTGTTTTGTGTGCTCGCTGCAAGGCAGCATGCCTGGTTCACCATTCACATCAGATGGTGCGAGTCCACAGTTCCGAGGATTTCCCACATTGCCCCATTCACAGTGTTAAACTGTCAACAAAAGAAGTGTGCCTCTGTGGGTCCCGAGAAGAAAGCTAACGCCTGCTGCACCATCTGCCCAGCACTTAAAGGAAGGGATAATGCTTTAATCAGTGGGAGTTGGTTTAGCCCTTTGGAGTCCA
Organism: Mycteria americana; assembly: GCF_035582795.1. Classification (NCBI taxonomy): domain Eukaryota; kingdom Metazoa; phylum Chordata; class Aves; order Ciconiiformes; family Ciconiidae; genus Mycteria; species Mycteria americana. The sequence continues at coordinate 9,790,272 of NC_134382.1, read as the reverse complement.
GGGGCATTGTGCTGGGGATAGGATGGCATTATTTAAAACCACTCATTTCATATTTCCAGAACTGCAAATTGGGTCAAAGCTTCCCTCCCATCTCACTGTGCCCGCTGCTGCTGCAAACATATTCCTTCCCATACGGTGCGTGGCAGGACCTGCTGTCCATTCCATCTCATGTGACCCCCGAGAGAGATGCACAAAGCCCTGTGCTTGACTTCAAGCTCCGATAATGGCACAAGTACATGCAGCCGGGGCACTCCCTGGCTGCAAGTAATACTGCCGATTAGAAGCTGACAAAATAATTCAGGGAACTGATTTTGAATAGGACTCATACTCCCTGTTCAATTATAGGTTTTTGACAACCATCAACAAGTAAAATTGTTACACCCTAAGTGATCCATCTAAGTGTAAAATGTCTTCGGGCTGGAAAGGGAGGAGGGGAGAATGGCTGACCTATGAAAATCACTGCCATGAGAAGCCAGGAAGTTAAAAGGGGCTTTGTAAGCTTCAGGTTAATAACTAGTTACAGGATCATCCTTTGGAGGATCATATCCTTTTATGCAACAACCCTATGTGTGCTGGAACACGTTGCTATCTACGTACCCACAGACACAGGTTTTGGCCCTGGCTTATTGAGAGGGAAGCTGAGGGCAGGTGAAACAGAGTGACTGCAGTTGACAGTGAAATGAAAGGTTTCCTTTCTGGTTTTGAAAGGCAGACACAGGAAACAGGTAGGGTTTTCATGAATATTGTTGTAGTAAGAAACAGGTATTCAAAAACTAACATCCCCAACCTGCTAGCCTGTTAGCGACAATCCAGGTTTACTCCCTGTTCTAGCCTCTGACCATGGAACATGCGTTAAGGAAAAAAAATTATGCCCGTGTACGACTCCCTTAAACATACTCCATGTACTCCATGTACTACAGCTGAAACAGATGTATCATAAAGCATAACTGGGAATTTGTCAATATGAGGCCTCATATACCTGACTGACAGATCTTAAATGTGACTAGCTTTGTATTACCTTGTGCTTGTGGGGGGGCAGTAGACCTGAGTAGGCAACCTACAATAGCCTGAAAAAAATGTCTCAAAAAGGCGGCTTTAATCCTGGATTCTATCTGGTCCTTTCCACTTCGTTACCTGTGTTCATCGCAATACATGTGGCACATACACTGAGAAAGCCCAAGACAGAACAGAGTCACAGGATATCCTAGCACCTGTATTTACATTCTGCAAGTGGGATAATACAAGCAAAGTAATAGACAAGAATTGACTTTTCACTGCATCTCAGTTGTCTGTAAAGGGAAAATACATTTAGGTGCTTTACGTGGAGACTCGGGACCAAGGGAACAGTGAGGCATTTGCAAAGTGGCATGAAATTAAATAGGACATGTTTGGGAAAGGCATCATAATCATTACATGTCACGGGCTGCCATAGGAAAACCCAAATTACCCAAACAAAAGCAAGGAAGAGCTCTGAATATAACTTATAGAGGGTCTTTAAGTATTTAAACAATGGAGAGGAAAATATTTCAAGCTAACTGCTTAGTACAAATTGTTTTCAAGGTTCTTCCCTCAATTTTAGTCTTTAGTTGCCCAAAAATTATCTGGTACTGTATTCATCTAAGCATGGTTTAATGTCAATGAAAGGGTTTAGTCCCTCTAATTCTGCATCTTTTCCTTTTCAACCTCTCTTTTGGTCATGGGCACAGAGCATTATCTCTTCCTGGGATCAGTCTTCTGCGCTTAATTTCACCACAGCCTGGGAAAAGGCAGCACATTGAGATGTTGACATTCCCAACATCAGGCAGAAGTTTGATTATAATGACGGCAAACGCTTTCCCACGTTCTTACCCCAGCGCCATAATGCCAAGCCCTATTGTGTCACACGCTCCCCAGTCCACCTGCTCCTTTGGGAGCAGGGTATTATCCCCAGGCAATTCACAGTCAATTTGCCATGCTGTAATAGATGCTTTCTCTATTGTCCCAGGGCACGCATGGATTGGCTATCGACTGTGGGAAACTCAAAGTCGCTTAGGACCCATACATTTGTATGCAGCCACTGCGTATAAATAGAGGAACTCCCAGCTCCCTTCTCCACCTGCTAACCAGCAAGCTCTGAGCTGAAACCAGCACTGGGGATAATGGCACCCAGTGCTCTCTCCCTGGAAATCCTAACACCCAAAGAGAAAAACAGAGTAAGTATCTGCTGTCCCTGTGACCATGAGGGCGAAGAGCTGAGAAGGGCCGAATCCCTTTAGCAGCAGGTTATATAGAGATGGGAAGGGGAAAGTCTCACTGCTAACTGTCCTCTTCCTGTTTTGTGTTACAGCTCAGGAAACCCATTGTAGAAAAACTGCGTCGCGATCGGATTAACAGCAGCATTGAGCAGCTGAAACTGCTCCTGGAGAAGGAGTTTCAGAGATACCAGCCCAACTCCAAGCTGGAGAAAGCCGACATCCTGGAGATGACTGTCAGCTACCTGAAATACAGCCGAGGTGAGTACATCCCCCGATCATGCTTGCTGCCCTTACTTTTAGGCAAAACTCCAGCCTGAGTCTCCCTGTGTAACACTTCTCTTCTGCCTCTGCAGCTTTTGCAGCATCTGCCAAAAGCCTACAGCAGGATTATTGCGAAGGGTATGCCTGGTGCCTCAAAGAAGCTCTGCAATTCCTGTCTCTCCATTCAGCAAACACAGAAACCCGGATGAAGCTGATCTGCCATTTCCAGAGGTCACAAGCACTGCCTAAGGACTCTGGTTCTTCTTCTGCACCCGCTTCCACCCACCAGCCCCCTGCAAAACAAGCAGCACTGAAACCCTCCTGCAGCCTCTGGAGGCCTTGGTAGCCCAAGAGTACGCTTACGTGTTTCCTGGACATTTACTCGTATTCCAGAGGAGATTGTGACTTGCTATACAAGTCCCCCCACTCCTCTCATGAGTAGGGAAGAATGTTTTCCTTTTACAGAGCATTACTATGCTTGGACGTCTGCTTCCCTTCTTCCAGAAGGACTGAAACGATCCCACCACGTGGAGAGAAAGTTATTCTAAAAGAATGTGAGATGTAATCCTCCTGCTAGGATGACTGAGAGGAGTCGTTCAGAGAGGAACACCGACTGTTCTTAACCTTAGTGAGGTTGTATGCGTACATCTGTTGAGAAAGCAGTAACTTCTAAGATGTTCAGGCTAGCATTTTCAAAAGTGTCCGTTCAGCAGGAGCCCTTTCCTCTGACCTGCCCCACTTGAGACTCCCAAGTGTCCCAAGCTATCCACTCCTGTACTGCCTGGCTGTGGCCATAGCCCTGGGGGCCCAAGGTTGTCTCAAAGCACAGCGGCTAGTCTAACTGGACACATTTGAAAACCTAGCTTTCCTATGGGTGCCATAATGGGTTCTATAATATTTGTAGACTGTACTGAGCATGCTCTGAAAATGGTTAAACCATAACTCAAACTATGTAGAGGAAATTCCTCAGAATGTCTTGCTCACAAAATCAGAGTAGTGTTTGTGAGGTTCAGGATATGTATGCCTTTTATAAAGGCAAAAGCTCATTTTTATATCCTTATAGGAAAGAAAGTTACGGCTGCGTTGTCGATTTTACAAGAAATATTTATCGAAGTCTTTCATGAAAAGCAGGTGTATAAATTATATTTACTCTTTGGTACCCTACCACCAGGGGAGAATGTGAATTCACTACTGTCCTTAGAGGATGCTATGACATGTTATGTGTGAGCTGCACCAATTGTATAACCTGTGCCAGAAATTATCTTGACCTTCAGGAGTTGCAGAAACTTTTTAACAGTACAAAAATAAATAAAGATCTAGTTAATAAATCCAGCAAGTTATTCTTTCTTGAGTAGTTCACATAGCTGATTTCCCTGTGGTCCCTGGGGTTAAAGGGCATGAGACAAAGATTTCAGTAAAAGCAAAGATATTCAGAATTGGTATTTAATTGCCTCACCATTTTTGTGTCCATTTAGAACCCTTGCAATGCTGTTTTCCATAACAGAGAATGCGTAGCTCCAAAATATCAAACCCTAGCTCTCTCAACGCGAGACAAAAATAGAGACATGCCTAACAAACAAATTCTTTAGAAATTTAGACCCAAGAGACTTGTCAAGAAAGGTCACAGCAAGGGTGAAGTCAGGAAGATTTATGCCTGACTCCCAAACATGGAAAATACTTTCACTGAATAGATAAAGTTTGCCAAGGTGCTTCACGTTACATTTCATGTTCTTGTGGCATGTATCCGAGTCACAAAACTGTCTGAAACGCAGGGAATTGAAATCTAGTTTTTTGTCTGAAGGGGAAACACGTATAGCTGCTCAATACGTGTGTGTACACATATGTGTACATGAGGCACGAGTCAACAGTGTTGACTCGTGCCTCATATATACACGGGCATATATATGCCTCATATATACACAAGCATACATACATATACACAACCATACATACATATACACAAGCATACATACATATACACAAGGGCAACACTGTAAAAGCACTGTAAAAGCAGTGTTGCCCTTCCTAGTTGCGTGAATAAAAGAAAGACTATCGGGATCACAGACTTTAAAGTCTCTGGTGGGGCATGACGCTGACCAGGCCTTAGAGCACTGAAACGGTTCTCTGCTGCCTCTGTCAGCTCTGACTGACTTTGGCGACGTCCTCCCGCCCTCCGGCTCTCATCTCCCCACCTGCGAACTGCTGGCGGACTTACCGCCCCGGCGCCGCAGTCCGGGGGGACCCGGCCCCGCTCCCCTCGCTCGGAAGCCCCACCCGCGTTCGCGCCGTGCCGTGGCACTCGCCCCCCGCCGCCGCCGGCGGGCCCCGCGCGTGCGAGCGGGAGAGGCGGCGGCCTTCGCGCGCGCCCGCCAGCGCGCTCCCCGCAGGCGCGTGCCCGCACCCGCCCGGCGGCAGCCGCCGCCAGCTCCCGCCTCATTCGCATAATCTATGCGCCAGCCGTGTTAGTATGTAGATGTATGCGCATACATTTGCATGCCGATGAGGCCAGGCGAGGAGTGGGTCGCGTTCAAAATGGCGGAGCGGGGCGGGCGAGGTAGCGGCGGTCACGGCAGTTTGGACAAGAGCATCACCCTCCCGCCCGACGAAATCTTTCGCAACCTGGAGAACGCCAAGCGCTTCGCCATAGACATCGGTAACCGGGCGGGAGCCGCGGGGAGGAGGGGGCCGGCGGGAAGGGGGCGATGGTCGAGGAACGGGCGGCGGCTCTCGCCCGCTGAGGGGACTCGCCGGGGCCGGGCAGCCTGCCCGGGCGCGCGGGGCACGCTGGGAAATGCAGTCCCCTGAGGCGCCCGGGCCGGCGCGGGGTGCCGGGGGCGCACTACAGCGACCGGCAGGCGCCGCGGCGGGGGGGCGGCGCGGGGCACGACGGGACGGGGAGTCCCCCCGCCCAGCGGCGGCGAGGCGGAGGCCGGGAACGGCACTACAAGCCCCAGCCTGCCGTCCGCGGCTGCTAGCGGGCCGCGGAGGGAACCGGGTTAGGGACGGCTCGGGGCTGTCCTTGGCGGCGAAGCAGGGAGAGGCAACCCCGGCGGGCCGAGGCGGCGGCCCGGAGGGGGTAGCGGGCTGTCCTGCCCGAAGGGGGACGGGGCCCGCGCCCCCCCACAGCGGGGCCTGGGGGCGGCGGCCGTGCCTCCCCGGAGCTGCGCAGCGACCTCGGGCGAGAGGACGATGCGCCGGCTGCCCTAGGCCCGACTGGGAGCAGCGCTGCCGATCCCCCCCACCGACCCTCGTACCTGGCCGCGGCGAGCAGGGCGCTGCGTGCGCTCCTCCATGCTCCCGAAACGGACCTTGAAGAAGGAGGGCTGGGGAAAGCTGCTGTTCCACCTGCCCTGGCAAAGCAAGGTGGCTGCAGAGATGAGTGGGTTTGGCACGGGCTGGGGGCCTGTAACAGTAGCTGCTGCACTTGCTTCCTCTGTCACCCCCAGAAACACCCCATGTCCTATGTATAAGCCTGAGAACATAACATTCCTAGGTGTACAACAGCCTGCACCAAGGGACAGATAGAGTAATGCACATCAAAGTGACACCTGAGCACCACAGCTCCCCAGCAGGTAATTGTGCTGGTGTGGGGGGCCATGCTGGGACACAGCTGAGCTAAGCCTATTAGCAATAGTGTCACCTGTGCAGGGATTAGCATTCATTCTGTGGAGATCTGCAAAACCAGAAGTGCCAGTTCACACAGTTTGCTACTGTTTTGTAGTTACTAGGTCAGTGGAACTATTTAGTAGGGAAGCCAGAACAAAAGTGTTCTTCAGCCACAGTACCATGTGGTACAGGTGCCAGCCTCCATTAGTCCTCTGGTTAACGCTGCTCTGGGTGCTGTAGACTTACTGTGTAGTGGGACGAATATACGCATCATAATATACAATCTTGTCATATCACAAGTCTACTTAACTCCTTCAGAAGCTACTTGTTTTATGCTTGTTAAAGTAACAGCTGGAATTGGTCCTTTCTGTGGGTCAGAGTGGAATTAGAGTTGTGGGATTAATTATAAAGCCTAGTTACATGTCTCAGCTGGTGTTCTGAATAGATTTAAGTCTTTAAAAACTGGGAGAGGAAGGGCAGAATGTATAAAGCATAACTTTACATACCATTTATCTGGTAATAAATTAATTGCTGAAGCACCTGTATCGCTATCAGTGTTGTACAAGCAGTATGACATTCCAACACAAGCTTCGCAATTCTTCTACCTAGAGGTTTGGAAGGAAGCTTTTCCTCATAGCACAGAGCTATTGAGTTTAGGTTTTTTTAACAAAACCAAAAGCTAAGAAAAACTTCACCTTTAAGCAATGAGCTAGCAGAACAGAGTTTGGATTTTGTTTACCAGAAACTTTAAAGCATTGGCTAGTACACTGAAATAAGATCTGAGGTCAGGAAAGTTTTATTGCTTTTGTTACTGTACGTGTCTGTCAGTGATCGCTCTAAGTTGACCTCACTTGAATTTTGCTGGAGAAAGCCACCTGTTTTTCTCCTACAGGTTGCAAAAATTTTCTGGTTTATTTGAGCACTATGGAAGAGATGAGAGTACTGTTATAAAGGCAAAGCTATAAGTACTAGCTGATTATTTTTTCCTTGCCCATGCTGCATTTCTTGATTACACTTGTTTATAAGGCAGCAGAGTGTAGGGCCACTGAATTTAGCCATTATGTTATGATCTAACATTGCTAAGCTTTTATTTACTGTTGGGACTTGAATTTTAACCTAGCAGTTGGTCATAATTACTTCCCATCTTGTGTGCAGCATGTTCTATGAGATGCATAGTAAGCTTGCTGAAAGGGGTAACATGCCAAATCTTTGGCAAGAGGCAAGTAATGCATGCAGACTTAAATTCAGCTACACGTTAGGCCTCTAGCACTGAGATATGGACTGCCTGACTACCTTGTGCTCCTGTTCTGAGAGCATGGATGCAGTTACAACTGACTTTCTGTACCGATAAGGGTGGTTATGGTCTGCAGCCCAGGGTACTTTTAATGCAGAGTTAAAATTAAGAGTTTTTCTCCAACGGCTGAAGCAGCTTAGAGGTTTATGAAGCAAACTGATACCTTAATCAGATCCTGATACTCAGGAGTAGTTGAAGAGGCATTTTTCTTTCTGAAGGGGAGAAGAAAATTAAAAGCTTATTTTAACAAAAATAAGCAGGCTTTGACAGCCTCCTACTTTCAGGCTCAAATATCTACTTGATTAAGATACCAGAGGTATCAGAAGCACTAGCAGGTACTCTTTTGTCCTAAGGAAAATCAATTAGTGAAGTTACTCAGGCTAACTTCATAAATTCCCTTTGGCAGGTCAGATGCAAAGACAGCACAGATAGAACTTCACCACTTGCCCTGTTTCAATATGAGAGTTGAAAGTTTTATTGTCTTAATGTAAGCAGAGTCAAGGCCTCAAAAGAAGAGTGTGATGGGGCTGGTCTGCTCAGACTTGCATGTTGGTAATATCACTAACTGGTATGCTTGAGTAACATCATTCTAAGTGTTCTTTAACCCAAAGAATAATCTTGCAAAATAATTACTCAGTGCATAGAGTCATCTTCTAACCACCTATGAATTTGTAGCTTGTCCTTGGAAGCAGGTTAAGAGTATTTACTTAAGTGTTCCTGAAGAAACACTTTTTGTTTGTGCATATGGCATGCATTGCTCAACTGTGGCAAACCTACTCATAAAATTCTCTTATAAGCAACAGATTTGGGGGTTTCTGTAATGAGTTTTCAAAAAAGATAAATAACAGTGATATACGTGCTAGCCCAGCCAATTAAGAACTTCCACTTATTTCTGCTCATCTTCAGTCATCCCCACATCAGTTGAGCATAAGCTCAGCTTGTGGAGCTTTTCCCATGAGTAGTGCATTTGGAGTTAACCATGCCAAATCAGTTTCCAGACAAAGGTTCTTTGGCTCACTGCATTATGCATTTAGCTTAATTATATCTGACTTTGGCTGAGGAGATCTTAAAAACCAAGAACTCTTAGGTAAAGCATACATAAACATAAGTTACGTTGTTTGCTCTAAGGTGAGGCATTAATCATAACTTGTCATCTGTTTATTAACAGGTGGTTCATTAACCAAGTTGGCTTATTATTCAACTGTGCAGCACAAAGTGGCACGAGTGAGATCCTTTGATCATTCTGGAAAGGTAAGAATTGTTATCGTTGAGCAATTGCATGCAATTGACTCCTGGGAGTGACGTACTGGACTGGCTTCTCATGGTAGAATAGAGATTTCATCTGAAACCCATCTAGTAACTTGTTCTATATAAAACTTTATCTAGAACTTTCTTCAGAAGTATGACCTTCTGTAACGTCTGTTAATCTGAAGTTAGTTGTCACAACTGAAATAGTTATTTTAAACACACATTCTAGTATGTACTGACACTTACAGCCATCCCTAAGCATTTGTACTGCAGCTCAGATGAGCGTGTGGCTCCTGTTAATAACCCTTTGCTATATTCCAGGGGAAATTAGCCGTTAGCATGGGTTTGGCAATTACTTTTGCTTTGCAAGCTCAGTATAGCTCTAGATCTAAATTCACATGACAATACATCATACATGTTCTCTTTACTCAAAGACTGATTGCAGGGCTTCAGAGGTGTGCAGCCCACGCACAGGCAAACTCAGTTGCGTTCCTTGCCTTCTTGGAAGTGCTTGAATTGCCAGTTAGCATTTGAAATAGTTATTTTCTAGACAGATAAGTATGGTACTTTTGTAAAAAACCCGTAGTCCCATGTAAACATAACTTCTCATACAGAGATATTTCATGCATGTCTAATGCATGGGAGAATTGATTATATTCTCAGCTTAAGGAGTATTAAGATCTGTTGAGACTATATTCTTCTTTGAAAGTAGCTTGGGATGTTATGTTTTTTAACAGCATTAACACAGTTTCAAGGCAAAGGAAGCACAGATATTGATGTTCAGTAGTTTAGCATATAACCTTGTTGCTTGAGGAAGGATTTTGAATGATCTACAAGAAATTCTTTTCTCTTTTAAAGGACATAGAAAATGAACCTTTGTATGAAATATCGGTTCAGGAGGAGATTACAGCTCGACTTCACTTCATTAAATTTGAAAACACTTATATTGAAACCTGCCTAGATTTCATCAAAGACCATCTTGTCAATACAGAGACAAAAGTCATCAAAGCTACAGGTGGTGGTGCCTATAAATTCAAAGATCTTATTGAGAAGAAATTGGGGTTGAAGTAAGTGGAACTGTTTAAACTTAGTTGTAGGATTGTATTTCTTCTTTGATGAGATTTTAGTAGGCTAACTTTCCACTTTGCCCGTCTGCCCTCAAAAGCCATCTACAGCGCAAGAGTGAAGCAATAGAACATGCCTATGTATCTTGGTCAGACCAGGCTGAATGGACTTGTTAGTGAACATAAGCTGCAAAAAGATAACTGTATCGTTAACCGGCATGGCAGAGGTGCGGGAATAGAGCCAACAGGCAGGAGCACAGGGCTCAGGAGAAAGACAGTAACAAGAAGAAAGCAGGGTACTATCACAGCTTTTTCCTATAAAGGATCCAACTTGCACCTACTCCATTTTTAACTTAAATTAGTCTCCATCATGATTATGGTAACGGTTTTTATTTTTTACCTCACAAGTAGCAGCATTTCAGTGATGTATCCTAGCTATCAGTAGCATGCTTTGGATATACTGTTGAACTCTACTGGAGTAGAGATCCAAATATACAAAACCTACAGTTGTATATAAGATGAAATAATATTTGAAATAAAGTAGTAAGTAGTTAGTAAATTCATTACTAACAAGCATTTTAATTGAGAATCTTTGATCAGTTACTGTGATGAGGTGTGTTCAAGTGTGTCAGCCTTTCTACTTAAAGTCTAAGGATGAAATTCACAAGACAACTTTATTATTAAAAGGCAAAATTGTCAGCAAACACTTTTTTTCCTGGATGTACCTAATCTCTATAGTTGCCTAGGTTCTCAAGTTAGAGTTCCAAAAGCTTCTAACATTTTTGTGTGCATGCTCAGAAGTGAGTAATTAATATGATATAGTAACTTACTGCATAGCTCCTACCAAAACTTCATGCAGAAGCATGGGCTTGCAGGAGACTAAAGGACAGTCTCATGAATTTACAGCCTCATGAACTTACCACTCAAACATCTTTATCAAACACCGTGTGCTAAAAAGCTGCTGTGAGTATAGATAAAAATATCATTAATTTACACCAATGTAAAGCATTACCTGATGTTACTGGGGAGAACTTCAAGGCACTTCTCATGCTGTAATTCTACACAGTACATGCTTCAGTTTCTGAGGTACTGTGTTCATCTTCTTTTATACTACTTTTTCAAATAACTGTCGTCTTCTGGTAGGTAGGATTCTGTTAACTTTTTTTCAAACCAGCCTACACCAGTACCTTATTGGCTGTTCCTAAGTACCAATTAATCAAGACAAGGAGGCAATTCCCCCCTTTTCTTATGTGGCTTGTGTTTCTTTGTTTTTTATTTGGTAATGACATACTTAATGGGTCCACAGGCCCAGAAAGCAGCACCTTCTCCATCTTGACAAACATAAAACATTCTGTATTAACTGAGAAGCATATTTGTGCTTTGTTTATGTGTTTTCAACAAGGCTTATGATATTTCATGTAAGAAATTTAGCATATTTCATGTAAGAAATTTAGCATAAATCAGTAACAGTACATAAGATACAGAAGTTCACAGAAGTCAGTAAGTGTTAGCTGACTTAACTGCATCGTTCATCTTATCTAAATTATGTATCATGTTCCTAGACTCCATAATCAGGATATATACTGTTGTGAATCCTATTATTCTTGTGAGAAGTCTTTTTTTCCTGTGTTTGGTAATCGCAGTAGTAGGCTCCTCGCAGCCACTTTAATCTGTCATAAATGAGTGCTGAAATGTTGAGGGGGGCCTTTTTTCCTTGTTTGGGGAGGAAGGGAAGAGCAATAGAAAATTATTCCGTGTTAGGAAATTGTTTTAAGTTAATTTCCAGATAAGTTTCCTGACCTACTTTATTGCACGGGTGCGCATGTACTTGTGCTAGCACTAGGGCACTAAAGAGGCGGTGTAAACAAGCAAACAGGGGAGCAGGATTGTTTTTAATGACAGCATGATTAATGTAAGATTAAAGTTACTGTGTAACTACAGTCTAACTTCAGACTGTGTGTTCTGGCATGGAAGATGAACATGAGAACATACACAGATGTTTTAAGAGATCTGGACTTTTGCCATGTGGTGTGGGTTACTATCTCCTGTTTGTAGAGTCTTTAAAAACTACTGTTCTAAAAGCATCCTTGCTTATCAATAGGACTGTGGAATTTACATAAGGGTTTTTTTCCTCCCCGTTCCCCTCAGAGTAGATAAAGAAGATGTAATGACCTGCCTAATTAAAGGATGCAACTTCGTGCTAAGGAACATACCCCATGAAGTGTTTGCATACCAGAAAGATTCAGATACAGAATTCCGATTTCAGACAAACCACCCAAATATTTTCCCTTATTTACTGGTGAATATTGGCTCTGGTGTTTCTATAGTGAAGGTGAGTGGTTGCTAAAATGTTTTACTGTAGAATTTGATAAAGGTGATCTGAAACATCTTACTGTTTTAGATTTGTAGTTGTTTCTTCTTGGGTAACAAAAAATTTAGAAAGAAAATAATGATTTTTTTAAAATTTCAATTTCTTACTGAGTTATGAATGCTTTTCCGTTCACTACCATAGTTTTTTTAATCACGTTTAATTTGGTGTTTAGAGAAGGTGTTATATTAACTGATGAGGACAAAGGCTGTCAGATCAGAGTGATTTTTAATATTTGTTTGTTTGTTTTGATACTCTGTTGAGGGGGACGAAATTTAATGTCTATATTTAGGATTATTGGCCAAGAATTAAATACAAAGATTTCAGAAACTGCTTGTGGTATAAGTAGGTGGAACATGTACCTCTGGAGAACTTGTCACCTGATATTTACACAATTAAATAGTTCCGCCTACACTAATTCCACTGTTCAAAAAAACCCCACACGCTCTCATATCTTACTGTGTGTTTATAGTTATAATAGGACTTTCTAGACAAATCTGCCTTGTTTCATTGACAGGTAGAAACAGAAGACAAATTTGAATGGATTGGAGGGAGCTCAATTGGAGGTGGAACCTTCTGGGGTCTTGGAGCACTGCTTACAAAAACAAAGGTATCAAAGTGTCAGCTTTAAGGGGTGTGGGATTAAATGAGATGCTAAGCAGCAGCTTGAAATATTGGAATGCCACACTCTTTGAATAGGGGGAAATAATTATTTTAAGTAATGTTTGTATGGAAAACCAGAAGTCCAACATTAGTGTACTAGAAGATACAAAAAAATTATGTCTTGTCTCTTGGGGGGATTTACCTTTTATTCAAAGAATTGCTGCCCTTGTGCAGAAACAGAACAATTGCTCAGGACAGTTTTAATACTCTCCGTTAGGTGCTTGTGGTTGTAGACTGTTAGGCAACAAGGCTGAGTCCTTGATTTATGTTCATATTTTTGACGCTTCTGATGCATAAAAGGAGGCTTTAAATGCAAAAAGATACTGGTAGAATATAGGGACAAAAATGATAAGATGCTCATCAGTGGCAAAATAGTAATCCTACTTGGGACTCGGAGTTTCTCAACAAGGACAAATCTTGTCTATAATGCAGAGAATAGTCTCCTCAAAGTGGCCTGTTAATTTTCTGTACTCTTTGTCAACATGAAATGCCTGCCTAGTTCCTGCAATATTATCTGCAGAAGCAAAGCAGAAAGCACCCAATTACTGCAAAATGTCTGGGAGTAGAGAGGAGGAATTCTGGCGCGCTCTGTTACACGTTACGGTTTCAGGGGTTCGTCACTTAAATCCCAGGTTGGTAATCTGCCAGAATAAGGCCTAATTTAGTACTGCTCTGCCTAACTCAGCTCTTAAATCATGCTGGTTTTTCCTGTCTCAAAGATCCATGTGGCTTAAACGGGTGTCCCTAAATGTCAGTGGTGTAGAAAAAGCTAGAGTTACATATGTACCAAATAAGAAAATGTCAAAGGGAAGACCCATACTTGCAATATTTTGTTTGATGCTTTTAAAAAAGAGATCTTAGAACATGACAATGTCTGCTTTTAATTCTCTCTGATTTTGTACAAGAAGAAATTAGGGTTAACAGACTTATAAATTAAATATTGGTATCATGCAGATTGCGTGTAAGTTTAATTTCAGGGACATTAATGCATTTCTGCAACAGTAAAGGCAGACTTAGTCTTTTGGTTTTTTAAACATTTTTTTCCTTATGCCTCAAGAAGACATAATTCTGTTTGCTCTTAGTTACTGTGTTTCGGACTTCATTCCAAGACAAGAGATGCATGAGGCTTCTGACTATTTTATATGTGCTGATCCATCTCTAGTTTTCAGGGGAAATTCAACAAATTATTTGCAGATAACTGCAGAAAACTGAAGAGGACGGTTGTGCTTTTCAGCATTAAAGGAGCTCCACTTAAGATCAGTCTGTCTGATAAGATATGGACTCTGGATGAGTCCTTGTAATTAGAAATAACGTATCTTTTGCTGGGAAGGTTGATTCTAAGACAAGCCAAAACCCCTGGTTTTGGTCAGTAAAGATGCTGCAGAACTCTGCGTTTATGGGCAAGGTTCTCTGGCTGTCCAGGAAAGCTAGAGTAACTCTGCTTCTCATCCTCAGAAATTTGATGAATTGCTGCAACTCGCTTCAAAGGGACAGCACACAAATGTAGACATGCTGGTGAAAGATGTGTATGGAGGTGCCTACCAGACCCTGGGGCTAAGTGGAAATCTGATAGCTAGCAGCTTCGGGAAATCTACTACAGCAGATAAAGGTATTGGTATATAAAAGATCTACCCAAGATTTGCTATACAGTTAATGCTTTATATTGCCTGTCAGCGTGGATTTGCTGCTTGTGCCAGCTTCCTGTGAACGCTTAAATGGATGGAAAAACAGTTGCCAGCTTCATCAGCATAAACATATCGTGTCTTACCCATTTCCCCATGTTATGCATGCTGGGCTGAGAGGGGACATGGAGCACTGCTTGAGTTGCTCCAGTTATTTGGAGTTGTTGTTTGAAACTAATGAGAAGTGCAACCATCTCCTCTGGCCTTTGGGAATCTGATGTTTATAATGATCTAACAAATATAGCTGGAAAATAACCACCAGTCCTTTTCATGATCTTGCCTACATGTGTTTTGCCTGCACAATGTTTTATTGACTGAAACTCTTATATAGTACTGCCTTACAAGCAGGCATTCACATTTTCAGTTTGGGATTGCGTAAGTCTAGGCAAATGACAAAAATAGCTGTCTGGTTAGCCCAATGTTAATTGATTCATGTGGGAAATATATGTGCTGTCTTGGTCCAGAAAAGGACCTATGGCAGTGATTTACTATAATTTGCAATTTTATTTTCAGTACTATAATAAAATGCTTGCAGTGCATCTCAGGTCAAGATGGATGGATGAACCATTATCCATGGTTCCTAGAGAGAAGAAATGGAGTTCTTGCCATTTGCCATTGGCCTTTCAAGCAGGTTTCTTTCAAGCAATATTTCACAGAGGCTTAGTGTGTTTTTTCATGATATCTTCAGTCAAATACACACTCCTTGTTGTTTGAAGTACTTTTTATATAAAAGATTTTGGTGGGGGGAACACCTTTCTTCTATGCACATAAAGAGACTGATCAAACTCCCTTTTTTTTTTTTCTCCAGCTGTAGGTTATCTGTTAGAAAAGTACAGTCCCTTTGAGCGCTCCTCAGCTGTGTTTAATTTGGTTCACTATTTCTTTCCTTTAAGAATTTTCCAAAGAAGATATGGCAAAAAGTTTACTACATATGATCAGCAATGACATTGGTCAACTTGCCTGCCTCTATGCCAAACTCCATAACTTAGATAAAATATATTTTGGAGGATTCTTTATTCGGGGTCACCCTGTTACTATGCGCACAATAACCTACAGTATCAACTTCTTCTCCAAGGTAATGAAAACAGAGATTTTCCTAATAGCAAAGTCATGTGTTTAGTTATCTTTCTAGGTTGTTGGGAGACTTTAATAAATTAATCTGCACATGAAGGAAGCTTAGAGGGCTGCTGTTAAGGCAGGGCTATAAAGATCTGTTGTGGGAGGGGTAAAATCAATGTGAATTGCCTGGGAGTTCTCTCTGGCCTCTCTTTCTCTCTCCCTCCCTCCCTCCTTCTCTTTATTATTATTTTTTGATTGACAGTCTGTCTTGTAGCTGCCAAGTAATGAGTTTTCACTATTTTCTTAGATAGCTACCATTGTTACTCAGTTCCTCTTGCTGACTTGCATCTATTTCTTTTCACCCCCTAGGCTGTGCAATGTGGGATTGTTCTGCTGAGATAGTTAGCAGTTAGTATCAGTGGGGGTTTTTGGTTTTTGTTTGGTGTTCAAAAAAAAAAAAACAAACCCACCAAACCCAAAACAACCAAGCTGTAGTTCTTTGCAAGTTTTGAAGCTGTGGAAAATACTCAAGATTTTTCACTAGAGGAACAGTCAAGTCCAAAAGCTCACTTAATGGGTGTTACAGGTAGATCAGTTCCTGTGCTTTTGCAATTTTATGGAATAGATGACAATTTTTTTTTCTCATCTCAGTGCTTCAGGCAAGAGACTCCTGTATACTGCTTTTTTTTCCCCTTTATTTCACCATTGCAGTCCATTTCTGTAAAACTCTGTTGGGTTTCAAGAAAACTATTGCAAAACCGCAGCTTTAGGTTCTTGTAAGAGTAGTTTTATCAGTGATTCAAATCCAAATGTCCCCGTGAATTGTAGCTGATCTTTTACTATAGCTTACCTCAGTGTTAATTGTTCTTATAGTCGCTGCTGCAGACACAGCTGATTCTCCTTTAGAGTAGGCACTGTCTCACCCAGCCTTGCCTAGGAAAGCTAAAGGACCCTGCTGCTAGGATGGAGGGTGTTCTTATTCTCCCTAGCATTTGTGTATTATATGAACAATTAAACTAACTAATTTGATGGGGGAAATGCTTGCCTGTGGATAATATACAGAGTGTCTGTATGTTGTTGAATAGCAGTGTAATGAAATAAAGATAATGAGCAATGTTGCGAATGTGTTGGATGCGCAGTGGCACACACTTAGGTTGATGACTTAGAAATCAGATGACCTTATATTTCCAGCCTGTTCAAGCAAGAGGAGTTGAATATTCATGGAATGATGCAGTGATCTTTTCTAGTGAAGGCACTGGCTTCCCTCTGCTTCTGTGGTTGTGCAGGCTTAGAATACGCGCCACTTCTGCATGTGTTTTTTTCCCCAGCTGTTTAATAATTGTGGAATGATGTATGTAAGCAGTTCCTCCTGAAGGTGTGTTTCAGAAGCACCATTAAAGTTACTGAATGTGTTAGAATGTAGCACAAATGAATATTACCATCGTCTAGTTGTTTCTATTAAATTTAAGTGTAAAACTAGTGACAAAGTAGTACATACTAGCCATCAGGGACCATCCAATTGCAATGTTTCATATTGTGGCAGGGAGAGGTTCAGGCATTGTTCCTGAGACATGAAGGCTACCTGGGAGCCATTGGGGCATTTTTAAAAGGAGCCGAACAAGACAGTAA
Source organism: Mycteria americana (assembly GCF_035582795.1). Taxonomy (NCBI): domain Eukaryota; kingdom Metazoa; phylum Chordata; class Aves; order Ciconiiformes; family Ciconiidae; genus Mycteria; species Mycteria americana. The sequence continues at coordinate 9,773,164 of NC_134382.1, read as the reverse complement.
GTACAGCACTGCTATGTTCTGTATATGCTGTGTTCTGAAATGTCAGTGTAATGTCCAAGTTTCTCTTAAGAGGCTGCATGTAAGTCATTGCCTAAATAAATACATTTGGCACTAATAAACACAGATGCTGGGCTTTGGTTTTATATATTCTGGCAGGGACATCTTAATTTCTCTCTGTTTTTCCTGCTCACCTTTGAGAAGCCAGCAGGACTTGGCTCTTCTCTTTTCTGCATTTCTGCAAAGAACTGTCATAACTCTAAATCAACTTGGGGAAATGTGGTTTCTGAGAACTTTCCCCCTCTTTAAGAGGCCAGCTTCTGAATTCAGTTAATGTACTGAAGAAGAACAGCATCTCAAAACTGTCTTTGTTTGAGAGTGAAAAGCCTCACAGACATTTATGAAGGATGAGACTTCTGTCCAGCATTCTTTGGGTATAGGGTGCTTTGGTTGAATTCTGCCATTTTTCTTTTTTTTTTCTGGTTGATGGACTAGCAAGCCAGTCAGTGTATTAGTTATAGTGGAACAGACAGTGGGGTTGTTAATGCTACTTAGTTTTAGTAAGCATCAAATATACCTCAGAATAATGGATGTGGAATTCTTTTCATACCCATTTTATAGATGTGGGCAAGGAACCAGCTACTGAGGAATTAGACATTTCTTCTGCAGCATGTACTGTACATCTGAACTTGATTAAGCTTTTTCTCAAATAAAAAAAATTTCTATAAGTAACTTTAGTGTTTATATGAAACTTACATTGTGCTTTGAGAGTTTTGTAATTATATTTTATTAATAATGGATCTAGATTTAGAAATAAGAAATTATCTCTATGATCAGTGATAGTGCTTTGAAGGCATGCTGACTACAGCCCTTAATGACAAGGAAAGGGGGTTAAAAAAAAGAATTATTTTAGAACTTAATTGTCTTGTCTCATTCAGGTTGAAGCTCTTTAGAGCTAGGTAATTCACTGAGTGGTTGAAACATTTCTTTTGGGGGTTAGAGGGAAAAATTATGTTTACTTTTAAAGATAAGGGAAGATGGCTTTTGTAGTGAAGCAGCTTCTCTGAAGGGATGCTAACTCTAGACTCACTATGGGAGTATTTTCAGTTTTATTTTCAGATTATGTGTGTCTCTGTCTTTCTCTTTTCTAGATCCAAATCAGTATAGCTGGGGAGAGAATTATGCTGGGAGTTCTGGTCTTATGAGCACATCACCCGATGTTTACCCTATGCAGAGAACAAGGAGTGGTACAGTATGTGGTGTCTTTCCTAAAACTAAGTGCCTTCTCTTAGTAATGGTGATTTGAAAAGAGATGATTATTCTCAAGCTAGTTGCTTCTTGCCCCTGGGACTCCTGCTTACCAAAAGAAGTGACCAATATGGTGTCTTGTGTCATGTGTGATGTTGTCTTGTGTGATGGTTTGATGTAATGTCTCATAAAAACAGATTGCGGCTGCTACTTTATCTTATTCTCCTTCACCAAAGCAGGGGAGGGAGGGAAACATTCATCTCTTACCCTTTCTCTGAAGTAGCTGGATTTTGCTACAGCTGAAATATCGTGCTTCAGAATTTTGAATCTGATGTTCCACTGTCTTTAAGCAGCGCTTATTTACTTCCTATGAGAAGAGAAGTATATAACTGGACAGAAGAGCATGAGCCCAGTCATCTCTTAAATACACTGACAATACAGTAATTCCGATTTCACAGTGAAACTGGCATACAGTAAGCAATCAGAAAATACATTAAGGTTCTTAAAATACTCTAATACTGCATCTACTGAAGTGCTTTTGAGAAGAAGATAGAATAGTGGAGCTCATTGTGTTTTACTGTCTTTTACTGATCTGCATGTCAGTGTTTTTCATGTCAAGTTTTTTTAAATTTCCTCCATCGTTGATTTACCTCCTCCCCATGTTCAGGAATTAGTTTCCTATACTTGCTATAGGGTGCGGGGGGGAGGAGCAGGTGTTGGCTTTGGTTAGTTGTTTTCTGTTGGTTGCTTGGCTTTCTTAGGCCTGAAGATGAGGTGCAGAACTCTTACTGAATCGTTTCCCAGACCAAGCCTTAATATAAGTCCACTCTGAGCTGCGGATGGTAGATTTTATGGGTTGTGCCTATATGTAAAAAATATACCTAATTTTAAGATCTGCCATAACTGAAATTATTGTAATGAAATTGTGGATTACAAGTACGACCAAAAAAATAACAACATGATCCTTCTTAATCATAAAATAGATGACAGATTTTAAAAAAGTATTTATGCAGATGTTCTGTTGTTTGTCAACCCTTTAATCTGTGAAAAGATTCTATTTGTTTCATGCTGGCAGTGGTACCGGAGTCTCAAACCAGCTGTAGTGTGCTGTCCACAGCTTCTCCATTTTGAATTCTTCTGTTGCTTGGCACTCGCTTTGTTGACATAAAGTGAAATGTCTTTGCAACAATCATAGCTCAGAAATGTCCGCTTTTAAGCAGTGAAAGTAACACTGAAGACAATTGTTCTATAGCAACCACTTCGGTTTCTGTACACAAAGTCTTGTTACGTTGCGGGCTTTAATCTTTACTTAGTCTGAACATTTCTAGGCCGTGCAGTGTTCGCAAATGCAATGCGATTAGATAGTTGTATAAAATAAAGATAAATGTGCACAGGTTTTTTAGACGTAAGAAATAAGGCACCCTTTATGTACAGAGCTGTGTAACTAGACATATTTCACATGAATTTAATCTCTATCTTAGAAATTTGATCCCAAGCATTGTTTTCACAAGGCATGAGGAAAAGTTTTGGAGATTTGATCAGGATTGTAAAAGGAAGTTGTAGAGCTGCGTAGCACCATTCATTTACAGACAAGCCTGCGCTCAGCTCTTTGTGCTCCTGTCTTTGAACCTGATAGCCCAGCAGATTTGACAGTACTGGGGAGGAAGGGAAGGAAAATAATAAAATAAAGGGCCTATAGTAAGTTTTCATCATGAAATTTTATAATCTCTATCTATAGGGTGGGCATGGATAAATAATCCATGGGGGGTGGATTATTTATGATGACGCATACTCTAATATAGGTGGCCGCAAATTTGTCAGTCTTATCTGTGGATGGACTTCTGTAGCCCTTGTGCTAGTTTAATTTGTTATGAATCAGTTTCTGAGTAAGTTCTAATAAATCTCTTTCATTTTTCACCTAGTTTGACATGCTTGAAATGGATAGGTTGGAGAGACCGCTTGTTAACCTACCACTGCTGAAAGACCCATCGACCTATATTCCAGACACTGTTGACCTCACAGATGATGCCATGGCCAGAAAATACTGGCTCACCTGCTTTGAGGAGGCACTGGATGGGGTAAATGTCACAAAACAGTCGTATGTATGAATGACACAAATATTTAGCAAATAAATTTCTGTGGACCAACATGTTTACCCTGCAAAATATACCTGCTGTGTCAAACCTATTGTGTGTAAGTACAGTTCTGTCTCCCCTGTTAAGAGGCATCTGACTTTGTTCCAGTCTCCTAAGGAAGGGCTTGGTACCTTCAAAGGCAGTAGTATTCTTCTCCTGTGGTGTGTTTTTTTTTTTTAAGGTGTTTTCAGAGCATCTTCTCTCTTAAATGGCACTTACCACCTCTTTATACAGAGCTGGCAAGCAGGATGGTCATACAATCAAAGGCCAAAAAAGATACTTGCATTATTCTTCCTCTTGGGAGCAGTCCTGCTGACTTACAGCCACTTTGGCATTTGAAGAGCATGAGTTAATCAGATGTGTTATTTTTTCTGCACTGTGAAACTGATTCAGTCAGTGCATGCTAGTACTGAAGAGCTATGTATACTTAATAAGCAAATCTGAATCAGAAGCTTCATGAGTGTGTGTCAGGAGGAAAAGGGCTGGGAAAAACACAGGGGCAACATGTTGACTTGACCTTACTGTAGTAAAGAAAAAAAACCACAAGGGGTTGATGTGGACTGTTAAATTTCTGCCTGTTTCTCCTTTTGTGTGTGTGTGTTGTTATTTTTTTCCCTTCCTATAAGTAGTTAGAACTTGTGTTTAATTTCTGAAAGTACAGTCTTGAAAATAAACTTTAAATCTTTTGGGAAGAAAGGAGGTATTTAAAATTATTCTTTGATGGTTGGAGTAAAGGAAAGCTGGAAGATACTGTGTGGGAGGGACTAGATAGCATGCAGGCACCGAACAGTGTAGCAGATGGAGGGGTCATTTTTCACACTGAACTTCAGATCAGTTACATGGAGGAAGAACTCACTTAGTAACTTCCGTCTTGCCTCATTTCTCTACCAGGTGGCAAAGCGTGCTGCAGCCAGTCAACCAGACTCTATTGATGCACTGGAGAGAGCTGAAAAGTTCCGACAGAAATACTGGAATAAGCTCCAGACGCTCAGGCAGCAGCCTTTGTAAGTGTCTTTATTTTCCCTTCTTCATCACTTGTTACTTCTGTTGAGCAGAGCAAATTAAAAGCTAACTAAAAGCTAAATAAAAGCTAATTAGGTTATGAAACAGAGGAAACTGAAAGCTAAGTAGGCTGGAGGCTCTAGCAAGTTGATGTGCCAGACGTCAGGTCCTCTGCACAGAACTTTTGGATCTCATATATTGGAATTTAATGGAAAAATTTTTCTTGGCAGAAGATTTATTATTAAAAATTGTTGCGTGGTTATTAAAAATGGTAGCACGTTAATGCAAGTATCTGGCTTTGCTCTGAACATTGTCCCTCTCTGTATTTAAATAAATTGTATAGTAGATTTACCACTTAGATACCGTTTAGCACATGTAGCATGTAAACTTTTAACTTAAGTGCTTGTGTGATGTGCTATGACTTCCAGCGGAAACAGAGGAGAAAATAACTTTTTTCTGTTTGAAATAGTTGATCTTGTAGTGGACTTGGCAGTGCTAGGTTAACGGTTGGACTTGATGATCTTGAAGGTCTTTTCCAACCTAAATGATTCTATGATTCTATCTCTCTTTTTGTCCCCCCTTCTCCCTGTTTTAAAGTGCATATGGTACCTTAACAGTTAGAAGCCTTTTGGATACAAGGGAACACTGTTTAAACGAGTTCAATTTTCCGGATCCCTATTCAAAGGTAAGTTGTTCTTGCTTTACAGGGTGGACAACATGTAAGTTCAAGACGCTTTTTCCATACTCTGAAACTTTGTATAAGTAATGGCGTATAGGGGAGAGATTAAACTGGCTGCCTTGCAGCAGGTTTAACCAGTTGGTGGTTGTCACTGAGGAGAAACAGCAATGGGTAATGGGGTATAAAGCCTTTGACCTCTAACGTGCTCATGGTGAGGATAATGCTAACCAAAAATATTCCCAGCTTCAGTTGTCATACATCTGAGAAGCGAATTGATGGTGTCTGTCATCAGATACTATTGTAACTTGCTCCTTCTGTGGGGAGGTGTTTCCTTCAGTTTAGGACTGAGGAAACTGCATGGAGAAGCTTGCACTTCTGATTGTGGAGTACCTTGCAAGTGACCTGAGAATTTCAATTTTGAGGACAGTCACTTGATTTCCCTTTATACTGAGGCTACTACTGCAGTCTGGCAGACTTCAGGGATTTTTCTTTTTTTCTCCTCTTTCTCATAATTCTCTTCATGGTGTGGAAACCATTTTTAAATTTAAAGTTATGTGTAGCTATGTAAGTGCTTTCCAATAAATATGTAAACTGCAGACTGTTGTAAAAGACACTTAGCATTGTTATCTTGTAGAGCAGTTAATGATCTCAACAGCTCCGTGCAAAAGTCACCAATGCTATGAATTCACATTTCTGTGTTCCTTTAACTATCTTCAAGTGTGTTTTCTTTTCTGTCCTCACCACCCCCCACAAAGGGAAGGAAAGGAAGAGGGGGGTTTTCGTAAACAGATAGTCATCCTCCCTCACCTCATCATGTCCAAAAAAGGCCTGAAAAAAACCCCAAACAAACCTTCACACATTCCCTTACTTGCTGAGGCAATCTGTCCTTAAACCAAACTGTGCGCTTTCCTGCATACTGTCTCTGGATTAATTTACTGCTGTGCTGTAAAAGGATTCTTGATTACTTTTGTAATTTTTGAGATACTCAGCAGAGTTGGGCTGGAGTGTATACAAATGCCTAACCTCTAGCTCTTAAAAATATTTGTTGCCATTGTGCAGCTGTTTACGCTTTGTCTTTTATTGTGCAACCTAATGTGGTTGGGGGAGAGGACATGCGAAGTCAGTATTTCTCAAAAATAACTTTCTGTGGGTCTGATGCTCATCACTTGTCTGTGTGGACATAGAAATAACAGCAGTGCCAGTGTCTGGTTACAGACTTTTTTCTGACTGTTGATCTATTTCTACAAAATACATAGAAGGTTCTCCCTAGCTGTATTGTCAGATGTTACATTGACTCTAAGAAAAAGGTAAAAAAATATGTGAGGTGGCTTTTACTTATATTTGCTTTCTGGTAATTCAGATGAGATATTGCCAAGAAAAGATCTTGATGTAAAGATGGAACCCAGTATCACTTAAATTTTTTAAGATAACTAGCTATGTAACACTGATCTCACTGGAGACAGAAGCAGAGAAAAAAATTCAAGAGCGTCTAAGCATCTGGGATGATGAAACTCGTGATGCAAAAATCACAAAAGTCTCTTCCAGTTTTTGTAAATCTGCTAGTGGTAAGCCTTCTCTTGGGAATTACCCAGGTTTGATGGATCATGTTACTACTAAAATTTTTTTGTGTGTCCACTCTCCCATTCCCCAATCTGCTCAAGGTCTATTGCACCTCTAACTTATTAAGAAAAGTAATCTTGGGCTACAGATCATATCCTCACACTAATGAAGCTTTTTATTAGAATCCCAGGAAACTTTTTTCTTGTTGATACTAAGCATGCTGATAACAGTAACTTGTTGGTCCATTAGAGGCCATGAACGTAGAGGAGAATGCTTGAACGTGGTCTTGGGACTGAGACAACCAATGATGGGTAAGAAATTTTTGTCTATAAATCCAATGTTTCATGTCTTTCTTACAGGTAAAGCAGAAAGAAAATGGCATAGCCTTAAAATGTTTTCAAAGCGTAATCGAATCTTTGGATTCATTAGGCTGGGAGGAGAGGCAGTTTGCTCTGGTGAAAGGACTTCTTGCGGGGAATGTCTTTGACTGGGGAGCAAAAGCAGTCTCAGAGTAGGTGTTAAATATTTTAAAAGCACCCTTTTAAGATACAGAATATCCGATTGTTCTTTTTTAAAAAAATAAAGTGCACCAGTCTAACTTCAATTGTAGTTTGTATTTCACCTTAATCAAATGTTGGTTGTTTATTCACAAGCATTGTGGTGGTGCGGGGAAGTTTACATTTCCACCCTTGAAATCTGGCAGGCATGTCACTGTGAATGTTTGAATTAAGTGGTAGAGCATGTAATATTCCAGTCGGGCTGCTTTGCTTGTAGCATTGTTATTAGCACTGCTTTTGGGTATGTGTTGTACTGTGTTCCTAGAATAGAAAATACGCTATTTTTCTGCAACCTCCAGTTGTCCTGATATCACAGTGTGTATTCTGTGGGCTGTAAGTTAGGTTGGTGGTCTCTTTTGATAACTAAATATTAAGTATTTTTGATCAACATACATTTCTATTGCTATTTGGAGAGCTTTTTTCCTTATATCCTGTCAGCAGCCATGAATTCATTTGGGGATATTAATGCCAACAGTCTTGAAATATTTTTGATTTTTCAATTCTAGAACTTTCTTTTTGTGGGGCTGATAATATAGATCCAAGAGCGTGGGAGAGGGGCACTGTTTTACAGCTGACATTCAGCACTTCCTTTCCCTTTCTGCATCTTTGAGGAGTTTTCCCTCCAATTAAATCAAGAAAAGTCCATTAAAAACAAAGTGATTCAAGGCTCCATGGGCATTCTTAGGCTTGTGTTACTTCTGATGTTGCCCACAACCAGAAACTTGAACTGGCACCAGTCGGAGCAGTTAGTCTACTTGCCGCTCATGCTGAGTGTAGCGCTCATTCTCTCTAAGGAAGGAACTAAGAGATACAGACTGAGTTAAATTCGTACTAGATTTGAGGAGCTTCAGGAGACTTGACTGGCAAGCATTCCCACATGGTGTGGTATTTTAACTGAGAGCTTAGAATCCAGCATCTCATTATGTAAATCCTCATCACCACCTAAGTGTTTGGGGCTACTTTACTATACATATAGCCAACAGCAGTAGCTCTTAACCTGTATCTGGTTATTTTAATTCCTTTTTTTCCTATGCAGGTACAACTTTAAAAAAACTTTTGTAGACCAATCTTCAAATCAGGCTTTGTAAAGCACTGTTTTACCATGCAGATATTTTAGATCATGACTATATTTTATGGTGGTCTGCAGATCAAAAGATGTCTTTTTTGCCTGTAGTCTAGTGCCTGCAAACACTTGTATATTGCTGACACCTTTTTCTTTTAGCATAAGAACTCTAATTTAATGTACATCTGAGCCTTTTGTTTTTAACATAAGCACAAAGTATCTGTTTCTCAGTCATTGGACCTATCCATGCTCCCCCTTATAACCGATGCAATAAAATTGCTGACCACCTGCTAAAGAAATGTTTGAATTATATTTATGCAAGATGAAGTTGCTTAACTGCATACCCTTTGTTTCTCTTCTGATACAGTGTTCTGGAATCTGAGCCACAATTTGGATTTGAAGAAGCCAAGTCAAAGCTACAAGGTATAGGGAGATCTGTGGTGGTGGTTGGAAGTGGATATGGTGTTAATATGAGAGTGGAGAAGAGTGTGAACATGTTTATTGTGGCAGTTCTGCTGCCCAGATGACAAGAAATCATTAGTACTTGCTAGGGTTATCTGAAATACAGGCAACAGAGTTCCCGTGGAATGTTCCTCTTTGTGTTCCAAAGGAACTGAAATCTGAAAACCTCTCTCCTTGAACAGAAGCCTCAGCGGCACAGATAGTCAGAATATCTTGCCCACGCTGTTTTTCATAGCTGTTCTAATCCTGTCAAGGAGATAGTGTCCTGGGACGTACAACACCAGCCATCCTCGGACGAGTCATTGTGATAGCCAACTTGCATGCTTCCATTGTTTTATTATGAAAATTCCATTTCAAGACTGCTGTAATTGAGCTATTCCCATAATTAAGAGCTCAGGAACTCTTTGAATCTACTCATTTAACATTCAAAACCTGAGCTCAAATGCTTTAATGCTGAAGTATCTGTAAAGGGACACCTCCTGCTTTTCATAATGTGCAGAATTCCTGTTTGCCTAAAAGAAATGCTAACATGATTTTGTCTGTGACACAGAACGTCCCTGGTTAGAAGATTCCTACAGTCAGTGGCTAGAGCGACTGAAGGTACGACTCTGCTATTGTTACTAACTATTGAGTAATTAAATACATTAATCATAAAATCACCTTATTAATCTTGGGGTTTTTTTACCGGATTTAACAGACCTCTGTTCAGGCAACTCAAAATAAATTCTGGTAACACAGTACCAGTAATTCAGCAGCCTTACCGTAAAGAAAGGAATAAAAGGAATTAGTGTGACACTTCATTACTTACCAGGCTTCTTAGCTGACTTCCTTCAGAAACTGCAGCATTTGGAACCCAGCTGCTTTCAAAGCTGTTCCAAAGTAACCATATTGTGTCCCTTCTTTATCAGGGCACTTATTTCCATACAGCTAGACCCGTAATTTTGAAAACTTGGGTCCAAGTGTAATGCTTGGATTGTTCCTCGATCTGAGTAGCCAACCTAAAAAGGACATTAATGTAGGAGCTTGCTGAAAGTAATTAACCTATCAATTAGCAAAGCTTTTTTTGCCCTGTGTTGATCTCAATTGCTATTTAATTAAGGTTAATTGAAAAGCTTTTGTTTCTTTGTGTGAATCTCTATGTTGGAAATGATAGCCAAAGGTTTGGTCTGAGTAGACTATTACAAATCTTTACATATTACATCTTAAAACAAAAGCATCAGCTAATCTTGTATAACAGTGATAATTAAGGAACTTCAAGCACTGTCCTGACAACTTTTTATTAGGAATTAAGCATTGTTCACTATAAAAATTCTTCTGCTGGTATGAACTGGAGTGAACCAAGTTTCATAACATCAGATTCAGAACAAATTAAAAGGTTAATGGAGAACAGGAAATATCTTTTCATTTTAGGATGTCACTGCCCCCAGCAGTCCATCCTGCCCTTTCCTGGCAGAAGGGAATCCTGTTCATCCTACAGCATGCTAGCTTAAAACAGCCACAAAGGTAGGTTTACCCTGATAACCAACGCGCTCACGTAGGCAGCTGCCCATGCTGCTGCTTTTATTTTAGAGAATGGTATTCTCCAGCGGCATGGCGTAACAAAATGCTAGCCATAATCTGCTCTCCAAACAGCAGGATTGTAGGCCTAAGTACCCGCTGTTCAGCAGCCCCTGAAGTACGTTCCCGTTCAGAGCTGCGGGAGTTAGGCATGTCCGTAACTGGCAGATGTAGGTTTTATTAATGGAGCTTGAACGACCTCTCTCAAACAAAGCAAAGTAACCAAAGGCTGTTTTAAATAACTGTGCGAAGACAATGTTAGGGAAACCCATTTCTCCTAAGATGAAGGGTAGGTGATGTTCTGATGAGTGATACTGCTACTAGATAACCAAAATTGCCAGTCATTTAAGGGTATAAATGTGGGGTCTTAAAGTGAGTAGTTTAAATAACATAAACTATTCACTGAAATGAATTGCAAACTCAATCCTGAATACATTGGTTTTCTCTTACAGGAGGGTCCCCCTCATAAATGTGCCTTAATTTTCGCAGATAACAGTGGAATAGACATAATTTTAGGAGTCTTTCCTTTTGTCCGAGAGCTCCTCTCTAGAGGGACAGAGGTAAGTGGGTTTTTTTCATTGTGCATTCACTGTGTAATGGAGCTTTAGTAACTGGTGAAAGGTTTGTTAACTGCCTACCAGCAGTACACTTTACCAGACTGGCTCCTAACATTTGAATTGGGAATAATCCAAATCCCTGGAACTCCAAAGTCTACCTTTAAGTAGAGTGAAAGGTAGCAAAGCAAAGCGAGCCTCGGTCAGACCAAAGTTTGCTGAACCAGGGTCTATGATGTCAAAAGACCTGAAATAGCTGGGTAACGGAGGGAGAATGAGGACTGGGCCTCCAGCCTTTCTCTTCCCATTTCCTCGTTTGTACAATAAGTCAGGCAGTGGTGATTTTAAACAAATAAGCAGCTCTAACACCATATGCGGACTGCATTAATTGGTGAACTCTTCTGACATCTTTACCTCAGGTTATCTTGGCTTGTAACTCTGGCCCTGCCCTAAATGATGTCACCTACAGTGAATCCCTGATTGTGACTGAACGGATAGCAGCAATGGATCCAGTTATTCAGTAAGCATATAACCAGTCTTCCTCATGTATCGTACAATACCTAGAAGGAAAAAGCAAGTTCCTTGTTACATACTGAGTTCATATTTAACTGTGTTAATTAGTGTCTGAAATCTGCAACCTGGAAGTAAGCTAAGGCAGATCATTACCTTCCATTAAGGTGAAGAATTTAGAAATCAGATCTTTCTTGAACATCCATAATTACATTTCTTGTCTGTGTCTTCCCTGATAAGCACTCAGGCTACTAAAACGTAAATTTTCTATGTTAAAAAAAGTACAGGAAAATACATATATTTCACATATGGAGTGTCCCTGGTAGAGGATACATAGCTGACTAAATCCTTTTGCTCAAGGAAACGTTATGTTTCTTGGTGAAGTCCTAGCAGGAAAAGAAGCCTTTGCAAAGAAGACTTAGATAGTTGTTGTCGTCTGGCTTATTACCAGATTTGCATGACCCTGTTGATGTAGCTGTGTAATGGTTTTTTGTCTGTCTCTCTTTTTTTTTTTTTTTTACATAAAGATCTGCACTGAGGGAAGAGAAGCTGCTGTTGGTTCAGACAGGTTCGAGTTCTCCATGTCTAGATCTAAGGTATGTTGGCAAAGTACCAATTTGTGATTTGTCTCCATCAGCTGCAGGATGTTCAGAGACAGCTCTGGAGTATCTCAGCCACCTTTCCTGATATGAATCACTTTCGCAAAACCATTAAGAGTTGCTTAGTCTGGATTTACAGGCTTGTAATATTGATCAAGCCTTACTAGTTGTTGGATGTCTTATTTATCATGTTCATGTTCAGCAATGACACATCGTTGGTCTCATGAGCAGCTTAGTTACAGATGATGCAAAATCCTGCATGTGACCAAGAAATCCACTTGACTATAAGAAGCATTTCATGTTGTTAACCTGTTTATTTTTGATGGGTTTCTCTATTAGAGTCAGAACTTACCTGTGTTTTCTGGGAAATCCCAATTCTGCATGCATTTAATGAAGCTTTTAAAACTACGTTTCAATCTCACTTCCTTTGATTTAAAGTGTTCCTGTTTATTGGCATCAGTAACTCGATATCCCACCACATTTTATGTGAATGATAGAGCCCTTAGGACAGCCTGTCTTTCATTTGTAGCTTGTATAAGGATGACTGTTTCTAAACCAGACCTCTCGTTTCAGCCGTCTGGATAAAGGTTTGGCTGTGCTGGTCAGAGAACGGAAGACAGACTTGGTTATCATTGAGGGCATGGGTCGTGCCATCCACACGAATTACTACGCGGCTTTGAAGTGTGAGAGCCTCAAACTTGCTGTTATCAAAAACTCCTGGCTTGCTGATCGTCTTGGAGGGAAAATTTTCAGTGTCATTTTTAAGTATGAAGTGCCATGTAAATGATATGGATCTGGTCAACTGGGTGAATGGGAGCAGCAGAACGGACTTGCACTAGTTTTACTTTAACTGTAAAGAATGTATTTTTATTACAACAGGGAAAAGAGTTCACAGGAAATTCCATATTTATATTGTGCTTTTGTGACTTAAAAAGCAACAATATGATTCACTCTATAGTATACACACTCAAATATATATATGTATATCACTCATTGTTTATTTTGGTAAGTGTTTATTTTAATGCTGCAGTATTTGTGATGAAAAGACTTTATTTTTTTGTTCTGTGAGACATTCATATAGAAATATATTTAAATGTCAATGAAACCTTTTTTTATACATCTCTGCCTACTCTGCCAGCAACGACATGGCACATACCAAATAGTTTTTAAAGTGCTGAGTGAATCTGACATTGCGTTTTCCATGTCAGCTTTTAAACTTACCTAAAAAGTTTCATGCTCTTTGCAGTTAATTTGATTGAAGGACTGATCCACCTTCTAACCTAACAAACTTTGCTCAAGCTGTATTTAAAACAGAACTGTTGTGATTGAAGAGCGCGTAGCAGATAACTGAACAGCACTAGTTTACCAACAGCTGGAAGAACTCCTAACTCCTGCTGCTGTCACTGTTTGGCCCTGTTAACAGTCAGGGGGAGGGGAATTCTGCACCTATACTAAATTACTTGGCAGTAGTTGGAAGTTGAGTCTCACTGAGTTACCCTCAAAGTGATGTGTAGTGCTTTATTCAGGAACGCCCAGCTATTTTCCTGTCACAGGCACGTTAGTTTCTGTTGCCTTCAGTTATTTAATGCTGGGACTGATGAGAACTAGCCTCTTTGTTCATGCAGTGCAGTTAAAGCCATTTCCAAGTAACTGAATTTGCCTTTTTTTCCCCTCCATCAGATGTGCAGCACATAAATGGAGTGATTTAACCATGAATTTGCAAACCAGCATGTGCATGCATCAGTCATTCCAGCTCTGAAATGAAAAACAGCTTAATTAGAAAACCATTTAATATGCAACTGAGATAACTGTTCCCCGTGAATTTCAAAGATCCTTCTTTGAGAGCAAGAGGATAATGCGAAATACCCATTACTCACTGCCTCACCCTTGCCTGGTGAACTTTTACTTTGTTTTAATTGACTGAAACCAAACTCCGTGCTCCAGTACTGTTGGATTTCAGCTATCAATCTTCTTCCTAAACACTTCTTGATCAGGTTAACCAGGGCAAAACATCCCCTATAGCTGAACAGGGAAACTTACCCTGTGATGGGAAACTGACAAAGGACACCTCTGTGTCTTGCATTTCTCAAGTCTAGGAGTTCCTTCATTGCATGGTCTCCCTTTCTCGGGTTTTAGGCCGCTGCAGAGAATGCAGTTAAGTCAGTCCTGCATTTTTGGGGTTTACACAACAGCACTGTTGTTTCTGATTCAGAAATGACCTTCGCAGTGACCAGCATCTTCTGCGTAGAAGAGGGGAAGAGTACAGTCTCTTTATAACTAAAACGTTTAAGAAGCAGTTGTTCTTGATTAGAACAGTCAGATGAGAGCTTTAATTTTCAAGATTGTACCTCATACTGTAATTAGTAAGCAGAGGCTTTGTAATTACCTATCCCATGTCACTTACTCCTACAGGCATTCATGTACTTACACGGTAAACTTCTAAACTAAATATGGATCCACCATCTTGGCCATCTCAACTTTATTTCACCAAGTTGTTAACCTCCCTTATTTTTAACGGTTACACTCTCTCCCTTATCAATTTAAATTCTTCCAAGCCACTTAATTTTCTTCTGTATCCAGCTCCAGAAGTGCTCTCTGTGTGTGTTTGTGATTAGAAAACTAACACTCTAGACTTGCAGAAAAACATCTTTCTACAGTGATGTAGTTCCTATGAAATACATATGGTATAAACCTAATACATGCCCATTCCTTAAGCAAAAAATTCTTAAGCATTAGCCCTCCCTGAAGTCTCCTGGCTTTGTCTTGTATTTTCTTTTATACGTAGACGAGTGCACATTTCTTCTGTGAAAACGGAGCAACAAGATTTCTGAAAAACAAGAGGGGAGGAAACAAGGGGGTGAGTTGTTCTGTGTCATAGAAGCCACCTTTTAAGTGTGCCCAACCCATCCCTTGGAATGTATGGAGAACAGGAACGCCAAGGTGCACATTCAGATACTAGTGCAGTTTCATTTACATGTGTTTTCCTGCTTGTCAAATGACTTAAGAATAGCCATACTTGAGAATAAACTTGTTATTGATGATTTACTGTCCTCTGTACACACTCAGCATGTTGGAGTGCAGTTTGGCTGCCTAGGAATTACAGTCTGTGTTTCTACTTCATATTTTGGGGGAGGGGGTGTTACTTTATTATTGTTACCCTGTTTGGGCTACAAGACTATCACGCAGCCCAAGCTGTGAAGTTTCAGGCTTTAAAGAGTGAATACATAGCACGTCTCCCCCCTCACCACACCACAGTGCTTTCCTTAGAAAACGCCAGATCCCTGTGGGAAGCCAGCATTGTGCACAGCGGAGCACCGGTGCCTGGCTTGTCCACGCTAAGCAGAAGGGACACGGGGGAGCAGGACGGGAGAGAGCAGCCATCACCTACCTTCACATGCCCAGCAGCGTGTCTGCTCTTGTTCGACAGCTCCACCACGGCTGCGATCACTCCCAATGCAAGGCCAATTGCCAGAGTAAGAAAGAGCCCACCCAGAGCCTGGGGCTGCAGAGGACTCCATCTCTCTCTGCTTTTGTGAAGGCAACTGGTCTCCCACCACTTGTTACGCAAGTAGTCAAGATCACCTGATTCACGCAGTTTGAGGACAGCAATGGAGAGCTTCTTAGTCCACCGGGATGCTGGCGGCAGTAGAATGAAAGAGAGAAGAGTATGGGAGAGATCACAGCCACTATAACATTTTTAAGCAATCTGCTGCTGCACTACCGAGCAAGGTTAGCTGGGTGCAGCTTCCCAACTGTCAGATGGCCATTCGGCAAACAGAATGCAACGGACTAAGCCAAGTGCTTTTTCTTGGATAGCAACCATTCCTATCCTATCCATAGAGGTACGGTAATACTTGCAGGATAATGATAGAGTGAAGGTACTTTGAGAAATCCAAGCAGTCATGCTCCACAAGAGAACAAACCCTTCCCTGCTGACTGCGGCAGGAGCCCTGCATTACTCGCACCGAGGCAAAACCAAAGCAAAACCAAAAAACCCCACAGGAACCAATGACACCCCTGAGAGTTGGACTCTTTTGCATATTACAGTTCAAAGTAAGAGTCAGCGAGTGCTAGTGATAATTCATCTACAGAATGAAAACATGGCATAGCAGGGTTACCAATTTGTTATACGAGATTATTAGTGTTAAGGCAGAAAATGTGTGAGTTTCAGGGCGTGGCTATGCCAGGCTTTTTGCTCTGTCAATCTGCTACTTCGGACCCATGAAATGCAGGTGGAGAAGTGGGACAGAAGCGGTGCACAAGGACTAACCCTGGGTAGTGGCAATGCCAAATCCTCTGGCTCCAATAACTTCAGGGGCCCTGATCAAATTGCAGTGCCTGGCAGCTGCAAGGTCTTGAGAGATGGATTCACCAATGAAGGCATAGTTTGATTCCATCACACGTTGAACTGCTTCCTGGTAGGTTTTGACTAAAACGTGGTCTCGTCTCTTGTCCATATATTCATAGACCATCTGATGGATAGGGTTCTTGGAGTTCTGCAGCCCAAAAATCCAAATGTCAAACAAGTGTAAAACAATTATCTGAAAAAATCTGCATATATGTGCAACGGTTGCAAAACAATGTGGAGACTAAGAGTACTTAAACCACTGCCCTTCGAGCCCTCTGAACTGAAAACTAGCATATAGCTAGCGCAGATTTCCTCTCTAATGCAGTGTTAGAGGGAGGTAAGTATTGAACATTTCCCACCCACGCCCCCCAAAAAATCAACCTTTGCAGGCATCCAGTTAACGTATCCAGAAATTACCTACGTCAGTCCTCGTGTTCCAGGTACACAAGGACAACCCCTGAAGACTAGCACCGCTTTCTTAAAAGAGAATACACTAAAAAAATACAGCCCTCTGCATGCTTTTCTCTCTGAGAAAAGGTGGAAGAAGAGATGAACAAAACAACAGACACCAATCACATAATTTGAAGTATTACAGGAAAACTGATGGAGTCTACAGTGATGAGGGTGGTGTAAGGGCCATTAGGCATGAGCTAGACAACTTGGCCCCAGCTTAGCAGTTCTACAGCACAACTGTGTATGTGCACAATTAGATTCTCTGCACCTTGAAGAAGTAGAAAGTAGAAGAGCCGTCCAGTGTCCCAAACTCAAGCTTTCTTTGCTTCACAAGATCTTCAAAAGTCTGGATTGGGAGCTGCTCGCTGCCAGAGCTCAGCAGGGCGGTGAAGTTGGCGATGTAGGCAGCCAGCAAGGCGATGGTGAACAGCCACCAGACGGCAGCGATGACCCGCACAGAGAGCGCTTTGGGCCGAGGGGTGACACCTGCACGACCAGAGGAGCCAATAAAACGTATGTGAGGTGACGTACAGTGAGAGAGAGCTGAAGAACTTTACATCCATGAGCCTGAGTTAAAGACTTCCTTTTAAATAACTGCAATAACAACTTTGCCAAACTGCAAATCTTGCCCTGCAGCTACTTAATGCACAAGCCTGAACAGACCGACTATGGCTGGTTTGATCATCAATACTGCACGCGATGCAGAGTTGAAGCAACATCAGTGGCCTAAAACCACAACAAAACACTCCAGTCTACAAAGCACCGGTGCAATGGTTAGCTTGACATTCCCTAGGGCAACTGTTACAGCAGAAAATAAGCATTCCCCAACTGAAGCCAGCCATCTGTACAATTCCGACAAGTCTGTAATCAAAACTCCCCTAACTGGGAGTTTTAGTGGTGCCAGGTGTCCCTATTGGAACATCTTTTCCCTCAACAGGCTAGCACACCAGTGTTGCAGACAGATGAGAGCTGGATATACAATCAGCTTCAAAAACCACACTGCTCCCAGAGCTCCTTTCTTGCAGTCCTCCCGGCTCACCTTGCAGTGCAAGTGCTCCTGCTCCAAACCAGAGGCTATTTAGGAAGGTAAAGTGGTTCTCTTCATTCTTTGGCTCATTCCATTCACAGGGGCTCAGTCTGTGGGAAAACAAGAGGAGAAAACCAGACATTCGGGGAGGGGAAAATATAAATAATCCTGCAGTGTGACTGCAGCAGTGCAGATAGCCTGGAAGTGCCCTTTCCTTCCATGGTAGCTCCTCCTTCACCTGAGTTCCAGTTTAACCAGTGCAGAGGAAAGTACTCCTGCTCAATGCCTCAAGTAGTTTGCAACAGTGATGGCTCAGGGGTCCTGTCACGGGTTTGCCAGACACTTTCTTCCTGAGCCATGGCATAATCTAGTCTGCCTGGCACACCTGCCTGGCAATATTGGCTCTGTTCCGTAATATCAGGCTGAAGGCTGCTCCTCGGAGCAAATCCTTACCTGTAAAGATTGTGCATAAAACTAGAAAGCAGCAATAGAGCTTCTGTTCAAGACTGTGGCCTAATCAAGAAAGGGGGAGAAAGCTGAATCTCCCGGGAAGGAGGTGGAGTGCTGGCAGAGAGAATCTCTTCCACCAGTCAGTGCAGGCCATAGTGCATGAAAATGCAGCAGGAGAGAGACCTGCACGTAGGAACATGGTCGTAGTTCAAAACAAAGTGAGAAAGAAGAGCTGAAGTACAAACACACAGTCCTTTTAGCAGCCCTAGGTAATCCACATCAAGGGAGATGGTGCTCTTCGTGGGGAGATCCTACTCTTAACGCTGTCTTAATCTGGCATGACTTAAGCTTTATTAGCCCTGGTTCCGGACCTGTACAGAAGGTTCCTCAAAGCAAAATGCACTCTGGTACTTTCTTTAAAACTGAGATCTCTTCATAGCTGAGAAAGCAGTTGACTTGAACAAAATCTCTGAAACAAATTCATTTATACCTGGCAACAAGAAAGAGGCAGAAGCACGTCAGCACATAAGCAAATAAAAGGCCAGTCCAGGTCTCCTTACTGAAAGGAGCCAGGAAGTGGAAGAAAGACATCTCCTGAGAGACGGTGTCTTTTCGAAGCAAGATTCCAATCCCAGTCTGCAGGAACGGCGTGGTGAAGGAGACCACCTCTTCCCTTGCTGACGTGACTGTCAAGGGAGCCACTGCAATGTCTGCTTCCTATAAGATGGAGATAAAAAATAATCAACCATCCAACCTACCTGAAGATTTCTGTCACTTGAATAGAATGCTTCCCAAGCTGAGCGGGCAGATATCTACATGGCAAATCACTTCTCTGCGTCAACAGACAGCTACCATCTTAGACTGTGAGCTCTGAGAAAGAGGACAGTTTTCCATTTTGCATTGTTCATAGTGGGGTGCTGGTTGGTATCTGGGGCTTCTGGTTTCCTGCTACAGCATCACACACACAAGCTGAGGCTGTGCACCATGAACCACATTGGTTTTGTTTACCAAAAACAGAAGGCGTGTTCCTTTCTTTTTCTGGCTGCAGCATCTACTGACAGCTGGACACAGTGCTGAGTGCAGGGGAGCAAAGAAGGTTTAATTCAAATGTTACCAACAGATGACAGAACGCTAGCCATAGGGAATGGCACATGATGGGGTAAGATGTGCATTCAAGTGTCTCATCGAAGAGTCTAGGGGATTACCATTCTGAAAGAGACAAGTTTCACCTAGTGGTTACGTTCAAGGCAAGTTTTCCTTAAAGCCATTATCTTTGTTTCATTAGTGAGCTAAGATGTCTGTACAGTCTCTCAGACTATAAAGAAACACTGGGTAGCCTCTGAGACAAGACAAGCACTGCACCAAGAGCGCCTTGTTGTAACTATGATTTCCTTCTATGGCCGTTGTCTCCTTGTTCCTTAGTCTCCATATTTGCAGGACAAAACCAACTACAAGTCTTGCTATTCATTAGTTCTACACAACAGGCAGAATGACTCCAAGTTGCTCAGTCCCTGAGCAAATTCTAATGAAGTCCAAGAGCTGCTAGCACTGTTCTTTCCTTCTAGAGCTGCAGTTTGTCAAAAACATAAGTTGAAAATTACCTGTCTCAAAATCTCGCCAATCATCCCTGTCCAGTTCCCATTGGACGAGACGGCACCATACTGCCCATCTCCCACCACCTTCACCTTGTAGCCAAAGTGAAGCATTGCAGCAAGAGCTTTCAGCAAATCAATGCAGTATCCCTCCAGTTCTGCACTTCTCACCATGACATAAGGATCTTCCTGCACATGGAGGGAAAAATACACAATTACATGCTCCCACTGTCTACAGTGCAACTGATTGTGAATTACACCATATTTTTGGCAAACCCTCCCCAAAGACTTCTATCCACATTATCAGGGGGACAACATTTCCAAACTTGAAAGATATTCACTGGAGTCATGTGCCACCACTAGTCATAGACTACAGCTCCAGCAGGACAGCTGCATCCAGCAGGACAGCTGCATTCTGCAAGCCACGTGCACCACAGAAGTAAGTGATCATCTCTTCTCAGCCTACAAGCCCAAATACATTTCATCTGGCCCATCAAAGCATCGGATGAGGGTGCAGGACCTGGCATCAGAATCAGAAAATTTACTGCTGCAGCTTCTTCTGAATAGTCCTGCTTGTCTGCTGCATGTGGTAATGCTTTTTTTCTTTTTTTTATAGCCTGTTTTGAATCCCTGCACATGTGTGATCTTTACATATTTCCACTGCAGAACAGAAGCAACTTACAGGTAACATGACAACCCTTAGATGTAGCTAAACAGAGTGAAGAGGCCTGGCTGTGGTCACAGAGCAGTCATTTATAGAAGCGTATGCCCGGTCCGTTTTGTGGGCTGACTTTGATAGCCCTCGAATCCTTCCATTGCAAACTACAGACAGCTTGCACCTCTACGCCACTGAGCCGGCACTCCAAAAACACTGTCTGTGATGAACAGGGATATCAGTGCCAAAGCCAGCCCAAAAAAAGCACCTGCAAATATATGGGTGGAAAAAAAAGGCAAAGTATAACTCCAGCTATCTCCCAGCCACTCCAGTGTTGTGTCACTGCCTTACCAGGATTGTTGTGACAGTCAAAGTTGGAAGACCCTCTTCTGGTCCCCTTGAGTCAGTGCCCTGTAAATCAAAAAACAAAGGAGAAATAATTGGATTTCAAAGTCCCAGACATGGCCCCACTGAGCTAGGGCTTACGTTAGGACTGGGGGTGGGTGTCGGGAGGGTGTGTGCATGTGTTAAACCAGCTATAAATCTGCCCCTGTACGCTGCAGCAATCTCACCACCACTGTTCCCTAACAGTAATTAATAAATCACAAGCATTTCACTTTATTGCGTGTTGTCAGCGTACTTTGTCCAAACAAAAATCGCTTTAAATGTTGTTACAATTCTTCAGCTACACAGTGCATACAGTTTTCCGAAGAGATCAATTCATGTTGCTGACAAAACAGCAGCCAATTAAGTTCTCATTAGAGAGCAATTCCAGGAGACACAGAACAGTAGGAAACCGGAGAGGAGGAGGAGAGGAAACATGGATTCCCTTCTGCATGGAACGCTGAATTCAAGAGTACATCTTCCAACCTTAGAGTCACCCAACTCGAGATGGTTTCTGATCAGTACTATGATCAGTACTACTTCGGGACAATTCCAGCTTTTCCCAGTAAAGCAGTCTAATTCTGTAAGATTTGTTGGTCTTAATTGTATCCCTTTATTCTAAAATTACACAGTAGTACTGCTAGACAGAGTGAGGGAGCATGTGTGTGTGTATATATGTGTGTATATATATATATATATATGCAGTACAAGATCTGCAAAAGAAGCTCCAGTTCTTCCAGGAGCTGAATGATCTTGTTTCAATTCTCTCTTTGCAATGGAAAGATTTGAGGGATGAGCTTTGTCTTTGAAACTGTGATCAGAATTTACTTAATGCAGAGTGTTCTGGAAGTTGTTATTGCCAGATAAGCTACAATGTGCTCTTAGATAAAAGGAAAAAAGTCACATTTCTTTTCAGGTCTGTTTAAAATATTTATGCCTACCGAACAAGAGGGTGGATAAAAGAAAAGACCAAAAAATCCTAGCCTATCCCTTTCACTTGGCTTCACCCACTAGTTATTGAAGGTTTCAAAGGGGTTCTTAAAAAAATCTCAACAACATACTGCAACTTTTGTAAATGTACCAGAAGAGTATTTTATTGGGCAAAAGTTGCAAGGTTTTGGTAGCAGGTGGGTGGGTGGCTCAGTGCTGGACACAGCCATTTCAAGCTGGCTTAGAAATGGACAAAACAGACCCACACAGTGCACCAAAACTGAATGAATCAGAGAAGTTTATGGTGCCTATGCAAAGACTTCTTTAAAAAAGGGTGGTAACTGCTGGCTGAGAGGCAAGGCTAGAGCAGGAAGAGACACAAAAGACAACGTCAGGTCAGGAGAGTTGCCCAAGCGGGGCAAAGCAGAAATAAGCAAGCTACCCAAGCAGGAGGGAGAGTAGAGTGGGAGAAAGGCCAAAGAAGAAGAGCCGCCCCAAGCAAGAGCAGAAGCACAAGAGTCGCCCCAAGAAGGGACAGAGAGGAGGTGCAGGAGGAGCCAGAGCTGTCACGGGGCTGCGGTCAGTGGAGGAACCTGCACAGGAGCAAGAGAGTAGGAACCACAAAACCCTGACCCCGATCTCCCGTGCTGCCTTGTTGCCTCCAAAGGGACCGAGCGTAAAACGTGTGCAGGAGGGGCCTGGAGACCGGGAAGAGGGGAGGACAAGAGGGGAGTTGAGATGTGTTTCTCTGGGGGGTTTTGTTTGCTTGTGTTTATTTCTCAATGCTGTAATCAACAACTGGAGGTTTATGCTAACTGAAACTGATTGAAATTCCATGACTTTCCCCAAAACTCTCTTTTTGGCACATGACAGGCATCCAGCATGCTTTGAGATTGAGAAATGAGCTGATACTGGGGTGACACAAGTTCTGTCTCTGCCTATGCCATTTGGACAATTAATTTCATTACCCAATGCTGCCATAACCAACACTCCCATTATTTTTGATTGGAAAGTCTTTAGGACAAATACTGTCCTGCACTGTGCGAATATATACATGCTCTAGCAGGTCAGATTTTGAGTGACATTTGCCATCTTTCTTCTAAAGCCTAATTACATCCCACAGACACTTTTTATGTTAAGTGCAAACTTTTGGAAATAAAACACAGCTCTTAAGAACTAATAAAGGTATCTCTGCATGTTCATATGTGTCTGAATTTTCTTCGATGTTAAGAAGTTTATAAAGATCATAAGTGACGGAATAGTTCTGAGGTTTAAATTCTATAAGCCATGAAGACAGGGCTATAGGCAGATTCTTCCCTGGGACATGACTGAATTTTGGATTCTGGACAAAAGATCGAGTAAAAAAAAAGCATAGAAACACAGACAGACTTAGAAATGGCCATCACTAGCCATGCAAAATATATTTAAAATAACAACTCTTCTCAGATTAAAAGCACTGCACACTATGACCACATCTATTTCTGGATTATAAAATGTAAGACCTTTTGCACATGTGCCTTCATTGGTAGCTCTGCACCAATGACCTTAAACATACCTTACTCACAGCATCATCATTCCTTTTAGTTCCTGAAAAAAAAACAACAACAAAATCAACTTCTTGCAGGGCTTATATTTACAGCTCCTTAAAAGTGAACTTTCGTACCTTCATTTCACATTGCACTTAAATAAACAGAACGATTATCCCTGACTCACAAGCTCACAGTGCAGTTGACTTGCAGCAGTTTTGTCGTTCCCTCAGTCACAGCACAGTATTAGTGTGAAGCAAACAGAAGCAGGAAGAGACACAGCCAGATTCAGGCTGCAGAAGGTTCTAACTGTAACTTAATGACTATGGCCGTCACTCACACACCGAGGAATGGATTCTGCAGAATCCATTCCTTATTTCCTTATTGTCCTCCCTTGACAAGGTGAAAAGCCGGCTCTCCTGCTACTTCACACAACAAAGATTTCCCCCTAACTCCTGCAAAACCTTGTCTATACCCCTAAGGAAAAGGGGTATGGACAACCCTGTAAACAACCAAAAGTTCATCACCATTAAGATCCAAGACAAAAGGTTTTCTTATTCTTCCCGTCCCCTACTAATGATAGGTTCCTACTGTCAAAGCAGCCAAAGCCATTGCAGCCACTGGGGTAGAAACCCTTCTCCACCACGTCCTACTCCGTTCCCCCCCTCAAATTATAAGGACCCTGACTTTTCATTCCTGTGAAAATTAAAACCTCCAAAAGGGCCACGACCAAACCCAGGAACCAGCAGTGACAGGGCTAAAGGAAGAGGGAGCAGGAAGCCTGCCTTGTGGTGCCTGTTCTCTGTACCCCATCAAGGAACAGAGTAAGGGAAGTAGCTAAAACTGACAAAGAGTTTAACTGTGATGAGAGCCAGTGCAACCCTATAGACTGCATTGGAGTGAACACCAAATGTCAAATTGTCAGATCTGCTATTGACCTTTCCTGTGTTACTGCTCCGTCCTATGCCACAGTTCCCCATTTGTAAAACAAAGGTAATGGTACTCCCCTCTTTGGTGAAACCACAAGATTCACCCATAAAAGTACTATTATTGAGGTTATTCATGCTCCTGGGTTCTACTCTCTGCTCTGCTGTGTGGCTTCTAACAAGTCCTGTTAAATTATTTGAGCCACAGCTTCCCTTTTCATAATACTCAGGAAAATACCTCAATCCCACACAGCTGCAAAAGAGCTAAACTACAACGGTCGAGATGCTGAATTAAAACCACAGTTGTGTCAATATATGACTCATTAATTGCCCAGGATGTTTTTTCTAGAATGTGCACAGCATTGCTCCTTGGAATCAAAGAATTCACAGCGCAAAAGCCAAAAATCCCTCAAGACAAAACAAAAAATTTAGGGTGTTTTCACTCTTTCAAGCAAAAGCTGTGAGTTTTTCATTAAATATAACAACATATTCATTCATTATGTATTATTCATTCTTTGGTTTTGCATTTTCTGGCCTTATGCTGAACTCTACATTATTGTAAAACAAAACCTGCTTTTTCCCTCTCCACTACAGTTCTCCATGGGAGCTGGAAATCTTCACAAAGGAGTTCTCTTGTCTCCTTTTAGAAACTCATTAAAGCCAGTAAAAGCTTTTTGAGGCTCCTTTTTGAAGACCTGCTAGGGTTTCTTGGAAGAAAACAGTCTGTACCGAGGGCTCAGCTCCCCCACAGTGGCCCTGGGTGCAGCTGTTCAAAGCCCCATTGTAAGGACTCCTGAAAGGACCATAAGTAATCAGGCTGCAGCACTAACTCAAAGTTCATTGCAGTGACACTTCTCAGAAGCCAAGTCCTCATTGTGAGAATCCCTTGTGAGAGTCTACAAAAACATAAGACAAAGAAGAGAGGCTCATCCCTCCACTCTTGTTCCCCAAAGGCCAGTGGCTGCAGGAAACGACTGGTTGCAAAAATCAGCCTTGTCCTTACCCCTTCTACTCTGAGCATGCCCAGGCTTCTAATGGGAGATGACTCCCTGCTTAACTTCACGTGAAAAAGCTTGTAGCGCTGCTAAGAACTGGCCACCTCACCCCAGTTTTCTACCCTGTCCTCCCTCTCCAGGCTCGGACCCTTGCCTTTGCATCCTTTGCCAGCATTTCCCCTTTCGCAGCTTGTGACCAGGAGAGATAGCTGAACTAAAAGAAGAGGCGATGGGTCAGGTGGGTTACAGTTCTGGAGTACACTGGGACATTTAGGATGAGAGAATTCTCAGTATGAGAGAATTTGACCATCATCACAGAAGAAAATGGCTGAAGTATCTGTAACCTGAGGTGAACTGCTGCTAGCACAGCTATGCAATTACCAGCTCTGGGTAGACGGGAGATGGACAGGAGAGACAGCAGAGGAAGGGAAGTTGCTCTCCCAACCTTCTAAACAGAGAACCAATTTTTATCTCCCAGTGATTTTGCAAGGCCAAGCTACTCCTTAGCCTGAGTCTGGACTCCAGGCATAGAACACCAAAAAGCCACACTAAGATCGAAACAATAGCATTTGTTGTCCAGTTGCAAAAGCAAGCTCCCCAGCTCCTCACCCTGAGAGCAAAGTGTGATCCAGCTGGCCGATGGCTGTGCAGAAGCCCCTGGCAGGCTCCTGCTACTGTCCCTTAGGAACTGCGGGGGAATGTAGTGTTACCCTTTGTCTGCAGAAAGCTTGGGGACTCACAGAGCTGACAACTTCAATGCACTAAATCCCCTCTTCCTCCCAAAATATGCCATGAGCAGAAGGGCTAAACAAGTAACATGGACAACATTACTCTCAGAAGAACAAGTTAATCAGTAGATCTTGCTGCAATTCAAGGGACCATAGACTCAGAAGAGTGCAGCTTTAACCATTATAATGGTGTTCAAGGACACCTAACCACCCTTTTTCTAGGCTTTTTCATCTTCCCTGATCTCTGTCATCTGATTTACAACTATAGCAGCAAAGACACTTAGTAACAGCACTCATAACACGATAAAGTCACAATCACAAACTGTAACAACAAGGTAGGTCCTGGTGATGTCTTAAAAACCAATTTGAAAGCCAATTCTTAGATTAAGACAAAATCCTGTAAGCACTAGCAGTTAAAGACTGAAAGAATTAACTCTCTGTAAAGAACAAAACCAGATTTGGATGCAGCCAGCATTTTTGGATCATTTTTCTCACCTGTCTGGCTTGATTCTCTCAGGAGCAGCATGGTTGTAATCACACAGAAGATGAAGTGAAGACCTTTGTCCATTGGAGCAGAAATATCTACTGTCTAAAGGAAACTTCCTGCTAGAGATGAAAGGCAAGTAGTTAAAGCTGGTTTTACAGTTCCTCATTGCTGGGTTAAAATCAGTATGTCCTGGATTTTCTGCACCTCATTCTGAAGAGTCCCAGTTCCAACACAGGTCCCCAGGTGAAAACACAGTCACCTCTGAGCCCAGCCATAACAAATACTAAAGAAAAGGTTCTGGTGAACGCTTCACTGCAGCAAAAAGGGTGTGACAAACCTATAAAGTGGATTTATCCACTGGTTGTTGCACCGTTTCTCTCCGGTCAGCTCTCCACAAAGGAGAGGCGTGCCACAACCAGCGTGCAGGCTCTGGAGAGGCGGCGGTAGGTATGAGCAGTAACGGGGCTGGAGGAGGCACGCACCCCTGGGCTCGCAGGGAAGGGAAAGGAAGCAACCCAAGTGGACTGCTCCCGAGTACCAGGCCCTTATGCTCTGAGAAATGGGAAGGTGCTATCGAAGAAATTTTAGTAGCCAGTTGAGGCACTAATAAAACAACCTCCTCCAGGAGGTTCTCACTTGGGGGGCTTAAAAGCAAAACCTTAATTTCACTTTCCATTTGGGTGGCGGAAAGCAAAGGTTTTTATTTCATTTGCACCAAAATGATCTGAAACAAAGCTGTTTTACCCTGCATCAAAAGACATGAGAAATCGTTTCTGAAGCCCTCTTTTGTCTCAACATCCTACTCTTAACTGAACAAGGAAAAAGGGGTAGGGGCGAGGAGGGTGAAAGCCAGCATATTTCATTAACTTTTTTTATTTCAAACTCTGCAACAAAATTTCTGCATGGCTCAAAATAATTGTACATTTGTCATTGTAAAACAGCAACAAGAACTATGAAAAACAATCAATGCCAGGTTATGTTAAGTCTCAAGCTGCTGCAGTATTTTTGATTGTATTTGTTGTCATAGTGTCAAACAAGGTTCAGGACACCGTTACCCAGAAACTATAAAAACTGTATTAAAAATGCGCAAGAAAACTTACCATTTAGGGCACTATGTAGGCAAAAAAATCCTACATATGGTATCACTTGCTTATGACTGATGCTGAGAAAACACTGGCTTCAGTTAATCTTACCTCATCAACTTTTCTGAAGTTTTCCCCAAACCTGCACTCCTGTGAAAACTCTTGACATTACAGCTCAGCAGTTTCCCTCACTCATTTTCTCTACCTGTTTCACCTAATAAGAGGTGAATAAAATTTACACAGAAGATTCTTTCTGGGTTAAATTTAAATGCTGTCATCTGTTGTGGTTGTAAAAAATATTTCAAAATGGGAATATTTTGATCCTTGTGAAAGGATCAAAGGAGAGCACTGACATTTGAGTTATGGATCAGCGTACATTTTTCTGAAAAGTAATTGTAGAAAATAGACAAAGTGGTAGCTACTGTTAGCTGTTGCCAGAGCAGCACATGAACTGAACAGCTAAATCACCCACCAGGGCACATAAAGGAGAAGTAGCAGTAGTCTGCAGGTTGAGCCAGTGAGGAACTGCATTTTTCCTGGTAGATTTAACCTGTAAATTACTGCTACTTTTTCCTTACAATTTGGTACATACTATAAATTGATCTTTATTTCAAGTGTCCTCCTCCAAGAAAAGCTAATCAGAGCTGGTAATACATTGCTTGCATCACCTTGAAAAGAAAGAGTTGTTAACACACTGGCTGCTGACTGTCTAAAAGAACAAACAGAGTGTAGATATGTGCAAAAAAAAGAATTTTGCAAAGGCTAATCCACGTCCCTAGCTCTAATTTAGTACTAGAGTCATTTAAGGACAAACGGAATCAGTTAGAGAGTAACGGGAGGGCAGAGGGGTTTAGTTTAGTGCCTCCCAGTGTGTAAAGACTTCCTTAGGTACTGCTTAAATTAACCATTGCAATATCCATTCACCATCTACCTGAGGAGGTACTGCAAAGTTTTCTCACGCTGGCTTTACAGCAAAACAAACTAAGGATTTAAAAAGTTACTTTGCTAGAATCAGCTCTCACTCCTCAGATTTCCAGTCTTTCAAAATGTAAACAAAAAAGACAACATTACTCCTCAACCAGTCTTCTGTATGCAGTGCTGAAGGAAGGCATCAGTATTCAAACAGCAGTGGAAAGATGAACAACCATCAGCTAGGAAGGTGACAGCCTGTTGCACGCAGGCTTTGATCCGTGTCATCTAGAACAAGAACAGCAGCGATTGAAGGCAGTATCTCACTTACAGCAATTCCTTTAGCCTCTCCTAGTTCCGTTTGTCTGACTGGGTACTAGCAGAAGCAACTCGATGAACAGGCACAATGAAACTGCTGGAACACTGAATGCTCACAAGCATCCAACGCTATTATAAGATAAAAGAGAGGGAGGAGCCAGGCGAAGGGGCTTCTGCAGAACATGCCAGCTCTACTGCAGGCTCTAGGGGCACCTTGGGTTTTGGGAAAGAGAGGAGGAGACTACACCCAGCAAAAAGACAATGTTTGGAAGCAGTTAAGTCCAGCAGCTGAATACTACATGGGGACTCAGAAAATACTATTACTGGCCTGCTGTCTGCTCCTGAAAAAGTCCTCTCCCTTTAGAATAGTGTCCTATCAAGCTGTGCCCGTCTCCCCATCTATTGATAGTGGAAGCTACTCAAGACTTTCTCCACTCTGTGACTGTCTCAGGAGATCAGCTGGGGGTCTCCTGTATAGCACCGAAAAACCCCCAAACCCCCCAACTGTTACATACATCTCGTATTTCCTCGCAATGCCTAGACAGCTGAAGGAAGGCCTGAGCTTCAAGGTAAACCATTAAATTCCTCTCTGGATTGTATAGTTCTGTTTAATACACAGGCACAGAAGTGAAGTTCCTGTCCCTTTCATCCTTCCATTTACTAGTTTCACTTCGAAAGTGAGCTAAAGTACAACGCTGCCAAGCAGCTGATTCCGTCGGGCCAGGTCATTTATAAATACACACATCAAGGCACTGTAATAACAAAGAAGCGCCTTCACAGGAATTCAGCAGAGTAAACCATTACAACTCATCCTGCAGGGGAGTTGGAACTTGTCCACACTTAAGTAAGAAACAAAAATTTACTCCCTACTCGACTTTAAGCACTGTTGAAGATGGAAAACTCTCCAGCAGCTTGTACATATTGGCCTTCTTCCCTAAGCTTTTTCTATACATGCCACTGAGTAAATCAATTATTAAACATCAACACAGCTTGCCTTCTGCAGAGTCAAACATTGCTTACATTTCTATAAAAAATGCTTAGAAGACTGCATTTGGTGAAGCCTGCCCTAACAGAGTTCAAGGGCTCCACTAATTGCTCACTGCAATTAAGGGGAGTCCTTAGATCACTTTTAATGCACTTCAGACCCCAGATGGTGTAAATCATTCTTGCAATAAAAATTATAAACAATTATAAACAATAATTACATCCTCTCTATAGGACAAAACAGAAAAAGAATACAGAAAGATCTATTCACCTTGGATTTCCCTCAGAGGCTTTGACCTGTTTACAGGTTCATTTCCAGGTGCTATCTTTGGTAGTTTGAATGTGATTTGTTCTTCACATTCTCACCTGATAGCTATGCCCTAGAGATTCTGGCAAAGGGCTGCATGTAGGGGGAAGTTAGCAAAAATCAGGTAAGGTGAGGTTTCCAGCTGCTTTTCATGAATATTTTCTAGGCTTTAAGAAGAGGCACATTATGGTATGTGATTTTTCACAGCTGGCAGCTAACAAGGGCTGATAAGCTCAACTACAAGCAGCTGAAAGCATCTCAGCACAGACAAAATCAGTTTTTAAAGATACAATCAAGTGTTCATCATCTGTGTTCTTAAACACAGTCAGAGGAATACAGACCATAAATCCCAAGTCCAGCCATGTGTAATACACTGCTTGTAATCTGGAAACTTTGGACTTCTAATCTTACAGTTTAATGAACTGAAAAACACATACAACAAGAGGCTGAGGCCTCCCAGGAAGAGCTCTGGACAAGGGAATATACTTGCTGTCTCTGTACAAGCCAGCAGGAATAGATACAAAATGGGCTTTCTCTAGGCAGCGTTATCGATTTGATTGCTGGACGAGGTATAGCCAAGGAAGTGTTCTCACGTGTTAGTAGAACCCCCCTGCCCACACCACCTTTCTCTCTCTAGCCTCATTCAGCAGTTCAATTGTCAGACTATCAGACCTATCTCAGTAGCTTTTCAGTCACTCAGTGACCTTCTTGAAGAATAATGATTTCAACTGCCTTTCTGAATTCCTTCACACCTGCAGCAAGTGCCTCTGGCCTAGATATGGATGCCTCCTATAGATTCCTAAGACTGTTGTACTACAGGTGTGCAATTCTAGTAAAAATTTGCAGCTACTATATGGCAAGCAGCGATTACCGCAAAGTGAATGTTACCACCTTAGCAGACAGCATGCGCTGACCGCTGTGGTTTCATGCTCGACTTGCATCTACATTGTATCTGCCCACAATTTCACATGGAGGAGGAAGAATCTGCTTTTTCATCTTGATTATCATATGAATGGTAGAGAAGACCATCAAGAGAGTAAGAGCAGTGAGGCATTCATAAAATGAAAATCAGTGCTGCTTGGAACCTCAACTCCTGATTCCATCCACTGTTACCGAATCTTTATTGCTCTCCTTACCATTTTAGATAGCACCCTGCCTGCTGAGAAGATCTGAATAAGCAATTTTCCTCTTCCCTGATGAAGACCAGATGAATGAAGAGCAAAACTGCTTAGTAAGCTTCTGCTACTCAACAGCGTAGGTACCATGAAATAAATTCCATTCATAGGAATAACCGGACACATCATTAACGGTCTTATGTAGTGTAACAAAACAAACTGTAAAGGTAGTTACTATTAATTTGGAAGCAGGAGGACAAAATTCACATGTAGCCTAGTCAGTTAAATCCAGACACTGTTTTTTAAAAATTTGAACAGAGATAAATATTTTGAAGTGCTACATGACACTGCCTTCTGTGAGGTGCATTAATTTAACAAGTATTGCTTAATCAATTAAAGATAAAAATAATCCGATTGTGAAACTTGGTCTTTGAAAAGACACAAATAGGCCTTTTAAACATGAACTTTCTAAAGCTGTCAAGTTGCATGTACTTCCTTGCTCTAAAGATAAAAAAGCAGCAGCTCCCTGCAGCTTTTCATCCCCAAACTAAAGTATTACAGAGTGACTTTTCGTCTAGAGAATGTTAATGGCATTTGCTTTGTGTTAAGACACAATGTGAGACTAATCTTGGCAGATCACACATTCTGCTGCTGATTTACCTTTTTTTCCTTCAGAGACTGCAATGATTTTGTAGTGCATGTTCCAAACCTTTGTTGCACAAACCTCAAGGGCCTCTCATCCAAATTATGAAGACAAGCAATGAAGATCTGAGCCAGGATGGAAAATGGAGAGAATATTTTTAGACAAAACATAGTGAAGACCATTTGAAAAGATTTAATCAGAGAATTTAACCCTTCCCAGCCCCTACCTCCCTGTCATGATGATATCATTAGCTACAGTTAGCCTTACATTTTGATATCTCAAAGTTTAAATGCTTGTGGCCAAATGATACTAAAATTAGAAACCAAGAACTCCTTTCTAGCCCTGCAATCCACAAGTAAGCTGATAACCCTTCCAGGAGAGAGTATGAACTAAGTAACGTGCACTTTCACTGTGCACTTTGTTGGGACAGGAAGAGAAGAGAAGGGAAGAGGAAGGGGAAGGGGAAGGGAAGAGATTTTTTTGCTGCAGTATTTTCAGCCAGACTTTAACCTTAGTGATGAGACAGGGCTATCTGGCTAGCTACTTGGAGAGCTGTAACAGAGCAGATTAGGTCCTTGGATTATGTCTATCTGGCTACTAATTACATGAGTTCCCCTAGAATTTTCATCTACACAGCCATCACTGGCTGCCAAACAGAGACGTCGCTTCAAAACAATCCACGTGCTGTGTATCACACAACAACAGAATGCCAGTCTCTACCAATACTTGCACGCATTTTGGTGGATCTGAGAAAATTGGAGCTGGATCTGAAATGGCTACCACTCTGAAAAAGAGTAAAATTAAATGTTATCCACTAAGGAATTTTTAAAACAAGGCAGATAGAATTAACCATGTTTGTATACTACAAACTTCTAGACAGCATAGAAAAAGTGTTACATTACAGCTAAAAAGTCAACAGCTGGAAGGTTAAATATGTTTATTTTAGTAGTGTAAGGTGGTTTTACAAACAAATTTTTAGATTTTGCAATATACACAAAAGAATCATTACAAACAAAAGCAAAATATCCTCTCAATAATAGGGATTCTATGCAGTCTGAAATAAAATTAAAACTCTGTTTCTCTTTAAAATGCATCTCAGTAAACATTCTTCTCCATTACTAATAAAATGTACATCTGTAAAATGACACAATAATGGGGGGGTAAGGGGGGAAGAGATGACATCCCTAAAAATAAAAAGTAAAAAAAATGGGGAGGAAAAATTATTATTTTGTTTAAGTCAGTATTTAATTCTAAATATGTCCATCTAAAAAAAATTAAATATCTCTTTTTTTAAAACATATAATTGAATATTTTGCATGGCAGTGCAATACAGAAATAGTAAAACTCATCCAAAAAGTGCTATGTACAGCAGCATTGTTAAAATACCATAAAGAAGGGAAGGTGCTGTTTTCCAGAAAGGACTAGCATGCTTTTTAGCCATTTCTGAATTAAAGTCAGAAGATATTTCCCATCTATTTTTAGTAATTCCCTTCTCTCTCCTGTCTCATTCCCACAGATTATGTCTTGAGACAAGGAACAGTCACAGTTCAGTTTAAGTGTGTGCATGTGTACGTGTATGTGCAGACATATATTTGCATACACACAGATGTGTAGATATATATTTATATATATAAACAAGCTTGGTTTAAAAAAGCATTGCTTTGGAACATAGTGAGAGCTCGTCTTCAAAGAGTGAGACAATATCGATTTTCACTGAAATAAACAGGTCCACGATGGAAGAGGGACTTTATCTACCACAATATTAATTCATGAAACAATTACACTGCAATCTTGAATATTTCCCAGAGAAGACACCCTCAGAGGCCTCAAACTCTTAAAAAAAAATAAAACAGAACAGGGAGCATGACTTTAAATCCAGCCTCTTTTCATGGATCCACATTTTGTAAGAGCAAAATTTACCTTAGCTGTTGTTAACATCACAGAGATGTTTACGTATTATAAGAAGCAAGTACTGAAATTAGTAAAGAGCATGAGATTTGCACAGAGCAAACTGCAAATGCAAAGAAGTGGTCACACACAAAGGAAGCCAAATTTGAGGCTGGGAAAAGTGTAATTAAAAAAAAAAAGGAGGTCAGATCATTAGGTCTGTAAAAATATAAGTCTCCTATTTCACTTGACTGTTCTATTTCCACAAACTGCTGACAAATTTAACACTCATCTATTCTTTTGGAGTCACGATTTTAAGTACCTTTACAATCAAGGGAAGGCCAGGAAGCACTAAGCCGTATGAGGGTATTTTGTGCCTCTCAGGTCACTATGTTTAGTTTTGACAGGAATGTAAACATTGCCTTATTCAGTGCTCCCCAGAATTAGAGTTTCAGCATAAAGAAGACTTCTGTGTCAGTGTTATAATCAGTTTGGTTCTTAGGCTGGGATGTAAACACGGCAGGAGAAGCTATATCCATACAAACTGCTTTTGCAACGCTGCAGGCTCCCTCTGGGTTTCCCCTCTCCTCAATGGGACTCCCGCTGAGCTGGCCGAGGCTTTGCAGCCGCTGTCTCTCCTGAGCTTGCTTAGCCCTGTTGGCAATGTACCGCACCCTGCTCTGACTGCGAGATGAAGACCTGCGAAGGAGTCCCAAGCTCTCCCCTTCCTCTTCAGATTCAGTTGGATCAAGACTAATAGGGGAAGTGATGTCATTTTCCTGCTGAAAGGCTGTCAGCTTCTTTAGCTGCTCAGTCAGTTCATCCTGGGATTTGACTGAGGATCTCAGGCCTCCTGAAGAGCGGCGCTGCTCCCTCATTGATCGAGTGACAAAACTCCTGCTGATGCTACGGTATTTGCTTTCAAAAGTGCACACAATATCATCAGAGGTAAGGTCTCCAAGACTCTTGGATTTTGCCTGGTTATTCCCAACCATATCATGTGCTTTGGATTTGTTAGATGACTGTCTGAGACTTTCTATGTACAGCCTGCTCCAGGTATGCCTTCTAGGAATGGATGAGAATGCATCTTGAGGGCTCCTGGCAAGAGGACGGGGGCACAATTCATCTGCTGGCAGCTGGCCAGACCTCAGGTTAGGATTGGATTTGCTCTTGCTCACCATTGGCATCTCATTACCGGATGTTGTAGCAGATCGTGGGCGAATTCCCTTTCTTATGGCAAGGGGCTCAAAATTTTCATGACGGATGCCAAGATCTGGGAGGCTTTTGCGAGCTAGATTGGGTAGAGAGAGATCTATCACAGTGTCATTGGAGGACATGCTGGAAGAGGAAGACATGCTGTCACGGTGATTGCTGCAATCTAGCTTGCTCCAGATCCGGTCATTAACAGTGGCATCAAAGTATACTTCTGCTGCTGGAGACAGGCTACTTGGAATTTTTATTAAGGCTGAGGAGTCCGATATCTTCAGTCCTTCGCTCTTTGGCCTTCTTACTAACATGTAAGAGCTCGTCTGAGAAACAGAAACAGGTAGAGCCTGTGCAGCCTGGGCTTTCTGGAAAGTATCTGGAGGCAAAGTTGTCTGTGTGCTGTTAATCACGTTCTTCTGCTGCAGTGGAACAGCTGCTGCACCAAGTTTTTGCCCTTTGGATTCAATGGTGCTTTTCATGTCTGTTAATACCTGACCTGGTTGGTCATTTTGCTTCTGGCAGTTTTCAACAGGTTGGCCAGCACTCTTACCTGCTGCCACTACCAGCCAGGCTTTTTGAGGATGCACTGCCAATCCATACTGATCTTCAGCTGTACTGCATGCCTGTGTCCAACCATTTGCTTCTTTGAGACATCCGGCCATGCTTGTCCTCTCATCTTCTTGGACTACTGAATTTGTGTCAGCTTTTGTGACTACCTGCACTTGGTCTCCTGCAGCCAGAATTGTTCTTTGTTCTCTAGCGAGTAGAGATTCTTGAGGCTGGTTGGATGTGCTGCTTACTTCTGATCGAGATTCAGTGGAATGATCAGACACAGACCCTTCTTCAGAATCACTGTAAGGAGTAATGGGTAGAGGGAAGAAAAGGCTGGCATGATGGTTTTCATTGGCAATAACAGGCTCTTCAGTGATAGTTTCTAGGCTGCATAAAGAAGTGACTGACCTCTGTATTGAGAAATGGCAGACATCTACTTGGGAGACATGAAAAGATAGGAAAAAGAAAGAAAAAGAAAAACAGAGATACAGGGTTAATTAGCTATTACAAATTGCAGTTTAGCTGAAGATTCATTCTTTATTCTTATCAGTTTGTTTTTTAAGGTAGTAGTTGCATATATTAATCATGATTTTTAAAATAACTTATGATTTCAAATGCCTGGCTAAAGGCAGCAAAAATTTCTGCTCATTCAGTTTTAGCTGCCCAAAAGCCCTGTTGCTTTCAAAAAATCTCAGTCCATGCATTGTAGCACCATATTATTTTTCTGATTATCTTATTCAAACAACAAGTGTACCCATCAATTTCTTTGTGTCCTTCATGTCCCCTCTTGTAAACTAACTTTTCTTCCTCCACCACCCAGCACCACTTGAATTGCTCTTTTCCTTCCTTCCAGCACTCAAACATGTCAGTATATCAGATCATAATCAGACCACGTATAATAATCAGAACACTACTGCCCAACCAACAGATACAATCCCAATGATCAACTACTCAGAAGAGAAACAGCATAGGACTTCTGGAGCAGATTACAACTAAAATGATCTGTATGCATACATGGAATGTAGTCAATGTGTCTTTTAAAAACAAAACAAAAACTTTAAACAGACTAACTTTGTTTTCCTAAAAAAGTTTGTAATTTCTTTTTCAAAAAACTATACAGACGCATGGTTCATGAACACCAGGCTGACAGTACAATCCTGAAGAATCACTACAGCCACCAATTACCTGAAGAAAATGCTCCGTCTGTCTGCAATGTTTATAACCCGTACCCTACGAGCCAAAGCAATCATGCCAAAAAGACTATGTCCCACATCTCCAAACCACAATGCAAACATGCATTTAAGAACTAGCAAAGCACCACTGAGCCAGACAACAACCTTAAGAATACAGGAGCAGGTAGTCATAAGGCAGGAAACAAACAAAAACCAGGACTACAGGCAACGAGGTGCTTGAATCAGTGCCACTCAGTAGACAGTTACCTTTGACTTGCTTGTCCTTTCAGTTCTTAACTACAGAGAGAGAGTGTGCATGTAGAATAATAGGACAGAACAGAGGAAAAATCCAGTTAATGTAGGGAAGGCAGGTGCAGATAACAGGATAAATTAGTGCTGAGGGAGGGAAGGGAAACAGACAGAAATATTCACACGTTTTTGTAGGATCCTAAGAATTTCTGACCAACCAGAGCACTTAATAGAATCCATAAATGGACGGGTATTAAGTCCATTATTTTGTCATAGAAGAATAAAAGGCGATGTTTGCTATTGTTCAAGAAACGCACTCCACTGGCCTGAGGAACGGAAGCTAGCCTCCTCTTCTCCAAAGCTGTTTCCTAATGCTATGGAAAAAAATCATCTACATGACCAAAAAATGCCAAGGAAATACTGGGCCTTTCCTTTCAGCACCGGTATTTCCAATCCAGCGTAGCGACAAGAAGCTTAACAATGGAGACAGCTGTTCAATGGCCTATATTACATTAGTTGGGAGCGTTAAAAGGGAAGAAGTGCCCATAAGCAAACCCCACCATTCACAACACAGCAGACTTTTCAGTATCTGGAGGAGTATCGGGAGGAGTCCAGAGCTGATCAGACTAATGAGCTCTCCTTCTGCCCATCCAGGCTAGGCCATCAGCATAGATTAAGGCACACTTACAAGGCAAAATACTGGAAACCATAATGCTGTTGCCATAAAGGGGACAACTAGAGACTATAGTTTCCTGTCTCATCCTTGTGGCACTTCCCATCAACAGAACGTTAATTGTGAAATGCAGCCATATTAGGCTAACGTTATTGGTTTCCTTGGTTTCTTGGCCCAAGGCACTAAAATAGCAGGCGGATGGGGAAAGCGTGCTGTTTGTGCAAACATACTGTTTGTCACTGGATCATCAGCATCCAGGCCAAGTGACTATTTCACCATTTTAAAGGTTTGCTGATTCCATGCTTGAGAAGTCAGATGGATTTAATCAAATTTCAAGCATATCACAATATTTATTTAGTGACTTGGGGGGCTGGCAGGGGAGCTGGCACTGATAATGGGAAATGGTTTCATATGTCACACTACTCAGAGCTTATGAAAAGCCTAATGCCAATAATTTAGGCATAGAAAGAGTTCTGCTGCTTTGGATTAATTTCAAGTCATGGGAACCAGCAAAATTCTTCCCTCCCCCTCCCACTGTCCTGGTATTTTCCTAAAAGCTCAAAGCAGATATTGGAAAAAAGATGTAAAAAAAGAATAAAAAAAGAGAAATAAAAAAAAATTTTAGACATCCAACCTGTTTAAATTGATCAAACAAAAATAATATTTTAAATTTCTGTATGAGGCTTTCAAAGAAACCCACTATACGTGGGCAGTCAGAATCTATTACTAAAAAAGGGATTACATCTTAAGGAGCACCAAAGTCACTTAACTGTTCCTGAAAATGTAACCATCAGTGTCCAAATTCCTTGGACAATTAAGGGGAAGGGGA
Organism: Mycteria americana; assembly: GCF_035582795.1. Classification (NCBI taxonomy): domain Eukaryota; kingdom Metazoa; phylum Chordata; class Aves; order Ciconiiformes; family Ciconiidae; genus Mycteria; species Mycteria americana. The sequence goes on along the minus strand of NC_134382.1, from coordinate 9,734,814 downwards.
AGGGATTTGAAGAGAAGCTCTTGTAGTCATAGACAAAAGCTGTATTTCTTTACTTCCTCTTCATAATTCTATGAAACAGAGAAAACCTTGTCAAAATCTCTTCTCTTCCCTTCCCTCCCCTCCCTGCCAAATCAGGAGAAAAAAAAGCCAGTTTCCTTATTAAAATATAAACCTTGATTGCCTCTGTTCCTATTTTCCATCTTTACAAACATACATGAGTAAAGGTACAGTCATGTGATCCCAGTGACCATATGCACGTTCCTGGCTTGAAACAACTATAAAATGCTGTAGCTTAAGCAGCCTTCCTTTAAATAGACACATTTTACTTTGCAATTGGGAAATGCTAACAGTCCACCTGGCTTGGCTGATGTCAAATAACATCAGGTCACACACCTCGCTTCTTTATATTATGCAACTGTGTCCTCAGGCCACAGTCAAATCATATACATAACATTAAGCACATCTATAAACGTTTGCATACTGGGGATTCATACATTTAGGATCAGAATGATCTGCTATGTTCATAAAGTGTGATCTCCTGAATAATCCGGACCAAAGAATTCTATCCAGTAATCCCAGAACTGATGGCGGTAATTTTGCAAGTTCTTTGAGGAAGGAACTGGTTTTACTGTTAGCAGAGTGCACATTAGGTATCATTTCTGATGTGGTTATCCCTCAGTGAAACACAAAGACTGATAATGGAAATATTGTTTGTTAATATGGTTTTCCCATATTCAATCTCTACTTAATGCTCTGGTTTGGATCTTAAAATTTACTTAGTATCATACCACATTCACTAAAAAAAAAAAAACCAAGGAAACAAAAAACCCTGAACAAACAATCCAAACATTCATGGACTATTGACAGTTTTACTACTGCGGATGGTTAGCTAGGCATGGAAAGGACTAATCTAAACCAGACACGTCTACCAAAAAAAAAAAAAAAAGCAGACTTTTTTTCTGTCATTGCCAAAAATAAAGAAAAAGAGCTCTTGGTAGCAAAACAACATATAGGAGCTTCTAAGTAAAGATTGCTATGCAGAAGCTGAGACAATGATGTGATCTAAGATGGAGAAGGGTGAAGAAAATCTGGTCTTACCAGTAAAGAATATAGGGGATTTACTTCGAATTTCCTCCAATTTTTGAACGAACAAGGCGTTCATTTCCCTCTGGAGGGTGCCCACTTGCCTTCGAGAAGTTTCAGACCAGCGGTTGGGGAATTCTGAGCTTCCAAGGCTTTCTAGACTGCTGGAGTTGGAGGATATAGAGCCATTGCTGGCTGCAACCAAGTTGACAGTGCTTCCATACTTGCCACCTGATTGGCACTGCCACCGCTGCCGGGAATGAGCCTTTATTCCGTGACTTTTAGATTCAAGATTTTTCTTCCCTGGGGTCACAAAAGACTGGGTGCTCCTCGTTAGATCATCAGCAGTTCCAGGGCTGCTGCAAGACTGCAAATCTGACTGCCGCCTGGGCTGGCCTTTAACACCCCAGTTTTTTAGCTCTAACCTCTCTTCTCCAGTTATACTGCTATACTGATCACGATGAAGTATATCTTTAGCAATAGGCCTGGTAGGATGGTCACTCCACTTGCATTCTAGATCTGGGCTTTCTTTGGAACCAATCATGCATTTCATGCAATTGGTGGCCACTCCGATCCTACCAGAGCTGTTGATGGCACAGCGTGCAAAGACGCTTTGCTTCTCGCTCTGGTGCTCCTGAAGCCGGACCCTGTTAGACCTCTGTATGGGTTCACTGAAAGCAGCACCCCCTTGAGCACAGCTTTGGCTTTTGGCTTTACGAGAACTATGGGCCTTACCTTTCAACCCCTTGCCATGTACCTCCCCACTGGCACCATCTCTGGGAGCTGGTGACAGAGAAGCACTTTCTGGCTCTTGCTCAAAGCGAGGCTGTGAGGCAGCTTCCACTTCACGGTCTTCGCCGGCCCCTTCAGAGCTGTTGTCTTTTGTGTCAAAAGCAATTTCAGAAAAGCCCTTCTTGTTCTTCTTCTGGCTTTTGGTGGGTGCACTGGCTGTCCGTCTCAAGATGTGGCTGCTAAAGGAATGTTTGCGATGGAGCTGACCAGCAGCATGACTGTCCAGAGAGGCCTGCTTTGGATTTCTGAGAAACAGACCTTTTAGACCTAGAGTTTGTTTGGCCTGGAAAATTAAGAAAACAGAAGTCCTTAATAGAAAATGTAAGTCTCTTCCTCTGAGCACAGGAGCTTATGTACAAATGATCCGTTCAGATATGCATGCACATACAGAGTCTCCTGCCATATTCCTATCATCAACATGAGAACTAAACCAGAAAGAGGACAGAGATTAAAAATGAAAAAAATCAGTAACAGCAGCTTTGCAAAATTTCACATCTTTTTTGATCAACTATGTTTTTAGATAAAATTTTCCAACCGGGCTTATCTCTGTATTGGTCATCATTTTCTTACTAGCATATAGCTACTTGCAACATAAATATAAACATTAGATATTGAAAACAAAAAGTAAAAAAAAGGAAATACTTCAGTCTACAAGGATCTAATTCTGAAAGCTGAAGAGTTTCTCAGTGTATGTTAAAAGCCACAAAGCTTGAGGTACTCATAATGCCAGACATTTCAGACTCTTTAAGACTAAAGTCAGAGTGCTTCCTTTTTAGCAATACAGCTTTCTAGGGTTTTGTTGTTGGTTTTGGTTTTGGTTTTTTAAACACAAACCTCTGTGAGGTATGGGTCAGTTTTCCAACACAATGTGCACATTTAAAACAATTCTGTCCCAACAGTTTAATGACATGGATATACTGCAGAACCTGGAGGAGGCATAGGAAATCAATTCACTACAGGAATCCAAGGATAAGTGGAGACTTGCAGATTTGTTGCAAACTTAAGTCTTTTCTTTAAAGAATGTATGCTACTTGGAAATGAACATAAATCTACTCCTGAGCATTTATGTGATAATTATACAAAATGTAAATCAAGCCTCAGCCCCCCCTTAAAATGCAAGTCTCCTAGATTCCCAAAGACATCAACTAGAATAGCAGTACTTCTCCAAGGGCAACATGGAACAGTTAGAATGGGTTCTGGCTCTGAACTGCCTCTGAAAGGACCACCACTGATTATAGAGGGAGAGTACAGAGACCAGCTTTCTAATCTGGGCACCCAAAGCGCAGGTATTTAAAGTACGTGGTGTAAATGCTTCCTCTGAATGGCCACAGGGGAACTAGTACAACCTAGCTTCTGCACTGTGGATTCACATTCTAGCAAACTGCGCTCTACTAGGAAATCCTCAACAAGGCTTCTGCATCACACCATAATAAAAATAAAGCAACAAATGCTGTAAGCTTACATTGTCTTAAAGTGTCATTACTAGCTTTGGGGCCTTGCCCAAGTTAAGTCCAGCTGGAAAATGCAGTAGTTAAAAAAAAAGAAATTAAGCATGTTTTTCAATAAAATAAATCACCAGCAATTTTGTAGACTGGGCCAATTAGAATTGCTGGTGATTTCAATTAAATTGGAAAGATAGAGTTGAATTATCCGCCTTGTGCAGAAGATTATACTTGGGCAGAACGGGACATCAGATGCTGTCAAACTTAATTTTTCCTGTCTCTTAAACTGGAGACAGTGACTAGCACTCATACTTCGACAAGAAATTTGTGGCATGGAACCAAGGTCCCAGCTCTGGAACAAAACTGAATTCTCTGAGTAAATGAGAAGAAGAAACTAAAAAAAAAAAAAACCAACCCAACAACAAAAAAACCCCCAACCAAAACACAAAACAAGCTATAGAAATGGTGGTAATTTTAAAAAGTTACTTTAAAATCATTTTAATTTTACTTGTCATGCAACATGAGATGGTTACAGAGTTTAGCTGATAGTGACCTCTTAGCTAAAGAATATTCTTGACTTAAAACAGATAATAATAAAGTGGATGTTCAAATAGAGATTTACATTCTTTAGGAACTGTTGGGAAATAAACAGTGGACGTAAGAACATAGTATTTTTTCAGTATAAAGGAGATCTACGCTTCAACTGAATTGAGCACTGTCATGAACAGCAGTTGAACTACATGCATGACAAACGATCATCAAATAATTTGCTTTCTACCTGTGTGATTACATTTTGATAATTTCCTACCATACAACACTTATCCAAAGACACTCATGTATGTTTTCATCACTGAAGAAACACACTATAAACAAGTGAAGTTAGTCAGGGTGATAATTCAGCACTTCATATACTTCAGTACTAATTTAAGCATTAAACATATATATTCACCACCATAAATATCCCACCATCATACAATTGATTTACATTTCAGTGAAACAGAGAGTTTCAGCATTCCTGTAAACATTCCAGGTGTACTTGCCAACTTTTAAAGCAAAGGCTGATGCCTGATAAAGAGTATGTTGGTTTTGCTCCGTACGTAGAGCCTCGTACACATAAATCACTTAAAGCAGAGAAAGAGGTATTTCCCTTCTAATCTACTTCTCCTCCTTTGTTCCCTTTATTTCCCAGTTAGATCAGACTCTCTTTAGCAGCTGTAGCATAAAGAATGAATAAAAATAGAGTGCATAAGCCTATGATTGAAATGCATTGTCAGAAACGCATGATAAACTTTGATCAGCATCCATGCTTGTTGGCACTTGCTGTCAGTTCAATTTTTACCCTGTGATGTCATGGGAGGTCACATTTCTGCAGTGCCAAACAATGGCACAGAAATGTCTCATTTAAATTACAATGCTCTGTCTTTCACCCCAAAATATTCGAGTGTGTGCTCACGCGTTTCAAATTTCGCTTTGTAGGACTTAATGGACAGATATTAGCTGCACTGTACTGTACATGTACTGCACTGTACTGGGTTAAAAGCTGCTTTTATTTGGAAGTGTCCTGTGCAATCTGGCATATGGGATCAAGGTTTATTTGTCTGACACAAAGCCCAGTGAAAGCATTCAGAATATTATTTTTATAATTGACTGAAATTTAGTTACGACATGCCAAGATCAAGTGTGAGGAGGAGATGATTAAAGAGAGACCTAAAATGGCCTTTAAAAGTATATATAGGATAAGATAAAGAAGGTAGGGATTGATTTTTCCCATACAAGGTGAAGAAAATGTAATTTAAATCTTAATAAACCTTCTGTGAGAGCCAGACTATTGACAGGCTGCTTGGATCATTGTGGATTCACTTTCACTAGAAAGCTTCGAAACAAGATTAAGCATTTGTTAAGGAGTGAAGGGAAAAAAGCATTCTGCTCCAATGGACACAAGTTGGCAAGTACATGAATTTATTGCCATAAAAATCAGACAATATAAATATTTGCAAAACCCAGAAAAAATTGTCATACATACACACACACAAATAATATCCAACAAAAATAAAAGCACTGATGGAATGGGTGACACGCAGTGCAGGGCCCCAGGTATCATTCTAGCTTATTCAGTGCATCTTTGTTAAGCTAGCCACTATTGCTTGAATCAATGGAGTGATTCAAGAACCCAAAGACAAATTTGGTTAATTTAGAAGAAAAAAAAGTTAAAAAAAAAGGAAAAAAAAAAAGAGAGCCGTTTTGACGGAGATCCAGAACATGTGCTTTCAGCTTCTAGTCCAGCTTTTACAGGGCTATTTCATTCTTTAAAGCAGACTTGAAAAACAGCACAAGAGGCTTTCCCACAATTTAGCAAACAATTCACTGTTAATGTTCTTTTTCATGTGAAAGAAATGGTTTGAATTATAGTACACCAGAGAAAAGACAGTAGAGGTAGAGACTCAAAGAAGAGATAAAGGGAGGGTATAGAAGGACTTTTATCCTGGATCTGCTTCATACGTGGAGGGCTCTCTGGCTGATCAATGACCCAACAGAACTGACCAAGTCTAATGTCGCAATCATGTTACATGAATTGAAGAGCTTCAAAATGCTAATAAGGAAACATTGATGCTAATGAAGCAACTAGTTAGAGGCATGCAGGTGTGTGGTGGTGGTCACTACACCTCCCTGAGACAGGAGGGGGTACCTTCAAGGCGTCTAAAAACGCTCTGCTTCTAAAAGTAGACTTTTTTGACATAGAGAAGCCCACTGAAATCAAACACAGACAGAGTAAAGGCAAAATAACAGTGAGGGAGGATCTCAGAGATATGCACATCTAGAAAACCACAAGAAATTTTGCAATACATGAATAGACTACAGAAGAGACAGAGACGAAGAAAAGCGTCTCCAAGAAATAGTGCAATCTAAAAGAGATTTCAGTTAAACACAAGTTAAGGTGAAAAAAATCTAAGATCTGCTTTAGCAATATCAAGCTATTGAGCAGGTGGAATAGCTACATTTAGAAAAAAGCCCCAAAAGGTTAAGGCTTGCATTAGAATAAAGGATGGGTAAAACCATGCTGATAACTGTTGTGATTTTTCTGCCTGTAATTAAGAGAGGGGAAACAGAGAAATAATTCTAGTTTTAACAGAACTCTGTTAACTGAAAAATCAAAGCAGAACATGATTCAGAGAGACCAAATCAGAATGGGCTGTGTAATATTTGTTCCATATTTTCAGCAGTTTCTACTAAAAATTACAAATTTAAACAAAACCCCACATACAAGCTTTCATTCCAAATCCTTGTATTTTAATCACATCAGCGCACAGCACCAGCATCTTAACAGCAGCAAACCCAAAGAGACTGCAATGATAATGAGAAGCAATAAGGGATGTCTAATAGACTTAGAACATGAAAAGGGAATAAAGCAATCAAAAAAACAAAGCTGTGCAGTAGATTGGAAGCTACTGGATAAGGACAGGGAGGAGACACTGTGATACACAAAGGTCTTTCAGTTGTTTAAAACACTTACCAAGAAAATCAAATGTCCTCAAAAGGGCTGCCAAAGTTTAAATGGGCATATTGCCCTACTGCAAATTATAACTATCACCACCCAGTTACTCATGAAGAAGCCAGTAAGAGCAAATAATCATGAAAGGCTAGGTAAAGTAAGGATTAAAAGAGAGATAATGCCTTGCAATATTGCCAGAGAAGATTTGAGGTGAAAACTCTTAAAACATTCTCAAAGACTATGAACATTGTCTCTTTCATGAAACACTGCTATCAAGAGCCGTGACTTGGAAGCTGATGAAGTTAACTAATCAGTGATTAAGGCAGGCAGACCCAGCTTGTCTTTTATTTAAAAATCCCATTTGCCAGTGGATACTAAGCTACAGACTTTGACTTCCAATGAAGGATACTGAAATATTTGCTATCCTTACAATAGTACTGAGAGCGCAGTGCAGAGGACATCACCTGAAAGTAGCAAACAACTGGAGCATCATGAATGCACACAACACTGGGAAGAGGAGGAGAATCTGCTTATTCTCCATCATTTTGACTAAGAACAGAACAGAAAAGAAGAATTGACAAAAAGGATAAGTAGGGCTGGCCAGGGCAGACATCTCTGCTGGATGCCTGCTTTCATTAAAGGACATAGGTGAGGGACACAGTCACTAATCAGATCGATTCAGTTCCCACTGGCCTCATGCCCAAGGCTGAGCTATCTGACTTTCTTGTTACAGTCATGGAGAGTTTGACAGAACTATTCAAGAAAGAGCAATAGATCTGAACACAGGAACTCCAAAGAAGTTCATGACAAAATTTAAAGCTGTTTGAATCAGTGCCAATGCATACATCCAGCAAGTGTCTGTAAGGTTACTGAGACAATTGCATCCCTACCCGCAATCAAAACAGGCATGACTTACTCCTATACAGTTCCCTTGAACGCAAAAATATAGTCACAAAAGATCTGAAATGTTCAGCCTGCCATCACTTTTCCCTGAAGCCTGGGACTAAATGACCTTTTTACAATGACCTGGGTGCTAGCCTTTTATCTAGGCCCTACAGTCTGAAATTAAACACTGTTCATCAGCTCTGTCCTGCTCAGACCAACACCAACCACCTCTCTTTCACCTAGATCTTCTAAGGTCTCTTGCTCAATAGAGCTAAAGTCAAACAGACTCATAATGCCATCACAGGGAGTTTCAGGGAAGACTCCTAGTCCTGTCAGGATGAAGCTATACCTGCCTAAAGGTTTTGCATTAGACATCAAATAAAAAAAACAGGAAATGAGCTAAAATGTCTAAAGTCACATTCTTTCCACAAACAGCCCTTCTCCCTATAAATGCAAAACGAAGCTTTCCTGGGATTTATCTCTGTTTCATCCCACAGAAGTTTGGATTAAAATCTAGCAGTTTAAAAAGCTGGTTTCCTTTTTAAGAATTGTTTTCATTCCTCTCACATGAACAGCACAAGAAAAGGAACTCGGAACTCCCAGCCTATTCAATGCCGCCTCCTGCTGTCACGGTGCTGATACTACAGCTTGCTACTACAGAAAGCTCAGCCTGTCATTGCGAGTGGATATAAACTGGTTTTGAGATTCCCAAGGCACTGTAAGATACTTAGCTACCTCAATGTAATTGAAATCAATACCGTAGAAGTAACTAAATCCAGTGCCCTGCGAGGAAAAAAGCTACCTCATTTTCAGCTGGCCTAGGAAAAGTTTGAAGTTAGGGCTTTACTTTCAGCTTGGAGTTATTCATGTGAATTTAGATATAGCACCCAGATACTTGTATTTTTCCTGCATGTGAAGCAAACACACTCTTAGTAACAGATAAGCAGTGAAATTAAGTCCAACAACTATAACAAGGATCATCTTTCCTCTGCATTTTAAGTGTTATTATGGAAAAACCCCAAAGCAAATAATCTTTAAGAACTGAATTAAATTTAAAATGCAAAAGCATAAGGCAGAGAGAGCCTTTATAGAATAAGCTTTGCAGGCAACAAGCACTCACGGTTCTGGTGTATAACCTTTTGTTCAGCAAGGTGCACTTACTGTATTGGACACAACCATACTTATTTATACAAATGTGAGCATGCTGCAATGAAATAATCTTCCCCTATGGCTCCCTCAAAAAGGCACAGCAAGAATCTCTTTTTATAACTTTCCCTGTGATTTGCCTTTATCTCCACGTATATTCAGAAAGATCTCAGGCTACCATGACAATCACAGACATGAAGTTTACTCTAGTTGAACAAATATGTTAGCTTGGACCTTCACCCACTGGGCTTCCCTAGTGTGATACAAAATCCTGTCAGTTCATTTATGTATGCAAGGTGCATTATATTACACCGAAGGCACTCACCTTACCACAGATGTCATTAATAGCCACATGAACAAAGATGGATGCCTCTTCTATACCTTCCAGGTACACGTGTCGGTAACCTGAAACAGAGTGAACAAAGCTGACAAGGAGTTGAAACAGATGATAGGAAGAGCATCTTGAGACTCTCCTTTTGTAAACAGCAAAAGAAAGTAACCATTTTTTCCCTGCTCCTCCCCACAATAAGCATCCAGGCATGTGCATCACCTAGCCACGCTCAGTTATCTAAGAGTCACACCACTTACAAACTTAACTCCCATTTCTTCTTATCCCTTTTATTTTATAAAAAAGCCGTGTCTTGTTTTTTGAAGTGTCCATTATTGCCGCTGTCAATCCATGACTTAAACTTGACTACATTCTCTCTTGGGGACTTACAGTCCATTATTAATACTGCAAAAATTTCAACCAAGTTCATTTTATTGAGACTGGATGTTTGTTTTCAATCTTAAACTTTTTTCTTTAATTTGAAAGAAAAGAAAAATATACATAAAAGAAGCTTTAATGTGAAAGACGACTGAATTGAAAACAGAAGTAGGAAACAGACAGAAAATGGCATTTAATAACCTGGATCCCTTCATTAGAATAGGTAACTACCTTTCTATATTAAACTATTACTGATAGTAATAAGACCAGTCAAAACTCTGGTGTCTTTCAAAAACTGGAGGAAAAAGCAGCATGAGATAACAGGAGTAAAGATTCTGTATGGTAGTCTTCCAAGCCCACAATATTTACCCATCCTGCTTAACAATCTTACTCATTTTTTTAAAATCTAGTCCCATAGAGTTAATTGATTTAGTCTTCATCATCGTATAAGTCAGTAGTGGACCAAGGTAGAGAACTCAGGGTCCAAACTCCCAGTCTCTTGTTCTAACTAGAAATTTCTGCAGCAGACACATGCACACACATTAATCCAGCATTTGCAGCTTCAGTTATCACAGAAAAAAGTCCTAGCCAACTGATTTGGGATTTCACCATTTCCATCTTACCTGGCATCATACTGCTGAAAGCTATTGTCCTCTGTCCAATAAAATCACGCCCAATGGGATCATGATCCCACACAAGGAACCGAATCAGTGCAATCTCTGGCATGTGTACTGTGAACACCAACGTTTCCTCCCACATTGGGTTAAAACCTCGGAATGAAGGAATCAGCTTTTAGATATTTCATTCACAAGATGCAAGACGAAAGAAGAGTGCCTACATAAGGAATGCCTAAACTGCAATGTCATTCTAGTTTTCCTAATAGTTTGATCATTGTTCTTGGAAAATCCAGTACTCCCACTCACTTCAGCAGGAGACACAACAGCACGAGAATTTGTGAGAAACAGAGTTGGATCTTACTTAAATTTGGCCCTGCTGTCAGCAGGTGTTTGGACAACCTGACTTTCTTTTGACCACAGCAAGCTCAAAATACCCTTCTCTCATACACAACGAGAAATCAGACTAATTACGTGTTTTACACCAGGACCTTCACAACATTATACCAACTCTGTCAAACAATTCAAGACCCAAGTCTGATTAACATCAAGAATGCTTAAATCAATTTTTCAGTGCTTTACCATAATAGGCACCAAATTTCATCTACTTGTATCTTTATGAACAAAACTTGCCTGAAAGAGGATGTTTCAGCCATAAAAAACCTAAATCCACAAAAAAGCCACAAAATCTTACCATTATCATCAACTACTCTAGTTTGTTCTTTGAAGCAATCAACAGGTAAGCCTATAACTTCTACTTCAACAAATGGATCTATGATCTGGAAAACAGAAAGTAACAAATATTGAAAAGAAAGAGTGACAAAGATGAAATTCAAGCACATGGCTTTTACAATGTGGGCATTGTATGTTATTGTTATAATAATTATTAGTCCTGAGCCTTTCTGTAACGGATTGCTGATGAGAGATCTCTGGCTAAGTCATCTAAAAGCATAATTTAGAATAATCATGTTGTAGGCATTTGTGATCATTTCTCTGTTCTATTCTATTTCTCTGTTCTAAAATGAACTTTAAACACTGGTCTGCATATGAACGTTTTCTAATTTAGTGGATATTTGAGTAAAAGCTTTAAAATATATTCAAAACAGAGATTATGATAAACATGTTCTAAAGCAGCAACATTAAAAAAATCCCAACAAGAATCATCTGTTAAAAGTCTCAGTGTCATCATGGCACAATGGACAAGGCAATGGTCAAAACAAATGGGAGATACGACTTCTACCTCCGGCTGATTGGCAAACATCTCCTAGGACTACCTTCCATTTCTGGAAGAAAGTCTGCTTAGAATAAAAGCTTGAAAAACTAGAGCATGTCTTGTAGAAGGTTGCTGTAATTACCTAAGACTAGGAAGCCTTTGACTCTGTTGAGACCTCTTTTAATTAAATGTGAACTTCAACTGAATTACAAGTTCCCTGAAGGCAACAGTGGGAAGGACGTTCTGGGGATCATAGAGGACGACCATCCTGGCACAGAGTCTTTACATTCTACTAGGTAGCCACAGAGATATTCCTGTAATTGGCCTGAACCTCTACAGTTTTTAATTAGTGTACCAGTATCTCGTGTCCTCTGAAAGGATGACAAGTTTTGACAGAGTTGAGTCTCAGAGTGACACCTATATCCCTATTCACCAGGAGTGGGAAAAGGCAGGTAGCTTTAAAAGATTAATCTGTTCCAGCCTGTGATGTGGCTCATATAAAAACCTATGCTGGACCCATTCAATTAGACGTAATTTGAAACAGCAACCTGATACTCAAATCCATCATCCATCTCCCAGTAAGTAAGTAACACTGAAGACAAGAGTACCTATAATCAACTATTAGATTTTTGGAAAGCTTGTTACTGCTTTCAGATACCAAGAATGTAAACAGCCAATGTGATCTCAGCAAGAATGAAGAATCTTTTTGATGCTTAGGAGAACACAAATGTTCCTTGTGCCCATGTCCCTGTAGAATACTTTACCACTAAAAAAAAATCAGATGTATTATATCTGCTTTTTGTTACTCTTTGAAAGACACCTCATTCTCAGTAGGAAAGACTACACAGTGTATTTGTCAAACATCTTATCTTGTTTGCCTAGCTCTATTCTACAAAAATCTTTTTCATAACATAGAGTGGTCAGCACAATAAAGGTCTGATTTTTCTCCAGTATAATTATACGCAAAGGAAACATATAAAATGAAACATGGAATTTTAAACACCAGCTAACTTTACTGTAGCTTTCGACAGGGCTTTTATTTCTGAGGGCAGGCTTATGTAGTGTAGATACCTGACTTAGCTCAGACACTGACAGCAATCAAATCTGGGAGCACAGGAAATTGGGTAGGATGAGCCAGCCTACAAGTGCTTGGCTGGAGGTTAAACTAACCCTTGCTCAGGGTTAAACTAACTGCAAGTTTGGTATCTGGACAGACTGGGTGCAGATTGTTTCTTGAGATTATTTAGGCATTTTATCTTAACAGTGTTAATTTTCCTATATATTGTTGGCTCCTGACATGGGGAGTAAGTGCGTTAAGTTTTGCAGGCACTTGTAATCACTTAAAACATGACTGTTTGCAGTTGTAGGGAACTGGATTCATGGGCTCAGGCAGTTTTCTTCCAAGGTTATGTTCTGCGTGAGCTAATTCCCCTACTGTTCAGGATAAAATGGAATTCCAACAGATTATTCTTCACCTTCTGAAATATGAGTGCAATCTGAATTAGGACAAATTCCATGCTGTTGCATACGTGGTATTAATAAAAATAGAAATAAATGGAAGTGGAAATAAATGAATTAAAACACAGATAGGTTCACTAAACCCTCAGTATGACTCTGCTGTGGTTTTTTAGGGAAGTTTACCTGGTTTGATGTAGTCACCTAAAGAGTTCTGTGGAGAAAGAGTATTTAGAAGCTGATTGCAACATTCATATAAAATTCAAGCATGTAAGAACTCATTTGAGAGGTTTGATTCTAACTGCAAAGGGCTAAAAGGAAATTTTAATTCTGACAAAACTTCATCCTAGCATTCATTAAAGACTAATATTTAATAAAGTAATGTGGACGACATTGCGACACCAACAAACAGCACAAGAAATAAAGAAGAAAGCCTCTTTAAAAAGTTGCCAAGAGGTTGCAAATCTGGCTCCTTTTAGTCTGATATTTCATTAAGTGAAGTTGCCAGGGGCTTTATAAAACAAATAAAGGAGCACCAAAAAATAAAATAAAATAAAAATTAAAAAAAAAAAGTCACACAACAGAAGACAAAATGAAGGACAGAAAGAAAACATGTAATAATACTGTGCTAAATGGAGGACTGGGAGCAGATTCATGCAAGCAGCAGGAAGGACTCCCAAGTAACCCCACTTGCCTTGCCTGACAAGCTCAGCAGTTTTCTATATTTATTTTTTTTTAAGAGACAAACTGACTTGGCTTGATTTGCAAGGGTGTTTTGGAGGAAGGAGGATGTTTAAGAGTACTATGGTGAGTAGAAACTCATCATGATGAGCTTATTGGCTCTTTTTTTGCTTCTCCTGGAGACACTGTATTGACAATTGGAGGGAAAACATCAAACCGTTGCTGTGATGCTTAGAAGCGAAGAAAACCACCTAAAGATCTAGGATGCTAATGATCTAATTCATTCATGTTCTATGTCTCCTGACAGATAACTGCAGGAAGTTAAATCCTCATCCTTAGCCCAGCCAATATGGAAATAAACCTTCTCCAATACACAAGAACGATCACCAATTGTCCCATACCTCTCCTCTGTCTCCCAACATGGAATCACGTGGTTTGGGGAGTTGTTGACCACTGATAATTCTTAGAACCAGCTGTTTCTTCAATTGACCAGGCAGTGGGTCTTCAGAATTTGGATTAAAGACACCTGTAAGAATGAGAAGTCACATAACGTGAAAGAAGTGCAATTTTGGGGATGACTTTAGTTACAGATACCTTCTGGCTTATTTGCTTCTAGCATCAGAAATGCATTTTTAAACAAACTATAATAAGGATCCACACCCACTCTTCTCATGCAATAAGTGATCCACTTATTTTTGCTCGTTTTTCTTACCTTGACACATGCAGTTTGGTTTGAGGACATAGCCACAATTCCCATTGGCACTAAATTTGGCCCGGTTCAGTTGCAGCATCCTCCCCTCTGACTGGTAGTTTAGTGCAACTATTTAAAAAAAAAAAAAAAGGTGTTATTACTCACTGAGTACGTTAACAACATTCTTGTTTGTAGAACCAAGTTAAAGGAAGGACACCTAAATACATTTTCACATCTGAGTTCTTGGATGCAAAAACTCAAATGTTTTATGGAAAAGAATTCTCTTATATAACATACATCACAGCTTCAGGGAGAGAAGCTCTCCAAAAGAGTCTGAACTCTGAAGTCCTCTGGCATTTGAGAAGTTCATTTATTTCCTTTTATCAGAAAACTACTTGCATGTTAAGACACGTGTTTGAGGTAATCTATCTAGGTAACAACATAGTCACAAGGACGACTCAATTGTCAGTAAGTTGGATGAGCAGAGAACTCAGAGTATTATAAAGGAGTGCTTCTGGAACTCCTGTTAAAACATCCATCCCAAAATAAAACAAAAATAAATTATTTTTCTTTCTGCTCACCAAGTTGGCAGCCAGCATTCCAGAATGGCTGAGGATTGTAGTTGCTAGAGTCCACACGATAAGAAGACGGGTAGATGCGGGACAACTGATGCTGGTTGAAACGTAGATACTGTGCTGGCTTTTGCTGTAGTATCTGGTGGGCTTTTGTTTCACTGAAAGATGAAACCTGCCAGCTGGAAGAGACTACGAAGAAGAGAAGAGGAGATTAGAGATAATCTCCTTATTTGTTTATTTATTATCTAGATAAAGCATTCAAAACTACATAGCACTAGTTCCTTATAACTATCAAGCATCATTCGAATACATCCCACTCAGAGGGAACTATGCTTGTCTCAGATTACAGCAAAATCATTGTGCTTAGTGGAGGAGTTATGGCTGGGAAAATGAAGCTGAATATAATGAATTACCTGAATCTTCATTAGGAAGTTTAAAAAAAACTGCCTAAGATTTTTTGAATTTGCTCAAGGAAAGTATGTTTTCTGGGAAGCGATTCTCTCTTTCTGACACTTTTAACTAAAACTTGATTCCTGACAAAATAAGATGCAGAAAACTTAGAAAGAGGACTGAAATATTCTAGAAATTTAATGCTGATATTTCATCAGATTTGACTTAAAAATCTAAACTTTAAGCTTGAAATGCTCTTCAGACGGTTCTGCCCAAGAGCATAACTAAGTCCTCTGTTATTTCCCAGGATGTAAGTAGTGTGTAGCAGCTTTTATACAAGCTAGCAAAGACTACATGTGTACTACTTACTACCTGTAGTAACTTTTTGTCCTTTATGGAAGCTGTCACACAACTCTAGACTCACTTTGTGGATTCTGAATGGCAAGTGGTCAGCTACTTCAAAATAGTATAGCTTTATTGTGTGCAGCTCTTCTGCTAAAATCTTTTCAGGGTGGGGGAGAAACAAACAGAAAACCAGCTTTTAATAAGAAGATATGTAAGAACATAAACATTTCCATTTCTTTGTATAGCAATTATTTTCAGCAGACTTCTAGTTCAACCTACTTTCAGTTTCAACATCATGGATGCCAACAGACTTTGTGTATTTCACCAGGTCAGAGAGTGCCCTGGACAGCTTCATTGTTTTCTTCTGTCGGTTTATCCTAGAAAGATAAAACAAATTAATTTCCCATTAATTAAGGGGTAAATTTTATCTTTCATATTTAAAAATAAATCAGGATAAAGAAATAAGAAGATTTTCTTCCACCAAGGAGGTACTTCATAGTTTTACACCACATAGAGCTTCATCGTCAAAGCACAGAAGTTGTGGAACCAACGGCATGGAAGTTACAGAACAAGTAAGTCCTGGTTCTTACGTGTTAATGGCAGACATAAGTATTCACCTACTAAGATCTGGTGGGGAGGACTCTAAATTGCTTTGACCAAAGGGTGGAGTGTCTCTTCACATATATATTTACTTCTCAAGTCAAGTGCTAACAAAAGAACTTTTTAAATCTCAAAGAAATAGTAAGAAAGTAATGCTCTGATCCTCCTCATTTGCTTCAGGTTATCACTAACAGCATATCTGCTAACCTCCCAAAGAAAGCTCCAAAGTATCCTAGAGAACTGCTTGATCTGATTTCTTACTTTTGAAGCCTGAAGCTTAAACAACCATTCTGCAAAGGATCTTTGACATCAGGATTTTTGAAGAGGCAATTTAAAAAAAAAAAAATCAAAATCATCACCTGCACGTTGATGTAATTTCATTTGGCAAATTATAAAACAATAAAAAAAATCAGCTGGGGACCTGATACACTGCAAATCCATCTTAATGGATTCACTGGGCCACCAGTCAAATGGCCTATATGTCAGCTGGATGAGATGATAAGAGCTCAAAACACAAGGTCCACTGTACTTTGCTAATTAGCCTGAATGGCACCGAGAGATCATTCTGATGATCTTGTGGCAGACATCGGATCTACCCTTATACCAGATTCCTGTCACGTGCCTGCAGCCTTCAACAAATTGGCTCCTAGACCTGAAGCATAGCTGTTTAGTGGGTACATTTATGTAGGTATCTTTTTTAGAAACAAAATTGCCAAATCACTTGTTAACAAACCTGCTGTAATGTACAGAGCTCCTGGCTAAATTTCCTTGAGAATCTGAATCATCTTCACCCTCTTCCAGACTTGTTGCCTTTTTCAATTTGCTTCCTTTTTTCTGTGCCACAAGGAAATAAAAGCATAATGTCACAACCGTCTGATCAACGTTTGAGCAGCTGGATACAATTCTGCTTTGTTATGCCAATGAGTATGTTACTTACAGAAAATGGGAAAGACAGCTTTTGTAATACTCAGTATTGCAGAGCGACATGCATGCACATGGGGAAGACTCAGCCCAAGGTCAGAGCCTTTTTATAAAGGAATCGCAAATCCTCAGATAAAAGGTGCAAATGAATTTCTATGTTTTTCAGACTAGATCTTGGATACTTTTAGACTTTGATGTAAATTGAAACTATCTGTTATGCACAATTATAACCAGTTATCCAGCCTATCTATTCGGTGAACAGTCTGACAGCAAGCCTCTGCCAGACAATGCAATTATGATATTCCTCTCCACCACTGTGTGCAAAGAAAAAACCTACCCAAGAATACAATATTTAGTGCAGACCTAATCTACCGAGTGGCTCACCTTGCGTTTAGAAAAACTGCCCATCAATGACCGGCTGTGCCTTTTATTGGTACTGAAGTCTTCCCCAGATTCCACGTCATCCTCAAGTTTATTCTAAAGCAACCAAACAGAAAGAATAATGTAGCAGACCAAAGAGAGTGCTACAGACTGCTTATCTGAACATCATCAGAAAGAGTTTGGGAAGCAATCCTCCCTAAAGTATCAACAGAACTGGACCAGACCAATGGAGACTTTTTTTTTAAACACAAGCTGAGTACAAGACCTTGTATTCCAGCAATAATTGCCATCCTTTTTGTCCACAGGAACTTTCAGAGCAGACAGAAATCACACCAATACCTAACCCAAATTTTATTTTCATCCAGGCAAAGTTTGAATGCCCCCATACCACATACATTCGTTGACACCAGACTGGTTTGTAGCTTAATATTTGAAAAGCATAGTTTAACAGGACTTATTTCTGCCAGTTACACAGTTTTGCTAAGATACTCCATGGTAAGAAGGAAACAAAATTCTCGTAATCCCTAAAAATGTATATACTTCATTGGTGCCACTGTTTTTTAATATGACCTTACAGTTTCATTATTTCCTAGACTAATAAAACACAGACTATTCTGGTTAACACCTATGCAAAAGGATTCTTGAAATCTTGGCCTTGTAGTAGATTTTACAAGAATAACTGTCTGATACATTATGTAAATCATTAGGCTTAAAAGTACATACAGAACTCATGCCACAGAAAGTTTTGGGAAGCTGATTTTTAGTTCTCATCTAGTTTTAATCCCTAGTTAGTACACCTGCTTATTATTGGCAGATCTCCGATGTTTTCCATTTGCACGCAACAATCTTCCTACGCGTTTTGTGGCTGTTTACAAATTCTAAAATAACAATGCCTCAAGTTCCTGAAGTGTAGTCTGTGGGCTGAGTACATTTTTATAAATAAGCATTAGTATAAAATTAAGATACACATGTAAATGCATAGAATATAAAGAACTGAGGAAAAAGCGCCCAACTTTCATATGCACTTGTTATAACGGAAAATAAAATTCTTTCTGTTGGAAAGTCATTTCATGTGTACATTTCATGCTCCAATTGCTGTGTGATCAAGAAAAAAAGCTTTGCGTATCTGACAGTGATGTTCACCTGGCATCATCATTAACTGAATGAATTCAGCTATGAATCTGAAGTCAATAATATATGGTTTATTCAGTAAGCTAATAAAACACAACAGATGGAAATGCTAAACACCTCTTTCTCTGAAGTCACTGGAGAAAGTCATTGGATTTTGAAGAAAGAAGTGGTTAGCATTTCAGTTTATATTTTGAAAGACTGCCATATTTCATTATTCATCTGCAGTAACAGACTATCCTTCTGCATCAAGTGTGAATAATAAAAACAGCTAAAATTAAAATCTCATTATCGGCAAATTAAAAAGAAACTTCTGCTAAACGGGCATAAATGCGAAAAGTATTCTTCCTTATAATATAGCTGTTATATGAGGAACCTGATGTATTAATAAGATGTCATGACAAAATATTACAGAAAATATTACAGCAGAAGGGAATGTGTTTTCTTAAATATTGAAATAGCCAAATACGTGGTGGTCAGGGCAGTCATCCAAGAATGGAAAACAAAGCTTTTAAAATCCCAGTTCCACCTAAGTCTGACTGGGGATATGAACCCGGATCTCCAACATCCCAGGTGAACATTTTGGCTATCTGGTTATTCTTCAGTTGTATTATCCTAGTTAACCTAGACAGGAGACAGGGACCTAATGGCAAATAGATCTGCAAAATTCATCGTGTGACTCACACTATCTTGTTTTAAGGGAAGTGCTGAGCATTCTTTAGTTTCATTAGTACTATGATAGCTGCAGACACATCAGGTAAATTGAGCTATCTTTATTGGGGAGTCTCAAAACAGATTTAAAAGCCCAACTTTAGACATCTACCTTTGAAAGAACAAGCATTATCTTATGTTATAAAATAATAGTACTATGTAGCTACAGAGACAAACAAAACAACAATTAGGTCTAGAGGAAAGTGAAGTATAATAAAACATGTTCACCTTCTTACTCTCTGATTTTAGACCAGCCTTTCCTGATGATGGTAGAGTGGTAACTGTAAAATTGTTTGGATCTTCACAGTCACGGATTTTGGATTCTTTTATCAGTGAGTCAAGTTTTTTCTTTGCTATATTCTCCACTCTTTTCCTATTAGTAGATGCCTACAAACAAAACAGAATCATTAAACCAGGTAGTGATGAAAAAAGTCTTAGTAATTCCAGCCAGGATTAATGCAAACTAAAATGTATGTGAAAGAAAAAAAAAAAGGAAAAAAAGAAAAAAAAAAAAGAAAAAAAAAGAGGTTCTTCATTTGCATAATGTGAAGCAGTTACCTGCAGCTTGGTATCAGACTTAATGTAAGGTATGGAAGCATACGAGGCCCTGAAGTAGATGTTAGATCTAAAGTGTAAACATTGTCTGAAGTAATGAGAGAGTAAAACTGATTAAAACAGTTCTAATTAAACCAAGACTGACTGTTAGCAGAGCTATTCAGCTGTAATGTCCGTTACAAGCCAAGGATGTGCTAACATAGAAATAGTTATTACTGAGATGACTCCCCATACTGAACTGGATTAACATATGCTATGTTTTGCAGTACATATTTAGTAAAAAATCTGATCTATTCCATTGTGCTGTCCAATAAGCCATTCTTCACGGAAATTTAATAGTAATGGATACATGTGGAAACTCTGCGTAAACGGTTTTCCCTCACACATCGGGGTTGATGGACAGCATTCATATGCTATGCCAAGGGTGACGCTACAGTTACAATAGATGCAAGATTCTACTGGATGGAATGGGGGAAGCTTAGAATCTAGATTTAAGCAGCTCAAGGGCAAAATGTAAGAGAACTCCTGTTCCCTCCTTCTGTGTACATCATAGCCCATGGGAGGAAGTGGGGGAAACAAAAACAGAAATCCAGAGTTTTCTTTTTCATCCATGAGGGATACACTCACAATCCCAGGTCTTTTAAGAGGTGACAGATTGTGTTTTCTCAGTAGACCTTAAGAATTCCCAGTTAAATTTGTCATGAAACAAGCTATGATTTTCTGACCCCTTCAAAATTTGGCTTGGAAAGCAAACCAGATGTAGCAAATCTCAGATTTAAAGCATCAGTAAACCTCACAGCAAAGTGAACGTTAGTAACAAAGACAATGAGGTCAGCAAAGCAATGCCTACTGAGCCTTTAGTGAGAATAATACACCCAGCCATAACATGTTACTACCTAATTTTATTACGAAAGATGACACTTTAAGAAAAGTGTCATCTTTGACATTCTGGCATTCATCTGGCATTCATTTCTCCATCCATTTAATGGAAGAAAAATAAACATTATTTGATATATCTTCATAAATAGCATATGTGTGGGCTAAGTTGAAAAGAATCATGGCAAAAGTAATTTCTAGCAATGAGAGATCTGCTAACATTTCTGCTTGTTCAAGCATCTGGATTAGGATCCTCTTCAAACAAACCAACTTTAAGTCTAGAAATTATCTGGAGATTTTGCAAAAATCAGGATCTTAAGCACCACAGCGCCCCTGATTTCAGCAGGGTCGTCAAATCACCTGCCTTGTTTCCTTTGGATATTGGAAACAGTCTGCCATGCCTGGGATAGCGACAAAAGAACTAGAAAACATAGGAAAACAAGCTGAGTGAACTTTGTTGATCACAGTGAAGTTTCAAAGTCAAGAAATCTCCAATTCTCATTTTATTCAGTTTGCGTAGTTCTAGTTTCCCTGTACAGTCAACTACATAGGTAGCTCCTAAGTGGGTTGTAAAAGCTTTTGGTTTGGCTTTCAACTCATTTTTTCCCTGTTCAGAATGGTCATGCCTTGATACCAGGCCTGATCTTATACAGGCGAAAGCCTGCTGGACTGAACTGTATCACCACTGGCTGTACCATACCTTCCACTTTGAAAAGATGCATCACGTAACACGAAAGTGTCAAAAACCATGAAGTATTAAAACATCACAGATGTCAGCTTTAAAATATTGAACAGGGATATGCTAAAACACAATAATTTTTAAAAAAACAAACAAATTATTTTTCCCCTTTGGTAGACTTATTCATAAAGAAGTTTCTCTTTCAGTTTTAGATGAACAGGATCAAATCCATAATACAAAATGAGGAAATAGCCTGAGGGAGAGGACTGAAAATACAATCTCTCTCCAAAGCAATCTCGTTTATGTTATTAAATGGCTTTGCTGTGTATTTTATATTGTTTCTGTAAGATGCAACATCACTTGCCAGAAGATTAAAGTGACAAAAAAAATTAACTTTTAAAAAGGATGAAGAAATAAGGGATTTTCAGACTGAAGCAAGCAGAGATTAAAATATTCTCCCTTTTTAACACCTCCTTACAGTAAAAATCAACTAAACCCAGCATTCAGCAAACCAAAGGGATGCTCTGTAACAATGACCACAATTTGACATAAGCAGAAATTTTTTTCTTTTTTGCATTTGAGAAGAACACTATGATGCAATAAAGAATCATGAGATATTACTATCTAAAATATTAAATGATACAAAATTCAAAACTTGAAACATAACCACTAGAACTGGTGCTGCCTAGTATGCACTTCTGTCAAATCTGTTCCCATGAAGGTTTAGAACCTAAAAGACTTGCAATGAATCCCAAAGATTAGACCACATCCACATTCCAGAGAACTCATACAAGGTTTCTTCTCACTGGGATGGGAAAACTTAACATACATTTACATTCAAATGGTCACTTAACTTACATCTCCATTCATTAATTTACAGTCATCATCAATCTCATCAGCGCTGTCCTCATCAGAAACTTCACCTTCCTCTGCATCATCACTGATGTTGGCTGGAAGTTTCTTACCCTAGAAGATAAAATGATTACACAGGCAGGTTAGCATGCAGCTCTTGCTATCATACATTTAAAAAAAAAAAAAAGAAAAGAAAAATTATTCAAAGCATGCAAGCAGGTTCTTATTGATTGAGAAGACATTTGTTCAGAACCTTAATTACCAGGTTCTTAAAGATTGCTTTTTGTAAAATGATTGAAGTGATAAGTGATAACCAGGCAGAAATCATAATCATCACAAACAAAAAGAGGGATGGAATGAATGAAACAGGTTTTTACCTTAACTAGTATCTTTCCTTTAAGACTTGCTGGTGAAGGGAGCTTGGTAGAATCATCATTGTGCACAGAAGACAGATCCAGTTTGTCTCCCAGAATTTCAGTAAGATACTGAGCCATCTTCTTCTGCTGAATGACACTGCAATGGTTCTCAATTGACAAGATAACAGGGTACCTGGCAGAGACATAAGCAAGTATCATCAACTGCAAATTTAGTTTTTATAGCATTAAGGGGATAAACGTTATTACTGTCTGAGCCATTCCTGTAACAGGCATCACGACCAATGAAATCCACAGGGGTTAGATAAATCAGTGTGGGCACAGGACTGATACCCCACGACTCACTCCAAACTGAATGGTTCATTGTTGACAGCCACAGGACAATTAAACTGCTGCAATCTGATTTGATGTGTTTTTTCCAGAGCGCGCACTTCACCTTCCTACACTACCCAGTCCTGACCTCTACTTCCTATCAAAGAGATTCTAGCAAGCCATGGCAAGAAATAGCCAGTGCCTTCAACTCTCCTCTCCAAGCGTGCTTCAGCCCTTTTGTACTCTCACAGGTAAAAGTAAATAAAGGTTCCAAGAGTGTTAGTTCTTCCATGAAAACTTTTCTAGCTAGCAACAGAGCAGTGTCATACAAACCAGCCTGCAGATAAAGCCTCTTTGACAAAGACAGTAAGTTTTATTTCTAGATTTTCTTTTATTGTTGATTCTCCAGGCTGAGGCCAACAAATAACAATGCCTGGTTGTTTGAAAGGCATCAAGATAAGATTTGTGAAACATTGATTCCAGTGTTTGGTGCCATATAAAAGCACACTGAAGATGGATTTCTGTTTAGAGATGATGCATTTTTAGGATGAGCACAAACCCCAGTATACAGTGGAGTTTTGCAGGGCTGAATTATGAGGGATTAATTAATTAAAAACTAATTATGAATAAAAAGATGTCTATCCTGACACCAGCCCTCATCACCAGCTCCTCATCATGAAAAATGAGGCTTTCGGCCAGCCAGTGCCTGCAGGACAAAACTTTCCCATTTGATGACTATAGGTAAATTCCTAGCTTTGCCTGAAGCAGTTCCTTAGCTGAATTTGCAGCCTACCAACAGCTATGCCTCCAGCCTATCCTGGGAAAGAAAACACCTGCAAGTCTAAACTACGTTTCATTCAGTACCAAACTCTGACTGAGCATCAATACTTATCAAGAAAAACAACCATCGCAAATAATAAGTTGTAACACGGTCCCAGTTAACCTTTCTGTAAAGCCGTTAAGAATTGCAGCAATTTCAGAAGCTTTGTTATATATTCTGCTGGCCAGCTCTCCTTTGCTTTATTTACCACGTCTTCAGGCAAACTCCAAAAATTTCAGGCTGACAATAAGTTTACCTAGGCTGAAATTACAGTGCAAGTTTACCTCTGTTAATGAAGGCAGATGGACTGCTTTGGAGAAGCTACTGGAAAATTTTTATAGAGATAAATTAATTTATCTTTAAAAAAAAAAAGATAGGTTGACACACATATTTTTGACTCTCAGGAGGAGGACAGTACTGCCAAGGTATATGAAACTTCCCTTTGTATAATTGTCTGATTTCCTGAGCAATGTACAGGTAGGGAAAATAACCTACTTCTCTTGAACAGTTTGCTTTCTCCACAATTGGGCTACTGTCTCTTTGTATTCCTTTGCTGCCTGACTTGCTTCCTATCCCTGGAGCAACCAAGTGGAACCTTGGCATCACTGGAGTACATATCCAGAGATATGTGCTTAAACTGTCAGCTATTCACTAAAAACATTCACTGTCAAAACACGTTGATCCTCTTGTCTTCTACAAATGGGATAAAGACAGCCCCACAACTATGTACAGAATGCCCCTACTCAGTCAGTTTTGCCTTGTTATTTCTTTCTGAAGGCTTTCTCCCCACAGAAAATAACTCAGAATTCTCTCTGGCATATGCAGAAACAGGTTAGATTTTCGCTGACTGCCTTTACAAGGATGCCTGGGAATGCTCCAGTTTATAGCCCTGAAACTCAAAAGTTGGCAGACTGTATACATACTCATTCTTGATAAAGGCATATTTGTTGATAGTTTCAATCACATCTTTGAAGAGAATTTTGGAAGTCAAAGTGTATCCATGGTGGACAATTGGTTCACCGTCCGGCCCATCCCAGCAGTCAACTGTAGAATAGAAACAATGACACCCATCAGACAAGTAACATCTGGGGCCACCATCTGTGGAAACTATGAGACCCTGCAATTCCCTTCAGCAACCCAGCCAGGCATGTACCCAACAAAGCAGGGTATAGGTTCATTCCCACCCTTCATCTGTATCTCCCTCCTCACTGTGCTGAACGTCCTTCCTCTGAAGAAACTTCCTGGCCTTGACATTCTACTGCGTACAGATGACTGTTCCCATTGTTTGGGAAAGCCCCAAGCAAAAAAGATCTCCTTTAACAAGTGCTGAGGAGTATTATGACAGGAAGAGAGGTGACGTAGCATAACATTACTTTCATTATACTACTGCTAAAACTGAAAAGAAAAGCAGAGAATCTTAGCCAAGCTTCTCACACCACAAGCAAAGCCAAGACGTAGGCATCTCCAGCGCTCCTTGGATTTCGCCTAACCTTATATTGTTTACAATCATATTTCCATGAAAAGTTTTACTCCTCTGAAGCACCCACTGGCGTGTCCACAATCTGATCTGAGCAAACCATAATATTGGCCTTCTGAAAAATTGTGAAAACACTTTGATGGCCAGGATATTAAAGCTGATTACGAAACAGGTACTGTCTCAGAAAGGCACTACAAACATCAGAAGGGATTTCACATAAAGGCTTCCTGGTCACTGCAGAGACTGTCAATATTTCACATAATAGAACCCTACTTCCTTTACCAGAAATATCAGCTTTCCTCTTACGTGTAGCAGGAACTCTGCCATATTTGCCAGTTTGGTTGCCATACACTTGGCTACAAAGTATATATGCCAATATATTCTACTGAATGTTAGTATCCTCTCTACAAAAATATTTTTAGAATTTTTTTTCCTCAGTACCAACAACATTACTCTTTGAATGTCTGCCTTATTTCCATGCTCAAGAAATTTATCCATTATATGGCAACATGATTTTGTTGTTCTTTGTGAAGAGAAGACATAATTTTACTAGGCTTTTTCCTCTACCCAATTACCAAGTCTTCTGCAGAAGTCATGAGTCTTTCTTTACTGAGGAGAAACAACACTACGGAACCTACTGATGATTCCTTTTTGATCTTTACCTTCTACGCAACGACAGCCAGCTTGTAGCACCCATGCATACATGTCGACCCTAGACTGGGACATCAGTTGATCTCCCATGAGGTAGGTATTATGTGAAGAGGTAATGAAATAGTGACTCAAAGGATAATTCATGTCCTGATTCACTTGGTAGTGTTCTGGGTTGAATATGTCCCCTGATGGACTCCGCATGTAATTGGTGAAACCTGTAAACAAACAATACTATAAATAATACAGTTTTGTCCTTTTTGTTGCTGTAGCCTTCCTAAAACCAGCATAAAAATGCATCCCTACATTCACCAACACATTCATGAACATGTAAGAAAGATAAATAAATAAATAACACCACTACATCCCAACTGTCACAATGACCAATTGCAATTATTGCTTTCAAGAAATTTTTAGTTGCTTTGTACATTTCCCTGCTCTGTCTTCCCTGAAAAAATAAGTCTATTTAACCCAACCTGACATTTTAGGCTTATAATTTTTATCAAAAGACTCTGCTGGGACATTAAGTCACATAGCATATAAAAGCCTCCAGAGATCTGCGGTCATATCCTGGCATTGCTCCTCAGTGAAATGAGTTGAAAGATTGTATTGAACTGCCTAGAGATAGTTTCCAGTGGCCCAACACAGTTTGAAGCAAGGGAGATACTCTCCCGTCCTCTATTTCTCCTGAAAATACCAGAATAATGTCAACACACGTTGGCTTGTACAAGCAACAGTCTCTAATTTTGATGTGACACCGCATGCATAAACATGCACGTGGATGGGAGAGGTCTGCAGTATTGCATTACTGTCACTTTATGAGACTGAAGTTTACTTTACTACTCCAGACTTGACACCAAAACATTGATTATCTGTAGCACTTTCAGTGATGCTACCAGAAGAATTTATTTTCTCAAGTAGTGGGATGCTTGCAAATCACGGAGACTACATCACCTGGACAATTTCTGTATTGCAATCATCACTCTTGTTCAGAAACCAAGTTTTAGCAAGTTATGTTTTTTATCTTTGTATGAATAGCTGTATACTTTTGTTCACGTATACACAGATGCTTTCACAAGACAGATTAACATTAAAAACTGTAACTTCCATTTCAAGTCTCCCCAAAATTCTTTTCATTCACCACCAATGAAAGACGAAGATTTCCATTCCATCCTGGCTTAACAGATGCTGACAGCGATGATGCCTTTATTCAAAAGGTCTCTGCTTCAAGACTCATAATTCTCCTGACATTTCACTCATTATTCCATAAATAAAACAGTACCCATATAAAAATCCTGCCAAACTTCTAAAGGTCTTAATGCACTTCTCTGAGTGTGACAGACTGGTGCTTTGTTTCACTAAAGCTACACAGGGCAAAATAACTCCAGTCCTCAAAATCAGTCTCAGAATACCGGTCTACAGAACACAGAGAAATTGAGCTTGAATAGAATTTAAGGTAAAATATCACCTTTGTGATGGTTCTTATAGGCTTTACATTTTGTGTTGATGAAAGTTTTATTAAAGGAAAAGAGCTGATAAATACAAATAGCAGCCAAAACTTTTTGAACAATACACTAGGAAACAGTGCTAGGGAACCTCAGTCTAGCCTAATATTTGAGTCTCTCAAGGCACATGTCATGATCAACTAGCAAACCAGTAATACAGCTAGAGTAAAACCAAAAGACTAACCAAGTCAGAGCAGAGAGCATGAAAAATTGATAGGGCACAGTGTATGTCAGCAAACATACAGCTAATGACTCTTGGCAAATTAATCATTTCTTCTTACTACAAACCAATCAAGCTGCTACAGGATTAATTCCACACACCATTGTTAGGGCAGCCTCTGAAACACCACTATTGTTTGCTTTAAGCACTTGTTAAAATATAATATCAAAATTGTTATAACGAGTTCACACTAACTGGATCTGTCAGCCCTAGGATGAAGAAATACGAATGAATCAAGATACTGTCAGCAGTGTGTACCATAGACCTCCAGTATTTACACACTCAGGAAAAGCGTACTGACACAGTGTTTTATTTTGATCAACAGAGGAAGGTAAGAGGTTTTTTACAAGACTATGTTGAATGAGTTAATTGTCACAGGCCAGACCAAGGTGCTTCATCATACAAGCCATCACAGCTGAGGACACGAGGCAACACAGACACATGAATGAATATGAATGGGCAAAGAACACTGTACTATTATTTTACTACTACTGAAGTGCCTCAAAGTGTGGGCAGGATGCTCTTGTCTGGGCTGTACCAATCTGAGGAATAAACATACAGCTTCAGTTCCCATAGCTGTTGTATTTCAGTCTCCCTAGGCAACACCCGATTTGTTTCCTGGAAGACAAGAGGGATCTAATGTCTCAACTACACATGAAGACAAGAAAAGAATAACTTCTGTGTGTGTGTGTGTGTGCACATGCAAGTATGTGCATACATGTATATGCATGCAGATATATATTTATGTTTTTTAAGCAGTTCTTTCTTCTTTGTCAGTACCCAATCCAGCAGTGTGCCCCCTGTCAGCTCCTCAGCCACCTCTGTTCAGATGTTATCATCAATGCACTCCAGAAATCTCCTGCATTAGTTAAGCTCTAGGTTAGATATGTTCTGTTCTGTTGCACTTCCAGCAAGACACTGCAGTGGTTAAAGTCTCCCATAAGGAGCAGAGCCTGCTAAAGTGAAGCTTTTCCCAGTTGTCTCAAAACGACCTCATCTTCTACTTCCTCCAGATCAGGAGACCTGTAGCAGACACCCAGCAGAACATCACCCATGTTGGACTGCTCTCTAATCCTAACCCATAAACTATCAACTGTTTTATCATCCATTCTTAGGCAAAGCAGTTTTATAGATCAGGCTAGTTTTTTAAAAGTTTTTCTTTCCAGTATGAAAAACTACAATTGTTTGAAAAGCCTACTCTGACTTTTCTAGCTATGAGAAAGGCAAGATAATGAATCTGATTATTCATTATTTATACAACTGCCACTGACTGTAAAGCACCAGAAAATAAAAACATGAGTATGTCAACTCTACACTCACTTGGCATTAATATAAGCTTTAAAATAAATTGAAAATTTAGTCTGAAAGTAGAAGAGACCTGAATCTATCCTAAGCAACCATCATTTCTTGAAAAAACCCACATTACACAATATACCAGAAACTACCCACTTCTTCATGCAGTAAACAAAACTGAACTTATATTTTGCCACTTTTCGCTATGACAACACACCCACAGAAAGGGACAAGACTGATTTTCAAAAGGTCCTAGAACTTTTGCACAGAATCTAATTCCTGAGGAATGTACTCTGTCCTTGGAGTCAATAAGATCTGGCAGAAGATTTGTTTAGGGGAAAGGATTTAGAATCAGCCCTCAAAATAACAGCTACCATCATCATGGTACAGAATCATTACATTCAGTGTGAAGGCTTTAGCACCAGAGGTCACGAAAGCATGCTTCTAGACAAATTTCATTTACCATCCCACTTCACACGTTTACTCTGGATCATATCACTCCTCTTATTAAAACTTAAAGGATTTTCCAAAATAGCTGCAGGAATGATGCAACTAAGTTCTACTGTATTTTCCAAAAGCACAAATAAAGACACATGCAGCTCCAGCTGACTTTCAGTGACTGCTGCTTCATCATGATATGTACCTTCAAAAATCTTCCAAAGAGTACCAATTTCCCTTTAGGTTCCTCAGCAAATAATAGATATTAAAAAAAAAAACCCAACCAAAAAAAACCCCAACCCCCCCCAAAAAGCATACTCTATACAACGTGACAACATTCTATGACTATATATTATGCAAACAAATGCAATATTCTCGTAAGCATTTAAACAGTTGCCTCTTTCCTACAAAAGCTACACCAGCCAGCTTACCATCAATCCCCAGAGCTCCCTCCTTTTTGTTCTCCAGGCACGGTTCAAACTTGCTGATGATTTCCAGGCAGTGTTCTTTAGTCACATTCGTCATCTGTAAAAGTAGCAAAAATGAAGTGTTAACTAGTAATCACAGCTTCTCCCAGCTCTTTTCTCTGTGTACAGTTTAACAGCTGGCCAGATCATAGAATCATAGAATGGTTTGGATTGGAAGGGACCTTAAAGGTCATCCAGTTCCAACCCCCGTGCCGTGGGCAGGGTCGCCTTCCACCAGACCAGGCTGCTCAAAGCCCCGTCCAACCTGGCCTTGAACACTTCAGGGATGGGGCATCTGCAACTTCCCTGGGCAACCTGTGCCAGTGCCTCACCACCCACTCATCCATAGTGGTACTAAGGATTTCCAGCTACCCAGTGAGATTCTCACTCCTGTCAATCAGTGTCACGTCAGATAAGAACTAGACTGCTTTGTGAGAAGTTTCTGTCCTATTGGCAGCTGCCTGATCACAGCCAATAAAGACAGGGTTCTGTTTTGTAGGTCAAATCTGGTTAGAGTGCTATTAGGCACACAGAGCATCCAAACAGAACAAGCTTTGTCACAAACCAATGGGATTTCTTCTCTTGTAGGATTAAAGGATTAGTTTGCATTATCAAAGGGTTTTTACTTTAAAATAAAACAAGAAAATGGCTCATCTTTATGCAGCAGACAGAAAAATCAGGTACTAGCAGGGTAACAAAGCATCAGGACATAATGTTCTCAGAAAGCTTGAGGAAATCTGCTAACTTCAAGGTTGCTTTGCATTCTCAATTGAAAAAGGAAAGTCCAAAGGGAAATATATGTTTGTAAATGTTAGCATTTATTAAAAAAGGGCCATTTATGATAAGCTGTAGCTTTTTTTACCTTGCAATGTCTTCATAATTCAATTTTAACACTATTATTTAATATTCCTGCTATTTACTGTTGATTTATCCTCTAATTATTATCCCTGCTATTATTTAATATTCCTGTCCTGAGTAGTCCAGCAAATCCTTTCCATCAGATGCTGTACCTGACACATGAAAATACAGCCCTTGTCACCAGAGGGGACTGCCAATAAAGTGACCAAGTTGATGACTGTTTTGGCAACATGGAATCTTTGCTTAGGGGGAAATGAAACCGCCAGCATATCTGCTACCAGATCAATGCTGTTTCTGGGGGTAATTTAAAACCTAACAAATAAATGTAAAAGAAGAGGAAGAAAAAAACCTTAACCCTTTATTTGCCCATACATTATAGGTTTGCTGGTTTCAAAAGAAAAAGCTCTGGACCAACAGAAGGTTTTTCTGGTACAGCTTCAAACGCACAGAATGAACACTTGTTTTCCCTGTACATATTGTATGAGAAAGGGTAGCACTAGGCAAGGGAGAAAAGCCCCACAGGCGTGAGTTGTCCATGTCAGTGATTAGCTGAGCTGATTTGTGTCCTGTGGCTAGTGTTCATCTTCCTCGCACCATCTGGAGGATCAATTGACCGACGAAATGGAAACATACCCCGCTTATCTAAAAAGATAACTGCCAGAGAGGTGGCTTTTTTATTCATTCATTTCTTAGACAACTTTTGAAAATGATGGAGATTTATGACTTACAGGCATGCAGCTTCAAAAGAGATCACGAGAGGAAAAAGGCAAAGATGAGTCAATGCATTTGTTCCTGCACTGACTGCATCTTGCTGTCCAATTATTTTTCCTCACTTCAGAATCTTCCACAAGCCTCTTAGATGAAAGATCATAGGATCATTCAGGGACCTCAGGGAGTCATCCAGTCCAAAATCCTGCTCAAAGCAGGGTCAACTACAAGGTCACATCAGTTAGCTTAGGGCATTACCTAGTCTGGTCCTCAAAACCTCCAAGGATGGAGGCTGCACAACCTCTCCAGGCAACCTGTTCCAATGGATGAATGTCCTCATGGTACAGATATTAGATGCCTTGCCATTTTCTGGTCTGCCAAATTACCATGTACCAGAAAGACCCAAACTTGTTCTGACCAAGGGGTATTTGGGAGAGGAGTAAAAGTGTTAGGCTTCCAGGTAGCTTGGTTACAAAGATTCCTAATGCCATAAAGGTTCAAGTCAGTGGCAGAGGAAGCAGATCAGTGGGCATGTACGTGGTGCACCATACACACAGAGATAAGAAACTTTTATCTTTTACCATTAGAAAATAAGAATATATCAACACTAGTTTCCTTTTTTCCTGAAAACATATATGAACTGTCAAAAAATGGACTTCTGTAACCTCAATGCACACAAATAACTGATGGACAAAATTTCTAATGTGACTGATGTAGGCTAGCCCCCTTGTTAAATACAGTAACATAAGTGGGTAGCATTTACTGCGACACAGCACATAGATTGCTGGTATTTTGCTGAATGTGCATAAACAACTATAAGCACAATGTATAGGTGCACTTCAATATCTGAATAGCAAAGCTATAAATTAACATCTCTGAAGAGCTGTAAAATGTCTCAGAATCACGAGCAACATTAAATATCATGCTTATCATTATTTGCTGGCTGCTGCCTCCACCACCCCCGCCCCATGTTATTATACAGGGCATATAGACATTACCTGGTTTGTCAGACAAAAATACTTCACCTGTTTCAGACCAGCGAAATGGGAAAACAGTCTTTAAGACCCACTCCAGCAATGAAGTTAAAGTACTAAGAGACAACTTAATATGTACCACTATATATCCTCAAAAAACTTTCCCAGCCATGAATAATCCTCTCAACAGTTCTTCAAAAACATAACCTTCAACTTTACAAACTGAGATAGTGTGACAAAGTAATTCAGTGTCTCATCATGGACTACGCACTAAGTCAAAAGCGGAGCCAGAAACAGCACCTTTGCACCAGGGTACTGAATACTGGGAAAAGACGGATATTGATGGAATTGCCCTAAGAGAACATGTGAAAAAGAAAGAAACTGTAGAGACTATACTTAGGGGCACAACAAAAGACCCTACAGAAAAAAGAGGTAGTGAGAGCAAGAAGATTCAACAAATAGTCATGCCAGCCTAGAAGATGAAAATCAAGAGGCATCTAACTGTCTATTTTTCACATGTATGACAACGAAGTTCCCACCCCTTTTAAAAGGCAATGCATCCCCAACAGCAAACAGAAAGGCATGCAGACAGGAAGTCTTTTCCAGGCTTGGGCCTACCTTCTGTTCAATCTCCAGAAAGCGTCTCAGATCATCTGTATCTAGGTAGTCCTTGTGGTTGCTGTAGGTGAGCATTAGCAGGTACAAATCACGTCGTGTTGACATCATCTTATAGAAGGCGCAGAACTCATCAAAGCCCAGCGTGCCCTGGTTATCATCCGTATCAGCCTCCTGCATTACACAGCAATAAGGCAATGAGACAGCCAATTGCCCAGCAATAGCCTGAACAAAGTTTAAATAAACAAACTCCTGCATGAGAAAAAAGCAACACTGAAATTAAATGCAGTTTGATGCTGCCTGACATGGCTACTCACTGTATGGCCTGCTAGAACAGACTGATTTATCAGGCTGATGCTTGTCATATGAATGCTTTTGCACAGCTTTCCCCTTTGAACCTCTTAAATAAATGCATTAGTGCATGAGCCAAGAAACAATAAGGTCTTTATTGTTCCACAGGGAACCCTGCTTGAAGGATTTCTTCTATCTATGGCAATGAAGTAAGACAGCATACCCTGCAAGATAGAACAGAACATGCGTATGTCTGGCAGAATTACCCATTCATATTTTCTTGAGAAGATCATTAAAACCCAAGTCATCTTGAAATTATTTTTATACTCAGAATTTGGGAAGATATCTGTTAAATCCATGTCCATAAACTAATAAGATCTGCAAGAACACTAATTTTGCAAGTAAAGAAAAAATCATCAGTAAATGACACTATATTCTCTGGTATATCTATCCCCTACAACGTGTATGTTTCTTGGTTCTTTACTTTTTGGAGTCAGGTGCCCCAGCCTGTGATCCAAACCACCCTCATTGTATCAGCAATACTACTTACTGTTTGCACACAGTGGGGATACAATTTCTTCAAAGAAATCTTATGAGAGTCTGATCACAATGGGATCCACCCAATGATATAACTATTTGGAGGCGAGATTATGGAATTACTGTGTTTCCTAAAAGCCTGTTCCTAGAAGCATGAAAAAATGAATGAGAAATTCTGCCAGGGGAAAGCATGAAAAAGGAAAGCTGCAATGTTTCCCAAACAGGATAGACAACACTTGCATATTTTATGAAAAAAAGCTTCTCCAGCACTCCCTACTTTGTTCTCAATAAAGAAGTTATCAGCATATTGCTTTGCTCACCTTCCCTGTAGACACGTTCAAGCACATTCCAGGCCACAAAATTAAAAAATAAAATTTCAGGCAAGTTTTAACCAAATCTTCATATTTTTCACTGAATTTCCTTCACATACTGCCATACATGTGCACTTGTATCAGTTGAGGAAAACGCTGATAATAAGCTCTCACAACCATGGACAGCAGCACTGAGCAGCCTTCACAAAGCACTTCTGTCCTGGCAAGCTGACATCAATTCAGTTACTTGCCCAAGAGCAAAGTACTGCCATAACCCTGCAATTTATTCTAATGCACCCACAGAGATTTTTAAAAACTTACATAAACAGCCTGCTCTTTCCTTGTTCACAAAGGACACCCTGCACTGCTTCCTACTCTTTAATCTTCATAGACCTCACTATTTTGTCTCTTCCAGTCTCACACTTCAGCAGTTTCAGAGCCTGTATCAGCTGCCACACTGAAGCTGACGGTACTGCGGAGGACTGGAAGAACGAGGAGTCATGAAATCATAGATGAAGCTCCTTTAGAAAGGAGCCCCAGGTGAAGATATGAATGCATTTGTGAGCAAGAAGTAGCTAATAAAAATGGATTTTCCCATTGTAACTATGGCAAGATTTTTTAAAACGACTCACTACTTTTTTAACTAGAAAAATTAATATTCAAGGTAACTTTCTTCAAGACCTACATATAATCTACCCTATTATATCTTAAAATACTTGGTGTAGCTATTTCATTAACTGAGAGATTTGATTTTTAATTTCAAGGCTGCTTAATATTCTGATTCAAAGCTATCAAATAGCAATTATATTTTCAGTTGAGACTAGTTCAGTTTCAATTATGCACTGCATGTGGAAAAAGCAAACCTATTCTTCCTTGTTAATAGCATTTCTAAAGCAGCTGGTATGTGTAGTAATTGTCATTGATTACAAAAAGTAAAACCAGAACACAGCATACAATAGTGCAAATTTTTTCCCAGAAAGCTTTACCCAGTCTCTTCTATTTGGCTTGCATGAAACCTAATGGATCATCCTGGAAAGAGAGTCACTTAAATCTACTAATTTTAATGAGTTTAAAATTCAGTTCTTCACTCAGGTACATCCGTAAGCCTAGTATTAGCTGGTATGAAAGAAAAAAAAATGAAGAAAAAAAAAAGTAACACGTAAAAACCCTTGGTTTTCTCTGGCTGTACATGCATGATTCTCAAAGGCTTTTGAGCCTGGAATGTGTCCCAGCACTGAATTATTGAAAATCCAGCGATCACTAGGCTAGCATGACTTTGTAGTAAATATGAATCAGTGCTCAAACAGCTGCCATTCCAACTGTGAGATTTTCAGGCACCTAAACGTACATTATGTTTCTTAAGGTACGTACATACTCTGTCCAGACATTGCATCAGAAAAATTAAAATAGCTGAAAAGTCCTCACCTCCAATACTCTCATAAGGTACAGCCTGCACCCTAGAGGTAACAATTTTGGGCAGGGAAACAACCAGGACCTAACACAGTAGCACATACTCTTGCAGAGACTGGATTACAACCATTCATCCCAATAGCCAGTACTTTTGGAATTTAAAGAACTTTCAGTTGGCAGAAGACATCTGTTTTGCACAAACTGCTGTTTAATGCAATAGCCTCACGTAAAATTGTTTAGGGTCATAACCATGCGGGTCTTAATCTATCAACTGGATAATTTATCACCTGCAGAAGTGAAAGAAACAAACTGACTTTTTTTCTTCCCCAAACAAAAGCAAAAGCAAAGGAGAGGGTATTTGCAAGTTCCTGGTGACTAGCATTTCATTCCATTTAAAAATTTATTTTTCTATTTGGAAATGTCTATGGTGTTATAATGCAATAGTGTGCAACAGCATGGACAAATCTACTTTCAAAATTCATTCTGGTCCACATAAATTTTATGCAACAGAAACAGAAAATGGTAATCAAAATGAGAGCTGGCATAGCCAGAGCAGCCTGAGAGAAATGAACACCCAGGTTCCTGGGGCATCTGTGTGCTATAAACCTCTTATTTCTCTTTCATTCAGTAACATACAGAAAAAATGCTCAAGTATTTTAACTCTACTTATAAACTTCTGTTTAAATTTCCCCCCTAGCTGCAAACTCTTTTTGGTAAGATTTTCTGCTCCTAAAGAACAACCCACCCAAATGATGTGTACAATATTAGCCTGATGCATACACTGGGATAACCTGTATCAGCTGATTACTGGAAATTTTCTGATAGCCTCTCCTTCCCTCCCCATAACCTTGAGTTGCTGTGGTTTGCAGAGTTACCCTGTTTTCCATGCTCCATTTGAGCATATTTTACCATTGCAGACCCACAAAGGAATTTACATGGCACATAAGATGCAACCAGGCAGGCTTCAGCATCAGCTGACAGCAGGATAAAATAAAGAGCAGAAAGAGACCTAAGTTAAAAATATTTTCAACCCACCGGCATTAGAATAAATACATGCAGCCATGGAAGAGAAGGAAGGTTTCAAGGCCGACCTTTTCCCCAGTCAAACCAGTCAGAAAATTTCCAAGTTATGCTCCTTCCCCAAACTATTCTCTAACACTCTTCTGCTATATTTAAGAGGCCATAATCAGAGGCCATAAAGTGGGTCTATAAAGACTGTCCATGGCAAAATGCAGTGGCTACATTGGTTTCTAACCAAGGAAAGAGATAATTTTGTCTCCCTTTCTCTTCTCAGGAATAAGTTACAATACAAGAATGACAGCTTTGTGTCCAAACTGAATACAAAATCACCCATCCAATTGCACACATCCAATTGTTGTTCAGTTTCATGTTAAAGTACTTGACTTATCAGAAGTCATGCTGACTGCCACTATTCTTAAGTCCTCCTTGATCCCACACACAGCTACCCATACTGTGCAGGAAACCATGTTTCCATGAGGTCTGCACAGAGGACTCACTGAGCTATGCAACATTATGGCAGTTTATTAAGGAACAAGAGTTGACATAGTAACATTTATTTGCACAATATTTATAAACTGTATCATAAAGCCTCAGTTAACTGTTTCTTTTTATTTTTACTATTCTTTAGCAATGGAACAATTCTATAATTATTGGCTGTTGCCAGTGAAAGCACTTTTCATTCACGGTTCTTAACACCATCTAAACCTTGAAGCTTAGGGTTTACACTTCTTACCATCCTTGTATATGGATCAATTTCACATACAGGTAGGTAATTCTCTAGGGAATACTAAATTCAGAGGAATGGCACAGAGCCCTCCTAAATGATAAACAGAGCCTAATTTTTACATCTTAGCAGAGATCATGTCAAAATGAGAGCAGTCATTCACTAGCATGAATCAGTAAAATGATTCCAAAAAGACCGATATGATTTCAGGTTTCTATTTCATAGGACTGAAGGTTTCTAATGTTCTTGTCCTAGTGCATTAAAAGCAAGATTAAAAGTAAAAAAGGAATTTTTACACTTCGGCAATACCAAAAGGACTACTTGTTTCAAAGTGGTCTTCTAGCCATACAGCAACAGGAAAAAATATGTGTCCAGGCAGTTTCATTCCATAAGTACTTTATCAAACCAGGAAAAATTCCTCAAAACAAGAAGAAAAGCGTTGGAAAATGAAGACATGAACCTTAAGAAATCTTTAATCAGTCTTAAATTGATTGCAAACTGCCCAGGAGTTGTACAACCTCAGTAAATGCTTAGAATAAAAGACGGCTCAGCCTTCAAGCACCAACAGAGAACAGAACTACCTTTGCCTTGCCACAGATCTTTGTGTGACCTCAGGTAATTCACTTATTCCCACTTCAGTTTTGTGAAATTGGATTTATAACATTTCTCTACCTTAAGTTAAGCAAAACTTATGTATTCAGCTACACACAATGCCTTGGACAGATTTAGACTGTCTAGAAAGCCGTTCTAGATAGGTATTTGATCCCTTTCAGTGCTACTGAAATTCCAGTATTTAGTTCTCTCTAAAACAATCTCTCACAGCCTCTCCAAGAGAATATTCTTTAAAATACCAGAGCTGCTGGAAAATTATGTTGAGATGTCTCTAACTCAGTGTAGTGCAGAAGTCACGGTACCTCACTATGCTGAAAACTACTGGTTCAACTTCTGCTTAGGTCCTTCACATAACAGACATTTTGATTATGAAAGCATACACATCTCCATAGTTCAGTTGCCCAGTAAATTGGGTCAAGGTCAGTAGAACACAATGTCAAAGAAATAGCTCTTAGCAGTGCAAAAAACATGACAGATATGGAAGTTTGCATACTGGATATTTTATTAGTACCAGTTATTGGGGGATATTGGATACTTTACTAGATAGTATTTATTAGAGAGAACATAACCAAAGGAGGAAACGTGATTGAGTTTCAGATCAACAAGTATAGCAAAAAAGCAATCTTTGTACTCTGTGTGTCTTTATGTTATATAACACCAGAAGGTACCTGGTGTAATGCCTTTTTCTATGAATAACAATTTACCTATGACATGTTTCTGGAGCTCTCTTCAATTTACCAAATGGACTGTGTAGTATCTCTCAGTAGAGTGGACACAAACCAGCTGCTGAAGTATTTACAATCTCTCCTATTAGGTTTAATGTTAATTCTCCAGCAGCTCAATCCTTGTTCTTTTAGAAAAAAACCCACATTTTCATTTCTTACCTTAAACATTTGCTTGACTTTTTGTCGGGGTAGGTTCACATTCAGTTTGTGCATTAGCTGGAGAACTTCACTAATACTCAGACTGCCGTCACCATTTTTATCTGCCTCATCAAATGTCTGCTTCAACCACATTGAACAGGAGTTAAGGAACAGCATGAAATATCAAGGGATATTACTGAACATTATGTACGTATGATTTTTTTTCATGTCAGTAAAGATTGTGTATGAGGGTGAGGATGAAAGAAAGTTCAAGGTAATATATAATATAATTCTACTCATGTTATTTCAGTAACAGTTTCTAGACTTGCTATGCTCAACGTGCAACACATGCTATTTACCCATACTACAGCACAGAAGAAATAACTTCTGAGCGAATTGCAACGTTGCATCACACTTTGTCCTGTATAACCAAGTGTAATGGACAGCTTTACACAGGGAGTAACAGATGAAAGAATATACCTGTATGTTTTTCACTCCGCTCCAGTCATTCATCTCCAAATCTTGCCCAGAACAATCCTCTTCAAGGAATCGCCTCTGTCTCTGGAAACAGGGAGTGCAATGGGAACCGCTTTGAAGCTTCGAGCCTAGTGCTTCCTTTTAGCAAAACAAATACTTAAAGGAATCCCTATGCTATTGATAGCTCTCCACCAGTGGGAAATACTCTCAGATAGTATAAGAAGGATATTGGTCTCTGGTCCTTTGGCGTTTTGAGAGGCTGTCTTCATCACTGATCCCTGCCATCAGATATTTTAGCCCTGTGATCCAGGTGCGTGCTTCCTCTCCACTGGAAGAAACCAGGTCAAGAGATTCCATATGGTCTCCATAGTAGATGCTGAAGCAGCAGTTGGGATCAAAACTGCCATCGGCATAGCGCTGAAAGATCTCTGATTGCTTCCCCTCGCAAACCTCCTGAAGAGAGTCGATAGAAACTAGAATGACAAAAGCACATAGTTCATTAATGACTGTGTGCATGCCCTAGGGCAGACAGGATGCACTTGTCCTGTAGAGAAATCTGGTAGAGAAAGGGCTCAAACCTCACATTGCAAGGTCCCCCAGTTCACACGTTTCGTCTGCAACTCATTTACAACATACTACACTACTGCAACCTGCAAGCTAACAACAGCAACTTAATCTTCATAAACTATTAATCATAAAATCATGTACTGCCCTTTAAATTCAAGTACAACATTCTTCTTGAAAACCTGTGAATGAACCAAATCCTTCATGCCCGTTTGTTATAAGAGGGCAAGACCCTAGGAGGAATCAGAAGAAAGGTTCTGTGGTTGACACTCACTTTTGGCTTTCTCATTCTTTCGAGAGGGTCTCCAGCGAATACATGACTTGTGCTCATCCAAGTAATAGAAGCGCACCAACCCTTTGGAACTGCCACGGAGTTTGATCATTTGGGTACCAGCTTGCATGGAACTCATACATCTTTCCACTGGAGAAAAATAAAGTGATATCAGTAAGTCAGACTTTGCTCCCTTTAAAATTGCCTTTACAGGAAGAAAACATATCAAGCAGCTGCCCAACTAACAGTTCAAGTCAAATTTCCTGTACTGTCTAATATAAGAGGTCAGGTTAGAAGATCAAAAAGTCAGAAAGATTCTTGGGAACTGTGGACTTATCTGTAAATGTGAAAGTTCTCATTCCTGTATTAATAGGTATGAAACGCACATCTGTTGGAATTGGCGCAAGGTACATGCCCTTCTTAAGACCATCCCAAATGCCTAATTTGAGCTCCTACAATATGTAAAACTTCTGCTGGACACAGTATGAAATTTCACCTGGAAGCTCAGATCCTTGGCCAGCAAAAACTAGCACAGTTCAATCCACATCAGGAGTTATTTTCATTATGCCTCACGTTTTTGCCTCTTAAACATCCAGTAACTTTGTGGCATAACTTCAACAAGTTTTTTGACATTCCTCTTTGTAAATTCTGGAGTTCCTGTTAGCAGTATCACCATTTAGAAGTACCATGGCTTCTTATGAAGCAGTTTAGTTCACATTCTGCCTATCCAGTATCCAATTAAAGAAAAAATTTAATTACCCAACTTGGCAATCAAAAGTATTCTAGGAACCCTAAAAACAATTCAAAGGCTTTTCCATACAAACGACTTAAGAGTGAAACCATTTTCACTGCCTTAAAAATTAACAGCAGGAAGGTGATTAGAATCCAGTGGGTGACTGCAAAGATGAAGCCAGCTTCAAAGGCTACATTCTTATAAAGAGGTCTACCATTAGGGTCAACAACAGAGTAATTTTAACCTACACCAGTCAGGGAAATGTATAGCCGAACAAAAATCCTAACAGGTAGAAGGGGGCATTATTTTGATTTGCCTTGTCTAATAGAAATAGTATTTTGCTGTGCTTAAAAAGATTCCAAAATTTTCTTCTTGGGAAGAAGCTGCAAGAACAATACTGAGCACATATTATTTGCACTGATCAATGTTTTGTGTAAGGCACTCAGATACTACAAGGGTAAGTATGAATAAAAAACTATCAGTATTTTTTTCTATCCTATAACATATACTATGAAGAAATCCCCACATTTGCATTAAAGTGGATCCAAAATATCAGATAATACAGTTCTTTACAAATGAGTTAGAAATAACATGGGATGCTAACAAAGTTGGATTTGTAGCCCATAACCTGGTGCTATGGAAGACCTGTAATTTTCACATAAGCACCTTAAGTTCAGAAGCTCAATTCTACAAGTACTTACCCAGATAAGCTGCTCCCAGCATGCGAACAATCCTAATAAAGCAAACTCAGAAAAATACCTCTGCCTATCAAAGCAGTTACAAGATTAGGACCTAAAATGCCTAGTGGATCTATATAATTATATTTTAGCATTCAGTCCTAATTCATAAACGTTTAGTCACCATTTGCCAATACCCATGACTGATGAAACACAAAGCATATTAAAAACAGACTAATAAGCAGAGCATAATAGAACTACTAGGAGCACACTTATTTTCGGGGATTTAGCTGAGCTAATAATATTCACCTTCTGATCACACTCTAAATCAAACTACTATCAGTTTCTAGAATAAGCACAAGGAAATTCAGACAATATTCCTAACTTGCTTGTTAACACCAAGGTATCACAATATGGCTGCAAAAAGGAAACCAGATTTGTAAAGAAAATTTTTGATCTTTCACAAGAGAAGAGGTCTGAGGCAAAGCTAAGCTGAATTTATCAGCAATATTATTTTGAAGCTACTTCAGTAAAAATACAACATTTTCAGAGTGACAGAACAACACTAGGACTTCTGCAAACCATGAGAAAGCTTTATAGCCCAAACATTTACTTCTCTCCAGAAGCAAGAATGCCCATTTTCATTACATACAGAGCCATCACAAAGGCATTGCAAGTCTGCTGTTTGCATCACGCTTTTACTTGCCATCCAGGCCAAAGAAAATAGTAAATTCTGGAAACAGTGATTCTAGAAAGTTGAGATGGAGTATCAGCTTTTCCTCCCATTGCTTCTACGGATTAAGTCACTGATCCTACAGATTTGCTTCTAGATGTTGTAGCAAGAACCTAACAGATTTTTCTTCTTCCAAATCACTGAAACCCCCATTCTCCTAGAACGCCTTTCACCTATATTGTACTTTGTCTCTGGGCCCTTAAAACATGTTCCCCTCCCGGGGATTTGGCAGCATTACAGACAGTGCAGCCAGTGGCCTTCAAAGAAACCAGCCTTAGAAGAAGCTCCCTCAAAGAGCTCTGCTCTGTCTTGGCAGGGCTCCCCCCCTTCCCTTGGGAACTGCTGTTAAACTGAGGCTCGTGCATTTGAAGCCCCTGGAGCAAGGCTGGGGCCATGCCTATGCCTTCCCAAATAGGAGACATGCTTTCGAAATCCAGCTATTGCAAGGAACTGAGCTTGACAACATTAATGCAAACTGTTAGCGACTGGCTGTGTCCCAGGAATGAATGCAGACTCTCATTTTCTGCCAGGTCTCCCATTTGTTTCCCATAATGACAGACCACAGCCTGTGACTTAATTTTCCTGTGCCTTTTCTGCCTAGTCTGTTTAAGTAAAATTGAAACTATTACCATGTCCAATGTATTTATATATTTTTTTCAGACCTATAGATGAGAAGTGTAAATTACTACACAGATTCTGGATGGAAGAATGAAAACTAATACATATAATACATATTCTAGTGAGTACAGACTGATAAAGAAATACAAGAAACTTCTGAGGTCAGGCTCCTCTCTTATCAGTCTGTACATACAAATTATAGATGAAACAGTGCCCAAACCAAAACACTCATTCCACGTATTCCAAAATGCATCAAAGCCCACACAATTCTTTGGGGTGATTCAAGTCTACCTCTCAGGCAAAAGCAAAAACACCCAAGAGAAGCAAGGCAGAGTAAAAAGAAATGGAAAAAATCATTGACATTCCTGTGCTTTAGAGCTCATATTCAGACAAATTCAATTAATTTATTCAGGAAAAGAAGGTTCAACAAAATAGATCAATCTGAAAGCAGATTACTAATAATAAAATAAAATTTAAATTCAAACCCACAATTCTGTAGAGTACATTGTTTACATTAATAAAATATTTACGGAGAGAAGGTGTTAAATTAAGAACAAGATAATCCACCATGTAACATTTTATTTCTTAAAGCTGATCCCTTGGCTTCAATCACAGATGCCCTTAGATGAAATCAATGTGGTCAGCAGGTATTAGTCATAAAAACAAGAGCTGTGCTACAGCTCAGAAGCCCTACTGGAATTCACTGCAACATCAGATCCAAAGTGGATTCAAACTTGGCTCAACCATTTCCCAGACACTACAATCTTTTCAATATCTGCTTTCATTCCAATTCAGAAGAAAGATAAACACTTCTCAAAGCTACTGTGAGATAACAACTACGGAAAGCTTGAACTTATTTTAATTTCACAAGGTTTACAGGTTTTTGGAACAATTTTTTTTGGTCAAAATTGCTAATAAAATTTCTATTAGCACTAATCACACAGACTTCAAACCACATCATGATTCCAACTTCCTCTTTGGAAGTTATTGCGGTAAATAATTTTATTTGAAGAAATGAGAAGAGCAGAAAGGAGAAAAGTATCAAAGACCGCACCTGTTACAAAGCAGAAAATAATAAAGAAGCACCAAAATAAAAGTACATTTTATGCCACACACATTTACTTTGCTTTTACGTGAAGTTAGAATATACTCCTTGGCTGTTAAAATTTTAATAAGCATCCTTGGACAGCTTTTTTAATGCAGCTGTTCATTTCTGTTGCAGGATTGCTCACCCAAACCTACGCAGAGTATACAGTACCTCAGCAGCCGCTCGGCTGCCAGTTCCAGCCGATCTAGACACTGGCCTGTTCTTTGGCGATTCAATGCACAATTGCAGTTAATGTTGCTGGTCCCAAACCTGAGTTCAGTTCTATTCAGTGTACCTGGCAACTGAATGGTCAGACCATACCGAATACCTGTTCTAAGTATCTGTTATTATCTTTTTGGTTTTGGTGACACAAGGAAAGGAAAGCACAAGAAATGTCTTCCTTCTTGTGTCAGGAGAACAACAGCAGCTTTTCTGGATCCTACCAACACGACAGGAAGGAAAACCTTTAAGGTAATGCAGAGGTGTTAGCTAGGGGTAGCTACACAAAGACCAGGAGACTGAGATGGAGAGGAGAAACAGTGCACCTCCGCATCTCTACATATGTATGTACACCAAAACATACACCCTAACCTGTCTGCATGACTGAAAGTTGAGAGCACTAGAGAGACGGGCAGAAAAATTTGCAGGGGAAAAGGAAAAGTCATAGTGGTACTTATATCAAACAAAAAATAAAATCTTTTTTTCTGAAGTCTTTCACAGCATGTAAATGAGAATAGCATACTGATGAGAAGACAAGTATAACT
Source organism: Mycteria americana (assembly GCF_035582795.1). Lineage (NCBI taxonomy): Eukaryota > Metazoa > Chordata > Aves > Ciconiiformes > Ciconiidae > Mycteria > Mycteria americana. The sequence continues at coordinate 9,690,202 of NC_134382.1, read as the reverse complement.
GCTTCTCCTTACCATTGTTCAGATACCTTCTTTAAAGATCCATTTCTATACTTCAAACAAAAATCCCTCAGTCTTGCAATGAATCATTTTTTGGAAGAAATGGCTCCTAACTATCTTCAGTTAAGGCTGAAGTTTTCTTCTTGGTTAAAAATATTTTGCACTTCGATAGTACCTTTTTGCAGAATTCAGTTGAGGTTCAGCTCTCTTTTGATCTAATGAGTTGCCTCAGTTTGCATCTGGACAAAATACAGTCATGGAGAGAAGATGGATCTCTGTACTGCGGCAAAAAGCAATGTCACAGCAGAGCAGGAAACAGAAACATAGAACACTTAGTTCTTGTGTTCTTAGAAAGCAACACTAGACTGACACAGCGAAAAGACTCAAAGTGATTTTTCATAGTAACATTTATACTCACTATAAAAAGTTTTAAAGTAACAATAAATAACAGAACTACACAAATCATCAATCCCTACACTTTGTCCTGATACAAGAAAGAAAAAGAGCCCAATTTCATGCTTATTGTTAGCAAGATGTTCTAACGTCTGTTAATTAATTATTTGTGGTGCAGTAGCATTATTGTCTTTTAGGAGTTTCTGGGTTGATGTAAATGTGTGAAGGAGTGGGAGTATTTTAGCATGTGAGGATGAAAAGAAGTTAGAAGGATTGAGTCACTGAGTATTTTTATACATGGACCAGCTTTGTCAGAAGATTCACATCCGAAGTTCAATAAGGCTCCAGGTTATGTCATACAGCTTTGGCCCTAGCCAGTCCTTTCTGTCAGAAGGCCAGCACCACACAGAATCACAGAATCGTATAGGTTGGAAAAGACCTTTAAGATCATCAAGTCCAACCGTAAACCTAACACTACCAAGCCCACCACTACACCATGTCCCTAAGCACCTCATCCAAACGTCCTTTAAACACCTCCAGGGATGGTGACTCAACCACTTCCCTGGGCAGCCTGTTCCAATGCTGGACAACCCTTTCAGTGAAGTAAAATTTCCTAATATCCAGTCTAAACCTCCCCTGGCGCAACTTGAGGCCATTTCCTCTCGCCCTACCACTTGTTACCTGGGAGAAGAGACCGACCCCACCTCTCTACAGCCTCCTGTCAGGCAGTTGTAGAGAGCGATGAGGTCTCCCCTCAGCCTCCTTGTCTCCAGGCTGAACAAGCCCAGTTCCCTCCGCCGCTCCTCATAAGACACAACTCTGCTGAGTTCTGCCCTGTTAACAGATTCTGACAAGATGCATCTTGATTGCATGCTTAAAACAACCGCTCTTCTAAATACTATAAGGAGAGGAAAATAGATTTCAGGAGCTTATTTCTCTTCAGGGCCTCCAGAAGATGCAACATGTTTGTGAGCCTAGAGAAACCCCTCCAGTACATGTGGACTATAAGGGCAAGCTGTTCCCTTAAAATATTACCAAACCAAAACAGCTTTCCCATATGCAAACAGAGGACTCCCACACTTGTCATACATTCAGCACTGCAAATCCATTGAAGAGATAATAATTGTTAGTTTTTTAAAAGTCTCACTGGAAATGGTGTTGCAGCTATAACTGGTTCATCAATAGGTAGACCAAAGAACTGACTGGCTCCAACTATTCCTGCCAGGAATATCAGTTTCAGTTTAGACAGGAGGCATCAAATCTTTTAAAAAATGAATATATAAATATAACAATATAAAAAAATAATATATGTAATATATTTATAACATATCCAGTACAGGGTGGTGGGAATTCTGTTCAGCTGAAAAGTCTTGGAATTAGAAGATATTTTGAGAATTCTGCATATGAACTGTACAACTGATTTCTGTGAGCTTGAGGAATCTCCCTGACAGTTCATCATACCACTCTCATAATAAAAGCTCCCAGAATGTCACTTCTGACCCTGAAGACATTCACTCAAGTAACGGTCTTATCATAGAAGCTTTAACATTAACGCTTGGCTACAGCAACCTGGCTTTGTTCCTTATACAGGCACCTACGCTAATGGAATACATTAGTAGTAATTCCTACTTGACATATTGCCTTATGAATCAAATGAACTGCAATTAAAACCAACTTCTGTTACATAGAGAATCTAGCATCCTGTGGTTCATAATGGAGCAAACCATTTTTATTTACTTTTGTCTTTCAACTTTACTTATTTGTTTATTTTATATTTATTTATTCTTTCTTTTACGTATTTAAAGTACAGTCTTTTCCTTATAACATGAACTCATTGAGGGAGATATTTGTTCAGTTTTCTCTTACATAAAAACTGGACTATTCTTATTGGGTGAATTTTACTTCACACACACACAGAGAAAACCCCCAAACCACATAAAAAACCCCAACCAACAACAATAAGACAACCCCAACCCCAAAAACAAACAAAAATCCCAAACACCCAGAACCATAAAAACCAAAAACCAGAAAAGGAGACGTTCATGCAGTGAGTGGCATGATCAAGAGTTAACTTAAGGTATTTTCTGTCCACAGTGTTTATAGACCAGGTACAGCAGGCTGATTTGAGTCATTATGGGATCCAATTAAAAACAGACCACATCCAACTTCATTAATCTTCACTTTTTTCATTCTGCATACCTACAGCCTACAACCTTTTAAACCAACCATCTTACTACTAGTGCAATAACTTTCTCCCCCTTATTTGCTCTCACTGACCCAAGCCTCACTAAATTTCGGGACTCTCTACTATTCTTCTCATTGGCAAAAAAAAATCTTAGAGTACCTTTGAAAAAGAAAATTTCTGTATAATTCTGCCAGCAATGGATGGGACAGTGTTTGCTGCACACAAGAGAGAATGCAAGACTAAACCCATCTTTAAAGCATACAACCCCTAATAAATAAGATGTTAATGGGAGAAGAGATGCTCTTAATCCTGTGGAAATTAGGGTGCTTAATTCAAGGTCAGTCTGTCAGCTCTCCATCAGCCATCTGGATCCAGGGAAATGCAGAAGCAGAGTAGGATGGCATTTCTGGACCTCTGCAAAAATTCCCATTAGTTTCTAAGCCATCTATACCTCCAATTTTCTTGTTACAAAATATCTTTGATTGGCAAAGCTGACAGACAAGTAGGAGAAAAAAGTGCTTCCAAGGCCACAGGTGGCTCTGGTCAAGGTCACTGCAGATTTCCTTACTGGCCATGAGTGGCTCAGGAAGACTGCTATTAAAATGCATTTACTAGAACAGGAAACATCGCATTTCTCTAGCCATTTCCAACTAGGTTTGCTGGTTTTATCACCTATTTAAAAGAAAAGCTGCTATGAAGCAAAAAGGAACCCTTCGCAGATAGCTAGTGAAGCTTAAGGATTTTGCTATTGTATATCAGTATTCAGAAAAAAACCTCTCAAGAGCCCAGTGACCTACTATGGAAGAAGACAAGAGAGATACTTCTAAATGCTCATTTCAAAGACTGAAAACTACACATATTGCATGAAAAATTAAAGAGTTAAGAGGTGTACAAATTCTGGCAGACAGCAAACCTATCTTACTGTGGGAATGGAGGGGGAGATAGAGTCTATCTATGCAATAGAAAATTTCAAAAGGTCTGCACATATCAAAATGTACAACTTCGCATTTGCTTTTCCAGAAGAATGTAAAGAAATCAATAATGAAATTTTAACTGAGAGTTTCTTGAAGACCAAAAGAACTGTACTAGCAACCATGCAAAATTAACATAGGACTAGGGCTGTGTCTCAAGTTCTTCCTTCTTTTCCACTCCCCCACAATACTGCTAGACAAAGTTGTCACTAAATAAGATTTAAACATGAAAGCTTTCAAGATGATACCATCTTGTTCAATTAAGTGGCAGGTATTCAGCCTGCATCTTACCAATATGGCCGATTTTCCATCTTGGAGAAGCTACGATGCTGCCACCAACCCAGAAAAACTCTTCAGCCAGACGGGCCACTGAGAACTTATTTTGAAGCAAGGGAGTTTTTGAGGCATCCATATCTGAGACAAAGGGCAGCTTCAGAATTGAATACAAGCACCGCAGGCCTTAGTAGAGATCAAGATTCTGTAGTACACATTTTTAATGTAATAGCATAAAAATATTATCAGGAAAAAACAATAATCGGCGATTTCCAAAATCCAGTAGTATTTCTCAGGTTGTTACAGAGCAGTTTCACAGTAAATTTAGGCCTCCTCCCCTGTCCAGATTTAGAATATTAAAATCCCAACAAAATCCTTTTTATTCTATGTCACGTACCTATGTGCCTATTTTTGAGGATTGGGTGGGTTTCAGTTCAACATTTTAAAGAAGACACATGATGGACACTGACAGGGCCATGAGGCAAGACGGCATGTAGATGAATCCATTTCTGGACAGAAAGGCCTCCCGATGACATTCTTTTTCCTACTAGCTGCTAAGCATCCACCAAGACATTATGCCAATTTACAGCTGTTGGCTTCTCCATGCCGCTTCCTCCTTCTGACAGCAATTCCTACATAGAGGTACTCTTACTTATTTGGTTACTAACAGATTTGTAAGTCCCACTCCTGCTGAGGGCTCTACTTGCTCTTCAACACCAACCAACAATATCCACTGCAGTAAGTACGTACAAAGTTAGTAGTACAATCCATTCCCCTCTCTGCCCTCCTGAGCCACCCTTGCCTTTCACTGTGAATCTGTCCAGGTGCTTAAGCTCTTCAGTCTCTTTCCAGGTCTGAAAAAAAAAGAACAATCACATTTTCTTCTCATACAGTTCTTCAAAATATCATTGTACCAGTCTTCATCTTTTCTCAGAAGGTTCTGCTCAGTATTTTAACGGACATGCCTGATAAAAGACAGAACATTTCTCTCTAGGCAGTAACAACTAGATACGATGCAAACACAGCAACACATGTTTGCTCGAAATCCTAAATCCATCATACGCACTAATCCTAAAGCCATAGTTCTGCCCTATCCAGTCAGGGATTTAGGTGACACGTTACAGCTCTAGGAAAAAAAAAGAAGGTTATAAAAAAGTGCTTTTTCTTCTTCTTCACGTATGTTAGCAGCATCTTTCTGTCTCACAACCCATTTAGGAATGTCTTTGCAAACTGACACAAGCCCACAGAAGATGCTTGCTTAGGAGACAAGCCAGGCAGCTACACTGTACCGAACGCTGTACACAGAAACCAGGAACAGTGAGGGTGCTTGAAAACTGACAGAGATAAAAGCAGGTAAGGATTAATTTTTAAAAAGCACTAAGTCACTACCTCAATTCCATTTGAAATGCATCCATTAAGCTCCAAATACAGAAATCTGTCATTTATGTTATCACAACCTCTTAATCTACATTAAGTTTTAAGTACAATATACAATTGCTCTTGCCATCTGTGATCTGTACAAGGAGCCTAATATGCTTCTAGCTTGATGAGCTAAACACAAATTACCCGTTTAAAAACACATTCATTAAGTACTTCCTACTCCTCCTTTCACAGTTTGAAAAAGCTTTAGAGTAGTTAATTCTAGAGATGATTCACTCTCAATTAGAAGTTGTTTATTTCACCACCTATACCCAGAGTTCTTATATTAGGCTGGACACAGAGTTTAATCACGGATTAATTCCAAAGAAAAAACAAACTGGGTCTGCGCTAAGGGTCAACAGTGGCAATAATGCTACGTACATTCTTGTCATGTTCTGCTATGTATTCAAACACTTCAGCAATAGCCTTCCATTCTCCTAAGGCATCTTTCAAGAGTAATTTAGTGAGATGACTGCAAACTAATTGTCACCAGAGGAGGAGGAAATTCTTCTGTAAAATGCTAAGAAGCATATATCCATACAACAGAAAACTGCTACACAGAAGGCAAGAACCCGTGAAGTATTGCTCTAAAGATCCTAATCGTTTCTTCAGAGGAAGCAAGATCTAGCATGGGCCAGAATGAGACCTGAGAAATGTGAGCTCTACCCCATGCTTCTCTGAATTTCTTAAATAAATCAGTAAACAGCTTTGTGGGTAATTTCCACGCTATAGCAACAAGATCTTAAATGGGCAGAATTACATTGTTGTACCTCATAAGGGAGGAGACAAAACTAAACTTTGCAGCTCTCAATTATAAGAGGACAGAGTTAAGGCAAACTTTTTCAATAAACCCAAAGTATTGCAGTTGTTCAGCTCTTTTTTTTTCTTTTGCAGCACTAATCAGGATTCCTTGAAGTCTTCCAGGCTGCACATGCAACAAAATCTCAGTAGCTGGCACTCTGTGTGCTAGGCAGCAAAAGGTACTCCTTTTAAAATTCAAAAACTGGTTCTGCCAGGACATCCTAGATTCTGCATTAACCATTTATGTGTTATCAACCTGGGGACAAAGGGAAGGGAGAAAAAGAGTGAAATGTAACTCCTATTGCAGCATTGCCCAAGATACTAGTTTCACAGTTCAGAATTAGAGTTCTGTACAAGCAGGACTTTGAATGTGGATTTGTTTTTATTCGAGTACAGAGGAATACCAGTGATTTATAGCACCAGAAAAGAAGAACTATTTCAATGTTTGAGTTAAAGTTAGATTTGCAATCCAAAGCCCACGCATAGAAGGTTAATTTAAATCCTTTTAGTTGGCGCTATGAATGCGTCCTTCAGGCCTCCTAAGATGATGATCACATAAACAGAAAAATAAAATCTTTCAAACAGCTCCTCTATTTACTGATTATGCTGAATACTAGGTAACAGTGTGGGAAAGCAACAGGAAATAACAAAGGGTTAAATGTGACATAATCCCAACTCTTAAGCATACTGAGCTTAGTACTTAGGATATAAGCCTATTGAAATGGGTTTCTATTCTTGCCTCACTTAACATCCGCAGAAAAATCTTGCTCACCTGACACAACATGCAGATTAAAGACTTCTTTCCATGGCACTTTAGAAACTTCTTATTCTCTGAGTGTAACAAAGGCTTCTCATGCCACAAAAAGATTGGAAAACCAACAACGTTTGAGTCTGCAGGCTGGCCTGTGGCTTAGCTAAAAGCGGAACTCAGAACACTTGATGAACAATGCCAAAATGTCAAAAGACTTGTAAAAGAAGATATTTCCTTCAAGAACGGCAGAAAAGCCAGACTCCATCATACAGAGAAGGAGCATCTTGCAGAAGATACAGGAGCACAACATACATATGGTTTGGAAGATGGAGAAAAGTGAGCAAAGTGGAGATCCCCCTGAGACAAATGGGTTTATCATTAACGCAATCCATCAGGATGGATGGTTTCCTTTCCAACATGCATGCTTTACTGTTGAGGGAAGAAAAAAGTGTTAAAAATTATTTAATACATAGGGAAACAGCTGTAGCCCTTAAAGTAGAAAAAACAAAACTAAAAATTCTCATGCAGGAAATTTCAATACATAGGCCAGACTCTGAACTCTCTTCTGTACATCAGGATTCAAGCAGAAGACAAAACAAAGAAGCAATGCAAGAGGTAAATTGGGCTCACAGTGTAGCAAGAAGCTTGAGCGTATCGGGTAACAGCATGCAGACACAATTTCTATGCTTTAGCTGGCTACCAGTTGAAGATGTCACAGAAAATACTTCATGTGTACTTAATAAACTGATTTTCAAAGTTCAGTATGTTGATCACCAGAGACATTAAATATTACAGACCTGATACTGTAATTGACCTATAAATCCATAAGGATTAGACTTGTAACTTCACGGCTATGCGCTCCATTTATCCTTGCATGAACACACTACAGACCCAGTTTACCAGATTAACAAACTAACCTCATCACAAGAGGTTGATTCTAAAATACTTAGAAATGCATGGGCAGCAATTAGTGATACATGTATTAACTTTAATACAGGTATCACTATTTCCCACTTCCCATCCAGGGAAATCTTGCTCCTAATGGCTGTAGAATAAAAAGAAAATGATTGCCAACCCACAACACAAGTCATAAAATAAAAGGAGGAAACAAAAGGTTTTAATGTTATCTGGCACACCGCCATTTATCTGTACACTCTCTCTCTCTCACTTACTTTTATCCTCCCCATTGCACTTTCAGCTGTAAACACCAGTCAAAAAGCCTTGGAAAAACTGCAGAAATTACAGTTACAGCTACATCTTAGACACCGCAGCCTAAGATCTTCATATGAGTTAGTATGCCTGTTACTGTCTTCTGAAGTACTAAATGCCAAGATGTTTCTAAGGGAAATAACAAACGCAAAGAAATCTCATTGAAATGCACATCACTAAATACAGTTTAGAAATACATCTGAATTACAGTAAAGGTTCAAAACCCAACATACATAAGCACGAACAGCAGGACCACAGAAAGCTTGACCTGATGAACTGAAGTCATGATGCTCATTCGCTACTTCTAAATGTGTGATTTATGTTTCTTCCCCTTCCCCCAGAAATGCCACTTCCTAAAGGTCTAAAGCAGCATGATCTAGACAGCAAGGCCAGTCAACTCAGTTTCAGTTTCTCCTCTGCCTTTGCGTTTCCATGGCCCTCTGTGTTCTTTTACTGCTATGTGTCTGTATGCAACAGCTGCCTAAGTTTCTGCTATGACCTCTTCCCAAAAAGAGGAATATGGCGAGTATGTGCTGATGGAGCGTAGACAACATCTGTTATATTTTCTATTTTTGTCTGACAACTAAAAACTTCTGCATTAGTTATATTAAGAATTCACTAAAACAATAGCTTTCAGATGGTTTTGGTAACTTCCAAGGAAGGCAAAAATTCAGATACGTGGAAGGAGAGTTATAACCAAATTTCCTCCACTCATTCAATCGCCCATTCACAGGCTCAGAAAGGCCAGACCACCGGCTGGACCACAACATTATCCTAACTGCATATAAGCTGCCTTTTCCTTAATTCTAACATAACCCCACTCTACTGACCTTTGGCATGGACGCAAACAGAGCTACAGTCTACTACAGACTGCTAGACCATCTGGACAGCAACTCTAAGCACAGTAATCCACACTCAAGATTAAAGCCACATATCTTGCCTGTGGGAAATGGAAGCCAGGTTATTTACTCGCTTCTGTTTCTCACCCACCATGCTCCAAAGCTTAATATTTTTGCACTGGCTCAGAATATACTCAAGTTATTCAGTTTGACTGAAATACATGTGTCTTCAGTATGCATCAATTTACAAGGCCGCTAATTCCACTGGGAGAAACAGCAATGGCTGTAACATTGCGTGTCCTGGTGCGTCCTTTCAGTACTGGAATTCACAATGGGTAAGCCGTGAGACAGTTGCTCTAGCTAAGCAACCACAAATATGAATATTTCCAGGGCTTTCCAAAACCGTTTAGAAAGTCACATTATTAAAATGAACTGATCCTGAAATCCCTTGAATTACTTTATTCACATGAAGGAATATTCGTGGAACAGGGACCCATTAGCAACAACAGCACTAACGTAATGACAACAATTAGTCTGCCTCCTTCCATGATGTTTAGCTCTCTTGAGCTCATCTGAAACAAATGATGCAATTATTCTAATTAAGTGAGAAAACACTTTGTGTTTTGAGCCTTTGAGTAGGTTTTGCGTTAAGGAAGACTTTCTTTAATAAACATATTATGATTTTTGTGTCACACTTTATCAATGAAACTGTAGAAATATTAACTCTTTTCCCCTTAAAACATGCACCGTTTTTGAGATATTTCTATAGTTTTTGCCTTCAATGATTAAAATATAATAACAATAGTCTGTCTACTAACAAACTGCTAAGAATTCTGATGCTCGTTTTGGCAAAGGAAATTCAGTTTCCAAGATACCTTTAGTAAAAAGGATTTAAAAGCTATTTGAACTTTTTTTCTTGCAAAGCTGTAATCATGAAATTTTGTTGATTGTAGAAAAATGTTAGCATAAAATAAAGATTTTAAGACTATAAATGTTGCTCTAAGGTCACCTTGTTTCCAACCTCTGACTTGTATAAGAAAATGTCCCTACACACTTAATTGAAGTAAGATCTTAAACTCTTTACATTTAAAGATCTTTCAGCACTTTACCATCTGTTCAATGACATGGGTCATAAACACTGAAAGGGAGATTAAGGCAGGTTGGGAGGGAAGAAATCCATCAATATTATTGAATGCCTTCTATGAAAACACCTCTAAGAATTCAAGAATCCAAGGCAAAATTGGTACAGGAAAACAAGACGGACTGAAAGACATTCAGAAAAGACATGAGCTACTGAAATGCATCACCACAAATTGATTTTAACTCACAAACTTTGCTTCCATATTTGGGGTGAATTTTAATATATTCTACCTGTAAAAGATTCAGAACTCTTCTAGACCTTCCTTTTGTGCCATGTACATTTCAAAAAATGTGACAGACCCCGTATTTCTCAAATATATACCAGTTTCATGAAACATGGAAAAAATGGAGCTGCATTGTCTCTAGGAATAATTCAGCCTGTCTTCATTCAATGCTCTCCTCAGCTTTTGTGTCATCCAAGAGACAGCCTTATGAGGGTATACTGTAAATCGAGAGAAAACAGTGGGATTAAGCCACCAAGCTTAAACCCACAACGAAGGTCATCATGCTCTCTCTTAGAAATAGAGGCAGGTTACAAGGCAGCACAGAGCTGCAGATGCACAAAGAAGAAATTGCAAGGTGCTTGCTCAGTTCCAAGGGTTAGTCTGGGAAGACGCAGCTGACAGGTGAGAGTGGAGAGCTTCCTCTAGAGCCACTAGTTTAGTCCATCCTTTGCTGAAAACAAAATGTCAGAATCATTCATACAAAAAATTAGAAATCTGTCTGCAGTAAGGCAAAGCAGATGGCTTGTACTGAAACAGTCTGGGAGCCAGAAAGTCCTGTGCCCAGGAACTTCAGTAAAGGAATGTATCCACCTCCCATCCTTGTGACTTCTTCCTATGAATTACAATAATCAGGCATGCTCCTTCCCCATCACAAAGGACATTACAAAGTTCCAGCCTCTACTGATAGGCATGACAAGAATTATTTATCTAAATTTCAAATATCACAATAACTTGAAGAAAATGAGATTTGGCTCTGAACCATATTTTGGCTTTGAACTTTGTTAACAAGGACACACTTTCATAGGGACTTACATGATCTTGGACATTGTCTTTGGACTGGCACGAGAAGGGGTGGGGAGGTGACAATCTACTTTTCATTATCAGCTGTTTCGGAAAATAAATAATTTTTTCTTGTTTCTACCTTGTAAGAAAACACGAAGCTCATGAATCACAGAACCATAGAATCGTATAGGTTGGAAAAGACCTTTAAGATCATCGTGTCCAACCGTAAACCTAACACTACCAAGCCCACCATTACACCATGTCCCTAAGCACCTCATCCAAACGGCTTTTAAATACCTCCAGGGATGGGGACTCAACCACTTCCCTGGGCAGCCTGTTCCAATGCTGGACAACCCTTTCAGTGAAGAAAAATTTCCTCATATCCAGTCTAAACCTCCCCTGGCGCAACTTGAGGCTGTTTCCTCTTGTCCTATGGCTTGTTACTTGGGAGAAGAGACCGACCCCCACCTCTCTACAACCCCCTTTCAGGAAGCTCACGTTCATGAAGCTCATGTTCACATCCCTTGTTAACATTTTAATGGGTGACTGTTCATGAAACTGAAATGAATAGGTAAAGCAGTAATTTTGTAATCTGAATGTACGCCACAGTTTACAATATGCAATCAGTGTGTATTCTGAACAAAAGAGAGCAGGAAGCACTGAGCAATGAAGACAGGAACATTATTTTACAATAATGGAGGGCACTGAAATTTCCAATATTTGCTGTAACCTTAGTGCTTGACTACATAGACTGTGCAAGGTATAGGTTAAAATGGAGCTGAATCTTTCATAGGCTAAAATAAGGCAAATGCACTTTCATGGGAGATCATTGCCTCGAGTTCCACTCCAAAGCAGCTGGACATTTTAATATTTGTGACAGAATTATTGAGAAAGCACAGTCACTCATCACCTTCTTATTTTCCTTTCAAAAATATATCATGCTACAGAACCCAGCATGTGTAAATCTTAGAAACCAACTGCAGGTCTTTTTGTAAGCTTGAAAGACGACCATAATTATGGTTTTCTTCAAGCAGGAACCACCTGCTGTAATTCCTGAAGGGGAAAGATTACAAACAGTAAGAAGCACAGTTGCACAGCGAGTGCAGGCTGCTGAGTTGAAGTCCAGAACAAGTTCAGTGACTGCAAGTCAATACAGCTTATTGCCCAATTTTTTTTTAGTCTTGGTTCAGTATAGTTCGGGTAAACATACAGGAAGTAAAGTAATTGCTTCTGGGCTCTTACAGGAAAAGTATTTCTATCTTTTGCTATGGTCTCCAATATCCACCTCAGTTTGAAACAAAGCAGTCTGACAGATTCATTTCCCCCCAGGGTTTAGAACCAGAAGATAAGCAGGCATTTGAAGGCTGAGGAAAGAGTCAGCTTGCTGGCTGAACTGTGAAAATGGGCTCTCCAGAAAATATTTTACAGAGATCCACATTTAACAGTGTTTCTGGGCTTTGTTCAGTACTAGGCTGGTCCACACATTCTGCGTCAGGCCACTACATGCCATAAAATTTAGTCGCTCTCTGCCACATAACGCCTTTAGATCTGTAGAGGCCAATGCTGATTATCCCTCCTGCTGCAATTCCCTAAAAGGGAAAGCTTTCCCTTTTAGCCGAACTCAATTCACATTCACCTTACAAATGCTTCTATCTACGGATAGAAGGGATATTAATCACAAGAATCTGCATGCAAGGTATCAGTTTTTCAAATTTTCCACTTAGCATTAACATGAAATTTTCTTTGCAATGTTTCTATCCTCTTTTTTTAAAACAAATTGAAGATGAGGCATCTGTAAACCATCTATAATTGAGGTCAGAACAGCAAAAAAAGTGTGTGCATCTTTAGTAACAAGGCAAAATCAGTAGATATGAAGCTGGAGAAATAGAGAACCCTTGTATATTGATTTTTCTTTGGTGACCTACATTCCAAGAATAATCACCTTGATTATATCAACTCCTCGCCAGAAGACTTTTAAAGAACCCTTGCAAATGGTGAAACAGAAATAATATCTAAGAAGGTAGATCATACCTGTGTAAGCCAGTTTAATTATAAGCCATGTGAGCATCAGGACCTTAAAAGCAAATTCTGGTTCCTTTTTTCTGCTTTTTTCAATTCATCATAAAATTAACAGTGACAACAGGAAAAATAAAAGAATTCTGCTAGAAAATCTCTAAAAATGTAACTGAAAAGCAAAACCGCAATGATTCAACAAATCAACAGACTTCATAACATGAACCTATAACAAGCTGATATTCAGCCTGAAGAGTAGCAATTACTTCAAAATTAAAATCCTTTTGGAACTCAGAAAGAAAGAGAAACAACCATGGGGGCATATTTGAAGGAAATACCAACTGCCAGTTGCTGTATATAAAAATCAATATCAAATGCATCTCTCTTCTCCCTCATTTCTTTTATCACACCTGTGTCAAACTAGTCTAACACAATGGCAAACCAACAACTCTGATAAAATTGAGACAGGAATGATGTCATCACTGACGCTTATGATCTTTACCTTAGAAATTCTGCACTTCCCCTACCTTATTGTTTCCCACCACCAACTTGCAGTGGGGTTTGGAGCAGCTATTGCTATGGGACAATACAGAAGTGTTTAAAAAAAAAAAAGGACATACCACAATGTTAGTGAAAATGAAAATAGCTGTTTCAGTGAATGTGTTTTGCTAAGGTTTCTATGACTGTCAAAATAAAGGATCCATACTGATTTATGTTTTATGTTTGTCACCATGAAGTTTGACCTGAGAAGAACTTGCAAGATGTCACAACTGCCAGATATAAAAATTAACTGAAGTACATCAAGAAACAAAAAACACATTGTGCTTTAGGTTCCAAACCTATGCTTGCTAAGCACCTCACCTTTATCATCACGCCATAACAAGGACTTCTCTTACTCTCTTACATCTTACTGAAGATAAAAACTGCTTTTTTATTTATACTAAGGACAATACAATTTCTCAACTGAGAAATCCTAATTTACACCCCTAAAATTAGACAAGGATTCACAACAGCTAAGTGTACCTTTAAAGAAGTGTTATGTTCTTCCTCTTCAAAGCTAGACATTAATCATTTCCTTTCATATGATGAAGGCCTCTAATTAGTTGGATTAAAAAAAATTAACTACAGCAAGAAAAATATTGTTATACCAGAATATTTTATGCTTTTTTCCTCCTAATCAACTCTTGTGAAATGAACAAATTCCTGCAACATAAATATATGCATATTCAGCAGCAGTCCAACAAGAGATGATTTTGGTCAATGACAAGAGAATAAAGAAAATATTCCTTTAAAATTAATTGTGCAGTGTTCATTTCCATCATGCACTGGTTTCTCCCACATATCGATAAATGTTAATGAAGAGGAAAATTTAATCCTACATTCATGAAACCCTGTGCAGAATTTGTCAATTAAATTATTTATACTGAAAGTTCTTGGGTTTTCAGCTGATCAGAAATAAAAGTGTCATTTATTTATCTGCTTAAAATTTCTAGAATTACTACGGAACAAAATCTGAAAAGGTATTTGCTTGATAAATTCAACTGAGAAATACAGCTGAGAACAGTAGTTCGTGCTAAGAAATAGAGAAGCTATTTTTAGAGGCATTATTTTTTGCAAGCTCCTTCCTCAGTTCAACTAATGGGATGCTGAATGACAGACTGTAGAGTTTCAATCACCTTAAAAAAAAAAAAAAATCATTCTACTATAAAAGGGTGATGATTCTGAACAAGCAGCATTTCATTGTATCTGATTTCTACTGGACTTGTTATCTTTTACTCTGTATTATAAATAATATCTGTCTAATTTACTCATATCAAAGAAGATGATGCCACAGGAAGAAATGCATTAAAACTACAAATCGGACAGCCTGTTCAGAACCACTGCTCTTACCACAGTTTCTGAATACATCAGGAAAACAGCCAAAGTTCATTCTTTGGATCAGAACAAAAATTTCTGACAGTAAAAGAGGATGCATGGTAGCCCAATTTTCTCCAGTATACTGAATTTGTGAACTTTCACATTTTGAGTTTCAGTTAGTTTCACATATGCATTTTTTAAGAATAGCAGTGGCCTTTATTAAAGCAATAAATACTTTAATAAAGTGTTTAAAAAAAGGGAAAGAAGGGTAAGTAATCTCTATTCCAGAGGCACATAAAGGGACAAGAGCCTGAGAATAATTCCTTGTACGCTGCCTCAGGACTTCACTAAATGAGAAATACATCAAATCACTATACATTCAGTAATAAACCATGCTTTCTTCTTCCCAGTGTTTAATAGTCTTAGACTCGTGTTACTTACTTTATACCCTACTTTTTTGGTAACAAACAGGTAGCATTGCATAAGGAAAGCAGAAGGCGCATACCAGCAATTTCAGATCTCTATTCCAAAGCATGGAGGCACTTTACATCATCATTTCTGCTTGTGAAAAGTGGATTTGATAAGTACTTCCACTTATGCGAGATGGGAACTGAGCTTCGGAAACATTTTTCAATTGCTTTTTACAAGAACAATTGACTGCACAAGGTGCAAATCAGTAAGAAATCAGACCTGAAGTGTTTTCTGAAGACAAAACTAAGCTTTTTTTTCTTTCCCCCACTGATCCTTCTTTTGCATAACAGATGCATGATGCTCATTGTTCCTCACACTCCACTGCACTCATGCAAGTCGAGCATAGGCAGCTGGATATATTAGCGTCTTCAACTGAGTTCTGGTCACATTTTTATTCTCCAGACCTAACTATAACTAATCTAAACCTCCTGCTAAATCAATGAAAGAAAAGCTATTCCTCCTTCTCACAAACAGGAACTCTACCAGAAAATAATTTCATCGAGACCTTTCCAGGATGATGTAATACAGTCACCCTCCAACACTTAAGCTAATGTTAAAGTGAGTCCACAGTATATTAACTTGAAGCCCATAGCAATTAAGCACAACCTTCATAAATGGACTTCTTTTCTCCTCAATATCATTTGAAAGCAATATCCTCATTTTAGGATAAGGATCTGAACTTGGACTGTATTAAGGATTTTTCCAAAGTCACACATATATGAAGTAACAAACATGGGAACTGAGTTCAGTTCTTCTAGAGATGATAGCAGCACTTTGTCTAAAAGATCATTCCTTTTTTATATATTTACTGGTGAAAGATAATTGTCACATCTACCTTCACACCAGGATAAATGGGCTTCCAAACTTCAGAAGGAGCTGAGGGCATGCAATTACAGATCCATCACAAAAGAAAATTTTACCCGTGGAAGGAGTATTTGTACATTTAAAATCATTTTCTTCTATTAAAGGTCTGTCTGAAATCACTGGGGCTATTTGAGATTCCATTTCTTGACCTGAGGTTTCTGTGGTTTTTACTGATGATCCAAGACAAGGAGTTCACTTCTCAGTCAAGACAGGACTCATTCCCAGGTGAGAGAAGTCCGCTCGCAAGTCCTAATCTTCATCAAATCAAAAGCCTTTGGTTCAGTCAACTCTGGATCTTCAGATTTGGATCTGGAGCTCCAGCTTCTTAACCCTCCCTAGTTCATACAAATAGTAATCAGATTGTATTACTGTATTTTTGTATACGCTAGAAGCAGGAGTATGTTGCTCTTGAGAAGGACTAAGTATTAATCAGAAAGTGATTGTGAAATGGTGTTCAATCTCAGTACAAAAGGTAAAGCAGACTAACAGAAAAGGACATGCAACATCACAAAAGGTATTTTTCACCTAGCACTAGCTAAATGAGCAGCCAGGATCAAGTACAGTGAAATGAATGACAAGAAGCACTAAAGAGGCATTCAAGTAATTGGATAACTACAATGTCGATAAAAGATACTACAGGCACACTCTGTTCATATTCAATTACCGGCTTGTCACTATGAAGTGTGGATCGGATTCTGCTTTCCGTTAAGATGGTGTAAATCCTTAAAATGGTGTAGAACCTGTCATTTTAAAAAGGTTACCCTGATCTACAACAGATAATCTGAAAGCAGAATACTTGTGCTTTCCAGGTTACGGATGTTGGATCTCAACTCCAAATCCAACTGTGTCAATGGAATTATATGTTTCGTAACCAAAGTCCAATTCACCACAAACACAGACTTCCTCAGACATGGGAGGTGGAAACAACTTCCATCCCAAGTAAAGCAATCACGCTAAACCATAGTAACAGAGAAAATGTAGAGTAAGCAATACACATTTTTAGTTGACAATAAAACATATGCATTTATCATAAATACTGAGAGTATAGAGATATGTTCAACCATATGCAGAGTAAGCAGGTAAGTCATGCTCAAGCCAGTTTATAACTGGCTTGGCAAAAGGATGAAAGAACCATCTCCCAGAACTCCAGTTTTCCAACCTCTCCCCAGAGCACAAGGACCATCAGTCTGAACCCAAAAAGTACTGTTGACTTTGCGTTTTCAGCAGTATCTATTACACTGGATCCTTAGCTGCAGCAAAGGTAGAAAACAACTACTCTAATACCGTTTGAATAATGATATAAAGAGACAAAGCCTTCATCAATATGACTTTTTTCGAGAAAATGTTTTCCTGACCTCTGTGAAGTGGGCAAACAGCTGACACACAGCATATGGCTACAACAGGTAACAAAGTGGGCAAAGAGAAAAACATTGAAAAATCACAAATTTCAATCTCACCAAACAGACCGGAGCAAGAGAAAACATGAGCCTTAGTTAGGTCTTCCAGAGCTTTGTGAGGTATTACCCTGGAAGACAGTTGCCAATTGTCACATTCTTAAAGGACTTCCCCAGACAAGATGCTTTACTCATTATGCGGCCTATTCTTCTCCAATGGGACTGACAGTATGAATTGTTTCTTTAGCAATAGCTGAACATCTCAGAATTACTGGGAGCATGCAATTTTTTAGATGATCACCTATGACTCATTAGCTTCTAGGCAGCCAGAGCCTCTTAAAAAATGAGAGAGTGGCAAGTCACTATAATACTGAAGTCTTGACAGCCAGCACGTTAGGACCTCTCATTATAAATGTTTTAATAGGACATCATATGAAGACTTCTAGAGGCATTCATATACTATGGAATTACTGGCTTCAGTTGCATCACCACTGTTTTATACCTAAGCGAGAGGAGAATCACATTTCCTCTTAATACTACAGATGACAGCAAGAAGGTGCCCACCCTTCAAAAAGAAACTTCATTCAACCACCTTGCCTGTAGCTTCAGCTCATGGAACCTCTGCTCTTTTAAGTTGCCCCATTTGTTTTCAAGGTGCTTCCACTAGCTAGTTTAGAACGACACCATCTGGCAGAAACACTGAGTTGGTGAACATCCTTAAATCTCAGGCTCAGCACTTTCTAACTGCAAACAAGGAATGAACCTGAATAACTGCTACATGGGTGATTGTCCAGGTAGATCCTCAAGTGAGAGCCCCCCTCTCTCATACCTGTTTTCAGAAGTTGGAAGCTGAACCTAGTAGTAAGAAGTCAAAAGGACTTTGGGTGACAAAATTCCTGCCCCATCATATCTTTCTCGAGGACCTTTTCTGTCTAAAGTCCAAATGAATCCACAATAGTACATCAGGTTTCAGAGAACAATAATTAGATGAGGAATACTCAGGCTGTCCCGTCATGAAATTTTCAAAATCAAAATAATTTGGTTTTCAGTCCTGAAACACTTCTGTTAGAAAATGCAATCAATAAAAGTATGTTAAATGAAAAGCTTTCAATCAAACTGTACCATTTCAATTAACTCAATCCAAAACTTGGGGATTTACAGCTTATGAAGATTTAAGAAAACCACCTTCTTTCCTTGGAACAAGAAAAATTCTTGCGCATAGGAAATAGTTTCTCACCATTCTCTATATTTAGCATCTTGTTAAATTAAAGCTTGCATGCTTCCAAATCTCTAGACTCTATGCCAGCAATATGGCACAGGTAAATAAATCTTTATGCCAAGTTTTAAAATATGCTTCAAGTTTTTTGCTATTTAAATAAATATTGACAATGCTAAACGCATCTCATCATCTCTGCTAAATTCTTAACAAATCTCAAAGGAAAATATTGGTTAATGTTTTCCTATTCTTCTGATGAAGACTGAGACTTTCATTATTTACCTGAATTATTTGCATAGTTCTCACAATCATTAAATCTGTCACAGACTAGAAGTATTCTTGGATTTCATATTATTTTTATTAATAAAGAATATCATTACCAAAATGGTCATAAAATACAGAAAAAACAATGGCCATTTCTATTTACATTAGAAGATTTTCTATGTGATGTTCTGTGGACATCCTCTTTTTTTAAATTACAATTCTGCTTTATAATGAGACTCTTCCAAGTCAATTTGCTTTAATTTTCACATTCACATCCTTCTGCAGTTACTGGAACAGTATTTGCTGCAGTGATTAGTGACTACACAGGTACAGCCACATGTGCCTGCATTACCTTTTCTCTCTTCCTGAATGAGCAGCACTGCTTTAGTTTATTTTTGGTATGCTAATAATAAAGACAAGGAGGAGTCAAAACCAGAGTTAATGGATACCAGGTTTGGTTCCAACACCTAAACATCAAGTTAGATCCAAGCATTTTTCCACTTTGGTAAAGTTTTAATCTAGATATGATTTTTTCAGCCAATGTTACAAAAGAAAAGTGAACCTTACTGAATGCATCCTTCAACAGATACGGCAAGGTATTTGTGAACGTGTGACTAAGTATTCTATTAGTTGAAAATACAGGGAGTCAGGGCTACTGATCTGCCTTCCCAAAGACATGAAGGTGCTAGAATAGTACTCTGTGCACACAGAGCAGCTTTTCTGAACACACAAGAAGTCATACTTCTTTACTTGTTGCATAACTATTGTAAAACCACATGCCTAACAGGCATAAAATATAAAACGCGTAGAGACAAGCAACTAGGCATTTGATTCAATCAAAATACATCACAGGTAAGGGTTTCTCTCTCTGGGCTTTTACCAAATAAATCAGTGAGAACATAAAGCTTTTACAAAATAAAAACTGGGCTTTTGAGAATTGGTCTTGAATTAATATAATTTCTTAAGAAGCCATCAGTACAGGAGGTATGGCCTCCAAGTTCTAGTTGCAGAAAACTGCACCAATAGTTTTAACAGCTTGAGGCAGTTCACAGAAAGGACTGAATTAATCCCTGGTATAACTCCACCAGGGACAAGTTCAACCCGAACTGATTCTATGCACTCTTCTTGTTTGATGGGTATAAAGAAACTGTATCTAATTAGAAGCAAATCGCATATTTTGAAAGATTAAAACAATACAGCTGACTCACAATAGTACTGGAGTCTCTTTTCTCCTGTGGGTAGCAGAAGGTCTACGGTTAAAAATAGAAAGCCTTCCTTTATGGTGACCGCTAGCTACTTAAGCAGGCAGAAAAGGGACATGAATATACCTGGTGCACTCCTTTGCACTCTTCAGGCAGGAAGAAGCAGCCATTAGAGATGCATGTATTATTTAAGGTTTGGTGGTAAGAGGAGGCAAAGGTATGGTCCAGCAAAGGCTGCCTTAAGAAACTGCTATATATTTGTTTTAAGCACTTAAGTTTGAATAACAGAAAGCAAGTGTCCAAGAAAGCTCTGTGAACTATACTTTTCTCTATAGTGAAACTAATTTCCCTCAAAAAGGTAGTTAAAATAACATTTCCCCTTACCTTTATCTGGGCTGAGGCATTTAATGGTGCTTGCATCATCCATATTCCAGTGAGAGAATCAAGTGAACAAAACACCAGAGGAAGCAGCAAAGCCCATATGTACATCACTGATATTTCAAAAGACTCTTTTAAATAATGAGAAAAATAACATTGCATGTTGGTCTTTACTGTAACATCAGAAGGTTCCTAAGGATGCTTGCTGCTTTGGGTCTGAGCAAGCTCATTTTTTTATTCCCTGTATAGTAGTATATCAGGAGCTGCTGACAGGTAGAAACCAGCACAGGAGCTCAATGAATGTTACCAGCCTTTCACTGCAACTCAAGTGTTCAGCCACCTGGGATAATCGTTTATTAACTCTTTGTTTCCCCACTCTCAGGTAGGATATATGGATGTATTTTGCTTCACTCTTTCGAAAAAGAACTGAAGGAAAAACCCGTGGATGTTAGGAAATAAGTACAAAAGGTAACTCGCTTGTAATTCCTCTGGGATGTATTTCATTCAGTAGGCAACAAACATCAATGGGGTGCTACTTCATTTAAGAAGGAAAAAAAATTATTTTTTATTTTAATGCCTCCCCTGTGTCCGTAGAGCATCCTACATATTGTTAAGGTTTCCTCCCATACTTGCTTAGTTGAGAAAGCAAGTCTATGGTTACCGATAAAAATAGGCAAGCTGTTCTCTTTGGACTTCTATCTGATTTCTCTTCTTGGCAAAGACCATATATTTGCCTCCTCCTTAACTAACAAGGAAATATTAATGCAGAATTAATGGAAAATAGCTAGCAAACCATGCACATTATTGTATGCTGTGTCCCAAAACACAACACACAAGAAGGCAGATGCAGACCTTTGAGGTCTGCCTAAATTCTGGAGAAGAATTTCAGCATCTTTATATGATGGTGCAGCCTAAAAGTTCCAACCAGGAATAGTTCCTGCCTGTCCTACATGCCTAAATACACAGGATAAGACAATTTGTGCCTTTGAGAACTTGAAATCTAAATAAACAGGATTGATAAATGGATGGAAAAAAATATTCTCTTGATGCAAGGGGGCAGGGTAACAAGGTTAACAGTATCCTGCTCAAAATACATGGTGTATCTGGTATAGAACCCTGCGGGCATTCGCCCCACGCAGATTTAGCAGGCATTGCTGTTCTTGATCCTCTCTCCACCCCAACCACAGTAAGTGAAGTCAATCCCTTTGTGCTGTTTGACATTGCTCTGTTGCCTTGTAACACCTCATTTCAATCTTGACCTACTTAAGTATGTACGTGAGGTGCTGTGCAATGCTTACAATTATCTTTCTCCCACCCCATTCAGTCTTTCCAAAGTAGAAATGTTGAGTCTCATGCATAGTTTCCAGTTGTTACAGCTAGATTGTCCTGCTGTCCAACAAGCCCCTTCTCTTAACAGTGACAACTACATCAGGCAATGCATTTAACAGAATGTTCCAGGTTTATCCTAAAAGTAACTAGCATTTCTGTGCCACTGTTCTTATTTCCTGTAGACAAGTACAGGTTATCAACAAATCACTGTCTTGCATTATACGGGAGAAGCAGGGCAAGTGCTGAGGCCCACAAAACGTCTCTAAGACAACATCTCTGGGGAATACAGGGACAGGAAGCTGTCACAGTACAGGCTAGGCTCAAGACATTGCCTAGAGACAAATCTTCCATTCAACACCATCTATTCTTCACTACTTATAAAGAGACAGAGCAAATTAAAAGATAACAGCTAGGATTGATCAGCTGATTCACTGATTAGCCACTCAATTTGATCAAAGCTTGTTGCTTTCCCAGGGTTTACTTTTTAAAAAAAAAAAAGTGAACTACTCACATCTGAGACTATAATAGATTCAGAATCAGTATTTAGTTACTGTATCATAGCAATTTCATAAAATAAAATGTTTTCTTTCTCTGGGAGTTTTTTGCTATGCAGTTAAAACAGCGTCACAGAACAAGCGTCAGAGAAACATTTGAACGCATTCACAATACGTGCAAATTTTTGGAAGTAAAGAAAACACAGATTGTGCTATCAACAACTAAAAGATACTCTCACCCTGAGTAACACGTAGTCTAAAACACAGGAGATTTCTATATGAAAAGCCAATCCACTGACTCTGGAAATCAATGACAAATTTTTATCTGGCTTTCATGGACTCTGAATCACACCCAGAAGTGCATATGTGACAAGGAAAGGTCACTGGCACTCCAATTTGGGAAGCACAATGCTAGCATGGAACAAATCTATGCCACTGTCAGTTCTGTATTATACAAAGCATAGCATGCCCTAATTCCTTCATCCTCCATTCTCAACTATCTAGTTCTACTAACCAGGGCGGAGGAGTGACTTGTGGTGTGGCACTTATCACATCACAAAGATTTAAGTCCTAAGAAGGGACTAAAAGGGACAAGAACTCTCTCAACTCCTACTTTCCCAACTATGCAGCGAAAGCACACTGTAACGCTACTGACCAGCTAACACTTCTGGTTAAAACAGCTAAGCCATTATGTAACAAAGACCTGATCTTGCTTCTGCTCAGCTAAGGCTGAAAAGCACAGCACTGTATCTGATCCACTACTACTCTCTCATCTGTAAAATACAGCAACCTCTATTAGTGTCCTTAACATCCATTTGGATGCAACTTCATCAAATTGTTGTGGCTCATTGGCAATTATGGATCCCCAATCCATATAGGCTACAAGCCTATCACAGATCTCTACTACACAGACACAGCACTTCAGCTTTGGCCACCATCCTGGCCAGCCGGCTAGGAAAGGAACCAAGCACTTCTAGAGCGACAGCATGAACTACCTAAGCTTCAACTAATAACCAAGGCTTTGTCTTGTGACAGTGCTACACACCACAAGGTTACATTATAATTTGATTCTATAGTCACCTGCGCATTCATCCTTCATCCTGAGGCACCAGAGGTACTGCTGTCACATGTTATCACATTCTAAGCCCTATTTCCTGATAGAAATGACAGATCTTATTGCCCAACCCAGGGGAGGAGTGTTACCACTTCTGGGGACAAAATAAGGCAACTGGGAAATGCTGCACAGCAACGTTATACTGCAGTTAAGACAAAGTGGAGAATGTAACATCCACAATGCCAAGGACATTCTAAATAACTTCTGAAAGTAGAATACTTAGCTCTCATTGAAAGCCATCAAACTCCATGCCAGATAGTTCTGTATCTCACAATTCATGGCATCACTTCAAGACCTTCTATAAATCAACTTCAACACATGTGGGTGTCTGTTCTTAAGTTTTTGTTCCCATAGTTACCAATGTACTTTACCACAGGAGAAAACAGCAGGTGGCTAGACAGAGAACAAAATCACCATTCTTTTAAGATATGGAGAGTTGGGAAGTTTCAAATTAAAGTTTTATTGCCAAATGTTTACAGGCAGTTACCAAGCCTAACACAAACAGATCAGCAAACTATAGGATCCTTCCACACATTTATTACTCAGTCGACAGTAAGTTCAACAACGTCCAGTAGAATGATAAATTTCCAGCCTTGCATCTGATGATGCCATGGAGTTGCACAGTCTAGCGCAGCAATATAGTTTCCTCTTTTTTTTGTAATTTGAAATACTCCCCAGGTCCCCTCGATACCTTTACATGTGCTTTCTGCAGAGAAAGGGTAAAGAAGCCCAGCACACTGTGTACAAGATAGATTTCTCATAATATAATTATCTTTGTGGGATAAAAACAGTAAAAACAAACACCAACAGTCTGTTCAACCGAAACAACAATTTACTTGAAGGTTCCCATCAAAACTATTGCAGCTTGCAAGGTAGTATCTTCTCCATTTTCAACTAAAATAGAGGGTAAAATGCACTGACATTTTTCTGGCATTGAATGTGCTGCAAATAACACGATGCTTTGCATTAATATGTTTTGTGACTTTTTGTTTATTATTAAAATCAGCTGTTGTGGTACTGTGTGCTGTCCATTACCTTTTGCTTTTTTTAAGGTAGATGAACAAAGCTAATGTCATTCACATGCCCAATGCCTACAGGCTCACTTACTGTCATGTGTGTATGATAGCAGGACAGGAATTAGAACTTAACAGTTAAATTTTTGTATCTGCTATCGAAATCCTCTGCAACCCTAACCGGTTCATTTCTCTGGGCCTCACCAGCCCATTTATAACATGGAGATAACAATTGTTCCTTTGGCTTTTGAGATCCTTCTCTCCTACTCCAAATACACAGAACAGGGATTTTAAGCCTCTGCTCACCACAGCAACTCAGTCACTGACAGGCCACTGTCAGGAGTCTTCCTTTCTGGCCCTTGATAGATTATGTTAATTGCATGTTTAACATGCATTGAAACTTCAGAAAATAGATTTCTTTTTTAAACTCCAAATGTTGAAATAATAGTGTTATTATAATTAACTTCTTGAAGCAGTAGGAAAGACGAAGGGAAAATTCCGTTAACATTAGATGTAACTTGAAAATGAATTTTCCTTTGATTACATTCAGTCCCTGCTATATCTTTTCTGCAAACACTTCCTACAGATGAGAAATAAAAAAAATTGTTCAAGTTCCAGGCTACTCTCATTATCCAATGAATTAGACAATATTCTGAGAAGCACTCCAGCCTTAACTGCAGCCTTTAGTAGCTTGGGAAGCTGGAACTACGCTGTCCTGCGTATTTTTACCAGGTGTTCTCCCTTAGCACCCTCTCTGTAGTACTCTGCTACACCCAGCTCTAATGTGATGTGTAAAAGTTTCATCAATCACTGAAAACTTCAAAGTGTTAGGAACATATCACAATTCTGATTTTATAAACAGAATAATAGAGGCCCACAAAGACTACACCTCCTGCCCAAAGATCCCAGAAGCCAACAGGATTTTCTGAGAATGGGCTCTGCTACAAGTTCTAAACGATTCATTTAGAATTGAGTGAGCAGGAAGTTGAATATGGATCTCCTCAGTCCCATTTCATCACAGTAAACAAAACCATATTTCTCTCTTGCAGTTACAGCTTCCCATTTACAGTGGCCTAAGTGAACTGTGCCTACTCAGCCACCGCTAAGCACAACAGGGCAAATTCCATTCTCGAATTCCACCAGCCGAGGCACAAAGTAGATTGACTGACTTTGATTTGTACCACCACCGGCTTCTCATACTTCATACCACCATAACGGCTGCAGTGGCTTTATGTCAACATTTGGTATTTTGCAAGCTACTCATCATTCTTTTTTATCTACCTAAGGTGCAAGCATCCACTTGAAGCTGTTTGGGGTTTCCTCTGGAGCTCCGATATCTTTATTACTGAAGGGGTTCTAACATTCTAGACTCATAATGAGATGGGCTTTTAAGAACATATTTATCAGCTCCTTGTTCTGCTGATCTCAGAACACAGTTTGTCCCTCTGTCAATTAAGACGGAATAAAAAGCAATTCTTAACAATTCCTGCTGCAAGTGTATTTTCTCCATTATACTAGCTGATGTCAAAACTAATCTTTCTAAAACCCACGTTGTTTACTGCAGGCCACAAAGCAGCTTTTAAATTTAACTTTAGGTCACTAGTAAAATCCTGGATTATCGACCAGTTTCACTAGCAAAATGATACTGTTACAGTAAGCATCCAGGCTCCAGCAGCTTCTCAGAACCCCCACTGCTGGCCTGGCAATGGCAACCAGAGAAGAAATATGAAACACACAAAGCAAATAAAAGACAGCATCGGCAAGGAAAGATCAGGTGCTGAGACAAGGAAGGGAGAAATATTATAAATGTGAGGAGCTAGCAGCATAGGAACCCTATGAATAAAGGAGGTTTTCAAAATACAGAAAAAAATATCCTCTAGCTTAGCATCATACTAATAATTGACATTATACTGTAACCATCCACAACACTGGAGTTTAGGTAGGAATACAGTTTACTGATGCAATGTTCTGTGGGTTAGCAAATAGCAGTTGTTTCCAGGCAAGAAAATGAATTACTAACCGAATGCACATTCTTTCCATAATTGGTACTGACAGCAAAGCTCACTCCTTTCATCAGTAGCTACGGTGGGCTTACTGCTCTTTAAAATGTATTGTATTTCTATATTTCAAAGTCCAACATGTAAAATTTCTGTTGAAGACTAGAAGGCAAGAGAACAGTGCGAAAGTTGTTTTAACTGAGCTGGTTTAACCTGATTTTTTCACCACAGCATGTCTGAATAAACGACATGCACAACCTTTATTATTTCAGTCTTAGCTCCTGTTCTAACTGAGAGACTGGAAGAACTTAAATACTTTGTTGGCATATTTTCTTCAAAGACCCATAAATCATCTTGGCCATTCAAGGTTTTCAGGGAACCCACATTCTTCCAGGAAAATCTGTATTAAGCAAGGTTGGAAGATGCTTGTGTCTAGCCAAGAAGGGGGAAAGGCAATAAAGAAAGAAGGGCAGGACAGTCTCAAATAGATCTTGGGGTCTTAGAAAGCCTTAAGAACCAAAGCTGAACTACGTACCACACTGAGCTAGTACTGATGAATTCTCAACCACTTTGATGAGAAGAGTACTCCATAGTGCTACAACTCCAGCAACACATATACCATAAGCCTTTATGCTGCATTTCTATTTCCTGTGGTGTTTTATAAACACATTTCCAACATGTTTTCAAGCTTCCGACTAAGAATCTGGAAATGAGAGAGACTATCATCCGGGCCACCTTGCTTAGGCGAAAACACTTTGCTAAGTAGTTTACACTGTCTGCAGGAGATAAAATCTACAGCTGCTCCAGTGACAGCTGCAGGCAGACAGATACAAGGCTTACACTGTTTGCTGCTGGAATGCATGCTACTTATTTTAAGATCATTAAAAGCAAAATATAAAAATCCCTTGGCTTGCTGCTCCTCTTTGTCCCTTCAGGTTTCATAATTGAAAAGTCAAATGCTGTGTTGTATCTTGCTGTACAATTGCTCTCACTGTAATATCATTAAATATCTAACAAACTACAACCAGCCCGTATTCAACAGTAAAAAACAACCTTTTGAGAGTGACTATGTGGCTATGCAGATGCCTTGCCTCCAGCCATAGCTGTTTCCAAAATGTATTAAGTCTGTATAGAGTTCTCAGGCAAACATCTCTCTGCCTTCAGGAATCAGACAGCTAAGGGAAGGCAGATCTTAAAGATATACTAGGAAGGAGTTGTGTTTGAAGTACAACCCAGCACTGTGGTATTCCTAAGGTCTATATTTTATGGGGAAAAAAGGGAAGCAAAATATTTTTATTCACCCACAAAGAGGAAGTCTCTACCAGAAGTTATACAGTCAAGCTGAAGTATACAGGCAGGAACACTCCCACTGTTAATACTTTTGAAGAATCACTAGTGCCCTCCTGACATCAAGAAGTATTTTATTAGACTGCATCAACCAGTGAAATTTTGATGCCTCTGCTATTTAAGATTAGAAGCTACTAAGCCTTTCTAAAGATCACTCTCAGAATTTGGACTCTTACGGTCCCTCTTTGAAGAACCTTTTTGTCAGTGGGAGAAATGAGGGAAAGGACATTTCTCAGTGACAAGGTGCATATGCCAATCATTCAGCTTCAACCACAGACTCAGGAGATATGGGCGGTCAAATCCTCATTCCGTCACAGCCTTCCTGAGGAACATCATAAGCCACTTAATTACTCTCTGCCAGATTTTAAAAGATGCTTGTGCCAGTAGACATGTACATAAGTACCTAATTTTCAGAACCAGCGAGGCATCTACTTCCTATTTACTTGAAGAAGACTCAGTCATCTAGAACTTTTGAAGATTGCATTAGCTGCCTACATGCATCTGGGAATGCAAATAATTTAAAAATCCACCCTATGTTAAAATAGAGATTTTTAAGCTTCTGCCTTCAGGCAAATTGCAAAGCATTCGGTTATCAAGTGAATAAAGTCCACTTGCATACTTTTCTGAAAGACGCATTAACTGAATTTCAAATTCATATTAACCAAAACCAAGTCAAACTTTACTGTAACAGCTGTATTAGCCACTTCAGATTGTAACATTGATACTCACTACCTTTGACTTGTTTGAATGTCTCCCCCTTGGCTTATAGCCTGCTCTTTAAATCCAAACAGCCAGGAGCGGCATAACAAGTATAAAAAAAAAATAATGCTCTTTCAGAAGAAACCTCATCTACTTCCATAGTCACACCTTTGAAGTACAGTCTTAAAGGGGAAGACCAGAGCTCATGGCAGTCCTTACCAGTTGTGAGGTACTATCTTTGACCGTCGTTAGCACGACTGGACCATATTCAATATCGAGTACAAACTGCACTCTGAGAAATAGTTCAGGGGAATGTATGCGTATCTGAAAAGACTGATTTTCCACACATTCTACTCTGCTGTGAAAGGGTGTTTGTTTGAGCATATATAGCACTGAACAGGACATCAGGCTTCATTCCTCATTCAGCTATGAACCGGAGAATCATTTCCCTTCTCGGTGACTCTACTGTTCCTACCCCCCAATACCTTCCCTGTCTTTTCTAGTTTTGTAAACTCCTCAAGTGAGGGGCTAAATCTCAGCTACTACAGCACGGGCCTGGTTATTACAGATGCATACAAGCAATAGAGACGGCTCACAGAGATTAATGCTAAATGACCTCAGATCCCTTTGTTTCTCCACATAATCTTTTGTCTCCCCTTAAAAATAGAAATATATTAAAATTCTTGCTTGAATGCAGCCCAACACAATTCCTTTATTCCATGTTTCTTCTGTTGGTAGTGGAAGGGAGCATGCTCACAGCTCCCTTCTCTGTGCCTGTTCATGTTACTGCTTTTGACATACTTTTACCCTACAGCCTATTGTCTGCAAAGCTCAGTTTCCTCCAAGAAGCTACTGTCCGCGCTATTAGAGAGCTGTGGAAAAGGTGCAAAACCACCACAATCAGAAGAGAATCACGGTGGCCAGAACTAAGTGAATTTCCTTATAAACAAGTAATAACGTACTTCATGATAAATTGCATCTTTGTTGTGTGCTGGGGACAACATACAAGATAACCAAAGACAGGAATAGAGCAAAGAAACAAGTTCATTTTTTCATTTTTCAGAAGAAAGCAGACAGAACATATATGACAAAATGTGTGCAGTAAGTAGCATTTGGAAGGGAAACCTGTCCTGAGCCAATTCTCTCCCCAACACCAAAACTTGTAATTCAGTCAGTCACAACTATGATCTGGACTTCTGAACAGAGATGCAGTTTTCAGATAGTTGAGCCATGAAGGGCTGAAAAATGCATAGTGAGGTGGTCTCAATTACTAATTAGTAATAGAAGACAACATATGTTGGCATATATAAAAAGCAGCTGTGTTGCACTCTGCTCCTTTGTTCCAAATAAATTGAAAAAGATAAATGCATTGCTCTGTATAAGCATTAAGTAGATGAAGCATTCATGCTTTGTTAAACTTTCCAGACACTTGAGGGTATTTGAAATTATGATGCATGTTAAATTTAAGCAGATTTATTATCCACGTGTTCTGAATGTAACAAACACTTCGCTGCCTCATATTTCCTACTTAAAAAATAGCAAATTTCTAAACAGAAAACACACGTGTATCTTGTGTAGGACTAATGAAAACCTTTAGCCATACAGATACTCTGAAGTAACAATGAATGTCTATTTTAAACATTTTCCTACAGCATTTTTATTTATGTGCACACAACTTCAATTCCCCCAAGAGCAGTTACAATGAAATAAACTTCCAAAAGCATTGGGCATTTGTAAGCCAAAGGGAACTTTGAGTACTTTGCACTGGAAGTTCTTCAGTAAGAAGTTTCATCATGAAAATGTTTTAAACAGGAAAATTCTAGCTAACACACTCAGATCACTCTACCTGCTACCAAAATGAGAACAAAACAATTTGCACTATAAAGCCTCATATTTAGATAGTTGCAACTCTGATACATTTGATTTTGGATAAACATTTTCCAAACTTTGTTTTCACACATGAGATTGAAGCAGAGGATAAAAATGAAGCTACACAAGGAAATCAGTATAGAGTGTGGAAATTATACTTCACTAACTGCACTAATTCGGACTCTGGATACAGTGAAAAGGCATTTCAAAACAGCAGTTATTCCAGTGTACTCTGCATTTTGTAATATATAATAAACTCCCTCAGCAGATACTACGGGTACAAGGGTGCAATTTCCAGTGTTGGATTTTCAGTGTATAGATGAACACACAAAATGAGATATCCAGGTCCTCCTTGAAAATTTAGGGCTTTTTTCTTTACTTCCAAGCACTCTTCTTATGTAATGCTTTAATTTAGACTATCCTGAGTACTGGCGCAGAATTAATCAGGTCAGTGAAAGGAGACTGCTAGCCCCGATTACTACACCTTTAAATACTTCTTTTTACTGTCAGTTCAACTGCTACTCTTCTATTTTTAAATTGGTTTCAAACTCAAGACCCACGGGGCGGGGGGCAAGCCCTTCCCCAAAAATGCCATTGACAAGAGGCCAACACCCTCAGCTCTTGAGGTTATTCCCCTTTTTTCTACAGCTTGTTTACCGGATTGTTAAGCATTCTGGCAGCAAATGGAAGGGGGCGGGGAAGAAGAGCTGCCACATTTCTAAAATTAGCATCTTCTGTCTCCGAGAAGCCTGTAGAGATTTAAAAAAATTAGGTTTCTCTGCAAGATGCAGAGAGATGTGGAATTTAAGCTGTGTTACACAGCTAAAGTCTTAAGCTCTGTTTCATACCAGAAAGCTAGTTCACCTTCCCTTTCCCCCCCCACCCCTGCTCCCAGCTATCAGTCAGAGACTATTACCACAAAATACCAAGTCCATTTTATTATATAAAGTAATTGCATGCATTTGCCCTGTCAAGCATAAGCAGCTCCATGACATCTTCCACATGAGCTTGCCTATAAAGTCACAGACTCATTCCCTTTTACAGGTCACTCCCGCTGTGCTGTCAGAAAGGCATTGGGAGGACTGCAATGCCCTGTTCAGTGTGGTTTTCTCCTCTCAGCTGTATTCTTTTTTGGTCCTCAGGTACCAGGTAATGCTCTGCTCAGAGAATGTGTTGTGTCCTTCTTCAGTCTTCAAAAGGCAAACATTCATAATAGAAGCTGTGGCTGCTAACTGCTGTATCACATATGCATGTGTAGATATAGCCATTCCTGTACTAATTCTAATTCCAGAGTAAAAGTACAGTGTCATGTTGTTTTTAAAACACATACTGCCACAAAAACATAAAGGTGACAATATTTTGATCTTTGTTATTTATTAATAAAACCCAGCACTAAAAGAACTGATTGTGCCTCCGTTCCTATCAATCACACTCGTGCTACCAGTACCATTTGCTCTGTACAAAAATATCAGAAGCAGAAATAGACCTGTGTTGCAAAATCTTAACTCAGAATGTCGGTCTTTCACAGACGGGCTTTAAGTTAGAAACAGAAGAGACCCAGGAATGAGACTCAAATTCCTTTCCAAGAACCAGTAAGTGTGCCAAAGTCTCACTTTGGTTTACCTCCTGAAAGGAACCAAAGACTCAGCCGTGAAACAAATGCAGGCTAGCACAGACAGATTTAAAACATATGGGACTGGAAATGTTTGTTCCAAAATTCCCTTTTTTTTTTAGCAATTATATTTATTCTACTCCTGTTACAAGTCTCAGTTCACATCCTGTAACAACTATATTTGCTTAGATCATCTTGCACCAGTTCTTTCAGATATCAGAAACATCAGTGGACAGCATTGCAGCAGAGAATAGTGAAAAGAATGGGGAAGGTTTTCATGATTTCTACAAAGGAAAGTGCCCAAAATAATACATGTATTTTGGATCAAAATGTTTTGTTTCATCAAAAAAGTTACTGACTTAAAAAGCACAATATACTAAGTAATATATAGTATATATAAGTAGTATATACTATATATTAGTTATGTATACCATATACTATATAGTATATACTACTAAGTAATATATACTATATACTAATATATATCCTTAAATGAGATGAGATGTTTCAAAACAACCAAAAAATCTGCACATTTTGTTCCAAAACTGAAGAAACAGGTTTATTTGAACATTCTGTGAAATACTTTTGTATTTTTAATCTAAAATTAAAAAAAAATAATTAAATTTTACACAACATTTCACATTTGGTGAAACTCCATAGATCCAGAGTAAGTGATTTCATTCAAGTTACTCTAGCCATCTCTAGTTTAGATGTTTACTATAAAATTCTTCTGGACCTGCTTTGAGTCTTGAAGTTAACAAAAGATGGTCTTGCCAAGTACTTCCTGACTGGAGACAGAAAAAAAAGAAATCTACATAAACCTGAACCAAAATCCAACAGAGCTAACAAGAGGGTTCAACAGACACGAGTTTAGCCCTTGTCACATCCTACGCATTAGGCCTGTCCTACAAATATCACAGAGATGCTGTAATTCATAGCTTAACACAGGAACTTGCTGCAAGTTAAGTCTCTACATACACATCTCTACATATCACTGCTAAATTAAAACTAGTGTCACCCCTTTTAGCTATTTCCTACTAATTAAACAAAAGCACAGAGTTCCATTTATTTTATTAGGCAGTCTGAGCACCAAAAAAAATAGCCTGCATGCAGCAGCTTCACTGTTCTTAGGGATATCCTGTATCCACTTTATGTTTACTCTGACCTCTCAGGCACAGCCCTTCGAAATTCCCAGGATCAGTCTTTATCACTAAAAGCTGAGCTTACTTACAGGTGACCAATGGCCCCCATGCATGAAAAAACCCTACTCTTTCTTCAAGGGAAACCCTTGCCCCCAACAACCCAGTGAATTTAGTCTGTTCTCACTGTCCCACAGGCCATGGGTTTGTTCATTCTTGGTAATAAATTATGAATGCCCCCCCCATACGCATCTGTTACTCAAATCGCCAGCTAAATAATGTATGAATAAATGAAGAGACTCCTCTGAGGGGAGAGAACTGTGGGGGACTAAACTTTCAATCATGTGCTACAGCAGCAAGCATCAAAGGTTTACTATCAGGTTTGACCCCAGCTGGGTTTTATTTTTTAAAAGGGTTAGAACCAACCTCTTATGAACATGAATGGCTAAACAGCAGGGGCATGGCATGAAAGCTTGCCCAGAAATGCAGGGAAAGAATGAAACCCCAAATGAAGAAGCTAGCTAGAAGCACACAGGTATCAAAGGTCTTCACTATCTTGTATCAGTCTGAACTGGGACAGAAGGTCACAAGTGAATTGATAATTTTCACCAGAAATAAACTGGCATTTAATTCCCGCTAACAAAGACAGCGTTCTGGTTCAAGGGAACTGATGCAATTTGAAAATACAAAGCCTGCAAATAAAACAAAAAGGTGAAGAAGGGCTGCTGAAGGAAGTTTCTAAGCTTATCATAAGCTTAGAATGATAGAAAATTAGAACAAAGACAAGTGACAGTCCTTGACAATATTCACCTAATCAAGCCACAGCCACACAGCTACACTTAGTAAGATCATAAACTTCATTATTCTTAGTAGTTCATTGAGGCAAATTTATAAACACATGTGCAAATAATTCATAGTTTGTTATGCAGAGATCTTACTGCTGCTTCAGGCAAAAAGAATCTGCATTAAAATACATCTGCAAAACTGTATTTCAAAACAGTACCTCTGAAAAGGAGAAAAAGGGAATTACCATACTGCATCAGGCTGTATCTCCACATAAGACAACTGAGGTATATTCCTGGAACATCCAATTAAAGCTTGTTAGACCAAAGTTTGAATGAATTTGAAATGAACCGAAATTTGCTTAACAGATCAAAGGATGAAGGAAGAGTCCTAGTGTCATGAAGAGACAGAAAGGGGAATCAGTTTCATCCGTGGATGCCTTATCTGATTACACTTTGTACCCAAGGAGTCAAAGTATCCGGTATTATCTGGAAGTACTTGTTTTAGACAATCTCTGATGCATTACTAAAGGTATCTGATCATTAGCTGGCATGTTGAATTCCCTACCAACATGATATATACAGGCAATTTTTCTTTCTTCATCCACCTAAGTTGGTGGAGCTTGGCAGCACTACTTTTAGTTTCATCCCATGGATGCATAAAAGCTTCATGACATTTACAGATCCAGCAAGTCAGTCTAAGTCCGTTTACTGTATTCATTATCTTAATATTCTGCCCTTTTCTTGAGATGGAGACAATCTCCTGATTTACAAGCAAGTTGAACCTTTTAAAAGTTTGTGACAACAAAACCAGTGCACCACAATTCCAAATTCCTAACGGACACAGATGGCCCTGGAGCAAGAAGAATGCATTTAAACAGTAGCTTTCTTCCTCTCAGAAGTCTGCACGAACAAAAGTTCCATGAGGGCCATTGCTATAAAAATCCACATTTTACTATTGCATCCTAGAGTTGCTATTTCAACTTTTTGACCAGTCTTTCTCCTTAGAACATGATGCAACAGAATAATGATTTAAGGATACTTCCACTGTAAGATTTTCCATGTGCATGTTGATTCTTCTATATATTTTCAGCACTCCCATGCCTCTAGCTTATTAGAAATCATTACATAATAACGTCACGTCTCCCTCAATGTTAGTGTCCATGTTTTGTGCTTGTAAAATACCTTCCTCTAAGAATCTTTAGAAAAAGTTAACTTATCAAGCCTTACAGTCCACAGCAAATGAAAGACTCATACTGAAGGAATCAGTTTCCCTCCAAGAGAGACATGGGAATGCATTGAAGGGAAAGTGCCTACCATGTGTAAGCATTTAGCCAAAAGCAAAACCAAGAAGGATCATGTTACACTGCACCTTCAGGGAAAGGATTTATTAGAAGACAAAAAGGCTTAGAAATCATGCATCTCTAGCATCAGTTCCAGAAGAAAACAAGGTAACCATGAAAGTTTCCATACTACTGCTGGGCCTGCCTGCTTTGGAAAATACAACCTTGCAATGGCAAAAAAAACCCAAATCACGTTAAACCTGCCTGTGGACCTTATTTAGCCACTGTATACAAATATTTGTGGATTAATAAAAAGCAAGACTTACTATTTCTCCTGTTCTCAAAGAGAAGGGAAAAATTGCTTTATACTGTTATCATGTAACTGACAGAAGCCAAAGCTGCAGGTGGCTTCTGAACAATAGCACTGACAAGATGAGCAGTTAATCTGAAATGTTGGCAGCCTGATAAAAAAAAGTCTAGCTTGTGTTTTGTTGTTACAATTAAAACAAGGACATGTATTCTTGGTCCTAGCTCCTCTGCAACATACTAGTTATCCATAAACTTCATAATGCAATTTCCTGAGCTACATCTGGGAGCTGCTTTTTCCCAGACACTAGATGGAAGAGTAAGGAAACTTAAGACACTATAGGTTGCATCTGCTGATAAAAATCACATCACTTATTAGAGATGTAGCAGACAATCTGTTTAATGGCCACTGTTCCTAATTTAATTTAAAAACAAGTAGTGGCAAAATACAGGCATACTGGCAGGCTAAACATGAAAGCTTCTGTAGGATGCAAATTCAGTTTAGTTAAACTTCACAAGAGCTATAACATCCAAGAGTTATGCTGTCAAACCTTCTACAGAGAAATTAGTGTGGCATTCATGAAACTTCCAGGTTTCCTGAATCATTGTATAGCAGAGAAATAATATAAAAACTAGAAAATAGGATTTCAGATTCCAGATCTTACTCTGATTATAATTTCTACTGTTATGTTAACTTTGGGGTAACAGTTAAAAGCATCGCCTTACGATACTGTTCTTCAGAAATGCTGGAGTAAGTTTATGTTGGAAGGGACCTCTGGAGATGATCTAGTGAGGCCACCTGCTCAAAGCAGGACTAAAACTTCAGACTGAGCTCAGGTTGCTCTGTACTTGTTCTGTTGACTTTTGAAAGTCTTCCGAAATGGAGTTTCCACAGCCTCTTCAGGCAACTTGGTGTGGTACTTAACAGGTTTTAATCACTGCCATTGAGGCCCGTCGTCCCCACCCCTGCCACGTTCAAGTTTCCCTTGTTGCAACTTGTGACCTCTGCTTCTTGCCTTTTCACTGTGCACCTCCGAGAAGAGTCAGGATCCACCTTCTCTGTAAGTACCTACTAACAACAGAAAGCCAGCATTACGTCTCCTCGCTGGTGTCTCTTCTCCGAGCTAGTCAAGCCCAGCTTCCCTCACCCCTTTTCCTTGTACATCATATGCTCCAGACCCCGTAACTTCTAATCAAGCGCTGCTGGAGTCTCAAGTTGGAAACATCACCCATCTGCTGAGGCACCAAAAGTGGAAACAGTATTGGATGGGGCCTCCGAGGCGATGGGCAGGAGGGAATGCCGGCCTCCCGGCCCGCCGGCCCGGCTGCCGGGCGCAGTTAGCCCGCACGGCCAGCGGGCTGCGCTGCCGGCTCGCAGGTAGTCACAGCGCGGCAGGACAAGCCTCCCGGCAGGTTCCCCCGGCTTTCAGTTAGCCCCGAAAAGCGCAACCGCTGTCAAGGGCAGGACGAGAGAGAGAATGGCACATCTACAGACTGTTCAGTCTGCACAGAAACTGGAAATACACCTTTTATTATTTCACTGCCTAGAAGGGCACAAGAATTCAGGGCGCAATCCACTGCATGAACTGTACATCCCAGACAGAAAAAGCTGTGCCAACACAGGCTAGTGTCTTCCAGGCAGCTGCCAAGTCCTCCTGACTTTTTTATAGTGCGTCTCATCCATCGAGACCATAAGTATCACCTGCTCAGGTGCTAAGGACAGATATATAGTTATTTCTCCAATAAGAAAGGATTGGAACAATCTGTCACTGCATCGTCTCTTGTCCCTAAATTATCTAGTTACGCTGCATGTTTCACAACAAAAAAGTAGCATGGAACCTTCACAACTCCTCATGCTTCTTTTATTACTGCCTCAAACTTTGTTCTGATCAAAATGGGAAATCTGTATAGCTTGGATGCTACTTGAAGTCAGTTAGCAACTTTCACCGAGAAGAAAACAGCAAACTGCATGCAGCACAATCAGTCAAGTCAGCCAAATTCACAGTAGGAGAGAAAATCAGGTTCTAAACCAGACAGTAAAGAACCCAGCACAGACTCTCTGGTGATAGTTATTGGCAAAGTCACTCTGATAGCAAAACTATATTTACAGGACATCATGGCCATGATACACAATGCAGATAACACAGACTTTATCCCTATCCTACCTGTCTGTAAGAAGGTCGAATCTAACATCTGGTACTTGCACTATTGAAAAAAGCTCTTCCAGTGGAGGATTAATCATAAGCATCTCAACAGCACTGGGGCAAATGCATGCTAGAAGAGTGGGGAAGGTTACATAAAGGCCAGCGAGGGAAGAAAAACGCAAGAATAGAACTGTTCTGCTGGAAGAATATCCCCAAGGTCACTGTTTCTGTGGGCACAAAAAACCCAAAAAGGTAGCACTGCACCCTGAAAGACAGTTAAGTGGTTGTTCAATAGAGTTTATTCTAAACTCTAATCTCCTCATTTAACATTTTCTGACAACCTGGCTTGCACAGCACCTGAATGCCTACAGGTACTTTTAACAGTTAGATGCATTCCATGTGTTAACTGTAATTTACTTGTCTAATTATCTACTCAAAATGGCTCATCACACAGGATACCTGAAGTGTTACAACCATCATTAAAGACGTGATAGCTTTATCCTCAAACAGAACAAAGATACAAGTAACACCATCCTCTATACAAATAGGCTTTGTCACAAAACATGCAGTTGGCATATGCATATACAGAACCACAAAAACCACACAAGTCTGGAGAATAAATTTGAGATCTAAACATGTTAGTGGCCTAAATGAACTATGTACCACAGCTGAAGATAAGAGTGACTGCACGATCAAGACTGATCAGCATAACTTATGACAGCAAAACTAGTATATAATCACCAAGAGAATGCAGGTACATCAGAACTGTGTGGCAGTTAGCATAAATGATCCTATTCCAGATAGCAATGATTAATGACAGTAAGAAATGACACGTAGAGTTTAGCACACTGCGTTGTAGTGTAGTCCCCCTTATTTAAAAGCCAACCTTCGTTTCCTCCATATCAGTAAAGTTTGCAAGGTACACCGAAATGTAATGTCTATAGCTAATGAAACTGCTTTGTCACAGAATTATGAATTGCTCTATCTTTAGCATTACCATTTCCCTGAAGCAGTACATATTTCATTTACAGTAAGTGGAATAGATTTACATTTACTTAACAGTCTTTTTATTCATCTAGATACTATGGCCATAATTAATAAAACATGCCTACTTAGAGATAAAAGAGCTTTTGGAATGACAGTGCTGATAAGGTCTAAAAAAATATTATCCTCTAAACAAACAGGGTCAAACAGCTAAATAAATATCTCTGAACAAGTGAGAAAAAAGGAACAGTAATGTGATGTTATCAAAGTACTACTAAAAACAACTATGCCCATAAGCACGAGTACAATTTATCCTCTGGCTAAAATTCTAGTATATACGGTAAAAAGAATAAATCCACCTACTGTGCTTCTGCGGTGGGCTTCCTAAATCCATTGTCTTGTAGAAATAAGACTTTTTTTTTTTTCAATTGCCTATGTTAGAATGTAAAAATACTCAGCATTTTCCCTCGCGTCTTGCTCCCTCTTCTGCAAGTCCCTCTTTCTGTTTGTGCGAGAAGGCAGTTTAAATTTCATCCCATTTATTAGCTCAGTCACCGAGGAATCACTGTCAGTTTTCCGATGGTACAAGCTCCTTTACTGTACACAACACCCGAGGAAGCGGGGGAGAGAAAAGAGGTAGGATTTTATCTAAACTACTTTTTGCTGGAACAATTAACTCTTCGTTGACTGACATCTCCTTCCTGGTATCTCTAGCGTCAGTTGACACCGAAATGTCTGTTCCTCTAAGGCAACAGGGAATTCTTTGACAGCTGTTTAATGCTCATGTTCATTCTTTTAAGATTTCCTCTGCTTTTCTCTTCCACTGCTTAACAAGGAACTACAGTCAGACACTGCCACAGCCATGATTTCTTACAACCATGAGGTGTCCCTTTTCAGTTATGCCAGAGTGATTAAGGGTCACAAACCCTATGAACTCCTATGATCCCAGTCACTAACAGCCTCTAAAATGTCTAGAGATCTCTAATAGAGATTTATTCTCCACCAACTAATGCTTGCTTCTTCTTCAGGTAAGAGTATTTAAAACCCCTAACCCTGAACGTCCAACATAACAGAACAATATTATTTGCAAAGAAAACAAATTCACTGCCTCTAGAAAAATAAAATGTGGATGCACCTGTATACACCACCTTCATCCCAAAACACTTCAGTTTTCAAGATAGCAGAACAGAATCATGTTCGTTCCTTTGCTGTGATTTTACAGTCATGTAAGAAAGGACGCTCTTGCTCCACTTTTCTCAACCCCCTGTTCTAACAAATAAACACAGTTTAGTAACACCACCTCATAGCCAGTTCAGTATAACCAACCCAGACTGCAAAGGTTTTCACAGGTTTAGCGTTTTCCTGGGAGTACTACAGGCTCTGTAGGTATTTGCATCTCTTGAGAGAGTTTTAACTTTTTAGTCCCTGCCCACAGTAAAACTTCTCTGATGCAAATTTTTACCTAGAGCTGCATGAGAAAAAACGAGTCAAAAGAACTAGATTTTCCTAACCATTTTCCTCTGGAGGACAGCGTGGTGGATTAAGCACAAACAAACCTTTCCCCCCCCCTCCTTCAAACAGTACTTTGTTGTCCATCTATTCCTTATTTCTGCTAGTAAATGATGAGAACAAAACCTGTTCTGCAGCCATGGATCTGAATGCCAGTGCTTCTAACAAATGGCCATTTTGAACTTTCATTAAGCTCCATTTCTTCACTTTTAAGCTTGATCTTGACAGCGACTGAGCTCCTACATCTGCCACTATTACAAAGATCTGTCTTGTGCTGGAGCACACTTCCTTGGAATGATTTTCCTCTGACTTTCACTAATGGTCTTGCACATTTGAATTATCTGCATACATAAGCACAAAGTTCATTCACTGTGACACAAAACTGAAGTTTTTTTCTTCCTTAGATCCAATCACAAATCCTGCTAGCCTAGTTGCTAGCCTACTAGGAAGCAACACACCCCCTTCCAGTTCAGTAAGACATACACCAGAGTTAAGGGGATTAGGATGGTCTCTAAACAGGTGCAAAATCTTGTGTCTTCTCCTTCTTTGAGACAATTGTCTGGAACTTCAGCATTTCAGGGAGGGAAAAAATTATTACTTCAGGGAAATACCAGTGGTTCTTGCAAGTGGTAGAGTATTGGATTAAATTATTTTGTCCACTGTCTATAGTTATGTGTCCTACAACTATGGAAAAAATAAATCAAACTGTACCTTCTGAGTGGTTTAAACAGTTGATCTCAATTCTCCATTAAATTTTGGAATATTAGCCCTAGACATGGTTAAATGAGTATTTTTCAGAGACTGTTCTACTCAAATCATTATGGAAATGGCCAAAATGAAACATTAAAAGCCCGATTTTTGTATCTATCTTATTGTTTCACAATTATATAGTGCAGTGCAATACAGTACTGAATCAACAACACTCTTAAATATTTAAAAGCATGAAATGAAAAAAGTTTTAAATATAAGGAAAAGGTACGCAGGCAGATTGATGTGATGACATCACATGAAATTCAGTAAAATGCCGAAATATGTTCTAATCTATTCATATCCTCGGTGAGCTTATTGCCTGAACCTTGGCCGCTATTTCCTCAGAGAGAAGCATCTCCCAAACTCCACCCAATATTGAAGAAGAGAGGAACTTGTTATAGTAAAACAAAAATAAAGGACTGAACGTGTTAACATTTCTGTATTTAAAATACATGTCAAGGAACACTCATAGTAGGGTAAAGGAAGCCTTATTTGTTACCTGAGATAAGGGCCA
This sequence comes from Mycteria americana, assembly GCF_035582795.1. NCBI lineage: Eukaryota > Metazoa > Chordata > Aves > Ciconiiformes > Ciconiidae > Mycteria > Mycteria americana. The sequence goes on along the minus strand of NC_134382.1, from coordinate 9,648,673 downwards.
TGTCAAAAAAACCCCAAACCAACAACCCACCACAAACATTTGAGATATCACTAGAAAAGCCAAGCACTTGTTGAGGTAAGCTCCAGCTCTGTAATTACCAACTATGCACATTACGTAAGTTCCTTTATAGGGCTGCTCAGGTCCACTGTCTGCAAAGGCTCTTACCGTACTGTTGCATGGCCCTGTCCTTTCTCATCTGAGGGAACACTATTCAGGCACTCTCCCAGGAATTACAGAGGAGAAAAAAAAAGCAACAAAAAAAAAGGCACACACATTTGCTAGTAGAACGTCTCTCATCATTAGAGGTAGCATTAGTTTCTCAGCAACAGCATCTGCACCAACTCAGAAGGATATCTTTCTCAGAAAGATCCCTTCAACCATTTAAGATACTTTTGGCTTAATACTACTGAATCTCCAGCGTTCAAAAAAGCAATATGGTTCCCCATTGTTGCAAGCATGATCCTTGAGACTTATTCTGATCACTAGCTAGAGGAGTCTGTCTCCTACTGAGAAAAAAAAATTAACAAATTAAAATATTGCCAAAAATAATCTCATTCACTCTTCTCTATAAACCATTCACAGCTCTATTTTGTGCAGAGCATTTTCAGCATAAAATGTCCATAACAGAACAGCTTCTCTTCACATTGGCTACACAGGTTTAACTCATTATTTGTATCTCTGAGATCATGAGTTTAAAAGTAGAGTATTCTCTTTTCTTACTATATAGCCAGTGATGCAGCTGAAGAATCCCGGATTTGACAGGACACTCAAATTAAATTGTGACAACATTGTCAGGCAGAGAACGAGACCTGTTTGCATATTGTTGGATACCGCCCTGCGGTACAGGATGCTAGGATTAAGAGACATAACCAACTATGTGAATTGTTTGCAGATGAGGCCAAAAAGAAAGAATGGGTAGTATTCCAAGAGCTGCTGCTGAAAGATGAACAAAATGAATTATACAAGCCAGAGACGGTATTTGTTAAAGGAGATCAGGCCTTAGTAGTAGACATCACAATTGGGTATGAGAGTAAATCAAGATCTTTTGCAGATGCAGCGGCAGGGAAAGTAAAGAGATATCCACATCTTAAAGATCAAGTTCAAGAACTGATGAATGCCATTATTATGAAATTTATAGGATTTCCTTTAGGAGCACGTAGAAAATGGTACCAAGGCAATTACGAGTTCTTAGCAGAATTAGGACTCCCCAGTTCCCAACAGGAAAAGGTCACTCGTCATTTACCAAATCAGGCACTATTACTTCAGTAGATGTTGTATGTATATTTGCTAGTCAAGCACAGACTATTTTAAGATCTTAATGAATTAATTGTAATTGTATTAATTAATGAATTGTAAATAAACTGATTCTTTCTATCTAAGGCAGGAGCCAGACCCCGAGGAGTGCCATGGGCGAAAGGCAAAAGGGCAAGCGTGACAAAATAGGGTAGTGATAGCATATAGGAATGATAAGGGTCTCAGAGTCATGACACGTCATCCATCCTGCCAAGAGACACCAATTACCGGTCTTTACTTAGGTGGACAGCCCACCTTTACTTCACTCGGAAAAGGAACAGGTATAATTGTATATGTTTTATTAATAGCCAGTGATGCAGCTGAAGAGTCCTGGATTTGCCTAGAAGATAGCAGCAACCACCATAAAGCAGTTCCTTATAGTTAATTAACTGTAGAAAACCACTGTGATTTGCTTCAGAAGACACCTGAAGTTATTTGTTCTCTCAAGAAACAAAGCATTCCTCTCTCTGATGAAGTATTTAACCTCAGATCGAACTGACAGATAAGATTCTGATGTGAGCAAAGATAAAAAGAAAACTACTTGTAGATGAAGGGCATTTAAATGTTTTGGGAGGTAAGCAATATCTAAAGCCAGGCAGGTTTCACAGTATCACCCAGCCAGGGGTGGCTTGGATTTTAAAAAGCCATTTGCCAAACTCCAAATGCAAATCAAAGCCAGACAATAGGCCATGCTGTAAGACGCAATGGCTAAGAGTCACTTGGCTATATCTGCATTCAGTGACTTTCAGGGGGATTAAGTTTACCAGAACCATCAGCAGATACAAATAATTTACTTGTGAGAAAATGTATGAGGGAGAGACTCAGCTTTCGTTTACAGTGCTTACAAGAACAGCATCCTTCTGAGCTGATCTGATTGACAGACTTATTCACAGCTAATGGCTGTATCTTAAGAACTTCCCACAGATAATGCCAATATAGTTGAACTTTGTTAAAGAATACTGGATCCCTCCGCCCCATCTTTGACAAACATGCGGGCTAAGCGCCCATCCAAATGAATGAAAGGAACATATTTTTCCCCTCGCAGCATTATAAAGACTTTATTTTTGATTGTTCCAGCACTGGTTCAGTCAATCCAGAACTTAGTTTACTACCTCTAAACATACTGCACTTATTCTAACCATCTGACTGAGCATTATTTTTATTTATTTCACTAGTTTCTAAGAATCAAACTATAAAGAAATGTAACTTCCCTGCTACCAGATACTCACACCTATCAAGAACTTTTATTCTGCCTTGCAACTAGCGCAGTTTTGTGGGAACACAGTAGTAGTTGCCCTAGGTAAGAACCATCAAGTGATGCCAGGTACAAAAGCTCTAGGAATAACTGTACTCTGACAGAACCGGTTCTGAGGCAGCATGAAACTTTCCAAACCTGCGTTCTAGAAGGACGAAGTGAATGTTTGGAGGCTATGTAAATATCAGCACACATGCAGTGCAGCCTTCTGTGATTTCTCTCTTCCACAGGAAGCCTGCATAGTACTGGTCATATATGGTAGAAGAGCCATATTTATGCATCATGTTTTTGTCATTGTACTGTTCACAAGAACTGTTTAATAACCATGGAAGAGAGATATATATAAGAAAATGTAAAGTTCTTGTTCTAAAGTCTCCTCTCTCCCCTTTTTAGTTTGGTTTGTGCTGATGAGGCCAGCTTAGCGTTTGTGCATTCATCCAGTAGATGGCAATAGCGATACAGACAGATCATTGTATTGGCAATATCCTTAGCCTAGACTCTGGAATGTGTGTGCAAACAGTACTATTTATTTTGCTTGAAGTGTCCCATTTCCCACTACATACTTCTAAAAATCTTTACAGGCAGCAACAGATATACAAGAGAAAGAGCAAGAAAACTTGAGGGGGGAGATTTTGGTAGAGGTGGAAGAAGAAACAAAAGGTAACATTCAGGTGATCTAGTTTCTAATCCATGTTCAACCATAAAGCTCTTAACACCAGCACACCAAAAATCTAATATGCCTCAGGCTTTACCTCCACAAAATAATTCCGCTTCTTCCACAAGTGACACAAAAATAGATCCATTAACATCACAACGGCAGCTTGGATGAGACAATAGTATGACACTGATAGCCTGTTACTCAGTTGTTGCGGTCTAAGCCTAAAGTGAAGGGGGGCTTGGTCAGTCTCCTCTCCAAGACTGGTTACTTCTGTAAGGGCAATATAACTTGCTCACAGGCTCTCTAGAGAGCTTTAAATTGTCTTGGAGTAATATAATAGCCTTTAGCACCTCAAAAAAGGCAGTCTGAGTTGAACTTCTGCTCATTAGAAAGATTTAACCCATCAAACCTGCCATTTGTTCCTTTCCTTTTCAAACTTTAAAGCGAGGGCCTGATGATTTTAAGTTACAGAAATGAAAATCTGAGATGCAGATTTCTACTATAAAGCTAACATGTGGCTATATCTATGTGTCATACACTGCTTTTTTTCCCCAGTACAGAAAACACACTGATTCTGCAACATAGTTCAGTCAGTACCTTTTATCTTGTTTTCACTAGTTAACTTCAACAGAAGAAACAGAGCTAGCATATAAATTGACTATCCAAGTAACTCTCCCCTTTTTATTATAGTTGCACGACTTCAATAGCACACAGCAAAGAAAGGTGAGGCCAAACTGCAATATTCCTACTGACAATGGAGAATGACCAACAAATCAGACCTCTGTCTTAAGTACCTTTATGGTTCCTGTCGCTATTTCTGACATTTCACAATCTTCCACGCATTTATCCAAACAAAACTCCACTAAGACAAAGACAGGTAGTTATTAGTGTTTCATGATTCTAAAACAAAATCACTATCCAAGGTGAAAGGATGTGTGAATTGGAGACAACAAACTGGAGACCTCTCTGCTCCATCACAGGCGTCAAATTCAATAGTATTTAGGCTCCTAACTTCCAGCACATTTCAGTGGGAATGTCTGTGCCTACATAGGCGTTAGGAGACTAAACACCTTTAGGCATCTTGGCGCAGAGCCTCCAAGAACTACATTACAATACACTTTACTAAAAAACAGGCAAACAAAACCCCCAACCAAATAAACCAACAAAGAAATTAATCTAGAAAGCTTGATAGTTTTTCATTGCTTGTTGAATCTATTTGGGCTAAATGGCAAGGCTTAAAAAGCTCATTTAATCCAAACTAATATCCTAAAGAAAACAAATACACATTCCTCAAAGACAGGAAAAGGGAATATATGAATCACATCAGCTGAAAGACAAGATATCAATGTTCAGCACAGTCAAAATGAAATGCAAGATTCTCATACGCTGCTTGGTCCAGATTTACTATTGAGCTATGCTTTGTATCATTTATCCTATAGTCAGTAACTATTATACACAAAACCACGCCAAGTACCTTCAAAATTTTTGTTGTAATTTCTCAGATTACCACTCCTCAGTCAGCTGCAAAATAAGAATTAAATTGTGGGCATTGCTGTAAGGTTTTTTTTTTAATCTAATGGTTACATGGAAATACACCCCACATCAGGGATGCTTACATGGAATCACTTGTTGCAAACAAGTGACAAAGTGTAACTAAGCACTGTCTTTATGCGTCATCATCTGTACCTTACTCAAACTTCAAATTATTTTATAAATCTTAATTTTTGGGAGGTACACTTAAGCAAATATTAAGTTCTAGTTTGAGTAAGATACAGATGTTTTCTTACTCAAACTTTTCTCACTTTTTTTTTCTCTGAAGTGAAGATTGCTGAAATAATCTGCAAGAGAAACTTTAACAAGCCATCACAAAAATGATTGTTCAAGTGTCTGTTGAGCTACCTTTCGCAGCTGGAAACAAGTGCTTTGAGGCCCTGTAACCTGGGCTCAAGTGGTTCAATCTGGACTCTTAAGACTGAGCCTTCTGCTCGGCCCTTTTCTGGTGGGGAGGTGGGAGGGCAGCAGGGACTGCCTACTGAGCCAAATGTCTTCCTTGGTACCTTCCATCATATATGATTCGCAAACCTCTGCCCTATGTCAGATACATGTAATGTATGTATGGAACATGCATGCGTATAGTGTAATGAATGTAAGGATAAAATTAAGAACACCGCTGCCCTCTAGTGTTAAGTTACAGTCAAATATTACCTTCTGCATTGCAAAGTGACCTGAGGACCGGAAGTTGCTTTTGTCAAGTAATTCAAGATACTTTCTCCTTTACAATGCACACTACATTACATAAATGGCACGATTTCTTACAATTTTGTCATCTGTTAGTGGGAGATAAAACAGGTCAAAGACTGAATTCTTTCAAACAATTTTTCTTCTAAGACTTTAACAGTATTAAAGAATGCTACATGAACCTGGACCACAGAAAACAGCCTTTTTCACAAACTGAAAATTGATTCAGTTTCACTGTTTCATCAGTCCTCAGATCTGCTCCAGACCACCACCACCTGAGATGAAAATACAACAGTTTGTGATCTCTCAGGCAAAACACCCACCTAAACGTTTGGCTGCTTATTTGCACATATGTGCCTGCTAATAGAACAAGTTTTGTTTTAAAAAACTGAAAGTCTGGCTAGAGATTGCCAGTCACATTCTGAATCTGCATTAGGAAGCAGTAAAAGCCTAAACTCAGAGAAATTCTAGGCTGAAATGGTCTCAAGCAATAACATGGAAATACATCTCAATCTATTTAGCTCTACTGTTCCAACTCTCAGGTACTGAGGTTCAGACAGAGTGCTAAAGCTCAGAGTTGCAGATATGCGTATCAGTTGCAGCATAGGTCTAACACATATGAATGTCTAAATGCTCATACGTCTTCTGCAAATGACGTTAATACTGTTAATTTGTTACTCACCCAGAAGCCTCAATAGAAATTCATCCAGTACACACAGAAACACTTTTGAGCCCGCTATTTACACCCTTTTTTAAAATTTATGTATTCTAGGACAAATTTGGCCCCTCAGATACACACAAGTTTACTTCCAAAGAAATAATCCTCTTGCACACAAGGCACAGAATTTACATTCCAGAAATCCCACGTATAGGTGAAATGTTGAGGGGGACTGCGGGGGAATTCTCTACCCAGACTAGGAAGTGTCTATCAACTGGAGCAGGCATATATAGCTGACTGCTACACAGATAGTCTGTTATTGTCCTCCATTTTAATCTTGTGAGGCACAGAGCAAGGATTCAGCTCATCCAGGATAACTCCAAAAAGCAAGCAGCAGAATTTGGAAACTGCTGACTGCCATCCTTGTGTACAGTTCACACTACAATTCAGACACACAGCTCAATAAACATTTCTCATAGCCCTAGTGTAGGTCTTTCTCCAATGTTTTAAAATGTTAACCTGACAAAAGTAATAGCACCTTTTCCCTCCCATTCTTAGCATGTCAGTCCCTTGTAGATTTAGATTAGCCATCCTTAAGTGGAACCAACTAGTACCTAGAATACATAATGAGAGTGCTAAAAGAACATTTGCCTTACACAACAGATGCTTCACTTACTAAACAGCCCTTCATCTTAGAAGACTTTTTTTTTAATACAGATTTTTTTTAAATTAGATTTAGACTTTTATGTATGTCTAGATAGGGTCGCTTAGGCTTTTTTTTGTTGTTGTTGGTTGGTTGGGTTTTTGGCAGGAAGGAGAATAAATAACATACCAAGCTTATTCTCACCTAACTCAGTATTTCTAGCTACACAAAACTTCTAGCGTTCAGACTTTTTTGGGGTCTACAGGTTGTATTTTGCAGGACAGTTCCCAAGCAGCAGATATCAGTACCCACAAATGTCACTGTCTAGAAGATCTTACCATAGTTATTTCATTTCTGAATTGTTTAGGTTGAACATTATTATTATTATTTGTATTTCAGCATGGTAAAGACCCAAATATGACTGGGAAGCGGCTGTTGTGCAGGAATAGCAGTTCCCATTTATAATCAAAATAAGAGACAACAGAAGGACAAAGTGAAATTACAAAAACAGGCAAACAAGAAGTCAGTAACAGAATCCGAACTAGAATCTAGGTCTGCTGAGCAGTCCAGTATTATATCCTTAGATTCATGTCTTTATTACAACAGTCCATGGACTCATGAACACTTTAAATTAGTATAAGCTGACATTGCCAACAAAGGAAACAATAGTGCATTCTGCAAGCCTCACTTGTTCATTTCTGCCTCTGCAGCAAAAAGGAGGACAAACAGCAGCTTGTAATGTTCGTTACGCTATAGCCTTATTCTCCATTCAGGAAGGAAAAAAAGGTGTTGAAAACATAATTCTTTATGTTGAGACTACACAAAAACTTCAGGATTTGGTGTCAGAATTTTGTAGTATCTGCTATGTAGTACAAAATCAAGGAGAATGACATATTTAATTTTAGACACTTGGGATAAACAGCGTGTCTTTTCAGATTTGATTCAAACTGCATCAACAAAAAACAAACCCAAACCAGTATCCATTCTTCAGTCACTCACTAATACATGCAGAACTTGTAGAACCACAATATCAGGTCACATTTTAACTGATGGGCAGTTTCACAGAAATCTAGCTTTAATTCAAGTTACTTTCAGACAGCTGATGCCAATTCACATCATATCACTTATGTGCCTGTTCTTCAGCTAAACGTGTATCATAGAATGGTTTGGGTTGGAAGGACCTTTAAAGATCATCTAGTGCAACCCCACTGCCATGACAGAAGCACTGCCCATGTGGCCAGGCAGCATGTTAGAGCCACATGCTGAAGGCCACCTTAAGCACTTCTCCAGGCTAATCTGATGTACTATGTATCTAAGCAAACAGGATTTTGCATGTCTGTGCACAACACACTTTCATCAGATTACAAGGGAAGAGTGAGTCTAGACATGCCAGAACGTATTTGAAAAATAGAGGATTACTGAATTTGCCATATACCTCCTTGATTTTGGACTTTCCCAATGCTGCTGTAATAATGTTGAATCACATTATACAGCAAAATTATGTAAAAGTTAATTGCATTCCATTCAGATTTCCTTTTTATGTAGCCATCTTATTCCTCATCCATATACAGCCTACACAGAAAAGCTGAGATTCTATTCCAAAAAAAGCAACAAGTTTTGAAAACTGTTCGTCTCAACTGATGAAACAAATTGGAAAACTGCAGAAGAACGCTAAGAGTTTCAAGCCATCTAAGATTAATAAGTATGGTACAGAAGTAGATTGTAGGTAGCTATGATACTATGGGACCAAATTATCAATTGAAGATCATTTATTTAACTGCATGTATTTACTCCAGCTAGTGATTTAACTCTCTAGCTCCATCCTTTCCTAAATTTTCTTGCAAATATAGTCACCCAAATGAGAAAGGTGAAGTGTTACATTTGACAGCATAGGCTTGATAAAGTTGAAATGTCCTATTTGAAAACATAGGCTACTGAAGACAACAGCTCCACAGTACTATGATCACTTCTGTGTAGATTGCTTCACATTTATTACCATACAAAGGCAAAATAAGATAAGAGCCATCACTGCACTACACAGCATTTAAACTGAGTCATATAAAGAGTTAATTAGGGAGGTAAGAACAAATTCAAGTGGGTGTTCTGAACAAGTCTGCAAAGGGATTCCTGAGCTGCAGACCAGCTTTTGTTTAGGTTCAGACCCACTTGCATTGGAATGCTGGAAGTGCTGCACAGGCACAATGAAGACTTTCTCTCCCTCCAGCTATTTCTGCCATTTCTTTGCACTGTGTCCTAGTACGCACACTGATAGAGCTTTATGTACAGAAGTATATAATGGACAATTCTTGTTCAGGAGGCAACAAATTACAATTCATCCTACAAATAAAAAGTAGTTCCCTAAAAGTCAGTTTATATAATATTGCAGTAACTGGACTTCTGGAGTGCCAGAAAACACACAGATGATGTAATACACCAATTTCACCTCTAAATTTCTGCACCTTTCTTTTTCAAACCCCTTGCAAACCAATTTCTGAGAAAGAGCTAGAAAAAAGTTATCATTGTTGGTTTGATCTGCAGGTGAGAGGCAAGAAACAATCTTTGTAAATATTTCTCTTTTTCTATTGACCCACTATAATAGTAGTATTGGGGCAACCTCCCCCTGAGCATATGAGCAAGCATATATCTTCACATGCTGAAGAGCCACAAGATATGAATCGAACAGTTTGCAGAGTGAAAGACAGGAGAGCTCAAGAGTTGTGCAAAGGCAAGAGAGGACAGTGGAATGCTAGAGATCCCACCACAGGCCTTCAGTATTCAAGAGATTTGTCAGCTAAGAATAAGGTCCCGGTTTAGCAAAGTACTTCAGCACACGCTTTGTTCCATCGCTAGTGATCGTGACACTCAATGCAAGCTTCATTTAGCCAACTGCTTGGGCATTTGCCTAAGCTGCAAAAACACAAACAGGACACTAATAGAGGCTCAACAGACTTTTGAAAGAATAAAAAAAAAAAAAATCCTACAATGCTGCTGAAAAAAATGTGTCTGCATTTAACACATGCATAATAGCAAAACTGTAGTTACTGTTTGCAGGAAGCTAAAAATTTGTCCTTTTCCTTTAGATTACCTTTCAATTAAGAATATGCTTTATGGTTATTTTTAAAAAATAAAAAAGCAGTCATTGGAATAATTTATTTGTGAACAGATGCTCCACTTACCTGCATAAATTAAAGAATAAATATAGAATATTTAAGTACTTATTGCATACAGTGAACCCAAGAAGCACATTTAGATGATGATCAAACATGATGGCTACCTCTACTAGAAAAAAACTAGTATCACTAAATCTATGATAAGATAAAGATAAGAACTAGTGTAATGACAGTTAATTATGGATTATATTCTCACTGACAAGCTACTTTTAATACAACTACAATACAAATATATTCAGCCCCAGTAATGCTAGTAAAAAAATATACATATCAGCCCAAATTGTAAGCCAAATTGCTAAATTGATCTCAATTGCTGGAATTTTGGCCAAAATGATGAAATTAGTTCCTGTGAGAGCCCATCCAAAACTTTTAGTGTTGTCTACTTCATGACCGTAGGCTGTAAATGAGAATTTATTTCACGTAAATGAGTCTTGTGTTGAATAAATGAAGTTCCGATTAAAATCTTGGGCTAAGTCAACATTTTTATTTTGAGTGCAACAAACCAGCTCCTCCTCCTTCAGATCTCTCCTGTAGCACAAATTCATCTGCCACAGACATCAGTTACACAATTCCCTACCTCCTACCCAATCTCCAGTCAACACCTGATGTGCAAAATCTCATCTGTAATCTCCAGAGCTTCCCAAGAGAAGAGCTCATTTTCCTCTGCGCAAGCTGTCAACACTCAAAAAAGAGCAACAGCTAACAACAGTTATTCTTTGAGCTCTGTATCTCTCAGCTCAATTCAGACAACTTCATGGCACAGAGCCACAACCTGAGGCAGTATAAATCCTGCTCTCAACTTCAAGAGATTTTCCAGAAGCACTTGAAAGAATCAAGGAAAAAAGTTGCGATAGGTTTTGACAATTGCATAGTCTCATCCTATGATACTAATTTACATTTTTTAAATATGTGGCCCAAAATGTTTTGCTTTGAGAAAGAGGTTGGGTTTTCCTTGCTGTTCTTATGGCCTTCATAGCTGCATTCTACTGCAATGATTCCTCCCAGTTTTCCCAGGATTTAACATTCCCTTTGGAATATATCTGGCAAAGATTAAAGAATAAAATATTTAGGAGCACTTGGTGCTGCTGAATAAAGGAGCTTGGTTGAAAGCCAAAAAACAGTTGATAGGCAACTGCACTAGAATCACCCACAAAAAAGAAAATGCTAACTTACAGGGCTACCACTGTTTCTTTCTTATTAGTAAGAATTGCTTTGACAAGAAAAATAATTTTTTGTCTCACAAGAAGATTCAGCATACTTCACTGCCTTCTTAAGAGGAATTCAGCAGACAAACATTTGCTCTAGCAAAGCTGCATAGACCAAATTCTGTAATTCTTATAATTGTCCTTTCTCCTACAATCCTCCTCCCTCTCAAATTCACTGTTCTTAAGAACATGATTTCAATCTAAAGACTTTCCTATTTTAGGATCAATGACCAGCACCAGATGCTTCAGAGATCCATGGAAACAAAAGTTGCAATGCCAGATATGAAAATAAGTATCTCTTTCCTTCTGCTAGATATAATCCTGATCTCTACTAGTTCCTGGATTAAACCCCAAAAATGAGGCTTAATTGGGATATGATTTATACCATTTAATAAATGGTAGATCTCATTTCTACCTACATTCAAAAGCCAGTTCTTGTTGGCCATCTTCTACCTGTCTTGCAAAGAAGAGTGATACGCATTCCTTTTAAATTCCAGTGCTTATCTCTTAAACCACCAAGACTTTAAGACTTCTGTTCCTTTTCTCTCTCTCATCTGTGTTTACATGTCTTGTCAGCTTCATTTTTACATGTATTGTTTCCAATCTACGTTAATCGACAACGGGAGCTACAAGCCACCAAACTAATACTCACTGAAGATATTCCAGCTAATTAATTCATCTCTCAGAAAACCATCTCTGCTAACCAGCATTGGGAGGCAGCTAAAAATGCAATCGTCAAATTTAAGATGGGCAGGTTTGCATTCTTTCAGAAGAGTGTTAACTTTTATTAGCCACATTTTCAAACTAAACCAGATATCCCTTCTTGTCCCCAACAGACAATGGGTAAGAATAAGCAGTCTAATATTGGGTTCGCACTACATTTGGACATGAAAATCTAAAAGCAGGAGCTCAGTTTCTGTGTACAGCTGCTTGGTTTTATACTTGAAAACCTGCTTATGTTGGAAGTATGTTACTTTTCAAACACATATATCTTACATTCTTACATATACAATGAAAGGCACACAGCCAGGAACATGGATGCATCTGACGGTTTCTGTAAAGGCATCAACGTTATGATTCTTTGTTAACAAATCATGGATGATATGCACATCAGCTGTGGTTTCAATAGCAGATAGGCATGTATCTCTAAATATGCTTATTGACCTTTGAAGACATTTTAAACTTCATATATTTAGCAAACCAACAATTGAAACATTCCCTGCCATGAGAGATTCAGTTGAAGATCAGAAGGGATCATAGGCATTTTATGGGAAATGTGCATACCCCACTTAAGCCACAAGTCAGACAATGATTCAGAGCCAGTTTGTTATTGACGCAAGCTTGCACTGTTTGAAGGTCTGGTAAATAAGAGTACTCTTATGTTGTCCTTCCAATGTAGCTGTGAATTTTGTCAGGTCCCCATTGTTTTGCTATACCATTATTATTTACAGCCACAGAAAACAACACATCAAGATTCTAATCAGCACATTAGGTGAGGAGACCGTTTGTATTTTTCCTTAACTTGGGGGAGTAGAAGTCAGTTTCCCATCTATTTAAGCGCATCTCAAAAACACCCCAATCATTTATTCAAGTATAAATGTCACCAGTTACATGAAGATACTATGCCGTCTAGCATGTCTTGGGAAACACTGGTAGCATTAGAGTCGTAATCTTATGTTATCATGCAGCAAAAGGTTTCATAACAATTCATACTGTACTTAATGAACACTGAAAAAGCAAGTAGTTCCTTCACGCAAAATAGTTTATAACACATACATAAATTTCACCCTCCATTAAAGTCACTAAGAAACTAACTGGTTTTAATGGAGGAAAAAAGCGAGTTTAGGAGTCAGGGACTTATTCTAGGTGTCAGTTTAAAACAGTGAGACAAAAAAAGGCTTGGTTTTAATCATATCTTCCTGCATATTTGGGGGTTTGCTACCAGTGGGTGAACACAACACTATGCTGACAAACAAATAAAAGCAGTTTGAACTTTCCTAAGACTTCAAATGTAAAGTTGATTATGCAAAATCTCCAGTCTAAGAATAAGCATTAAGAAAATTTTAGCAATTCTACACATGAAGGTCCCTTCCTATGACTCAAACGTCACAGACTGTCTGTACAAGCAAGGCCATAAGAAAGACTGATTCAGGGATATCCTTACTGTATAAGGCAATATTCCATATTTTATTTAAACTTGCTACAATTTTTGCCTTCCAATACCATCTCATTTAATTCCTGGCCTATATCAGGTGTTTACAGTCTCATATATGCCACCAACTCCTGGACACTACTGGAACAAGTCAAACACAGGCCGGAGTAATGACACCTTGGGGAAGGGGGGGTGGGGGGCAGTGGTATTTTGGTTTGGTTTGGGGGAGGGTTGGGGGTGTGTTGGGGTTTTTTGGGGTGGTTTTTTAGGTTTTTGTTTTGGTTTTATTTTAAATACACTTCACCCAAACTCTAGTCATCATACCAGCTACACAGAAAAAAGGGACTGAGGAATATATGAGCACAATTCCCTCAAACAAATTTAAGGAAACCTAGAAATCCCATATGACATCTCAATACAATAGATGTAAATTGGGAGTAAAAGAAAGTATTTCCAATACCAAACTATTAGATGAAAGGACAATAATCTTTCACTTACCTATTGTGATGATGTTTGCAGAGAGGAAATGGAAACAGTTTCCATCATGGAGCATAAGTTCTTCTCTTTGTGTCAAATCCCCTGCTACAGATTTTGGAGACGTGACAGCCATCTCAAGCTTTCAGAGCAGCCTAGCAACAGTGCTTGCTCCAAGTCAAAGTATTTCAGAACAGATATCTGCAGAAAGATTCAGTCGAGTAATAAAGGTATCTGAGAAAAATCAAGAATTTCAGGATGTTGTTGGCTTACTTCAGAAGTCACAGCCAGTGCCTTCTCTGGAATTCCACATTCAGGAGACTGTCCTGGTTTAATCCTGCTGGCACATATTCCACGCATTGAAGAACAAAATTTATGGTATCAGTTTGGAGAAAGAACTACCACTGAGCTCAGCCTTGATAGAACGGATGTGATGGTCCTTCCCCGGAGCAAAACAGTTACAAGTATTCAGTGTATCTTCCCAGGGTATCTTGCATGTTGCAAACCTGGAGAAGACAATTTTTTTAAATAATGGAAGTTGCTTTAACTGTTTCTTATACAATATTTACTGCAGGAACATAGCTAGATTTGACTGACCTCAGCAGTTGCTTATACCCAGATAGCTCCTCACATATCAGAAGCCACCGACTCGTCTTTCATTCACCCCAGTATTTTCTATAATCATAGAAAACTATGCTTTTGCCAGCAGCAACTTCTCCAGAAACCAAACTACTCATGCTGAGTTTAATTTGTGTATATATACATACACACACACATATACACACACACATATATACAATATATACACATACACTTAACTCAATCATTCTACATAAGTGAATAATGTATCAGCTATATTCCCAAAGGACAGCTTTGAGAACTATCTGCTGTGATGCTGCCTTCTTCTTTCAGTTCTGTCTCTTACCCTTTAAAGCTCTTTTCTCCTCTTACATGCCTCCAACTGTCCCCATACTGTATCTCTTCATCGTTGTCTGCCATTCTCCTTCCCTTTTCTTACCTATCTCCTGCCCACTGGCTACAGAAGACTCACCTTTCCAAAACTTCCAGATGGATACCTTCCTCAGAGAAAGAAGGTCAAAGGCTCACTACAAAACAGCAATCACACAAGACAGAAACCTGGGATCCTACCTTGTGCTGGTAACTGTTTGAATCTATGGGAGTCTCCTTCAGTTTGTAATTACAAGTTGAGCTCTGAAACATTGCCCTAACATGTTTTGTTGTGAAAGCACAGATCCAGTTTGACATTATTTTAAAAGAGAGAGGGCAATGAGGCATCACTATTAATTTACGGTACGTAGAAATTGGGGGGGGGGGGCTTGTGTGAGTCATTTGTAGCAAAATATGACTATGAGATGTCCCTCTTACAGTATCTGCCAAGTTGAAGTTGTACCTCTCTTCTTGTCTTTGGTCCCTCATGCAGCTTCTTTGGGAAGTCATTTCCTTTCTACGACTATCTTTTTACCAAGCCCCACCTTCTCCATTCTCTATCTTGTCAAAATCTCCTCTGTTGAGAGGGAGCATGTCAGTCAATGAAGTAATACCCATACACGGAGCCAAATGCATAGCAACTTCATATATGGGACAGTAGTGCTTAGCAATATTAATCCTGTGGAAATGCAGTATCATGAAAATCACTTGTTTCCATATTTAAATGGGAAATATCTCAAAGGGTATCCTGTGGCTCTGGAATACTTTTGGGCATATCAGTGGGTGAAATTCATTTGGTGAAGAATATGTTTATTACAAAGCACAGATGAAGTCACCAAAACCAAAATTATACTCTTAGGACAGATTTCACAAACTGACTGGATTGCAAGGGGAGGGAGGTAATAGGTTATCAAAGATACTCCCCGTCCCCCCCAAATATACATCCTTGTACATGCTGCCGTCTGTCTCCATAATTGTATCCCTTCATCATTGCCTGATATATACGTAATTAGTTAAAAGAACACAGAGCAAACATTCTGCTTTAGACTGAACAAAACCAATTCATACACTTCCATGTATTAATTTTGCGCATCCCAAAATAAATGTTTTTTCCTTTAAGTTAATCATCAAATTAATACCAAAAATATATTTACATACACACAGAGCTGACTCGCCAAGGCTCATTCTAAGCTTTTCTATCCTGTATATACTTTTTACTAGACCCTTTACTGAAGCGCATTTGTGATTCTGACACTTTTTCAAGCCCAGCCGCAACTCTTCAGCTTACAGGATTACTTGCTCCTACACATAAGCTGTGTCTTCCATGATGCCAGAAAAAAAGGTAAGCATTCATAACTCTTTCTTGGCAAGACACACCATTTTAACACTGGAGGAGCACCTCTTGCTGTACTTCATTTGGGGATGTTCTGATGGAACTAAAACTGTTTCTCTCTGCTCCTATTGATCTGGTAAAAATAACTTATTCCTGCTACTACATCTTCAATGTTCTACCATGAGTATAATATGAATGGCATAGCAGCCTGTGTTCAGCTGAACTAATACTATGCATGTTGAGGAGGAGTAGGAACAATGTACTTGAAGCAAGTAGGCGTCAAACACAATAGATGCTGGACTCAACTCAGCCGCAAGATTGAGTTATTTACCAATAGAATTTGGGGGCAGATACCAACTTTTTGCTGCAACTCACTGTATGTGCAACAAGCACCTAATAAAACAAAGTACTAATCCACAATGGTAGTCTGCTGTCACGACCACCCTGTAAAAGCACGTTGATAGATCTATTGATCTCACTTGTATTTTCAGATGTAGCTGTCTACACAACAACACTCATTTCCTGGTTACCACTAACTGCTGTCCTATCAGCATTATGAAGTTTGCAAACTGAATCCCACACCCTGGCTTAATTTCTCTATTCCATATAAGGTGACAATATGAGAAACTCATCCTACAGCTACTGGTCGACTTCTGTCTCACAAGCTGTCTGCTAAGTGCTGCTCTAACAGAAGGTTAACAGCGCCAAAACTCCGAGTGTATCGAGTCTATAACTCTTTCTAGATATTACTATGGTTTTACTGGCTGTTTTAAAACAATCAAGGACAAAAGAAACCCTGCAACCTCTTACCTGTATCCAATCCCTACACACATCTTGCACAACAGACAACAGAAAATATCACCACCTAGTCATGGTGCTTTGCCCTCCTCTCTTCTCCCACCCAGCTCTCAGACATGGAATTTTTGGAGGACTCTAGAATCCAAAGCAGATACTGAAGAGTTAGTCAAATAAACAAACAAACAAAAACCCCCTCTTTTTTGTGTCTGCCTTTCAGTGTGAAAGCCGTGGGGTAACATAGCTTCTGAAATTTAAGTATGCCTGTTTCAACTGTGAGTGAACCCTTATATACATTTACAAATGGAAGAAAATCTTAAGCAGCTTTTGTTTCTAGTTAGAAGATGTTCTTCAAATAAGCATGTACCATGCATGCCCTATTCCCTTTATTTTTTTAAAGGAATTAGAGTTCTCCTTTTCTGCTTGTATCTACCCACTGCCTATAAAATCCATACGTCTCTCTAGGAATAAGATAGTCTTGTTATCTCTATACACAGCACCTAGTACAGGTCTCCCTGAAAGGGTTCATGCAACTGAAACAATAGTAACAAGTTAAAAAAAAAATAGGAGGAACTTCAGCAAAGGAAATATCCTAGCTTTTACACACAGAGCAACAGCATTGTAGCAAGGTTAAACCAAAGAAAAAACCTACACAGCCCAAAAACAGTCATTGTACACACTACTCAAACATTTCTAAATGTCAGTGACTAGAAGATATATAGAATATATACTCTGCAAATATAGTTGCTGAAACTCAGTATTCAACTCTGCAAACAATTTACCAAGAATCAGACTCCCCACCCAAAGGGAAAGCCTGGTCTGCATTCAGCATTGATCCTGCTTTGAGCAGAAGGTTGTACCAAATGACCTACCTTCTGAGGTCCCCTCAGACTTGAATTATTCTAGGAACCAAAATGAATTTATTACTTGAAGTAGAAATTGTATGATATTCATCAGGAGAATTAATGACCCTATAACGCACCAGGTCCTTACATGGATTAAAATACAAGATAAATATTTTTGTTAATGGCTTTTGTAGAATTATCAAAGAACCCAAAGTTAACAAAGAGCTATCGGACTCCTTTAAGAGCATCACCTTATCCAGCAGTGATGTCATTAAAGCACACAATTGCTGTAACAGTAAAGTCATTGTTCTTAGATGAAGTGAGCAACATTTGCTTAAGACTAAACCTTTCTGTTATTACATTTGTTGTGGCTGCTATTCCCATACATTGTTTATACTTCGCATGTATGTAAACTTTTGCTGAAGACAGAAAATATGCTGAGACGGAGCATAGCTGAGGAAAAGTCTTAAGATACGCTCCTGCCTTGATCATGCTCCCCTGTAGCCTCACCCTATACCTTCCAAAACCAAAGCTAGGTAACAGATCTTCCTTGTCTAACTTTCCCATACTACTCAATAAGCATCTTCAAAATTTCCTGAGCATGACAAAATACATAATGTCAAGAAAGGTAGATTGACTACAAGGAAGAAGTGAAGTAGCTATAGTTAGATAGATAGATAAATGCACATTTGTTCAGTCTATTTGCTTTCACTGCACCTGCCCCTGATTTACAGTGAATGAGAAAAGACTCAGGAAGGGTTGGTTTTTTTTTTTTAGAACTTTAGGACAGAACCAAAACTAGACGTTAGAAGGCATCTCAGGAGTTAAGTCAACTGGGTCCACTGAAAAAGCCAAAACTGCACTCAACAGCATTTCTGGAGCTCCTCCATTGCATACTCTGAGCAAGTACTTCTACAGATGACAGGCACTGCCTCACAACAGTGAGTTATCTGTCTGCTTTGGTCATCTGGGCACTTCTCCTCCTAACCACAATGTTATAGCCACTAGCCACAAAGCGCCATTTCTGGTACATGCATGTCAAATGTTTAACCCTGGGATCAATCCAGGAAGCCACAGCTCATAGGACAGATGAAACCGTTAACATTAAGACAAGATCCATCCATTTCCTTTTCAGGAAGTTGAACTGGTTGGTAGTTATTTTGCCAGACTCTCTCACCTCTTTGCTTTAGGGGTTTTTTGAGAGGTCATTTCCTTTGTAGGAAGTTCAATCCCTGTGACTCATTATACACCAAAGAACATATCCATAAGAGTGAGGAAGACTGAATGAGCACGGATCTTCATACTGGTATATACTGACATCACTTCAGGGAAAGCAGATGAGCTGTGATACTTTACACTGTGTGAGGATGTGGCTCATTGAATATTTTATTGTCTTGAGTCATGTCAAATTCACCTTCTTTGCTCTTTTTTCTGATCTGAAAGTGAAGCTATTGTGACTCACCTGATCTCTAAATGTCTTCTGTTTTCATGCAAAAGATGATCTTTCTTCACTTAGTCCCACCTTTCAGAGCTTCTGTACAGGTCCTCAGACTTCCCCCTCTTCCCCCCCCTTCTCCTCAGCAAACATTTAAAAAAAAAAAAAGCAGCCCAGCCTGTGTCCCCAAAACAGCAAGCTGAATGTCCCTATAAATCCTAGGCAGCCAACAGAAAAGCACACAATTCATCCTTAAAAATACAGCAGGATTCAAATCGGTATCTCAGAACAAGATTCAGGGGCCACACTTCCTATTCAAGTAAATGAAAGAAACTCAGTTGGCTTTCCTGGAAAATTTCTTGTGAAGATTGTATGACGAAAAATATCAGCTATGTTCTCTGAAAATATTTCACCTCTGTTATGCTAGGAAACACTGGCCCCTGAGCACAGTGCTGCTCATTGACAAAAGTCACAAAATGGCCAAAAGAGAGCAACTGTATCTGTTCAGACCACATGAACAAGATTTAAACTGACTGCTCAGGTTAAGAGCCCTACCTAAGTATTACTGTGTGAGGTTCCATATTCCCTTAGAAAACAGGACTTAAAACTCTAGAGGCAGGGTAGATATCACTTACATGGACAAAAAAAGCTGTGTACACCATCAACAATCCTTTAGCCATTTTTATATCCCTGTAGTATTTAAAGTTTAACCCCAGAAGACCTGCTTTTGTGTTCAGGGAGGTATCGTGTGGTACCCACCACAACACAGACAAGCTCTGATAGCCTTCCAGAACAGATACACTGATACTGTGGATGAAACATACAAAAACTAAATCATCACTTAAACTCAAATAGTTTGATCAGGAAGCAGATCAATAGGATGAAAGATCAAAGTGTTACCAAATGGGAGAAAAAAAATATTTTAAAGCATTCGAATCTGAGACTTGGGATTTGCTTTTAAACTCCACTGCGGTTCACTATGACATGCTGTTCATTTTAAAGAATGCAACTCTTCACTGGGCAATTCCATTTGAGATAACTTGCACGCCCAGGCATGTTACTTCACATCCAAAGCAACTGCAAAATGAAAGAAGTCTGTTTCAGTACTATGGAACAAGGGGGTAAGCCCACACCTTAGGGTGTGATACAACATTCTTTTTCCCAAGGGACAGAGCACTCACAGAACAAACTGGCATGTAATACAAAGTCCTCTGGCAAACAATTCAGTTAAAAATATAAGGGGGAAGCAGAGAAAAGGCAGGCAAGAGAAAAGGACATCAGAATATCTTTCTGGCAGCCTGATGCATTCACCTTACACCCAGAACACAGTCATCCCACTTAAAAGGAACACTTAACATTTGTCAGCTTTTCCTCACCCACCTCTTACAGCTTGAGCTAGAGCTGCACATGCAGGAGAGCCCTGCATTTTTGCTGAATGATGTAACTGAATATTCCTTATGCAAGTAAGGAGACATCATTAAATCCAAATAATTTATTTCAGGCTCATATTGACTGTGTCATATGACTTCAGCATTTACTTTACAAAACAAAACTTGAAATTTGCAGCAACTTCTATATATAGGGGATAGACTTGTTTGTAATCCCCTTCCCTATTTATCCTGAGTTGCCAAAAACCCTCTCAGCTTCATAATCGTTACTTGGTGCTAGCCAGTTCCCAGACCTATCTGAAATGACAATGGAAACATAGCACACAGCAGCCTCTTGCTTCTTAAGAACATTTGCATTTCTTATTAGCAAGGGAGAAGTGTAAATTTTTATTAGAAGAGCAAAGGGAACTAATTAAGCAAGGCTCTAAATCCCATCCAATAGCCTGGCTCAAAAGTACTTTGAAAATACAAGTTTTATACTATAGACCATGAAAAACAAAAAGCCTCAGAGAAGGAATGGGGAGAGGAAGATCTCCTTGTCTGGAAACAGACAGGAAGTGACTACTGCTGGAAAACTAAGCTTTGACTGCACATGGGAATTTGTGAGTCATATCAAAGAGGAGACACAGATTATGAGCTCCAATGCCATTTGTAATCACGACATCTATAATACTAATAATGTTAATACTGTCTATTATGTTAGTAGTCTTGGTCACTCTCCAGAAGCCCAACCTTTTTAAATATTTTTTCTTCAACCTCATCTAAAGAGGCAGGAATTTATTTTAAGAATAATGCCTATGACCTTTAATCAATCTCTGAGATATCAAGGAATAACTTATGCTGGGGGAGTTAGAAAGGAGGTGGCAACACGTGTTCTCCTTTGGCAAGTCAGTGGTAAATCATCAGCTTTCTCCTGAGGATGCCTAGTAGGACCAGATACAAAAGCCTAAGTAGAGGAAGAAGGACAGTACGGGAGAATATGAAATAAAATGAATACCTCACCATTTAGCTAACAAGATATCAAATGGTAACAATTTAACTATTGCTAGTGAACGAAGATATTACCCTAATTAAAAGCAAAGGGTTTTTTCCCCCACCAGCCTTACTCCAGCCATCTTTCAGTACATATTTATTGTAGTTTTCCACCACTTGTATCATTACCAAGACAAAAAGTTCATAGCAGAAATTTATATACATAACCTCAAATTGGAACAATATGAAAAGCCAGTCAGGGTAAATGAAAACCTTTCAGAGGCACAGAATAGATCCAGAGCACAGGTTTAACAACACTGATGACTACACTTTCCAATATAAAATGGCCAAAATTCCCAGCAAGGGAAGGTACATATGTACTACAGCATCTTTGATCTGTATTCTGATTATACTTCTCTAACCTACTCTGGGTAACTGGAAAGCGATAAAACTTTGGCTGTGTTTGACACAAATGAAAGCCAATAAGCAGGCTTTATACCACTGAATTACATCAAGCACATACACACACTAAAAAAAAATTGAGCTAATTACATCCAGCTTTGGGAGAAGAGTACACAAGCCCATTCAATGAAAACTGCAAAAATAGGACCATCTAGTATTTAAGTTCTGCAAATGGAAGTCAAGACTATTATTTTTAACTACACCATAGATGCCTCTTTATAAGATTGTGCAAATACTCCACAAATCTACACTGCTTCCAAACATTTGACTTTCCTGAAAGCTTTACGCAAAGTAGGAGCCAGTCATGACAGACTTCAAAACTAGAGATGATAGAAGGACACAGAAATAATGAAATGACCTTCAGTGACAGGGAGAAAGGTGATGAGCAGAGAGCATGGAATACCAATTCCAACCACAAAAAGAGAGAATGACAGACTTTGGAAGGATTGTGGGGTTTCAAATCCATTACAAGAGATCCTCTCCAGCTCTCTTACAACTTAGATTGCTTCAGAAATTTCACACCATGAATTTAAGTAAGTGCAGATGCCCAACTTCCTCTGCAATTTAAAGCAGTGTACATGCTCCTTTGAACATCTCATATCTAATCTATTATGTTGTCCTTAGGGTCACATGCTGCTTTTTGTTAGGATTAATAATTGATCTATATTTAAGTGCCTTCTATAAGAAACAGTTGAGTTGAGGAGCGTTGGATTCTCTTGGTTTGCAACTCACACTTCATTTCCAATAAATGCCCCTAGAAATAAGTTGATGATAAAAATGTTGTGTGCACTCTCCTAATGCCATTGTCTACAAAGATCATCTTTCAGACATTTTTGAAAGCTTAGTAAGTCACCATCCTGGACCTAAGGCTGGGCAAAGGTTTTCATCAGGTTTTGCACAGCTGGCAACATTTTACTTTACCACAGTAAGGAACCTGAACAGAATCAAAAGCACAGTCTCTTTTCAAGTAGGTCTTTCTTCACACCACCCTACTATAAGACAGAAACTGAGCTGGTGAAAGTGACTGCTACAAGTGCATACTGCAAACAAGAAAAACACACTTACACTTGGCAACTTAAAGAGAAGGCTGCTTTTTTTTTTTGCCAAACTACTTCCAAACTAATTTTGTAAATTTATTCATCTCCTTCTCCATTAGCAGGAAGGGGTCTGGGAACAACTCAATGCATTCCGATTTTGTCAAATAGAGGGCAGTGACATACACAAAGAGTAACTAATGGACTTGCTACAAGGTAGCAAGTCTTTAGGGCCTAAGCCAATAAATTTCAAAGTAGAGCTCTGCTTTGTTCACTGCCTTCCCATGGACTTTAGTACTTTGTTAGTCAATAAATAACATCGCTGCAATAACCTTGTCTCATTCGGAATCTGTCTAAACTCCCAGGAGGGGAAGAAAGAAGTGGGATAGGTCACTTAATAGTTTTGTCTCCTACAGTATAAAGTTATTTAACGAAGGATGATCCAAAACCAAAATCATAGACTGCAATCTTACTATCCAAGGCAAACAGCACCAAATCCACGAAGTGGTTTCTAAGTGTAAACAAAACACACACAACCCCCAAATCCACACGCCAGAGGCCAGCTCTAAGGGGGCATTACAGCAACTGGTAAGCCCCATCTTTACCAAAGACTCACTCCAAAGCCAATGGAGTTCATGCAAGTCTTTCTGGCAATTTCAGCTATCTGACAACCTATCTTCAGCTCCACTCACAGCCGGCTCCCTCTGTACAATCCAACGTGGTCACATCCTTGACACACCAAATCAAGCAGAATGTATTTCACTTAGTTCTTGCAGCAATCCCACTAAACAATACCAGCACATAACACATCCCAAAGTTCTGTTTTTCACTCTCCTCTGCACTTTCTCCTTCTTCTAGGCACCTCAATTGCATGCTTCCGTTGTTTCCTCAGGCTCTATCCCTTGCTCATTTTTTTTTTTAAATAAACAGAACACGAATTACATGTTTTCAGTTAAAGGCAGAGAAAACTTCCAGAAATCATGTTCCAGCATCTAAGGGCACTAGGAAATCTGGAATAACAAGCTGGGGGGGGG
The DNA here is from genome assembly GCF_035582795.1 of Mycteria americana. Taxonomy (NCBI): domain Eukaryota; kingdom Metazoa; phylum Chordata; class Aves; order Ciconiiformes; family Ciconiidae; genus Mycteria; species Mycteria americana. The sequence goes on along the minus strand of NC_134382.1, from coordinate 9,624,681 downwards.
GGGGCACGTCAAAGGGGAGAAGAGGCAGGGAGGAGCCTCTTCTAAGTTATTTTATCTTAACTAGTCCAGCAAGGAGAGCTATGAAGTGACATCCTCTTAACATCAGATTCAACACAAAAAGCGGTATTGCGAGTTTCTGCATAACGGCCTTTGGCAAACACCACCTGGAGGGGATGGGAACTGCATAGTTTTTGCAGCACTTTCAATCTCTCCCAGGAACATTAACATGTAAAGCTCCTTCGCCTTCCCACCTGATTTCCCTCTTAATTTCAGAGGCAACCCAGAGCTTCCTGACAACTATTACAATGTCAGAAGATTCTCCAGGAGCCATTCCTTAATTAAATGGAAACAACTGAGGCTGTGATAAACAATAAAAAATGCAGGGCCAGATCAGAACCAGGTATACAAAAATCAGTCTCTTAAGTTGCATGCTGCATTTCTGACTCAAACAGATCTGAAAACCTCACTCAGCTAATGCTTTCAAGTACATGGGTATGGGGAAACTGCACTTCTAAAATTATGTCAGTGCTTATTTTAACATTTACCTCATGCCTGCTTGAAATCCAGCCTCAGATGGATCAGACAGTGAGCTCTTTAACCAAAGAGATCCAAAGGCCTGCAGGCTAGCTTCAAGCAGCCAGAGGCTTACCAACAAAATTCTTAGCTCTTCTCATCAACAGAGCCCGATGCACTTGACTCAAAGAGTGTATTTTATTGTGGCCATTTTGCACCTGAGGAAGTTGTTCATGACATGTAGCCTGAAACACCATCTCCCCATCCAGAACCCTATTTTCTTCATTTTCTCATCTCAAGTGAACACTTCAGGATTTCAGTTCAATTCCTATTTGAAAAGGAAATAATTTTTCAAGTGTGGACTCCAACTACCACTGTTCCTTTGTCAGCCATTATGCCTCCTGCAGAACAACAGAAACCAAGATTCTCAAAACACTGAAGCATTAGACCTGCTTGTTTTGATGTCTACACACAAAATTTCTATCAATAATGCACAGACACACATGCAGTCTGCCAGATAGTAATGTACAGAAAAACAACAGGAAGAAAAGTCAGAACTTTGCCTAAGCATGTGTAAAGATTTGTCACAGCCTGCAGTTTTACAGGTACCTACCTATCCAATGACTTTACTGTGTACTTATATGTGCTGAAGGCAAGTGCTCCACCCCCACAAAATGGAGGCAGATTAAACAATGAATAAAAGGTTTGGATATTCCTTACAGATTTAGAGCTGTCTTCTAAGCAGTAATGTGGAAGTCCAGAACTTCATAACGACTTGCAGCAAATACTGCACTGACATCTTCTATGAAGTGGCCACGCACATTATACTCGGTTCAGGGGCCAGGGAGGGAGAATAGCTGTCCCTGTGGACAAGGACTTTGTTCATGTTATACAGGCTTTTTCTTCACTGTCATCTGATCCTGAATGCATGGTCTATACCTACTAATCATTTCACATATGCCATTAAGAATTATTCACAATAACTGATATATAGGAAGGTTTGCTATCATTTAGCTAGGCCAGTGGTATCAATGGGAGCAGAGGTTAACTCACAAATAAGGCCAAGACAGTGGAAGTAAGTGAAAGAAAATTCAGGTGTAACACTGGAGAATATATTTCAATAGTAAGATCAGAGTAAGTCTATCATGGGAAGCAGCAGGTCATTTTATAGATAACTAATGCAGAACTGAGATATCTTGGTGCATGACAAACGTATTGCAGTAAATTCAGATGATCCTTAGTAACTGAGAGATTGTCTTTACCAAAAAATCTCTTCAGCCTCATCCTATTACCCACTCAAATTTATTTATACAGTCTGTTTCTCAGCTCTGGACAAATTAACAAGACTAACAAGAACAAATTCTAGTGATGTTCACAAATAAGTTTGAATTATATTTAGGAACTGAGTGCTCTGTACATTTTATTTTAAAACCAAAGCAAGGTTGTGGTGTTCTGAAACTGTGAATACAGAACTTTAGAAGAACCATACAGTCTATATCTTTTATTCCTAACCAAGAGTAAAGATTCTTTTAGAAAAGAATTTCAGTCTTTCACCTCTACAGCTTTTTACAATATATGAATGTTATCAACACGCTCTCACAGTGGGAAGGACTTCCTGCAGCAACATTCACTTAGATGCTCTCGGACAATTCAGGATAAGTATGGACCAGCTTTTAATTCAACACAAATTACAGAAATGATGAATGCCACATAAGACAACAAAAGCCTTTTCAGATAATGTAAAGGGAGCTTGGCCATAAACTAGAAACTTATAATCATTTTTGCAAAGCCAGAACAAAAACTAACCAAAAGCAAGGAATGACTGAAAATTTTGCAGTGGTCTCTAGGGCATGAATTTAATAGGTTTCACAGAAATTTACAGGCAAGACATTCCACTGAAAAGTCTCATTTACTTACCAGTGACAAGGCATGAGTTAACAAACGATCCATGTATCTGTGGCCCTAGAAGACTTGTGGTTCTATAAGATGAGAATCTCCATGAGTTGCAAGGACAATCAGAGAAAGAATTAACTTTCCAAGACTAACATAAGGATTAGACAAACTAAGAAAAAATAGTCAGATTAAAGTTCTCCTGGCTTTAGACAGGAAGCCATACCTTAGGCAGGTGATCAGAATGACAGATTCTTCGGGCTGAGAAAGATGAAAATATGATGCATTATAGGAGCTGATCTTCCCAACATAGTCATTAAATATAAGAATCAGCAACCCCTTAGCGTTTCAAGATTCAGTTATACAGGCTTATATTATACAAGCATGTATGGCAGAAGTAGATCTGGTAATATATCTTGCTTATTACATAAAAAGCCCACTGTTAACTGGTCTGCGATGTCAAATGTATCTGTATCCGGTCGCAGTCTCTAGTCTATATATAATCAACCCTCAGTGCCCAGAAGCAGACAATCTAAAACAAGTAGTCCACCTACTGAAGATACTGAAGAACTCAGAGACAAGTTAGGATTTTTTCATCTGTTCTTCACGTACTGGTACTGAGGTCATTAGAATGCAATAACTATGGCACCATGCAATCTTGCCCGCATTTAGATAACTAGTACATATCATCAGTAGTCATTGACCTTCCCTCACAACCTCTGTCCTTCATTTGGACTAAACAGTTCCTTCATACCTAATCTTACTAGGCAAGAAAGAATTCTCCCCAGCTAAGGTTTTTTTCCCCTTCAGTAAGAACAGAAAAAGCTCTCTTAACAGACAAAACTTTGACCACTTTCTTTTGAACAATAAAGAAACAACTCAACTTCGAGCTAGATTCTGAAGATGGCATCAATTTCCTATCTCAAACTTACGACAGTTAGAAGTGAATCTTACTGTACTTCTATTTTATTTTTTAACAGTTGAACCTACCTCTACCATGAAACAAAACAGGATTCTAGAAACTATCGCCCTTAGGATTTGGGGTATGTTTAAGACCTACATCTAAACTCTGAAGCCCAAGGCATTTGCACCATACACAGCACTAGCAATTTGGCCATTATTATTATTTGCCATATCTCTGCAATCATAACCCACATTTTTATGCCAGGAAAGAACTGAAAATTCCTTCTCCACAGCCCAAAATAATAACAACAAAAAAAGCCAAACAATGCATACCCTTTCGAAGGGTCATGTGTGTCTTTCCTTCCAAGTTAAGACTTACCAACTGTTCAGTCACAGAAGCAGACAGGTTATATTACTTAACTGGTATTATATTTAAATCTAAAGTTTATTTTACATTCAACTTCTCTTACCCAAGTCAGTTTTAGTTTTAGCTTAGTATATCTGTGAAAGCTCAAGGCTCAGCTTGTAATTTCAGAATGAATGCACTAGTCTCTTGTGTTGAAGAAAGCAGTTGTCCAGTTAGAAAAGTCTAAACTTAAATCACAAATGTGGTTTGCTTCATCCTTACAAGCTCTGAGAATCCAAAAACTTAGGACTAACAGAATTCCAAGGTTCCTGAACACTTTCATGAACAAGAGAAAGCATTACCAAAATCAAACAAGCATTAGACATCATGCTCTTTCCATTCTCTCTTCCTTAGAGCAGACAAAAGCAAAAGTAGTAGCAAACTCTGCTGCAATCATAAAGCTATATATATTCCTGTGGTAGCATACTATAAAATTAGTTGCTAACTTCTAAGAGTGAGCGAAAGTCTTAAAAGTACACCAAAATGATTCCTGAAAGAGAAAGCAGCAAATTAAAACAAAACAAAACCATAAACCCCACACACCTTTGTCTCTTCTCTCCGGACAGTTCAGACAAGCTGTCCTAGCCTCTCGGCACGGTGCTTCGGAACCTTCACAAGCGTGACAAAAAAAGGGGGGGAGGGAACCGCGAAGTCTGCGAGTGGAGGCTCCGCCCCTGCATTTTATATGCTAAGGGCTCTCAGCTCACCGATCACAAAGCAGCTCTTAGAGTCCTTCTTCAAACAGTTCGGCTCCAGGGTAACAAGTTCAAAGTGGGAGGAGGCAAAAGGAATCAGAGGGTGGTAACAATCCTGGACAGACATTTCGTTCCTTTTCCATCTGCAGAACCTGTTCTTCAGGTTGGAAACTGAAACATCTGCCTATTGCCGTGCTTGAAAGCTGCACTCCAAACCTCTTCTATACTAACAGGTCTGCAGAGGTAAAACCATATTTAATAATGCACAGACAAGCAACCTGTGGGAGGAAAAGTTAATCATTACTATAAACCGAGTTTGTTTTACATTTTGGACTTCCTTATGTTAACGTCAGTGAAGCAACTCACTCTCTTATCAGGTCTGTTATAAGGAAAAGTGGAGAAGCATGCAATGGAAACAAAGTCAGCACAGAAGTTTGTCTTGCAAAAGCTTAAGTAAAACATGGCAGCAAAATTTTAAGAGATATGGCAGTCTTCTGCAGTTGCCAATCTCAATCAGAATACAAAGTAGAAGAAACGGATTTTTCTTGCAGATCTCTGTGTAACAACTTACATTAGTCTGGTCTTGCTGTTATGTGAAGGGAACAATTAGCCATGCTAATCCCAGGGTGTTTTACCATGTCACTTCCAGTATCAGCTGAACCATCACATTGGTAAAGGATCATTGTGGGCCAATAATCAACACAATAATTCTCATGTTACAGTGTATTCAAGAGACTTTCATCAGGTTAGTAGGCAGCATTTGAAAGGTACTAGAGCCTCAGGTCCTTAAGGTATGGCTACTGTATTTTTTCAGCTTAACACACTTAACTGCTTAGTATTAGATTAGGAAAAAGTGCTGGTTTATTATTTTGGTAAATACATTTCATATTTCTTCTCCTTACAAAAACACACTACTTGTACAGTCTGCATTTAGATCAGCCACTTCTCTCATTCTAAATCTTTTAACTCATGATTTTGGTTTTGCCAGAGGATGGAAATTATGGGAGAAGCAGGTTTGGCCCGGATCTACAAGGAATAATCCCAGACCATGTGAAATACCTCCTTTTTTTTTGGGAGGGGGGTGAAGGGGTGGGGTGTAAATAATTCTAATTGTAGAATTTCCCTCTACTACTCCCCAGTCCCCAGCAGTGATTTTGTTGGGAGGTTTTGTCTGGGAGTTGTGTGTCCCCACACAGGAATGAATACATATTCTTATTTGGCAGATTATATGTACCCCACTGTACAAAATAGTATTGCCTGTAAATGTTGCAGCATTCGTTAGCCCAAATTCTATGCATAGCAAATTCTGTGAAGCAAACAGGGAAAAAATCTCAGTATAAAACAACACAGAGGGCTACATTCAGAAGATCTAAGCTTTCTACACAGTAGAAACATTTAAAAAAAAGATAAAACAAAAGGAAAAAACAACACTTACAAATACAGGTTGATAAAACTTCCTTCAAGTGAGAGGTGAGTTCCAGCTACACTAACACATTGAAACACTGCCTAGCACTGGAACAGGAGCCATCTCATGTCACATTCATATAACTATCAAGAAAGGATTACTTACAAATCCATTTTCATAGAACAGCTCTGCTCTTTCAAAATCATTAGTCTCCAACAAAGAAGCATGCAGAATCACATGGAAGTGAGAAAACAGAAGAAGAAAGACATAATTCATTGAATACTCCACACATTGCAAAACATTTGCCAATTCATGTTTCCTACCTCAGACTTTGAAGAACTGGCCAGTGCTCCTCACTTGCACGCAATCATGGAACAGTATCATCTTTAGTGTGTGTACGTACAGAACTCGAATTCACTACCAATGAGTTTCAGCCTCACTTCTAATCAAGCAGTCACAAATCACTGTGCAAAGTACCATTTCATAGTCCTTTTGGTTAATAAGTCCAGCTCCACAAAATAAAAACTAAGACAACTGGTTTTCTGCAACCTCCTTAGAGAAAGAGAAATTACCTGAAATACGCAGAATGAACACAAGTTTGAGTTTAGACTGACACCTGCAGCACAACACTGGCCCTCAACAGGCAGTGGTTTTTATTCCCTTGCAAAATCTAGTTTCAGGAGAAGAAATTTCATCACATGACATACAGCAGCACAACTACCAAGGCACTAACAAGAAGAACAAAGAGAAAAAAGTGAGAGAAAGAATAAATAAGGCAAAAGTGGAAGGCAGACCAAACAAAGAAGTCTCTTTCACTAGCCAAGTATCCTGCAATTCCCCAAGAGTTTGCAGGACTGAATGTTTAATATTAAATTGTTTCACTTTATTACTTCTCAACTAACAAGTCCTACCTAATGCTTTTAATTTTTTGTTGTTTTGATCTACCTGTTTTGCACTTTTCCCTGAATATTCACACTTCTTAACTGTTACTTGTTTACGAAGAGCAAAAATAGACTACAAAACATTCCCTTAATAATGAGCTAATAAAAAAACCAGCCTGTCCACTATAGAACTGTTCATAAGAGCAGCTTCTTATCAGTAGCGAGGGTTTGTCCTGCAATAACAGCTAACTGTCCAAAAGCATGTATGAGTAGTTGTAACATGGATACAAACGGTTTCCTTTTTTTCTGAAAGCATTCGGGAGATTGTCACGTTTAAAAATAAAATATATTTAGGTACTTCATTTTTCTTTTAAACAACATATTGACATAGACACTTAAAAACTCCAGAGCACTTAAAAATATAACCCAATGCTGCATGGGCAAAAAGACCTGTTCCAGGAGACAGAGCACTGAATTAAGAGTATTTCCAACTCATTAGTTTCTAGATGTCACATCACCTCTTTGTTTCTCCATTTACCCCATCTTTTAAGAAGATATAGTGACGTTTATTATGTATTTTAGTGACAAAAAGAGAAGTACAGAAACATCATTACTGTTATACACGCATGCCAATGCAACTTCTCATGTGAAACACAGCAGCTGCCTCAACAATTCACAATGCTGGAAATCAAGAATGTGTTTCATTACTACAATGATCAGTTACAACACGAGTGGCAGAGAGAGAGTTCTTTCCCTCTCTTACTTGCAACTTCCAGTGCAGGCAAGCAGCTAACTAAAAGAGAGGTCAATTGTCCTCCATGGTATATACATGAAAGTTGTCTACCCAAAACGGAGAGGTTATTTGGCATGATGTCATCTCCTCAGTTAAAAAAAAAAAAAAAAAAAGATATTTTGCATTATTTCCTAGATTTGAACAACTCTCCTCCTTTTGAGCGGAGAACATATGTTTATTGCCATACTCGACGGAACCCCCACCCTTCAAAATATCACAAGCCAACTTAACTTTTAGAATATAACAAAATCCATTTAATTTGTCAAGAATGGTCACATACAGAGAAGTTAAACACATGTTTTAACATTTGTGGGAACAGTGTCTTGGCAGCCTGGAACCCTAGGTGATACGGAACAGTTAATGCGTGAATTCAAAAACATCAGGAGAACATTGATGCAAAGAACAGACAATGCACACAAACCTGAAGCAGTTACCATACAGCACTGAAAACTGCTTACAGTTTGGATTTTCAGCTGTTACTAAGGTCAGTTTGGGTTTTCTACCACAAAAAGTAGGAACAGACCCCAAAATCAGTTACACAAACTTCTACTGGACCATAAGAGTTTATCACCGCATTCTTCTTACAGCTTTCAGATACACTTTGACTGTGCTGTTAAAAATAACTAACTCTACCAAAAAGAAAGAGTATTATTTACCACACAATCCCCCCCAAATAACAAACTTTTAAGAATGAAAATCTGACCTTCAGAAGCCTAAACTTATCTTCAGCTTTATAAATGGTTTCCAATCTAATAATTAAGTGCTCATTGGCCAGCATTTCAGCTTTGCAAAAAATGTCTCTTGAGGTCTTCTTTGGTTTCTTGACCTACAAAACAAGAAAAACATATTTACCCACTTCAATAAAATGGCAACAAACATTTACCCTGCACACTTAGTAAAACACATCTCATACAGAGCACAAATGAGAAATTATACCTAGCACTCCAATCAACTTCTCTAACAGTTGTTCACAACCAAGCAGGTATCACCCTAAGTTAGTAGCTCTGACAAAACATCACCATTTGCTCCTAACTCCCCTTAGATTTCTTGTGTTCCAATTTTCTCAGGTGCAACTGATTTAAGAGATATTAACCTCCCGACTGCTGAAGGAAGTCATAGGACACGAGACAAAGGAACTACTACCTATCACACTCAGTCAAAAGATTAAATTATGGTTAGGATGCACTTGTTGCACTGCCTGTGCAATGTTGAAATAGCAACCATTATTTTTGTGGTGAGAAAGTTACCAAGTCCTCTAATTTTAGCCACAGTCTTCCCACATTTGGTATTTTTCTTAACAATTGAGCTGTTGGACACATGAGATACCATGGAAATCATAGCTCTCACTTTAAACAAAAATCAAAACATAGGGAAGTAAAAGGTGAATTGGAATTCTGAACAAAATGATCCAAAGACTGGTCAACTGGTTTTAGTTTTGTATTTTTATAAAATGCTGTAATTAGGGTAGCAGCTTCAAGTTTCTTAGCTTGGGACATATCAGATGACCATGACACGTCAAGATTTAATTGGGAAGCGCACGCTGGATGTGAAAATTTCACATTCCATATCCCATTTCTCATGGGATATTTTCTTGTGCAGGTGCTCCCCCTACTGTTTTACTAAATAAAACGTTCTAATGTTTTTCCTTCATTGCATTGATTTTATAGCTACAGATTGAACAATCTGCAATTTCATTTACGTTATACACACTTCCATACACTAGCAAATAAAACTTTGAGTTGCACCTGGGGCAAGGAGGGAGGGGATCGGAATGCATTACTTAACTGCAAGATTCATCACAGCCTTACTTATAATTTACCACTTTTGGTACAGTTAAATTAGGGCTTTGATGTCACAAGTTATGTTGCTAATAACAGACTACTGAAAACTGAAGGACTACAAATATCCAGTCTACTTGTGTGTGTTTGCCAGCAGGTAGCCTTTCTTTCTGCTTCTCAGCACCGAGAAGAAAAAAACATGCACAAGCTCCAACTCTTCCACATTACTTTCAAGTGAGTTACTGCAACATTAGTCTGTAAACTCTTCTGGAAAACATCTACTTTAAACCAAGTGAAACTAATTTTGTCAAATAAAATCAACTACCTTGCAGAACTGTTTAATTTCCCCTTCACTTCCGCATGTTGCAAAACTGAATTTATAACTACATGACATTAAAGTCTGCTAATAAAAAAAAAAGTGCTTTGACAAAAATGAACGTATCAGACTTCAAGATGCATACAGGTAGTAAACATTTTCAGAATGCTGCTACCTTCGTTTAAAAGGCCATTGTTTGTAGGGAGCACACAAAAAAAAAATTTTTTTTAAACACTAGTCACACCTGCAACAGCCTCATAGTAGGTAATGGGATCCGGGCTGTCTCCATGAAGAGGCCAATAAGCCTTACGACAACAAGAGTCGCTAGACAAGAGCCCACGCTCAATTCCCTAAGTAAGCTAGCCACTAGACACAACATCAAGAGCAATTTATCAGGAACGCTGTTGACTAAGGTCTTCACGCTTATGTTCGCTCATCTTTCTCTCTCCAAATCCCACCTTTTACCAGTGAATCAACCACAAAAGGAAACCACCCAGCTGACACGCTGCGGCAGATGGACGTTCAGGGACAAGAAGCGCTGTGCTCCCAAAGGCTGGATCCCTTCAGCCCACACAAGGACGCACCTTCCAGCTAGGGCACTGGGGAGGGCTGACATACCGCCGGCCAGCACTCCCAAGCTCTCCCGGCGGCTCACGCTTCCAGCAGCGCAGAGCCCCGCCACGCCGCGGCGGCCGGCCAGCGCGGCTATCGGGGAGCCCGGACTCCCGCCTTCGCCTGGCCCATACAATTTACCTCAGCCAGACGCGGCCCGGGTTTCTGGGCCGCCGCCCCCTCCCGCCCCGCAGCCGCCCCTCAGGGAGGAGGCGACGAGCCCGGGCTAGCCGGCTCTGCGGCCGCATTAAGAAGCGCGCTGGGGGAGGCAGCCAGGGCTGCGGAGCCGCCGCTGCCCGGCAGCAGTACCGAGCCCAGGCGCTGGCTGGGCTGTGGGGCAGCCACCCTGCGGCACCCGAGGGGAGCCCGCCAGAAGGCCGCCTCCCTGGAGCGAGGCAGCACCGCAGCCAAGGGCTGTCCGAGCCGCGCCAAGGCCGCGGCGGACAACGGCGGCTGCAGCGCTGAGGAGGCGGCCGAGGGAAACGGCTCCCGCCCTCTCAGGAGGTGTCTCCTCGTGGGAGGTGCGTAATGACGCAACATCCCTGCGCTTCTCGGCGCGCGGGCTGCGCACCGCCCCTTCTGAAGGCGGCACCGCCTCCGCGCAGCGTTACGTCGGTCTCCGCGCAGAGTTACGTCTCCCTCCGCGCGCGATGGCGCCGGCGGCCGCGGGGCCGGCGCAGCTGGTGCGCTGCGGCCAGAAGGACGAGCTGTACCGGAGCGGGCTGCGGAGCGGGGCCGGCACCGCGCTGCACGGGCTCGCGGGTAACGCCTCCCGTGGGGGGGGTCTCCCCACCCCGAGCCCTGCCGAGGCGCTGGGCCGCCGGGCTCGGCGTTGTGGTGGGCGGGCGGGGCTGCAGGGACATCGTCGGTGCTCCGAAATCCGCCGATAGCAGCGGACCCGCCCCAGCTCCGTGCTACCGCACAGCTCTCGGCTCGGGTGCCGGAGGTGGGGCCGATCCGTCGCGGGGGCGAGGGGTGTTAATCTAGCGTGGGAGGGCCTGGGAGAAGTTCCCGGAGAGGGGCTTAGGTCAGCGCGGATTTCGTGTACAGTAACTGCCGTGGTCCCGACCCCTTAGGTGCCAAGAAGTGGCTGGAATGGAGGAAAGAGATCGAACTGCTTTCTGATGTAGCATACTTCGTCCTTACCACTTTGTCAGGTAACGTGCCTCGTAGCTTCATTTTTAGCATTTCTCCCAACAGCGTGAAAAATGAGCTGAGTGCCAGGCGGCTGCTGTTTGCTGGAAGGAGACTGCCTGACAGTCATTTTCTTTAATGCGGGGTTTTTGTTCATTTGTTGTTTTTCTATAAATGCCTTTTATTAAATATGAAACCACTAACTTGTCATAAGATTGTCACTAAATGCAGCAGTTTATCGACCCAGATTTAAAAGAACGTATCTTTTAAAAGCAAAAGTTCTTAAAAAAGGGATGCTATGACACTATGAAAAAGTATCCCCTCTTTGAGCCTCAAACGACTGCAGATACTGATGCTGCACATGCTGATGTAAACAGAATGCTTGCCTCATTCAACACAAAAAAATGCAACTATTTCTGAAACTCTGAAAGCTGAGGTGTTGTGACCTGAGCAGCCTGTCACCACTGCTCAACCATACAGAGAATGATATTGCAATTGTCATCTCACCCCATGTTTTTTGTTACACGCGTTATTTAGGTTATCAGACTCTGGGCGAAGAGTATGTCAACATTGTTCAAGTTGACTCAACCAAGAAAAGGGTACCTTCTTTTCTTCGACGGGCCATCTTCGTTTCTCTTCATGCTCTAGTACCCTATTGCTTAGAAAAGGGATTGCTGCATCTGGAACATGAGTTGCAGATAGAAGCTGATGAGTCCAGAACCTTGCAGAGGAACCCAGCACTTGGCTTATCCAGTAGGACCTTAATACAAAACTGGATACAGAAACAAGTTGGGGAGCTTACAGAACAGCAGAAGAAAACAGTCTTACAAATTGTGTATGTTCTTAAACAATGCATACCTTTGCTTCATCGACTACATCTGGCAGTATTCTATATAAGCGGCACTTTTTATCACCTCTCTAAAAGAATCACAGGAATCACGTATGTAAGTGGATGTGTTTCTTGTTTGAAGATGGTGTCCACTGCAGTATTTTGGCCTCTTTTGGGATGCGATGTGTGTAAAAGGGATATAGAATTTGGCTATAGCTGATTATAATATGGGCAGACTGGGTGAGAGGGAAATTTTTAATACTATCTATAGGCGTTACGAGTCCCTGCAGTCGACAGGTTATAGCTAGTAAATGCGAATGCACTGTCAGAGCTTAATACCTTATGTAACTATGAACACTGTCTAGTCCAGTCTGTCTTCTACAAATACACAAAAAGTGAGAATTGGCTTGGGAAATCCATCATATAATTTTGAACAAAAATCGGTACATGTTTAGATAGCATTTTTCTATATGAAGAGCTTAATTGCACATGGTCTTTTCAATAAGTATCTTTCCAAAAAACATCAGCCACTGGCCCAGAAACATGCATAGACAGAAGACTCCTCCACAATTCCCAACATCAACGTGGAAAAGAGGTGTCTGACTATTTGCTCAGAGCTACATAACAAAACCAAACTGATTAAAGCAGCAGTTTTGATGGACAGACAGACAACTCAAGACAACTGATCCTTGCACAAACAGCACTTAGGTGTAGCTTGACTGAATGAGATGCATCCAGGACACATTAGACCTCCTGAGAGACAGCAGGTTGATAAGTCCTAGAAATATGTCAATTTTTTGGACAGAAATGAGCATCCCAAATCAAGAGTTGGGGGGGGGGGGGGGGGGGGGGAGGCATAGTTTCATAAAACCACAGTAACAAAACATCTCTATTTCTGTGAACTATGTAGCTGCATTTTGGAGGACTGCAAGGAGAAGATCAGAGTATTCGATCAAGTTACAAGTTTCTTGGAATAATTTCCCTCTTCCATCTTCTTCTAACAATTGGTGTTCAGATGTACAGCTTCAAACAGAAGCAGAGAGCAAGGCAGGAATGGAAACTACACCACAACCTAGCTCATCAGAAGTATGATGGTTTTTGCTTACTAGGAAAGATGTGGAAGCAATGGTGGGAAATGTAATAGCTTTCATGAACAGGGAGAACACCGGAGTGACACTTTGACTTAAGTTAAAACCTGATGTAATTTAACGTTTGACACATTCCTCACTGTTTTAAGCATCTCTTAGATTTCATGCTTTGCTTTCATGGTTTTGAGATCTTCATAAAGAGGGTTAATACTTGAAGGTGGGGTTTACTTTAGGATTGTGTTGTCAAATATTTCTTACAAGCAGGCTAAATAAAATTAAGTAATATATAACTATGTTAACTAGAAACATGACCAAGGAAAAAACTACGGGACGCCACTCCCGCTGCACTTTGTGTTTGGAAGAACGGAGACACACCACAGCCACACCTTGTGGCCACCTGTTCTGCTGGGAATGCATCACGGAGTGGTGTAACACCAGAGTAAGTACAGAAGGACAAACAGAGGCTGGAAGGGGTAAACGTGATGAAATTTCTACTTGAAAATACCTGTCTGCCTGGGTGTTGAAATAATACCCTTTCTTGCACTAAGGCACCCAAAATCCCCACACAAGAGTTTACCAAGACATATATATATGTTATTAGAATAGAATGACCACATTACATAGATGAGGTAAATAAGGCGAGCAGTTTTCTGTCCCAACTATTGAAATGCAATCAGACTACTGTGGAAGTCAGATATGAAGATAATTCCTTTATCTACGGACCTAGGCGATAATACTGACTGCAAAGAAACAACAAAAGTGATAATGTTCTGAAGCCTTTGTCACCTGATTTCCAACAAAAAGGAATTAGTAAGTTACAACCAAACTGAGCTAGCTCTTATGCATGTTATTTTAAACTTGGATTTTGCTCTCGATTAATGAAATACAACAGAATTTTCATCCATTAAGGATTTTATAGACATCATGGAATAAGACGTTGTCCATTTATTTTCTCTAAAGAGCGAAAACTGCTTGCCAGAAAAAAGGCATCAAGTGTTACTTACAAATAAGATCTTTGCCACAAAGGCTATGTCTGTGCTGTAACCTAGATGTATTACTGCAGCTGTTTCAGAAATGAGTGACGTGATCTACTTGAATTTTCCTGCGCTGATACTAGTATGCCTGTGGTGGAACAGAATCAAGCAAATATAACTTCTCAGAGAATTTCCCCAAGATCCAAAATCGATCTTGACACTAAAATCAGTATAGCCAAAGTTAAAGGCCTGTATTTAAATGCACCAAGGTTATACCTATGCAAGCTGTTAAGTCCTACAATAGATACACCATTTGAAGACACAAACTAAATGCAGCTTGCGATGAGCTAGTGCCTTCCTAACACCACCCTGACACAAATCAGGAAACATCAAGAGTCACTTCAGATTTGCTTGTAAAGACCTAGCCCGTGTTCATCAGTCTTGCCTGAATGCTGTTGGAAGCTGTGGTAGAAACTTTGATCTAGCTACAGGGAAGGAGTGGTAATCTACTGAATTACTCAGATGTGTTTTCCAAGGTTGTGAAAAGAGATGCTTTTCTTATTGGGTAGTCAGTTTCATTTAATCCTTCTTTAAAAAAAAAAAAAAAATATATATATATATAGTTTGCCTAACACAAACCATACTACCCACCCCTCCAGTTAGCATTTTTCAGCTTATCAGCTGTTTGTTTCTTGAAAGAGAAATGTAATGGAGGCAGCAAATGTTATGAAGTTTCAGCTGGATGTGCAGGTTCACTACACAGCGATACAGAACTGAAAGCTAGTGAGGGCTCCCTTCAGAAAACTCACTCACTAGGCTGGGAATGAGTGTCACTGAAGCAGGTGCCTAAAGAGGGCCCCTTAAACTGAAACTATCCTGCTAGACTGTAATAGAAAGGGTTCCAGACCGTTTTCTTAACCAGAGAGCTAAGAGAAGAAATGACTTATTAGAGGAATAGTTCCCATACACAGATTTCCTATCACTTACAGTGTTCAGAATATGATATTTGATGAAAAGCATAAGGAAGATTGTTGAATATCCTTAATGCAACAATTTTAACTACCGAGTACTGCCTTCTTATGCTTCCAAAATTAAAAAGCAAAAAACTTAGTCCACTTTAAAATCAAGTACGGGGGAGAATATCACTCAAAGCTGATAATTAGCAAGCAGATGCAAAATGGATTTGTATCTATCTCCCAAAACTTTAGTTTGGGCTTTTATAGTTTCCAGTAGGAAGCTGAAGCATCATGAACTAAAGTTTTCACACACATTTTCAAGTTGGATTAGAATAATTTAGGAAAAGATCCTTTTGCACTGTGGCCTTATTCAAGCTTATTTGGTCCCTTATGTGGTTGGGCATCAATTAAAAAAAAGTCGTTCTTGTAATCTAGAATGAAGATTAGTCCTCACTTCCTGTAACACCTCTGACTGGAAAATTAAGGAAGAACTTCAAAGGAGTTAGCATTAGAAATTGTCCTGCTGACTCCCTGCTTGAAGTATCTTCAAATCATGTGGAGACAATAGAAATCTGAATGTAACAGAAGTACACTTAGAAGGCTACTGACAATTTCAGTTGTCAGTTTTCAATGTGAGTACTAGCTGACACTAGAGCTATATCTGTTAGAGGACATTTATTTTAGGCCATTTTTTGCACTGTTGTCCACTCTAAAGCTGTCCCAGATGCACATGTCTGTGGGGAGACAGTACTAAAAATGCATTATACAGTGATATTTCAGATCTGAGAACATCCATTCACTATAATTGCATCTTTACCTTATTCTTTGCCCTAAAGGCTTGGTGACTAATTTAGTACTCTGAGAGCAGTCCAACATCCATGGTACAGGATTTTTTTCTTTAAGATACAGAGACTTAAGCTTGTTTTTTCTTAACACTGACAACAACTGTTACCATTTTAGTAACTTTTAGTCTTTTGGAATGTGCTGACCTAATAAATCCTTAGACTCTCCTACTGGATTCACCAAGTAAAGATACAAAAATTTAAGAGTTCTGATTTAAGAGAACTAAAGAGTATCTTATAACACACAGTCAGTATCTTTAAATACTACTTCTAGTTCTAGTGTACATGAATAAATGTTTCCTCATACCAGCTCTAACTATAGTTTTTTCTGATTCCACCTGTTAGCAAAATTAACTGAAGTAGTAATATTGCTACCTAGATTAAAAGAAAACCCAAACAAACACCAAAAGAACTGTTAAGAATCCATCCAGTTTGTTTTGGCTTACCGCTTCAGGAAATGCTTGTTAAATAGCAGGTAAAAGCATGGCCCTTGTTGGGAAACTGCTTATGATAAACTTGGGACAAAGCAACTGAGGAAAAACTGCCTGCAATCCTAAAACAAATGAACTCTGCACTGAAACCAGGCTGTAATACACTTGAGTAAAAACATGCATAATGCCATACTAGAGATTTTGGGTAAAGATGGCAATAAAGAGACTAGCAGTCTGCTAGTTCTAATTCAGCTGCAAGTAAAAATAAAGGAAATTATTTTTAGTATGAAGAAGGAAAACAAACCACGTTACCTCTGAAATTAGTATATGGCAGCACTACTTATTCAAATATTCTATTACTCTTGAATATTGCTAAAACATCAGTGACCATTTGAGTGATTTTGCTAGACAGGCTTTCTTCCCTGAAGGTGAAAATTTGAGATGTCACTTTTACCTAAGATGAAGAAGTTACTTCTAGGTGAAGGTGTTGTATGCTGTGTACAATGACCATGGCTTAAGGTCATATTGTAAGCACCCATGCCACCTCAGGTTGGTCTTTAAATTAGGCTAGCTTAGAATGTGCTACATGGTTCAGCTTGCATCACAAACGGGACTGAAAAAAATGTTTAATTACAGATGCTGATTATTTTCTAGAAGTAGCTAAAGTTATATTTGGATTTTTTTTTAAACTTTCAAACACAGCGATTCAGTACATCTATCTAATTTCTTTTCTTTTTGTAGACAGAATGTCCACTGTGCAGAGAGAAGTTTCATCCTCAGAAACTAATCTACCTACGTCACTATCAACTGTAAAGGAAAAATCTATTCTGTTTCATGACAAGGGCCTCAGCTCTTATACCCTGTATAAAGTTGTCATACAGCTTGAGTTCATCCAAGAAGAAGACACTATTATAAAACTGGTAACTGCCTCTGCAAGATGGCACTTCATTCCTGTTTTACAGAATAAATCTATTTCTGCCTCTGTCTTTCTGTTTCTTCTAACATGGTTCTTGACCATATTAAAAATATGTCTAAAAAGTGCTTAACACAAATGTAATAGTTTTCTTCAGTTTGGACAATGAAAAATTTAAATCAAATTCTCATTCTCTAAATGTAAGTGTGGATAACAAGTCTTCCAACCTTTCACAGCATGCTTAAGGTATTAGTAAAATTCTACAATTTTAAGACTCCCTTTCTCCTGTAACGTAATAATAAGTCCATACTGTAGACTTCAGGGGAAAAGGACAAAAGCTGTACACAAATCTTTAGTTTAACTGCAGTTCAAGTTCTGATGATAAAATGTATGTCATGTACCACTCTGTTTTCATAACGCGGTTAACAATAAAGCAGGTTTCCTTGATTTGATGAACTGTGAATTTCCCTTGGATCAACAGAAGCAACAAATGCAAATCCACAGTAATGCAGACTACTCTGCACACTGATCAATTAACATTCAGCTTCCAAACTCAAAGCTGTTCTATCACTATTAGATATCAAGACTTTTCTTCAAGTATTCTAGATGTTTAGACTACAACAATGTAACAAGTGTTGTTTCAAAAAAGCCCTAATATGTATACTAATAGAAGCTAAACTCCACTATAAAACGTTAGTTTTATAACACAGTTTAATGTTTGTCTGTTTGGTGTTTTCTACAGTCTGACACAGACAGAAAAGAAGCTGACCAGCCACAAGACCCTCTCCCCCCTTTATGGCAATAGGGGCTATTTCAGCTAAGCCAATATTTTAGAGTATAAAGGAGGAGGGATTCAGCAGCATCACCTCATCAAGGTTTATTCCCATAAGTTATTATTAGTTCAGTTATACAAGTATTTGGAGCAGCAGGGAAAAAGAAGATTGTTAGTTGTTAACACATCTTGTCATTCTTGCATGATAGAAAATGTACAAGATTAATTTATTTGTATTCTTTAAATACAGATGGGGAGAAAAAGCCAGATGATCCCCTCTGTGGATCATGAGTTACAGTTTCGATAAATCTTTCACAAATGGCACTGAATACGGACTTGGGGTGGCAGGGGGAGGCGTGCTACAGTAAGAGCACTTCTTTTAAGATGGTTATTTGTACTGCAGAGATCCTGGTTAGCTAGTTAATAATTAAATCTCCAAGTGTTATCATAAAAATTCCAATAAAGTTAGTCTGACTTTTCATCATTATCTATAAATGGAATAAAAACCAGTTGCTGGCAACGAAGCAAACACCTCATCATTACTGTACAAAAGTGATTTTCCATCCCTTTCTTACACCAGAAAACCTGCAGACATCCCTCACCTATTTAAAACTGTCAAGGCAACAGTGGAAGAAAAATGGTCCGTATCACAAATCAAAACATGACTACCTAAGGAAATCACTGCCTGATCTCCTTACTAAGAAGACAGCAAGGAAAAACATTTAGTTGCACATAAAAACAAAGAGGAAGCAGTCGATGACTGGGAAGTATCTGTGAAGTTGTCAAGCCAAGTTTTTCATGCATTCTGTAAGGGTAATTTATTTTTAGCACTTGTAATTGATAAAAATAGAGCATAGTTTAACAAAATGCCATCAAATTTGTCTGGCCATTGCATGCTGAGAGTCAGCTAGGGAACTATGCCATTGTCCCAACATCTTCTACAATCCATATTTGAAAACTGTTAATCCCACTGAATGTAGAGCATCTATGCCTACCTAAGAATGAGAAGGCATTAATCTCCAGCTGCTACTGAAGTTTGAAATTAAGTGGAGGTAAAAATGTCTAATTTGCAATGGCTGTCATTAACACACTGTTGTTTAGTAGGCGTCATCCCAGTTGCTAATTTTAACATTAATAAACATAATAAACATATTTTTCTCCCTGATTTGCCCATATTATTCAGAAACTCCAGCAAACCTGAAGACAGCTTCTCCAAGTCAGGGCTTTCAGATTTTTAGGCCACGAACCGCAAGCATCCATGACTGGTACTTTTATAAGGCCCTTTCTGAATACTGTGTTTCCATAATTTTAAATTTTGACATTACTAGTTTCCACACTGCTAACAAAACAAACACACAAAAACAACAGGTCAATGTGAACTAGAACTACCTGCCATTTTCCCAGGATTACTGAAGGCTGAATTCCAGAGCTCCTTAATGACTTCATTTGGCAAAATCAGATGAAAGGGTTCCTACATACATTTTCCAATTAGGTGTCTGTTGAAGTTGCCACTATTCTCCATTCAGAATCTTCAAAGAGCTAATCTTTTCCTACTTTCTGCAAGGGAATGCTCCCTGAAGAGTTGAAAAAGGCATTGCATGAAGATAAATTGAGGGTAACCATTACTGAAAAGGAGCCATAAATAGTTAGATCAATATATGTATATAAAGATAGAGAACAAGTAAAGGGGGACACTGTCTTTTAATAAATTTTGGAATTAAAAAGTCACTTAATAAAACTGCAGTTTTATCACATGAAAAAGTTTACATGCAGGTCATTTATCGTTTTTTTTTTTCCTCATAGAAAATGAAAAGCTGTGTTAAAACCCACACCGTTTGTCTGCTATGGCCAGTTTGGGTATATTCTGAAGGGGCTGCACGAAATCAGCTTAAATTAATCAAGAAACCCTTAAGTATGAAAGAAACTCCAACTAATGACAATTAAAATATATATATTTATAATTCCAGATCCTCAAAGGAAATTGTGATAGAGTTTGAACAAAGTTTTGAGTCATCATGAAAGAGCCCAATTTTAGCATCTGCTGGGAGATGTAATGGTGAAACTGGCATTAAAACCCAACACAAATGAGTTACTTTAGAAGCTATATGAGTATTTTTTCCCTACTGCAAAACCCATAATTCAGTAGATTTCTTATTCCTATCTATATTTGTTTGGTTATAACTCAGTAATACCATGCATTTAAGAAACTGGCTTAAGTTCTGCATCTATTTAGGTCTACTGTATTTTTCTATGAAAATAGCACACGGCCATGAAGCAGAAAACAGCATCATGTGTGCCATCTTACATTTTTCCTCCACATATGTGCACAGCACTTCAGGGTGATATCGAGCAGGAGAACTATGTAAAAACATCCAACTCTAAGCCATTAATCTCTCCAGTGCAATGGATCTTGAAAGAAATACATTATCCCAAATCCATGGGATTATCCGAAGTTTCTCCAACTTCTTACAAAAGGTAATAAACTCAATGCAATTTGGTTAGAATGCCAGTTTCTTCAAGAAACTGATCTTTCAGATAAAAATAGCAAGTTCCTCTTACAATGGAAATTCAACTGCTTTGTCACCACTCTGTTAATCGTTTTTTATGAAGAGAAAAGGCATTGTTACAATGGCTCAAAACTGTTCCTTTAGTTAGAAGTAGAGTTGGTCAACAGCTTGATTGCATCTTCTAGCTAGCAAAGGTCTTTCCCACATCTTCTTTCCCTTTGTATTTCCTCTTGCCATGTGTGAAGGGTATATATCTGTACTTTATCATGTGCTGTAAAGAGAAAAGATCAGTTTTTGAGGCAAGAAACTTACCTAATATTTACAAAAATGTTTTATAATACACATTGTAAATTACAAAGCCCTCTAGAAAGACAGTTCTTCAGTATTGTAAAGGTAATGAAATAGCTAATCAGACGCCAGTTTACATCAAAATAGGGGTATGAGCCCAATCTTATAAATCTCAAATTTCTTTACTACCCTTCTTTACTCTCAAAATTCTTTACTACCCTTTCATCTTTAATTTACAACTTTGAATAACAGTACCTAGCCAAGATTCTGAATGTCTGGGAATAAAATTGGTTCTCCTTTTAAAATGCCAACAAACGACAAGTAATTTGTTAAAAATGGTCTGAATAACTTGCCTGTGTTCTTCTCCCCATCTACTTTCTTGCATCAGCTAGTCAGAACTTTCCTTTTCACCCATCAGAGATCCTACAAGACCTCTTCATTAAAAATAGCTATAGTTAACTGAAGAAAGGAAGTGGATGAGAAATTCTAAGACTCATCCATATAAAAAACAGATAATGAATTCTAAGATCGAAACCTTTTCAAAGCAAGCATAAAATGTTGTCACGTAGTGTATGAAGACTTCTTTTACCAAGTATTTTTGTTTCCCATTGTCAATATTTGCTCAAAGTTGCAAATATGCAACACTTGAACTAATGTTCACTTGAACTAATGTTC
Source organism: Mycteria americana (assembly GCF_035582795.1). Taxonomy (NCBI): domain Eukaryota; kingdom Metazoa; phylum Chordata; class Aves; order Ciconiiformes; family Ciconiidae; genus Mycteria; species Mycteria americana. Next base: position 9,603,080 of record NC_134382.1, on the reverse strand, counting down.
AAGTGTTAGTTGTTCAAGTTCCTCTAGTAAAGGAGTGTGTGCAATACATTTAATACCTCTGAAGTGCTCAACTGGATGGACAGTTTGGATCAATACTGTAAATTCTGACATCACAAATGCTACTATCTATTCTTGGCAAGTTACCTTGATTTGCCTCTTCATAGTGATACAAAATAGCATAATGAAGTACATCACAAGGATTGGCCAAAAAACAGGAACGTTGAAAGCCTCGAAGAATGTACATGCCATAGCAACCAGGATTCCTTTAGTGGCAGAGTGCCTTAAAAATAATATTAACAATTAATCCTTGAACACCAGCTACCACTAATTTCATGTAGATATTTCTATTTTTCAGAAACAAAGCATGGGCAGACGGATCCACTCACCAGAATTTAAACTCTGGGAGCCTTCTAATGAAAGGCCGAAATTCTTCATTTTGCCTTGTAGGTAAGGAAGGACCATCATCTGAAAAAAACAGAAAAAAAAACAAAAACCACAAACCCCCTCACACTAATTCTCCACACTATTTGGACTCCAGATTTTTTTTGTTTTTTAACTTTAAAAAAAAAAAAAAAGAGCTTTCACTGTTACACATAGATTCCAGTTACAATGGCTGTTTTAATGTAATTTAACCTTGATTTCCCAAAAGAAAATAGATAACAGAAATGAGTGCCAGGTCACTTGAGTTATTCTGGGGAAAACTTAAGTCACATAAACCTTCCTTCAAAACATAGAAAACTAACAGAATATGGAATATGTTCAAGTCCTGAAAAAAAGAGACACAGATTTTATAGTAACTCCTGATGTCAAGTTGTATAGATTTTTTGCAAGTCTAAAAATGCAATGTCATGCTAAAATTGCACATCTTTACACTACTGTATCAGACAAAAAGAGCTGGAAGTTTGACTAAGTTCAAAATTATCGCAAAATGAACTATTCATCATACCTGAATCTTCCATTAAAGAGGGGTCTACCTTTGGCGACAAGAAAGCTATGAAGAGATTTAGATGGTAGATTCCCAAGGCATATGTCACAATGTACCAACCCTGAAGCAGGGAGGAAAAAAGAGGTAAGATTAAAGTCTTCCTGAAAACCATTTTCAGATACTGATTTTTCAACAAGATCGAACAACCTGATTTTTTGGCTTCCTTGAGAAGTGCTTTTCTACATCCTCACGTTAACACCAAAAGTTTTCTGGACTCGTTAAAAAAAACGACATTAAAAATTCTCACCGTATAAAATAAGCATTCTGACTATCAAAAGATTAAATCACCTTTATGAATCTATTTTTTTATTTGTGTACTGACAGATAACATATGTAACAGTTTTCATTTAAAGCTACCTAAATACTGGCTAAATTTACTGCACTACAAATAAGCAAGATAAAAAAAAAAATCTATTAGCCTTTTTAAGCTACATGTTTTCCAAGGTACCCTACTGTAAACCTAATATATTAATCAAAACAAGCCTTAGAACATGACACTAGTGCAAATCCCTCATGTACTGACAGAATTAATATGAAAGCTTTTCTCAGGCATCCGGTCTCTATGTTCAAGATGAAGACATCATAAAAGCAGCATAAAAGAAGTAAACAGCATAAAACCATCACTTTTAAAAATAATTTTTGCAGGCTTCAGTCTCTTAAATCTTCCTATTACTACCACTTGCACAGCTTTCACATTCAATCTATAATCTTCAGGGTTTGGGAATAACAATTCTCAAGTTCTTAACCAAATTGCAGATTGGCATGAAACAGAGGCATCTGATTAGTGGAAAAACAGTCTGCCACTGGCCTGCAGTGATAAAACTGCTGAAAAAGCAATTCTTTATGGTTTGCATGACAGAAGGTAACCACTGCCTCCTGAACGTGTTGTTACACAGCATTAAAAATAAAAACTTAATTGCAACAAAATTTTCAGAGGTTTATTATGTAATTTCATCAGAACTAATGGAGTATTTCCACTTTCTGTTGCCATCAGATGAATATCCTCAAGCATTCCACATTCTCCATTCTGAAGCAGTAAGTTTAACACCAATGAGATGTGTTATTTGTTCAGACTAATTTACCTTCTACTGTGTGCTAAATGATACCATATGTAATTCCAAAGTAATACCATACTTCAAAAACTCTCTTAACACAAAAAAATAGAACAGAAATGATACCTAAAACTACTTTAGCAGTAAATGCAGTTTTCTTACCTGCAGTAAATAAACTCTAATCATGTAGATAAAACTCAGACCCAAAGTTACAATCCATCGCACTGCAGTATATGGAGTAGATTTGTCTAACCAGGATTGGTAGATCTAGGAAGAAATATAAAGTGTACATCTGTAACATACATGATGGACAATGAATAATGTTTATTACAGGGCAGCATTAGAAATAGTAAGCATTTGTGAAGAGTATTTTGGGAAGGAGAGTAATGTGAAACATTGTATTCTTTATTACAAATAAACTTAATTAAACATAAACATACTTACAAGCATTTGAAAAGTTCTATATTTTTACAAAGGCAAAAAAAAAAATTTCCTAATGCTTGGGGCATCGTGTAAAGGAATTTAAATTTTCAATATTTTACACAAGTTTACCCTCCTTAAGATGAATCTGACATGAAATCTGAAGTCACTCCTCATTTTTGACAATAACAACATATATTTTCACAGTGCAATGTCACATATATGCACATTAAGTATCCCATTAAGCTATGTATTATAATATTTGTTATCTATTTTTGAAAGACTTCAAAATAAATGTTTTGTACAGATTTTAGTATTTCAACAACTCATCCGAGAAGTAACAAGTTTAAGAAGCTGCACTGAGACCTGCTTCTAATGGACTCAGAAAAACCCTACAGAAAACCAACCTGTCCAAGTCTTGAGAAAAATCTATAGACCACAGAAGGCTTTCCATGAACAGACTCACCAATACTGTCCCCTTCTGACATGGTTGCTGTGGAAACAAAACATGATACATTGGTAACATTTAAAACAAAAATCTAACCTCAGTGAAGCTTTACAGTACATTATCTGAACCAGCATTTACATATGATACTCTTTTGGATTGCCCTGTTTGAAATGAATTATTTGTAATGAAGTATTCTTAAAGAGAGGACATATTTCAGAAGAAATTAATTTCCAAAAGAAATTGCCAAGAAAGCAAAGAACAGGGTATTTTACAAAGGCAAGACATGATCCAATCCATTTTAGGGAGGGGAAAAACAAATCCATACAGAAATGCAGGAATGAGCCTTGTTAGACATCTTCACCTTGAGAAGGCAGGAGCTGACTTATAACATCTAAGCATTGAGATATGAACTGCAGCACCACCTTCCTGTCACCTCAGTTTCTAAAGGCAAAGAACAAAACCAAAATAAATATTTTTTTTTTAAAGCTGCTTAGGATTTTTAAATACTGAGTAACTAGATAGCGAAGAAGTTTAAGTTCAGGACTCCATACATGCGTGGTTACAGACAAAAAGTCTCTACCAGAAGCACCTAAACCAAAACACTGCCCACTGCTAGAATTACTCAATGACTTTATCTGTCTCTTGAACAGGAAGAGCTTAGCAGTCACAGAAAAATTGTATGCATGAGCAAAATTGTATAGTAAAGGGGCCAGGATCCTGAACTCAGGTAGAAAATTAACCATGGCAATTATTTTTTAGTACATGCGTCTGCTACTAATTTAAGATCTTTATTTTTCTTTTCAGTTAAGCTCAGCAAAGTTTTACAGTTCACTTCAAGATATAAAACAAACAAAATAAAATGGATTCTAAACAGAAGCATTTTTGCCACATCACCAACAGCAATCCCTGTCATTACTTCCTGGAGTCCTCATCTGTGGGTGGGACTACATAACTCTGGGATAGTGGGAGTACTTTCAGCCCTATGTTAATATCTCAAGAGCCTCAGCTGATAAGGATATGTGAAACATAAATCAGAAAAATGTAAATTATCTTAGACGCTGCAATACAGTGACTGCTGCAAAAAATAATTTGAGACCAAGGACAATCTGGGGAGGCACAGACCCTTAAAGTTGTATATTTTTTCTGTAAACATCTGAAAACTACATCCTGTGGAACAATTAGTAAGTAGAAAAAAGGATCCTGTTACACTTCAAAAAATAAAGGGATTCATTATGAGGCTTCAGGAGTTGCAGTCCACTTTAATTCAAGCTATAGCTAAAAAGGAAAAAAAAAATCAAATAGAAACTCATACAATATAGATATAGACTTTTTCATTACAGGCAAAGGGAAGTAATTATTATTCTCCCCGTTCACTGCACTGCAGAAGAAAGAAGTTACTCAGCATTATTAGCTGAGCATAATTTTGTGCTTTATTTTGGTTTTTTTTTTAAATGTCCTGAAGTATAAGGCCATAACAAAAAGATATTCAATCTATTGATCAAATAGCAATTCTCTAGAGATCACGAACATAAAAACTCTCATATTCTCAAAAATAATTTTACAGATACATCCATAGCAAGTATGGGCTATAAGTAGACCTAACAGTACAATCTTGTAAATGTTAACCTATGCAGATCAAGTGAAGAATCACATATGTAAGGCTACTGATGGCTTTATGATGGAGTAGGCATTTTGCTTGGTGTGAAAAATTACATTATATGTGATTATATATGATTGTTTATCATACATATAGTTCTTCCATAGCAGACCAAGAAATACAACCGGCTAGCACCGCCTGTTTTACTGAAAAGAAACCTCTCACTGGCTCAGTTTAAGTAGCGTGGACTGAAGTACATCACATGACAGTTTAGAATTTGAGTTAATTTTTCTTATCACTTTAAAACATTTACTTAAAGAACATATGTAATTAGACTATTACCAAGAAAAGCAGTCTTTGGCATTGCTTTGAAGGTAGTTTACAGTTAAGAACACAAGTCAGATTTCATTGGTTTAAGGGAATAATTAAATCAAAACAGTAGCAATCGAAACATAAGACTTTACTGTTCAGCACAATGAGTTATGATAATCCTTCAGCCATTTCAGCAAAGCCAATTATCAGAAAGATATGCAAAGATTAATATAACAAACAATTGAATAGTTTGCTACTAGCAGAATACAGACTGCTACTAAAACTAAACTGTATTAAAACGTTTTTCTCTGCTGAAAAATACCAAGTAGGTGAATGCATGACCTTCAACAATTATGCTTTTTACCACAATTGTTATGATAATACCATTACAAATACCACTATATCACTGAGTTCTTAAGAAGGACAGGACCTGAGGCAGTAAAGACATTTAATTTATGCCTCACATCATCACATACAGAGAGGTACAGAAGTTTCAGACAACTCTGACCATGATATAGATTTTTCTTAAATTTAAAATATAAATGAAGCACATAACTAGCAAAAACAGATTACTGCTCATACAAATTGCCTTATCTCACAGAGGAAACGTCTTTGAAGAGCAACACGCTGAAGTGATTTATTAACAGGGTGAATAGACAGCCACAGGAGAGCAACCCACTGGTCGTGCAAAGTGGGTTTTTTAATCCTAAAAAAGACACTGTTTAATTTTATGCATTACACCAGCAGTCTGCTCTGCCAGAACCTCACTACCGTCTGGACAGCAGGAGCTGCCTGGCACCGGCGCTCCTCGCGTTTACCCGGAAACGCGGACTTCACGTACCCTGAGCGCTAGTTAAGACCGAGCGCTGCGGGACAACAGCAGCACAAGACACCCTGGAACAAATCGAGGCGCGCGAAGGCTGGCACTGTTTTGGCACAGAGGCCCTCGAGGCAGGAGCGGGGCCCGCTGAGGGGAAGGAGGGGCGGGAACAGCGCTAGGACAGGCACCGGCTTGGCGAGAGGGAAAACGAGCCCTCCGGCAGGCCGCGGGAGGCCGGCCCAGCGCGCCCGCCAGCAGCCCCGCGGTCCCCGCAGCCGAGAAGCAGCGACCGGCAGCGCGGCCCGCCGAGGCGCCTAGGCCGCGGATGCGGCAGCGGTCGCCGAGCCCGAAGAAGCCCCCGCGCTGCCGGAGGGCCCCCTCGCTCAAGGCACCCTCCCGCCCGCGGACTGTCACCGCCTCCGCCCGCCGAGCTGCCTCCACGCCCACCAGCCCGGAGGCGCCAGCTCTGCTCTGCTCTGCTCTGCTCTGCTCTCCCCTCCCGCCCGCCCTCGGCTGCGGCCGGGCCCCCGGGCGCCGACGCGGGGCACCAGCTACTCACAGACGCCCAAGCCGGGTTCTTCCTTCCGTCCCCCCTCCCCCCACTTCCACAAAACCCAATATGGCGCCACTGGCGGGGAGAGAGCTACTTCCGCTTCCGGGGCAGGAGAGGGCGGGAAGAAGACTCGGCACTGCCCCACCATTGGCCCCGCGCGGGGAAGTGTGCGTTGCCGCGGCGCCGAGCAGTGAGGAGGGAGGTGGGTGGCGGCGCGCGGGAGCACGGGCAGGGGGAGCAGGGCTGGCGGGAGAGGCTGCTACTGCTGTGGTCCCGCCTGCGGGCAGCCGCTGCGCTACCGGCAGAAGAAGCGCGCCCTCAGGCCCGCGCCGACGGCGGCACGCAGCCAGCAGGGACCGGGCAGTGCCCTCCCCTCCCCGCCCCGCACCGGTGCGCGTTCCGCGCCCTTTAGCGGCCGCGCAGGCGCAGGCCCGCTCTGCTGCCCTCAGGGGGCGGCTCACCCCGCCCCTCGCTCCCGCGCAGCCAATGAGCGCGAGGAGGCTGTTGCCGCGGGCCTGCGCGGGGCAGGTGGCGGCGGTGGGCCGTGAGGGCGAGAGCGCGGTGAGCCGAGGTCCAGGCCCCTGCCATCTTCCCGCCTCGCCTCGCCGTGCCTGTGGCAGCGAGCCTTCCTCGAGGCAGACCCCGCCGCGCGGGCCTCCCGCGCGGTGCCGCCTCAGCGTGGCCGCCTCAGCGTGGCCCCTCGCCTGGAGGGGCGAGGAGGAGTCTGCTCCCACGGCGAAGTCCGGTCTCTCGTTAAGACGAAGAGACGCTAAGCCCGCGCTCCTGTGTTTAAGCTAATGTAAATACAAACGCTTTTCCTCTTGTGGGTTTGCTTTATGTTCTACGCTAGCGTTCCTGTTTTGTGCAAAGGTAGTGTAGTCGCTAATGCTTTGGCTTCTGGCTGTTTTTGTGTAGTCTGTAACGCTCATAACGACCTTTAGATATTTAAGAGCCCGAGTTCCCATTACAATGTAAAGTGAGTATAAATAGTAAACAAAGTAATATATTTATCTTCACATAAACGTTGTTCATACTGAACTTTTAAAATAGGTATCCCTGAGTAAAATTAGCGCCTTTACTTTTGTATTACTAGCTATTCAATATTCAACCTAGTCTTTTGGTATTGTTTAAATAATTTCAGTTGTCCTCTTTTTCAACATGATGGGCAGGGGTGTGTGTGGAGGCCTCAGGTGGGTCTTGTCAGAGCAATTGGGGCCCATTGGGTGTAGTCAGGGCCCTGACCTGAGGAGCATAAATGAATTGAGCTTGCAACAATCCCTTAGTTTCCCCTTTTTTAAAAAAAAATAGTGTCATTTGCAGTCTTTAAACCTTTTGCATGCTATAAGACAGAAGAAGATGGCAAACAGATCCCACCTTTTTACACAGCACAGTAAGTGATTGTGACCTGTAAAACTAGCATAGCTGTAGAGCTTACAGACTGCTGTGAAAGTCAGATCCTTGCCTTCAAGAGGTTCAAAAAACTGTGATTCCATTCTGTTCTGTTAGAGTCAACAGGGAAAAATTTGATTTAATGGATTTAGGATTTCTGCCTTGTATATACTTTGTAGATCCCTTCAACTGGGGTCAATGTTTAGATGCTAAGATAGTAAGTCTTAAGAAAGCCTAAAGCATGTGAAGGTGCTAACAATACATAGATGTAAATTTAATCATAAGGGAGAAAAATATGATAAAGTTTCAACTTTTGAGTTGAAAACAGGTGGACGTTTGCCTGTTAAAAGGGGTTGGAAGTACTGTTATTTTCTAGGTCAGGACAAGCTGTTCTTTAAAGGTGAAAGTTATTATGAGGGCAAGTTTGTCAATGGAGACATTATGGGGAATGAATTTCAATACTGGGCATTGACAGGTGGGCCTGTAACTATTACATACCCTTTAAAAAAACCAAATAAATCCCAGTCCCATTAAATTCTGCTATATGAATACGTATCATAAGCAGCCAAAGTGATTTAGTCCAAGTGGTCAGTCTTTCGTGGTGTTTATTGAAGAGCTGTGGTTTTCAGGTTTTCTTGTTGGCTCTCAGTTTAGGCTGGGTTAACTTTCAGTCACCTCAGAAAGTTAATCTAATCTGTTAATGGTAGAAACCAGAAACGTGTCTCATCAATTTTTGATAACAGTCTCAGTCCTTCAAAGATGCACGTGTATGCAGACTTGTGCTCATACGAAGTTTTCCACAAGATCAGGCCAAAGATGTTAAAGGATTTAAAGCACTTGAATAAACTGTCCATTATGGAGGGACATCTCATGCATGATTTACCAAGGGAATATTTCAATGAATTCATCTTTCTCCTAGCATCCTCAGCAGAAAGAAGTTTGTTGATTAACGATCTGCTCCAGTAGGTTGCTCCAGAAAGGAAGTTCTCCTGTTTCTGTTTATTCCTGTACAGGTAAGTCAGTGACTTCTTCACCTGCCTGACCCCTTTAGTCAACAATCTGTAAGGCTGACAGAAAATAAAGAGTGACTGCATGAATATAGTGTGTTATATAAGTAAATCAGGTAAATACTTGACAGAAAAATAGTTATGTGTCATTCTAAGATCACACGTACATTAGGAAATTCAGAGTAGAGTACTTCTAGTGCTAAAGCAGCTGATTTTTCAGGCTTTGACACAGAATATTTGAATGAGTACATGCCATCAAAAACCTGTTAAGGTGACTATGAAATTCAAGTACTTTTATACATTTCTTAACCATAAAAGAACATACTATGAATCTTTTATTTTTAACACATCACTGCCAGTTTTAAAGACCAGAAGGATTATGGTTCATTAGTTTTAAAATATAGACTGAATGAGGATGTTTATAGTCTTCATTAGACAGCATTAATAGTAAAAAAAAAAAAAAGTAGTTGTTAATTATAAACTTCTAGGCTTTTAGAACGTCTTCTATTCGTGCTCTGTAAGTGAAGTATCACTTATTGGTGAACCCTAAATATATAAAAAAAATTAAACTATGTTTGACAGATTTGTTGTTTCTTTCTGTTTTTAACTTTCTCATGTATTTGGTTCAAAGGAACACTTATTCTGCTCAGTTTGTATTTGGAAAGCTCCATGGACACGAAATATTGCAATATAAAGAAGGTGGGAAATATGAAGGAGAGGTCTTCTGTGGAATGAGAGAAGGTAAGTTAGACTCTTTGAGTAAGCTTTGTTTAAAATTTACTCTGTCAAGACTGAACAGACCTGTTTATGCCACATAAATGCAATTATTTAATGATTTCATTTTTCAAAGATGGCTTTGGTCTACTGAAAGTCAGGAAACTAACTCTTGTTCTTGCTTTATGCTGATTTAATGTGAGAATTATTTTTTCTTTCAGAAATAAGAGCTATAAAAAGCTGAGTAATGTTTGAGTAAGTATTTAGAAATAGTAATATTTAGTAAAATTTAGAGATGGAAAAAAAGCTGTTACTGGTGATAATCTACAAGGGAAAAGGTCGTACTAATAAGATGTTAAGGTTCAGAAAAAGACTGGCACTGTCACAATTATACAAATAGTTTGGTAACATAGCATGGGAAATGGAACTGTTGCCTTAAATGAGTTGCCTCTATACAATTGTTTAGTTTTCAAACACAATGAATTGTTAATCAGGAAAAGTTTTCTGTGCAGCTCTCTTACTTCTAGTCACTTTTTCACTTTTAGGAATGAAATACATATTAAAATATGCTGAAAGGAAAAAGGTTACAGGTGAATTCTAGGACTCTCGTACTTTGGCCAAATTCAGGGATGGTACAGCTTGGTTGACTGAATTTCACTGTGCCGTTTCACTGTGCCTGAAGTTCAGGGAAGGGACCATAAGAGCATGGGCTAGATTTGACTGCCACTGCTTGTTGTTGTTGGCTCACTTTCTCTCATAGTCTGGTGTATCAGGTCGCCAAATCTGTTTTCCTTTAAGAATTTCCTATTTGTTTTTCACTGTTTTAGGATTGAGGATCATTATGAAGGAGCCTGGGTTCTAGACAAGTGTCAAGGTCATGGAATACTGCCTTGTGCTGTTGGAACAGTATATGAGGTATATAAAGAAGACTTATGAGAAACTGTACTGATTTGTTTGGAAAAGCTCAAAGGATCAGGGTAGAGGATGCTTCAGGCAGATAAACAGAAAAAGTCTATGTTTAGAACTAGTACTGTTAGTTCATTTAACAAATCGAGTCCCCATTTTTAATTGAGTAACACATGAAGAGATTTCAAATTTGGTAATTTTTTTTAACATACTCTAATAGTATTTTGTATAGTTGAACTTCAGATTAAATTTCAGGTTGTCTTTTCTTGGATATGTAGTCTACTTGGGAGTTTTCTTGTGATTATTATTTGGAGTATTCCTTACTTGTAAAACAGGAGTAAACATAATGATTTGGGGGTGGGAGGAAATGTATGTGTATATATGTATAAACACATACGAATACTCACACTCACTGACACCTACTTCAAGGTAGGTGTATCAGGGAATCTTTTCAGTGTCATCAGGGAATATTTTCAGTGTGAACTAAACAACAGGATAAGATGTGCTGTGGATTATTTTCCAGTAATTCAGTGAGATGAGCTTGAGGCCTGGGGCTTAAGGACCAAATGTGGTTGTAGCATGTAAATGAATTACAGCATGACAAGTCAAGAATAGGATTCTGTCATTGCAATCACAGTGTCTGAGGGTTAAAAAAAAATCTGAAATTTATTACTGAAGTTTTGAGAAACTAAAGGAGATTGAATCTCTGCTTGTCTTGGGATTTTTATTTTTTTTTTTTAATTTGACATCATTTCTCTGTTAAGTGTTTGGAGAGAGAGATTCTTTGAAGAAGTAGCATTTTATACTTCGGTAGTGACTTTAGAACTTGAAAACAGTAGCTTTTAATTGTTGCATACATACTAAGATTTGGAACAGGCACTTCATAAACTATTTCATTACCTAATCGTAATGAAGTTCAGAAACCCAGTACTGATTTCATCATTTAAGTCTCTCTTTCTTTCTGACTTTGATCCTCATTCAGTTTTCTTTGTTGTTGAAAAAAAGCGGTCTTCCTAGGTTTAGTGGAAATTCAGAGTAGTACGTGTCAGAGAAGCTAAAAATTACAGGGAAGGCTATTCAATATAACTTTACTACGTGTCTCTAGGCAACTGACATTTTTTCATACGGCATGAAATCACAACTAAAATTCTACTGAATACTGTTTATGTAGTTAAAATAGAGCATAAAGCACTTAGCTATCTTGCAGTTCAGTCTGCTATTGGTATATACATAAGCAGATATCTTGGCTTTTCAGTTAAGGTTTGGTTTGGTTCTTTTTTTTGCACCTGTCAACACCCTCCAGATTTCTTTTAAATATACATTAAAAGTTTGCAGTTAAATCTGTTAATCTAAACTTAATTATTGAATACAGTTTAAAAATATTTATGTATTATTCCATGAACATGTGAAAGTTGGGAATTAAAATCACTAGGACAAGATAATAAATACTTGTTAGATGAAGAAACAGATGACGTAAAAATATGCACAAGTGTTGTTATGCATTTGTTTCTTTATAACCTAAACACTGTTAAAGAAAAATGGTGTTATAATAGCTTCTCACTTCTTGAGACAATGAAGACAGAGGATATTTTACGGATATATATTTGTGTGCGCATGTATGCACACACAGTTTTGTACCACTGGGTGTCTCTCTAGCATCTGTTTTAAGACTGAATTAGTAAATTCTTCAGGCTTACACTTGTTCAGTAACTGGTCTGTCTCTATAGGGTTGTAACCATTTAGTACAATATTTAAGTTTACACTGGATATGTGCTCAAAAGTTACAAGATACTTTGGCCAAAAAAAAAAAAAAATCCTGACAGTACTGACAACAGTATCTTGTTGATAGATTTAGTATTTATATTGTGCAGAAAACAAACTTAAAAGACAATCACTTAATGCAAATGTTCACTCAGCATATACTGCTTTCAAATTATATAACTTAACATAAAACAATAAAAGCAAATAAATACTTTTTTTTCAGGCAAAATAGTAGGCTAAAGTTCTTTTTTAACTTGTTACCATGGAATTATGAAAGAGCTAGCCAGCCTTCTGGAAAGGATCTAAGACATACCTGTGATCTACACCTTACAGGTGAATGATTTAGCCATGTGTTTCTGCAGTTTTAATCTCTTTCAGCATGCTGCTTGTAGAGCCATTCCTGAGTGGTGATAGTATAAGAATTATTCGCCTTTCTGTCTTTCTGCCCCAAACACCGTCTCAGATCTTAAGTATTCTATGGCTCTGTCATTCTCTGACAAAGTTTATAGTATGCCTGGTCACTTCTTTCATTTCAGATTAGAAAGTTGACAATAATATACTTTAGGAATATTAATCATGAGCTTAACAGATATAAAATTTTCAATACTGCTTGTTTTTTCAGCAGCCAGTTTTGACACAGTACAAATAAGTAGCAGAATCTACCACCTGTTTTAATGATCTGTTGTTGTCAATGAAAAATTGACAGAAACTATGTGATTGGTTAACCATTGGGTTTGCGTGCACAGTATTTATTAAGTTTATACCAGTACATTCCTGACAGATATGGTAATAGATCAGTATATGCTGAAGTCCAACAAAAATCAAGGCACAGTTCCAGCAAAACATGAGCCTACGTAATATGGAAGTAAACAGGAAATATGTGAAAACTAATTAGAGAAATTATGTATGGGCAGTGCAGCGGACACAAACCCAGTCATAACACAAATGGTAAGACTTGGTTCAATGCCCAAAAAAGGGCAAGTTACTAAGAAACTCAAGTTAAGGATCTGGAAATTCGTGCTGCTTTGCCCACATAAACTTTTGCACATGAGATTTTGAAGTTTGTTTTCTATGGTCAGATATCTCGGTGAATATCAAACTTTATTGCTAGTCAGTTAGTGTACCCATACTTTGTACAAATAATTCTGTGCTTGTAAACTTTGTGTAACTGTAGGGATTTTGAAAAAATGTGAAATTTTTTTTTTCCTTTACTGAAATGGTACCTTGGACGTACTGAACTAATCTGCTAGAACAAAAAGAACATGGGCAAATATTTTGAGCTTTAGGGTATTCTTCTAGCATTACTTCTGTGTGGTATAGAATAAATGGAATAATGGTGTGAGTGTTGAATTTGTCCATTTTTCCTCTTCAGTTTTAACTGTAATAATGTCAGGGCTAGATTTTTAGGTCAATCTTTTGCAAGTGATAAATTTTTAGTAAGTGGATGCTTGTCAGTTAATAGCGCATTGTAGTCTGCGAACCTTCAGAGATTCAGGTCGATTAAATGTCCAGTAAACAAGCAATAATTATAACTATATTAAGAGTTGTCCAATAATAACAAACAACTCTTGATTTATCTGCTGCTTAACGCTAAAACTGATTTCACATTGGGTAAAAATGTTGTCAAGAGATGCAAGATAGAAACTATAACTGAACACTAGGGAATGTGTAACAAAACAAAGCCCCTGAAAGCTGCTGATTTAAAAAAAGAAAAAGAAGTAAAAAACCCAGTGACCTGTGGTGGCCTGTCTGGTTTTAGTGCATTTGTATGTGCACACATTTGAGAATGAAAGAAAACAATGACATGTAAATGAAGTTTGCAGAGGTTAACGAAGTAAAACACTCATTTTCTTCATGAAAGTGTTTCCTTTCTGTGATTTCTCATTTCTGGCTGCTGCGTAAGTCCCAGTAAGCAGATGCTGTGTTCCATTCTGTCCCTGTTGCTACTTCTTTGTGTGTTTTGGCAGTGTTTAGTTTGTCTTCTTTCCCAGAGGAAGGCCTGCTGTTTGATACACCTGTTAACCACACTAAACAGGTGGCAAGCCTTATGGGCTTTTTCACCTGCAGGCTTTTGCTCCCCCGCCCCCCAGAATCCATTTGAGTTACCTGTTTGGAAGAGTCATAGTTGCAGTTCTGATGCAAATTATTTAAATTCCTGGAATTTCAATTGCTCAGAATTATACTGCATACTAGTGGATAATATGAAATTTCAAGACACAATAAATCTTCCCAAATCTTTATTATTATGATAATTACAATATAATGATATATGATATAAAAATATAAATAAAGCTATTGCTGATACAAAGACCATGAATTAGTCTCCCCACTAGTAAATGTTGAGTGCTATTATTTTAATTGCTTGTGGATAGGACCACTAACTACTGCATCACTCATAGCTCTAGTAATTTTTGGCAGTTACAGTGTCCCAGTAGTGGGCTGGAATTGTGCTGAACTTGTTTCTGAATGCATGATATGTATATTTAATTGCCTTTTTGAGTGGTTTTTTAGTGATCTTTAGCGGATACATGGTTCTGATGCTTGATAATAAGATGTGGCGAGAAGACCGTGGGAAGATGTAATTAGCATTCTTCATGTAAGAATAAAGACCAGTAATGGAAAACAAAAAAAGGCAAAAAAAAACCAAAACCCCACCAAACTACTGCTTCAGTAGTTTATCTAGATTTTGCCATAATATACAGCATTTTACACTGAGGATTTGTTGAAAATCTTGTATTATGGTAGTCTGTCTTGCTAAAGAGAAACATTGTTGAATGCTTTCCTGACTCAGCCTAACAGAGAAATCATCACGGCTTTGCTTCTTACCTTCACTTTAGAAGACAGATAATGAAAGGCCTTCAGAGAAGGATAAAGTAAGGTTTTGATAAAAACTATCAGACCAGAAAGAAACCCGTGAAAAAACTAATAGGGTAGGAAACCTGTGTTTAAAATGGGTGCTAAAGTGCCTGCAGAATTTGGGGTTTTGGTCTCATTCTAAAGTGCATGCTGATTTGAGCATAAGGTAGTCTGTCAGATCACACACATTTCGATATTAAAAAAAGCCAGCAAAACATTATTCTCTAATAAGCTTTGATTTAAAATTATATTAATACTTTATTTCCTTATTCAGGGATCAAAAGCATTGAAAAGTTGTTGTTGTCTTTTATGTATATTAAGCCAATGTATTTTCTTTTATTAAAACTATTTGGGTGTCAATAACTTTCTGAAATGTTGTATAGAAACTCTTTGAAGTTTGAGGGGGAAATAAAACCTTGTGTGTCTTTTGACATAAACTGATTTACATTTGAGACTATAGTTCTTGGGATAGACATAGATTCTCCCAAGATCTAAAAACAGGCCATATAGCATGAACTATCTGAACATATTCAGCCAGATAAATAGTCAGGATATACTGGAGTAACTCTGTGTATTTAAATATAGATGTCAGCTAAATTAATGTCAGCTGAGGCTGTATGCTGTAATGCCAAAGATTTTTATGAAGGAAAGCATGGTTCAGTCATTACCCAAATCTGTTAAGTAATTTTAACATGATATTTAAGATCAGGCCCATGCAAATAAGTTTGATGAATGGTTGAAGCCAAATAATGAAAATGATTGATAAAAGCCCAAATTAGAGCATGTGGAAATCATACACTGTTAGAGGCAGGCAAGTTTGAATTTGAAATAACAGAATTAATTGCAATAAGAAGTGTAATAGCCACTAAGAGAAAAATGGAGATCTCATCAATTAACTGGAAATTGCTTCATGAAATAAGAAAGAAGTGGTAAGTAGCTATGACCCATTTACAATATCTCTTTCTATATTCATAAACAGATGTCTTTGAACACCTTGCCCTTCCACACAATGTTGGGAGTAACTAACATTAAAAATGTTGTTAATTCCTGAATAAAAATTGACAGAATTTATATCCATCAATGTTAGTATTTGAAAATCTTGCTTAGTAAGAGACTACCCCAAGTACAGCTACATGTGAATTTCTGTAGTTAATTTACTACTGTTTAGTTGTATTCTTAGAACAAGTTGTTTCAAAGTTGTCACCCATGATGAATAAATTCCTAACATCTCAGTTTTTTTAAACACAAAATGAGTCATGCTAACCTATTTAAGTAGGCTATTGCAGAAATGAATTAATATGATAATATGACCTTGTGAAATTATTACTGTTCGTGTCCTAAATGTTCTTATTTATTACCCATAACATTTAATTGTGGTTTAAATAAATTCCATATAAACACATTTCCTTTAGAGTTTAGAAACAGTCCACAATTACATTGTGTAGTTACCAGAATAAATTCCTTATCACTGATCCTTAGGATAGGAGGATTTCTGTGGTTGATACCTAGCTGATGATAAACAACTTTGCCTTCATCAGTTACTGTTCTTCATGAACTTCTTTATTTCTGTTTTGGTCTCTATTAGTAGACTGCAATGTCTTTATGTCTACTGCATTGTATGTCTCTAAATCACAGAAAATACAGGACCTTACTAAAACTCAAGGTTTTTGTTTTGTTTAAAGCAGAATTTCCTGTTCTAGTTTAAAAACAAAATCAAACACAAACAAAAAAACCCCACAGCATAATACAGCCCATCACTAGAAGCTTGTAGCTTTTTCTTTTTCTCCATTTCCTGCTCCCCTTTGTTTGTGTACTAACTGGTAGCTCTTTTTCTGGAGGCCCCTATGTCACTCTGGTTGTTCACGCCTTTGTTTCTCTGCATAAATGTGTGATGTATAGATAGCGCTTATGTGGACGTCAGCATTTCCAAACCTTGCATGTGTTGCATTGCTAAGCAACTTTTAGCAACACTTATCTCTCGTCCTTATGCCATCTGGAAAAGAGGATTAGACAAGGAAATGTGCCAGAGAGAGACAAAGGAAATCTAAGAAAGAGGTGGCTTAATTACTTAAGAGAATGAGTGACATTAATAGTAGGCAATCATCAGAATTGATTGAAAGCGAGCACAATGCCTTTACAGGTAGTGATAAGGAACCACTGAGAAAGGTTGCATATTTTATACCCCCTGTCCTTTTTCCTTTCCTGGAGGAGGCAGTACACAGCTGAATCCTATTGCATGTTTACATACAGTGATGCAAGATGAAGGCCCCTATGATTTCAGTACCTAATTTAGGCACAATTCTAGTTACAGTGAGTTTTTTTCCAGACCTTTTTCCAGTTGTTATGTACATTCAGGAGTATAACTAACTGACTACTGTTTCAAAGGTCTCTTCCACTAGGTAGAGAATTGTGAAAATGCCGGTGGAGCTTGAAGCTTGTGTACATTAGAGTTACTAACAGTACTGCTATCACTGGGATAACTGCTGAAGATAGCATCATGTGATTTAAAGCGATGGAAGGAATAGACCAAGCAAGTAGTATCAGAAGCGTATTTCCAAAGAACTGCTTTGTCTTTGCTTTTATCTTCGAGCTTACATCTGTAATTGCTAAAGGTGTAAACAAAGTGCTAGAATTTTAGCCGCTAAATCCATCTGGAGTTTCAACTGGGTTCACACACATTTTAGAATTATAGTAGCGCTTTATTTGGTACCTCTGCTGTTATCACACAAAAAGCCAGATAACCAACTTAATAGAGGAATGATCACTTTAGATTTTAAATATTCTTATTCTCTCGTTTCTTACATACTCCTAACATTGAAAGAATGTTGTCTGATAGCTAAACAGGATTTAGTGCTGTGTAAAACAAGTGACAGTTGTTACTGAGTTATTTTACTTCCCATACCTGGACTTTTGACTGTACTTTGACCATTGCCTGATTATTTCCTTATCAGTTTCAACTCTAAACTCTTGCAATATTATGGGAACAATTCAGACTAATTGTCAGTGCTGGCTCTATGTGTCAAGATGTTTTTTACATGTATCTTGGAATAAAAGTGCATACTACAGTATACAATACTATGCTCTCTTCTCCCATCTGAAGCTGAAACCAGTATTCCTGATTGTGAACTTCCCTGTCCTGTCAGCAAATACCAGTGAAATGTCTGACAAATTTTCCTATCCTCCCCTAGTATAGGACCCCAAAGAGGAATTGGTTGACTCTGCTGTCGGTTAACGTTAGTAAAATTGTGGCTGTGAACTAATCATCTCAAGTTTATACTATATTGAGTAGGAAAGAGTACACTAGAAAAACTGCACGTTTGTCATGACATAATACTAAATTGCATGATTACGTGTGCAAGTTTAACATTGCTAGAAACTTTAATTGGCTCATACCTAAGCTTCTGTGGTATTTGGCTTTGCAGCCTTAGGAATCTTCAAACTTTTACTTTATGTAAAGGCTATATCTTGGGTCAAATGCAGTCCAGATTTAAATAACCAAAGGTTTTTGGAATTGAGTTTGGTACACTATTTCACTTTTCACAGTCTTTAAAAAGCAAAATAATGTGTGATTCTGTATGTGACAAAGCAGTTATTCATTCTTGCCATGTAATTTAATGCGGTGTAATATATGAACTGAAGGACCTCACATAATAGTATCCCACAGTAACAAACCTTGGGCAAGAAATGTTTGATTCTCTCTCCTTTCGCCTTTAGAGGAGTGCCACATAATCCTTGGTTGTTGTGTGGTCTCCTATTCAACTTTTCACACAAATGTTGGAAGGGTATTTATAAAAAGCCTTGAGGACCACCCACTTTGCTATTGAAAATTGGCTGAAATAATCCCTTCTTTATAATTTAGCTGTGGTGTTGTTGAAATTTAAAATCCATGTGTATTTCTCTTTAAAGGGGCAGTGGAGAAATGACGTATTCAATGAACGGGGCACTATAGTTAATTGTTCTGGTGACATCTGTGATGGACTGTGGATCAATGGCTACCCTGCTGGTACGTACATTCATTATGCTCTCCAGTTATTAACAAGTCTTTGACATAATGCTTTGCTTGTCCCTCTTTTGATTAATATGATCTGACTATAGTGTTTAGCATCCTCTGGGTACTAAGTTCTCCTAGAATGCGTAGTTCTCTGGAGCAAGGGGGATAGCTATTTGACCAAGATGTTTCCTGAAGGGCGGGAGCTGTTCGTTCAAATTAAATGCAGAACTATAGTGAGGTATCAAATGTTCTTGTAATGGATTTTTATTCTTGCGATGAGTTTTTTGGTTTTAATAATGTGGATTTTTAATTTTAAAGTGAAAATATTTTGGAATTAAAAAGTTGGAAAGATAGCAAAAGGAACAAACTCTGTGTGTGCATGCACAGTATGCGTGTGTATAAGCGAGTAATCCCAGTTTAAATTACGTCATTGGAAATAGAAAGAATTGCTCAGCAGGTTACAATTTGTTAAGCACAGAGCAGAAATGAATCCCATCGTAATGCAAAGATACGGACTTAATGGCGTAATAGAAAGCTTTTCCAATCTAGTTGACTTCTGCACGAGGGAACTGTTTACACAGAATATAGTAGATCCAACTTGAGTGCAGCTGGTCAAGAGATGCTCGGAAGTGAATTTTTATATTGCCTCACTCAGATATGGATGTATCACTTCAAAGGAAATGATCCAAAAACCTTGAAATACAGCATATATGCATGTACTCTGTGTCAAGCAGCAAAACATACGGAATTGAACTCAGAAGAACAGAGCTGTGCAGCAGCCCATCTTAACAATATTTGCATGTCAGAATCTCTACTGTAGGATGTTAACACTCCAAAAATGAAATATTTAGTCAAAAAATCAGAAGAATACAATTAACCTGATTGACTTATTTCTGTCTTTAATATTAGATCATATTTTCAGAACCCAGAATGAAAATGTTTATTTTTAGAAGCATTACCTATAAAGGAATAAGTTTTTGTAGGTTTCATAAGTCTCACAGTAAAGTGCTTCTTTAATCCAGTCAAAGTTGGTAGTAATCAAAATTCATAGCTATGTTCAAACCCTATAAAATGTTGTGATGGTCTGTTTCATGATTAGTTAGCAGATGTTAACTTTAACAGGCCTTTTTTTCTGGCACTGTAAGCTGAACAATAAGGAATTGAATAGGTCTTGAAGAAATCTCTACACAATCATGGAAGTATTCTCTTCAGATTACTATAAGGATATATTTGAAGAGAGAAAATTTGTTCCACTCCTGTTCATTGGGTACTTAGAAGACTTAATTTTCCCTTTTCTCAGCAGTGCAATCATTTACATTCTGTATTAAGAAAGCATGATATTCCTGTTTATTGCTAAAACTTAATTGTTTTTAAAATCTTTTTAAAGTGCATTTTTGTGGAAGTCAAGGTTATTCACAGGACTTCAGTTTAAAATAAATGTCTAGATAAGTATTTCAGGCAGAACGATAGCTTGGCTTTTGTAAAGAAACTGCCTTCATTAAAAGGAATGAATGTCTATCTTCTTTCCATCCTTCTGGGAAGACAAGTTTGCTTTAATGTCACGATAGTCCAGGCCAAGTACAGATGATATTGTTTGCTCTGTCTTTGTGCGGCATTCACCTTCACAAGGATTGGAGACTCTGGATGTCTTGGGCAGGATTTTACCTGTACGTGTTTGCTAGCTTTCTGTTGGAACTTTGCAACAAATTTATCTACCAAAGCTTCAAGTGATTTTTACCTGTATAAGTGAAGTGTTTAGTTATTGAGCTGCATTTGCATTACTTTACCTTGAACATATGATTGCTTTCAATTTTACAGTAGTTACGTCAGGAGAGAGTCAAGATCATAATTATTTCCTTCACTTTCTCCTGTTCCCTGAAACAACAAGAATGAGAGAATAAATTTTACAGGTGCTTAATGCAAGAACCTGCTGTTCCGAGTCCATTCTTAAATAAGCAACATAAAGATAAAATTACCAGCAAAAAAATTTACTCTTTGTGGATTTTTCCCTCTGAATAATATTTTAACTGAAGTAACTTTTAATGCTACATTAAGTTTACATGGCAAGGTTTTGATAATGGAGGGGCTGCTTGGGTGGCCTCTGTCAGAAGAGGCCAAGGGCTGCCCTGGTGCTGGGCACACCTGGTTCCAGCTGGCTCTGCAACAGACCTGCTGCTGGCCAAAGCTGTGCCCATCAGCAAAGCTGGTGGCACCTCTGTGAAAACATATTTAACAAAGGTTAAAACACTGCACAACAGTGAGGAATGAGGGGAAAAAAAGCGCGAGAAACAATCCTGTGGAAACTGAGGTGAGAGAAGGAGGAGGGGGGAGGAGGTTCTCCAGGTGTCAAAGCAGATATTTTCCCTGCAGTCTGTGGAAGTTCTGGAAGAAACCTTGGTGGAGCAGGCGTTTCTGTGCAGCCCATGAAGAGGTCCACAGCAGAATAGATACTCTCACTGCAGCCCACAGAGGACCCCACACCAAGTGGATATTTCCTGAAGGAACTGCAGCACATAGTAAGCCCACGCCAGGAGCACGTTCTCCTGACAGGAACTGTTGCTCATGGAGGACCTATGCTGGAGCTGGGAAAAAATGTGAGGAGGAAGGAGCAGCAGAGAGGGACTGTTATGGATTGACCGCAACCCCCAATTCCTCATCCCCCTGCACCACTCAGGGGGGAGGTAGAGGAATTGCGAATGAAGGAGTGAAGTTGAGCCTGGGAAAAAAGGGCGTGAGATGGGGGGAAGATGTTGTTTTAATTTATCTTTGTTTCTCACTATCCAAGCCTATCTTAATTTGCAATAAATGATTTTCCCTGAGTCTGTTTTGCCCATGATGGTAATCGGTAAACAATCTTCGTCTCTTTATCTTGACCCATGAGCCTTTTCATCTTACTTTCTTCCTGCTGTCCTGCTGAGGAGAGGGAGTGAGAGCGCAGTTGGGTGGGCGTCTGGCAGCCAGCCAAGGTCAACCCACCACAAATGCTATGAAACATGTAACAAATAAAGCTACAATGGATCATTCCATTTAATTGATTCTGATTTGGTTGAGATTTTCTTTCACCTGAGTTGTAATTTTTAACATTCCTCTTAATTTAAACCTTAGTTGTAGTCATCAGCCATTTACTTTCCTCTGTTTAATGCTGCTGGCCAAAATAGAGCGTTCTATTGCCTTTTTGGGTAAGAAGTACAGTAAGAGTGTTTTTATACTCTGACTTAAAAACTTTACCTGAACTTTTAATGTTGTGACACAGTAAAAGTAAGAGATAGTTAATATAAAATTGTGACATACTAACTATTTATTTGTTGTTCTTTTGATGATCAGCTGCGAATAGTCGTGGTCTGGAGATCTGGGCTGGCATCAGAAACCACCACATCCCATTAAGTTCTGCAAACAACTTATTTGAGTTAATTGAAGAAACTGAGAGGAGAACAGTTAACTCCTGTGTACGTACTGTGGGGAAGAGCCAAATTCGTTATATATTTCCCTTGATTAATATGTGTATGCAGTAATCTAAAACTGAGTAGTTAGTATACCAGCTTCGTAATTTACAGCAAACATGCAAGTGTTATACCCTAAAAATAGTAGCAAATACGTTTTTTATATGGTGAGGTGTTTTTGTGATTGTCAAGTATACTTTTATAGTGTAACATTCAGTTTTTAAAGAGTGCAAGTTGTTTACCGCCCTCCCCTGCCCCCAACTGGTACCTTCTGACTATTCAAGGAAGGATTCTCTAATCAGGGAAATACAGCAAGCTCTGTCTTCAAAAAACAGGACCATAAAAATAATCCTTCTAAATATTGATTTGCAATCCTAAATTAATAATTGATTTCTGACGTATTGCTAAGTCCACTAAAGTCCCTGGAAACTGATGAATGTTTTAGTTCTTCTAAGAAGCCAAGAACCTTTAATTCTCACTGAAATTTGTTTCAAAAATCTTACCCAGCATTTGGTTTCTCTGTATATTTTTATAGAAACAGTTTTCTTTTTTTCCTTGTCCAGGGTAATAGCTGATGTCAGAATTGTAAATATTCAACAATAATTATTTGAAGTACGGTACCAGATGAAATAGAATCTACAGTGAAATATTTCTTTGAAGCTGTGAAACTTGATTCTTTGTTTATTAGGGAAGTCACTGCTTTAAGTTTGTGCAGCACTTCAACAGAACTTGGAAAACACAAGGAGTAACCCAAATGCATTCTACATCCCCATTTGTCAACTCTATCTCCAGTTTGACAAAATCTAATAGACTTAAGTTGTCAGAGAGGTGGTTCAAATATTAGGCTTAATGTATGTTTTCTGCTGCATACCTAGCTGTAAATTTAATATACTGAGTACCTAATGGCTGTCATGGTGAATTTATTCTTATATTTGGATTTAATTAAGATTTTAAAGCCTATCAGCACAAACAAACAAAAATGTTAAAACTGTTTTCTTTCACTGAATTTGAGTATAGAAGCTATCTTTTGACATATGTTGCATCTGGGAACTGAAATCTACTGTTTCTGTCATTAGCAATTCTGGATTTGCACTGGCTGATTTACCAGTCCCTAAGGGAGATAGAGTCAGAATCTGGATCTGACACCCTATATGGAGCAGGAGATTCATTTATCAGCCAGCATGGTAAGTAAAGATAATGGATTAGTTGACTGCTCAGCTTTTTAGTTAACTGAAAAAATAAAAAAGTATCTTTGCATAGCAGTAATACAAACAGGCAGTTCTTAAGTGATTTTTTTTTTTTTTAGCAGAGAGTGCTGAATTTCTCATAATAAATAGAAACAAAACAATTTTATGACATTGATCCCATTTTATAAGAGAAATCTGTCCCTCCTAGGGTTTCTTTTCAGTTATTTTAATCAGCCAAAACATACTGGTGAGCGGTAAGATCAAAAGAGTTCAAGTAATAATTTCTACAGTCTTAATTCATTTACCAAGAATGAAATAGGGCCTAAAATTTGAATCTGGAGTCCAGGTTTTATACCCTTCACTAATGTTCAGAAATACTGCCGGTACTTCACATCTAGTAACAACTTCGGCTGGCATGTGAAACTGGTCCCATAAATGCAGCAGTTACAGTATCTTAAATTGTGGGAGTGCTAGTTTCAGGAAAAAACAGAAATATTCAGCCATGTAGGCTTCTATGCCCCCACAAAAGCCATTTTACATTGATATAAAGTATTCAAATAGACGGTGCAGGCAGAAATTTTTTATTTTTTCCTGACTTAATATTCTTCCGTTTCATGTCATATCTGATTTGTAATTCTTGGTGAATGAACAGCCAGCCAGCTTTAACCTGTGAATTGCTTTGATACTGGAGTAACCAGTTCTAGTACTGCCAGTCCCAGCAGTGAGGATTTGAGAGTCAAACCAACTACTTTTCCTTCAGAAACACCCGTGACCTGATTTGGCTTATTATATTAAGATTCTAAAGGTGGTGAATTTGGGTTCTGTTTATTTATATTGTGAGATTTGAAACACCTGAATTGACAGTCTTACTCTGTATCTATAACACTAGAAGATGTAACACTTTCTCTTGATCCACTAATTGCAACAAAGGGGTTTAAGAAAAAAACACAAAATACTGCTGGCCATGTAATAAAATCACAAGAGTCAGTGACTTTGATTTGAAGTTTCAGATTTGATGCTTCTGAGGAGGCTTTTTGTTGACTACTTGGTAGCTGGGACTGCAAAGGTAACTGTCCTAGCAATGTGTTACTCTGTGAAATGCATGAAAAACAAGCAGTTGCTTTTGCAGTCCATGTGTAAATCCTGTCTGTGACTCATGCAGTTTAATCCATTAGAAACAAAATCTCTTGTGACTCTCTGGATTGGATACCATATGTTGCAACAGAAAGGGAGCACTTTTAGGGGAGGTATTTCAGTGTTTTTGGAAAGATGGCATTGCAGAGAAAAAATAGAAAATGTGTTTTGCTTCAAATATTAGGACTTCAAAACAAAAACCAGTAATTCTTTTACATAGTTCACTGAGCTAAAGATAGTTTTGGGATTCAAGGCATCCTATTGTTACAGGCAGTCAACCATAGTTTTCTAGTCTTACAGTGTTACTACTTGGGTATGCATTTTTGTGTGCGTGTGCACGTGTACTTGTGCTAGTTGATCCATTATGCCGTGCCCTGTAGGAGGATGGAATAATATATGTACAAATGATTGCTTTGTTTTCCATAATTTTGAAACATTCTTCTGTCCTGTAAAAAGGTGGAACAACAAAGTGACTGTGCAACAGCCACACACACGTTCATCCTAGCCATCCCTCTGTCTCCTGCTGTCCTGCCCTTATTATTTTGATTGTCACACTGGCATGCATAATTTGCAAAAAATTACTAGTTCATGCAGTTCTATTTTGTCCTTTTTTAGTTGTTTTTTAACTCACCTAAATAAATGAAAAACACTTACTTACCACCTGAAGTATTTAATACTTCCCAAATATCCCTTACTGAAGTATTTAATACTTCCCAAATAATTCCCTTAAATATCCCTTTGGGATATTTAAGATATCCCAAAATTACCAGTATTAAATGAATATGTCCTCCTTTTCTTTGGCTTATTCCAAGGGCATTTCATTACCAGATCTTGGGGTCATGCGTACAAATAATGTTCTTCCTTTTGTGGGACACTAAAACAGAAAGAGTGGAGGTAGAGTTCTGGCACAGTTTTTCCAGATGTCATCCTGCCACAGAAATGCTAATCCACATCAGGTAGATGCTTCCTTCCTGTTGCACTTTAAGTGAGAGAAGGAGGAGGAGTAGTAGTACTCTGTATTCTCTACTAAGACAATGCAGATTAATTTCTGTGTATTTTTAAACTTGAAATCTTTCATATAATTGTGTATTTAAGTAATCAGTCTTCTATGAAAGGGAGAAAGATTATAAGCTCGCATGCTTTTGATCACATGTGAGGTCAGAGGAAGCAAATGTGGACCTTTGGGACATGGTATTTTTCAGTTTTAGACTCTTATTCACAGGTCAAGTGAATAGGTAGGGTAGCTTTGCCCAAAGCTACCCTACACGTGCCTGTTTGTGATGGTCCCTTAAGGTGACCATTACTTCAGCAGGAATTCTTGGACCACAGAATTCTAGTCTATTCTTAAAGATCCCTCAGCCACAAATGTTGTCTGTACTTGGGGTTCAGTGATTAGAAAATGTCAGCTGCAGCAGACTATGAGGACCCCGCTACTCTGTTGTCTGAATTGTATTTCAGAATACAGTGGTTTTATGGTGCTGGGATTTTGCAAAATTAGGCTTTTATTTTTGAATTTTTAAATTGAGTTTTTAAGTGTTCTGTTGAGGTCATGTCCAGAGTGATTTCTTCATAAGATAGTGTTGTCTTTCTGAGTGTTCATGGTAGACGAATAGTGGGACTTTCCAGAATTAACTAATCATTGATTTCAGTGAACGGATTGTGTGTTAGGTGAGGGACATTGGAATAATTGGTACTGGAAGGCAGGTTAGATGAAGTGAGGCAGAGGTGGTAGGAGTGGGAAAAGATGCCTAGGAGACTAGAAGAAAGGAAGGAGGGAAGAAAGAAAAGGAAGAAAGAGAAGAATGGAGAGCACTTGAAGAGCTATTGAAAGATTCTTTTCTCCAGCCATTACTCTACTGATTTTTCTTCTGATTCTTCTCATCTCTGCTTTTGGAGAGAAATGTTGGCTAACTGTCAAAATACCTTGGGAATAACTTCTGCTGATGGGTAAATGATGAGATCCTTGAGGCCTTCGTGCATCCCTGCCTATAGTATGGATATAATCATGCAATGATGGAGAATCATCCAGTTTTCATCCAGTATTGAATTGTCAGTGAAAGAGTTCCAAGAGGTTTTGTTGTTTAATAATAACATATTTGTAGCTATTGTTTAAATATGGATGTTTTTCCGTATTTCAAATAGGTAATGAGATCCACACCCATGAAATATGTATTGGATGTAATTCAACTGGAAAGTCTCTTTATTCACTATCTAGTAACATATCTTACGCTTACAAATTAATTTATAGTAGTTTCATGATGTTGGCCAAGCTAGTAAGCTTGGTATCAATGCAGCTCTTTGAGTTGTTTTTTTTTTCTTATTACTAGTGATGTATTTTTACAACATTTTTTGTTTCAGTATTAATTATTTTCCAAGACTGTTTTTAGAAAAGATAATAATGACTGCTTAAAGTAGGATTAGATACATTACAAAATGGACTTACAGTAGCAATGTTATCTTGGTCATTTCAGTTTGCTACAGTAATGGAAGCAATGCGTGCTTGTTGAAGAATGTTCTCCTCTATATTCTTGATGTTATTACAAGACATCACAGTGTAATAAAGAAAGAAATTTCTAGGCACTGATATCAGTGACATAATATTGCTAGTTGTCCAGATTGCTTTAATCCTTCTGTTTTACATTTGCTTCGTATCATCACATTTCTGCTGCATCAGCTAAAATATTTTTCATATTTCTGGATTGAAGGATGTTATTGTTCTCCATGTCTTAAATTTAGGGGAATTTACAAGACTGAGTAACAAGCTTTCAATTGAAACCAGGGCTAGGAGTGTACAGAGCTTTCTTAAGCCAACTCAAATGTATTGCTGGTTCATTGTTTAGAAGATTGGAGCTGTAAAAAGTTCAGGTTTTGGCTCCCACTGGTTTTAGGTCGCAAGTACTTAGCCTTAAGTATTCTGCCATCTAATTCAAGCTTATCACTCTTTGATACTTTTTCTTTCACCCAGTAATTCCACTGAGTTCCACTAAAAGTATATCTAATTCAGATACTTTTTTGAAGGCTCGTTATGGATGAATGGATTCTCTTCTTATTTTACCATTGTGAGTATTCAACTGGTAACATTGGATTTGAATAAGGAACAAAACACGCTTAGGTGAAGTAGTAAGTGATAATTTTAGTTGTTCATTTAAGCAGAAAGATCATAGTTTAGATAGACCTACATTAAAATTACTGGCTAAGTAAGATACAAGACAAACAAGGTTGGATTTCCAAGATTGGAGCTCCTGGAATTGTAGGCAGTTTGTTTAACAACAAAGGTAACAAAAAGGAGCTACTCTTCACATAATAATGTCATAGCTCTGCACTAACAAAAAGTTGACTGTATGCATAAATTTAATGACGTAATAAATGCTTTAATGGATTAAAAATAGTGCATGCAACTAAATAGTCTGAGGGGAAGAAAATTTTGTGCTACTCCATGTTTAAAATGTTTTGTTTGTAATAGTGCTGAATTTTTCTTTATGGCCTTGATAATTCAGGAGAATACACGTTAATCTGTAACAGAAATAACTTGAGCATAAATGTTTGGGGGTTGTCCTTTAATTGGCAGTACTCAAGTTGATTAATTGAAGTTTTAGATTCATCAATAGTGAGAAAGTTCACATGGTGAGAGAGATTATCTTTTACAGGAATTTATACATTGAAATTTACCCAAAAAAGGGGAGGGTAAATATGATGATTTATCTTTGGAGCATGCCAAGCCAAACCTGCATCTTCTCATACATAGTTGGACATGTTACAATGTAAGGATTTGGAGCAATTTTATACCTGCTAAAGCAGGGTGCCTGGGAAAAATGTCCTGCTTTCTCCCCACTATTTCTTCATCCAAGAAGCCCTTTTTAGACTATTTGACAAAAGTGAATGTGTAACTTAATTCAGGAACAGCATCAGATGACACAAGGCTGTCATATGTTAGTTAAAAAAAAAAAAGAAAAAGAAAAATAGTTACCATAACAACTGATTCACCACTTGTATTTCTGAGAGAGAGAGTATCTTAAAAGCAAATGTAATAGGTCAGTCACATGCATGTTGGTAGTGTTTTCAGTGAAAAAGCATGAAACGCTTTTTCACGGGTGGCAAGAATTCTTTTTTTTTCTTACTCAAGTAAGGTTTTGATCTCAAAAATAAGATTATGCTTCTTAGATGATCATGTCCATTACTGGAAGCAGCAGCTAAGTATGTTTAAAAACAACAAACCTCCCCCCCCACCCCCCACCCTGAATACTTGATTTCTAATCATATTAGGAAATACTCTGTCTGGACAGCTGACCAGACAGAATCTATATTAAACAATGGAATACCAACACTATTGGGTGCCTTTTTTTTCCCCCTTACTGATTTTTTTTTTTTTTTTTCTATCTTGAAGACTCAGAACAATCTATTTATATTTTTGAGTCATTGTTGAGGACCTGGGACCTGATTCTGCTCGTGTTTGAAGTCAATAGGAGTTTTTACCTTTGACATCTATGTTTGCATGATCAAGCCTTAGCATGATTTATTTTATATTTTCTGTCAGCTTCTCTGAGCTAACTTCAAAGCCCACTTCCCCATCCATGTTTTCTACTTCTCCACTGAAGCCCGTAGTGCTAAAACTCTTGACATCATCAATAGTGGTAGCCTGAGGATCATCAAAGACTTCTTTGAAGACTTGTTAGTAATTTCCACTACAGACAAATATTCTGCTGAAAAAAAGGGTTTGACTCTACCCCCTCTTTCCTGCGGGCAGTGATAAATAAATAATTTCTGCGAAATTAGATTATTTTAAATCTGTCATTTCATATGTTCTCCTGGGTGGGGGCAAGGGGAAACTGCAGCTATAATTAGGTTTCTCCTCTGTTTTATTATTTAGTTTTGTTATTATCTGGCCTGCGTTTCAGCTAGCAGTTTCCGCTTCTTTTAGCTGATAGATATTTATTGTAATTTTGGTCATTTTATCTAGAATTTTATGTGAACCCATCACTGTAGTAATTACCGTATTTCAAAAGTAAAGAAGCCTGACTTTTCTACATATGACATGGAAAAAGAAATACTAGGTTTTGGACTCATGTAAATTAGAGTCATTTAGGGAGAAATAATTTTTCATTAGCACCAATGTGTACATTTAGTATCTAAACTGTCAACAATAACTTTATTTTCCTAACAGTTTGTCTTTTAGTTCTCTTAAAGGTCTGAAAAGACACTTAGTTGGCTATAGTAAGGAGAATCTGTTAGAGCCCAGTTAGGCATTTCACTGATGTGCAGCCCCTCCTGAGAATCACTGCTTCCCATTGATTTCTCAGCACCACAAGGCAGTTGCTTGAAAGAATGAATTAGTCTTAGTGTATACAAGTTCTGTGAATTTAAATGTACTCATTTAACTCCCTTGAGACAAGCGTCAGGACAAGCGACACAATATAATTACATGGCCAGAGCACGCTATCTCG
Organism: Mycteria americana; assembly: GCF_035582795.1. Lineage (NCBI taxonomy): Eukaryota > Metazoa > Chordata > Aves > Ciconiiformes > Ciconiidae > Mycteria > Mycteria americana. The sequence goes on along the minus strand of NC_134382.1, from coordinate 9,573,067 downwards.
TGGTTATCTGTAGTGTCTCAAGAGATCTCTGTTGCACTCTCTGGAACGCAGGACAGTTATGTAGTATTTCACTCTTCGTCTCAGGAGATTTTGAAGTAATGCTAGTAACAGAATTGCAGCATCTGCCTCTTCCACTGCAGTTTCTTTTAATGTTGCTGAAAATGACGCTGGTTAGGTTTATAAGTCCACAGATTGACCAATCTTAATATTTTAAAAATAATAGGGGAAATCTGCATTCTGAATATTTACATGCATTTTAAATCTACTACACAAATAATAATGAAAAGATTATATTAATGGACCTAAAAGAAAGATGTTGAATGTTTCCTCAGCTGCCTGTGTAGCAGCTGGAGTAAAATATTACTAATGCTTATCCCAGATCTTTGTTGTATTGCCAGGGCTTTACGTGAACATTTTAAAAAAAATTGGCATCAGAAGCACTGTTGCAGGTACCTACAGAAATTACTGTGTGTATTTTGAGTCTATTTGCTGTATGTGTACAGTAATCTTTACAAATTTGAGGGATACTTTACATAACAAAACTGTGTACAAATTTTTTTAAAAAAATAATATTAGAAGGGAAAAGTTAGAGTGGTACCCTGCACATTTGACAAGAACAGATACAGGGGTAAACTGACTTTGCTGTGCACAACTGTGCGTAATCTGAGACTAGAAACAAGTTTCATGAGCCCCATACAGGTGTCTCATACCATCCTTTTATGTATGTGAGAATATTTTGTAGCTTTTATTTGCTCTCTTTTCTCACTTCTGATGGACCTCTCCCTCTGGTGGAAAAACATGTCATTTCCAGATGTTAAAGCAATTGTTGGGTATGTACCTAAAAGTAGGAATAGATATAAAAGAAAAACTATCACCGCTATCCATAATTATTTTTTGGCTTTGAGGAGGAAAAAGACCAATGAGTGAACCTGCTGTATTGACAAATGACCTAACAGATGATGAAAGGGAAAAAAGAATACTAAAGCTGGGAACTTCAGTTGACTGATACCTTGGGAAAAAATTCAGTGCAAAAAAGCAAAGCCATGGTCATCTAAACTCTTACTTTTTAAATTCATGTGAAACTTTAGCATAATAATTTTGTCAGAGTTCAATAATTTCAAGATTTCAATAATTCATGTGAATGTGGGTTTATAAAATCTGATCTCAAAGATTGTCCTCTGGCAGATAGGTACGTTTTTGTTGCTGTTTCAGTGCAACAGGGTGAGCTTTTTCACTGAACATTAGATAGATAGTCACAAAACTGTATCATAAGATAGACTTATGTTCTTGTAGATTTTAGTTTCTTCTTGCTGGACCACCTTTTGGATTTTTGCTGGGCTGTGTCCTGCCACATTTCCTGGTATTAAACAGAGTTCTCTCTGCAAGGATTGTACTTTTTGAGGAATGAGTTCCATTGCAGTCAAACTCAGCTGTATTGACTCCTCAATCTCAGTTCAGCAAAGTCTTTCACAAACCATCTCAGATGTTTTAAAGACAATGAGTTTTCAGCATATTTTTACACATTCTGCCTGTGGTAGCTTGTGTGGATGAATAATCTCAAGTTTGTATTTTACTCAAGGTTTATATTGCAATGAATGTTTAAAAAAAAAAGGATATGCTAAGCTGGAGTACACTTTCTTGTATTTCTATAGGGAGAATATTGAAGAAGAGTATAAAGTATTTATAGAGGAGGGTGCAGCCTAGCTGGAGGTAAAATAGTAAGAAGAACGGTTCGTTAAGTGATTCTTTTGCAGATTATACCTTTGACGGTTTTTGTATCAAGGTTTTTGGATTCCTCTTCCTCTAAAAATGAGCCAGACTTTGGGTAGGACTGCATATTTCTTCTTACTTTATTGGTGGAAATCGTTGTGAATCGTTTCAGGCCTTTCATATACAGAGAATCTAAAACAAAACAGAAACCATTATTGTCTTTTCATTGATTGAATTAAATGTGTTCCTTCCAGTCACTCCCATCTTGCATCTTCCTCTATTTCATTACAAATATTTTGAGATGTTTGCAATGTAGTACTTAAGCTTGTATTTGGAGTGAATAACACCTTTGGTAAACATCTGTCTGTGCAAGTGATTTATTCTTCTCTTTTATCTGAACTTCTGAAATAATTAACAATGATGTTCTCTCTATTTACCCAGAGAGAGTCTACCTTCTTCTGTCTTCTACTGCAGTTGACCAATCAATACACTATACATACGTATGAACATATATATATATATATACACACACAAATATGTGTATATAAATGCAGTGCTTGTTTTGTTTCTTCTAAAGCATCAGAGTTACTTCAGATGGGATTTTACAGTTAGGGCTGACTGAAGAAAAATGCAAGACTAACATCTTGTGTTGTGCAGTTACAGAGGCAGTTTATAAATTGAAAAAGAACCAGAAATGCAATTGATCCTCATTCAAGAGGAATCCCCCTTCTCTTGTGCAGGGAAGTAGGATTTAAATCTCTCATGTAAAACATACCTGCCTAATACTCTCTTGTTTTTCAGCACTGAAGAACCAGTGCATGCAGTAGTTGAATGCACTGCATTCTGCATGAACAGAGGGAAGCTCAAGGTTCGGTGTTATGTTAACCTCCCCTGTAACTTCTGAAACTACTCAGTGATCACTATGGAGTACTTCTAACTATTTTTATCTCTAACCATTTTTCCATTGGTGGTAATGTCTGGATAATGACAGCTCTGGAACCGAGAGAGTTAGCACTTCTTTCCATTGCATTGTTCACCCCTACCCTCATATCTTCTCCCCCAAAACCCCCTTTTTTTCCTGAAGGGTTTTGTGGTTAGGAGGTCGCTTCTCATCTGTGGTTTTTGTAATATTAATATTAATTAAAATGTTAGTTAATATTCATTAAAGATAAGTATGCTATAGTAGTAGGAAATGTTTGTGGGGAAAAAAAAAGGAAGAGAAGTCCTGTTTGTGCAGGTTTGTACTAGAATGTATATAAAAGTTGGTAACCTGGCTCACCTTTTAGACAAATGTTAGTACACTGGTAGCCTTACAGAAATATATCTAAAAAGAAGTAATCATGAAAAGCATCTTACAGTACTGTGTTGAAATAGTAGCTAAATCAATTTGTTAGTCCTCTCTATAATCTCTAATACACATCTGTAATCTCATTTCACAACCACAGGGCAACAAAGTGATGATTAACATGTTTGCTGATTTTGCAATTAGAAACCTTGGGCTAGTCCTAAACATGCTGATTCTATTAGACTTGCAAGGAGTGCTGGAGATGTTGCAGTAATTGTGATAAAAGGGGTCCCAGCATGTGTCAAGCACATCCACGTTAACTCAATTTAATGAGGCATCAATTTGGAGTTAGAATCTAACTGTACAAGTCTCTTATCTGCTTTGCTTTACTGCTACTTCTATAGGCTATGATATGTTTCCCAGGTAACTTATTCTGAGACTTGTTAATTATTTTTTAAAAAAGATAAATTATTGGGTGGTAAAAGGGAATTAAGCTTTCATGTTAAAGTTCTTCCTTTGAATTTATCTAGATCCAAAGTTCTGTATGACCATTTATCTTGTCAACAAAGGACAACCTCGATAAAATTTTAGACTTATCAAGTTTGTATTTTTACTGAAGATGCTTCTTGCTGATGTCTATTATACTTCTATGTTCTCATCAAATTCAACGTCTTGATTTAGTACTTTTAATGAGCAGAATTTCTTTGTTTTCATCTGTTCTGCTTGTATCTTCAGTCTAAATAAAACAAAGCTGTGGTCCCAAGCAGTATGAAAAACAGATATATATATTTTTTTTTTTTTAATCTTTTTTTATTTCCCCTGGTAGCTACACAGAAGCAGAAGCCACTTCTGAAAATATAGGTATTCTGATGTAGTGATAACCTTTTGAGAAAACTATTTGTTATTAGAGTTCAATCAAGTCCAGAAACTTCTAGCATACTTTATTTTGACCACTTAAATAATTCCCTCTCTAAATCATGCAATAAAATAATGTGGGATTTTGAATCTGACCATATAAAAAAATCATTCTGAGCCCTAATAAGAGTGGCGTTCATTTTGGTGCTAAGCTTAAGAAAAAAAAATATGTAAAAAGCTTTCCTTTCTTTGGGTCTTCGGTTTGTTTTGTTTTAAACTTTCAGATTGGCTGCTCGGCAGTTTGCTTAAAAGAAAAGCCAAGCTCACACATATGGAAGATTGCCAGATACTCTAAACCCTATTTTGGTTAAATTACAGTACCCAGATTTTGGTAACAAAGCGCATTGATTTTATATTCAAAAAGATTTTTATATTTAGTCTGTTAACCTTTTGTAATTCCCACCCACAGCTTTAAACTGTAGAACATTTTTATGCTAATTATTGTCAGTAGGGTATCTGCCATGGCCCCTTGGTAATTTAAATCCATTGAATTGTGATGCAGGTGCCGATAATTGCAGAACTGTTATTGTCTGACTGGCTGCAGCATATATGTCGCAAACAATTCTTTCTAAATTGGATTTGAGAACACTTAAAAAAAAAAATCCCATATTTGAAGATAACCTTACATCATATTTACAATAAAGAAAAAAATTGGAAGAATTTTTCCTCTCATTTTGAAGAGAGTTTTACATTCTCACAGTTTAACAGTCTTCTCTGTGGCAGATTCTAAGGTTTAACAGCTATTGTGTAGTTTTTAAAAAGTCTGTTAGTCACTTTGGTTTTGGATGTTTATAGGAATTTTTGTCTAGTAGTTTCTGAAAATATGGTTGTTTGGTGTAACATCATAATCCAGTGAATATGACATGGGAGTGGGAGGAAAAAAGAGGTTTTATGTTCTGAGCCCAGATCATCTGAGTGATATTGGACAGATTACTTCCTTCTAGTTTTGCTTTTCTCAGTGTAAAATAATGACACTGCTTTTCCTTTAAACACCTCAAAACATTGCGTCTAATCTGAACTACGTTATAGCCAAAAAAATCTGTCCTGTTGTCTTAATGGGCATATGTGTATGTGTTTTCTATCCATGAGAAAACTTAATATTCTTTATTTTACTAGAATCTTCATTATATTCTTCATAAGATCTACGTAGTGCAGAGTTAATGATTATGCAATAGCACTTTGTTTGGAATACACAATATGCTAAAGTGCTGCCTGGGAAAATATTTTAAATACAGAGTAGTCATTACTTTTATTAAATGATTATAATTTTAGTGGGTTTGATGAACCCTTCCTCTGAGTGAAGTCTTTGTTTCCATGGAATGCTTTAATATGGATGAGAGTCATTCTCATGAGAAAAACCTTTGGTTAACTGAAGTTACTATACAGAGAAAGAAGGTAAATGTAGGATCAAAAATAGAAGCTTTTTGTCGTCTTCACTGTAAGATGTTTTATTTTGCTTTCAATTAAAAACACTTGAATTCAATATTAATTTCCAAAGATCGAATTCAAAAGGTGTTCTAACAGTTTAAAGGCAGTGACCAATAGTAGTGAAAAATCATTGCTGGAAGCTGGAGTTCGGGTTCCTGACTGGGAGCGTGGCTTTCTCAGCAGAGCAGGTTTCAGGATTCGGGACGGGCTGGCTGGCTTTGGCTCTGTTGTCGCTTGCTGTAGAGGTTTTGTTGTGGAGATGTACTTCTGTAACTGTTGCAGTATCTAGTTGTGGTAACAGAGTGATTAACTCCAGTTGGTTTGCATTAAGATACAGAACGCAGGATTCACTGCGATTTTCTCGCATCCCTTCGTAACTATTTGTCTGGAGCTAGTTACTGAAGTTCTAGGGATCTGGACACTTTTTTTCTTTTGGCTTCACCCTGAAATTGTTCATTTGGCTTATTTTGAAGCAAAATGAATTAATATTTCAAATACAGAAAAAATCTGTGGAGGTTAAATTACCTAGGGTGTAATATTTCACATCTCTTAGTGAATAGTGAGATTTAATTGGCTAAAAACTCCAGTGGTGCATAGCTGAGTGGAGTAGAGCTTCTGCTCTGCCTGGGAGTTACTGTTCCTACTGGAAGACTGTCCATCTAATTCTTTTCAGGTCCTGTTGAACATATATATAATAAATCTGCTCTTAAATGATTAAACCAAACTTGTCCGAGGGTCTTTTGAGACAGAGACCTTTTCGTACTTCTGGTGGCTAGGTTTATTATCTTTCCTATCTTACGTAACTAAGGTAGTATGAGCCTGCTGAGGTAAATGGGTGCAGCTTTTATTCATATAAACGTACATTCTAACTCATATGGTACTTTAAACCCCTTCTAATGCATGTTGTCTGGGTATGAAAACTTAAGTGCCGCCATTAAGAAGATAATTTTGGGGAGTAAACCCTGACTGGAGCTACGTGCTTGCAATTCTTGTTGAGTCAGCCTTCCCGGTTCAGGATTTTGGGGACTCTGTTTACCTATACTACAGTTATACTGGTGCTAGTAACAGGTTTTTTTTCCTTCTTGAAGTGTTACAACGCATGAGTATGCTGAATAAGGTCTTTACCCTGTGGCAAGACAACTCGGGCTCAATAGCATAAACTGGGGATAATATAGAACCTTTAGCTCTTAAATGCTTTGGGTTTTGTCAAATTAACGTAAAACCTTGCTCTGATATGCTGTTGGAGTTTTTTGTTAATTGAAGTTAGCTTTGCAAGATACTAATGGAACAGAATTTTCTCACTTAACAGTTGATTTCAGTCTCAGTGCCTTCATGGTTTCATGTTTTTCAACCAGCAGTGAAAGCAAACTATTTGTTAAATATGTTGTCTGTGTTTTACATTAGGGAAGTTTGGGTTTTGCTATTGGAAACATGCAATGTGTTTTCCTTATGGAAACTGGCAGTCTAGCTGTGTGTGGTTTATTTTTATTGCAGGTAGTTTGAACACCATTTTCTAACGTTGGCTGTATTTTTAAAGCAGCACTGAGAGATAAATTCATCTAGTAATTGTTTTACAGCGTGTGTGTGTGTGCGTTTAAAAAATGAGGGTTTGATATAATAGGACACCTGTTTTGGAATGTTAGGAGCTTCCCAGACAGGTTTTATGATGAAAAAGAACAACACTATTTAAGCAGTATCAACAGGCAAGGCATAGATTCCCACCAACTATACTGTGTTATAATACTACCTGTGCAATTTACACCTGATGGAGCCCTTCCAGGTGACAGAAGTGGACACTGATTTACCCAGTAGGTGTGCCAGGGGTAAATTTTATTCTCCTGGCATCATATTAGATTGATACAAAGCATTGTCTAGAAATAAGCTTGTCATTCTGAAAGGTTACACTAACAAACTTGGTCACCGAGTATCAAACAGTTACCAGTCCCAAAGCTAGCCTGCAGCTGAACTGCGATGTGGATTTTGTCATTTCAAAACATTGGCAAAATGTAGCAGCGTTCTTTTAAAAAAAGTTTTAACCCAAATGACGCCAGCCTCTAGTGTGTTAGCAGCCAGGTGTAGCCACAGACATTGTTTAACATTAGTTTAAGAAGGAATATTTATATAAAATATGAACATATATCTATGTAATTAACAATAGTGACATAATTATATTAGTGCATATGTTGTTACATAGTTTTTAGCATAAGACCTATTGAAATGTAGCCCTAAGGAAAGAGAAGTTTTGAAGCTGAATTAGAAGACCTAAAGCCAATATTATCACAAGTTGATGCTTGCTTCTGTTGGAAGGAGAAAAAAATACATTATTTGCTTAATTCTAACAGTCCTGATGTTCACTATGGAAATACAGTTTTATAGTTCCTCAGTTTTACTGTGTTTGGTCATTTGCTGAGCATTGATAAATGGAATTTGGCAGTAGAGCTAAATTACCTCTTTGAAAATGGCTGGCAATACCTGTATTCCCAAGGACCAACAGAGGACATATTCTTAGAGAAAAGTATACATATGAAAGAGATGTGACTATACCTGCTTTTGTGTAATGCTCATACGGTGTGTGACAATCTGAACTGAAGTTATGCCTCGCTTTGAAAGGTCTAAAGTAGGTCATACGAGGTGCTGAGAACTCAGTTGTCCTTAGCTGTAGTAGAAAGTGAGGGTGGCTGTCAACTTTCCTTGTCATATCACGTAGAGAAGACAATGTTAATTGGTTGTTCTCCTTAGGTGTCGATAATCCTGTAATGCGATTTAATATTCTTTCTTGGTTTTAACCTTTTATTTTATAGCAACGATTACTTCCATAGCAACAGTTTCTTCCATTTGCCATCATAGTACTTAGAGTACTAAAGCCTCATAAAATCCAGCCTGGATTTGTAATGTTTGGGTGGCTAAAGACACCAAGATTTGTTTATGGAGATATTCCTTCTGACTAGATTCCAAAATAATACTTCTCGTATTATTCTTATGTTGATTCCTACTGCGTACCAGATTCAAGAGGTTTGCCAGCAAAACCCATTTCTCAAGGATATTAAGTTGGTACCAGAACTCTCTATGGGAACCGGACACAAACATCAGTACTTTATTAAGGCAGCAGAAAAAACATTAAGTGTAGAATAGTCTTTTGGAATAGAAAGTACTGGTAACTGGCTGAGGTGCAGTACAGAATGTACAAACCTGTCTCAAAACAAGTCTTAAATAGGAGGATGTCTCCTAATAGGGTTGCTCACAGAACAGACATTTGACCGGTGTTGGTTACATTGCTTAGAATACCAGGGAAAAATTTCTAGGTAGTGCAGCAGTGACTGTGGTGTAAGAACCTGTATAGAATAGACAAAACTAGAAGAGAAATTCCAGTAGGATGTTCTTACATGCATTCATGAGTCTGCAGGTGGACCAAACAGTGCTTTTCTTTCAGAATACTTTGGAAGAGCACTAAGCAAAGACAAACCTGCCCTTTAGAAACAGCATACCGTAAGTGTTATAGAATAGGGAGGGGAAAAAAATCCACATTGGCTCCTCTCTTTTGCTGTAGTATAATTTTTTATTTGAGTTTGCAGAGTTAACATCTATTTTGTATGAGCTTCCTCTTTGCAAAGCACTTGGGAAAATTCAGAAGAGTTACGTACCTAGCCTCTTTGAAACTTCCTTTGCACTCTTGAGTGATATGGAACACCCTGAATATGAATACCCTAAAATCCTAAGAGATCCTAACCCCCTAAAAGATTAGACTCTGTGTTCTGTTCATTGCATGCATGGTATATCATATTTTTTGGTTACAGAAGTTAATCTGCAGTCCATAATGGAATTTTCAGAGTGCTCTGTTTTAGGAAGGTAAGCGCTAATGACTTTCAGTACGCTATCGACAAAGAAATTGAAGGTGTCACTGTAGCATAGATGTGTGTTCCAGGCTTAATCAGGCCGTATTAAAAATTTTAGTAATGAAGATGAATCAGAGTAGGCTAATAAACTGCCAGTGTTCCTTGTAAATGCTTTCAACTTACGCACAAATCTTTCACTGCTATTGTTACCATACTGGCAAGGGAGACTAAAGTTTTTTGCTATAAAGAGATTGTCAGTTATACTATGGCCGTGCTGTGAGAGTTTTAGCATTACAGCTACTGTTAAGTGCTTAACTTCTGCAACTGTGTTGTCAAAATACCTTTTTATACTTTAAATTCTGTCCATCGAGACTGCTGAAAGCAGCAGTCTTGCCTTGCTGTTTGAGATATGGACTGGGTAACTTTCTTTCAGGTTCTGTTATCTATGCTAAACTAAATGGTGCAAGACTCATTTAACAGAAATTCATGTGAGAAGAGATCCTTTAACATACTCCTTTCTGCCATTTTATTTCATGAGTGCTATAAATAAAATAGATTCAAATTTTGGTTTTGTTTGCATACACGTGTTTTGCATATACTAATGTGTTTATACATGCACTCATACTTTTTTGGCCTCTGGCCTCTGTAGCAATACTAATGTGATCATAACTTAATACATGTTTGCTTATATACTAATATTTTGCTGAGTGCATTATTGTAGATATATTGCACTTGATAATTTTCTTTGGGATCAGTACAGTAGTGAAATAGTCCTCAGTAACTTGAGTTAGTATTAGTTTATTTAACAAAAGTTAAATATATTTTGCTTTCTGCTGAATAGATCATCTTTCCTCTTTTTTTCTTTCCTTAATGAACAAAGCTCTTTGGTGAATTGACTCTAACATTAAAGACTAATGCAGTGTGTCTGGTCACCTTTAAATGAAACTTCTATTACCCCTAGGACCAGTAACTCTTTATTTTTAAAAAAGTTTAGTTAAACGAGGATGATTTTACAGCATTTAGTCTGCTACAAGCAAATAATAACTATTTGCATGATGTTAACAAACGTTACACCTGCAACTGTAGGGTTACTGCCCGGCCATCCTTGCTGAGGGTTGTTCACTGCCAATACTTTTTCCTTCCTTTGCCCAACCGCCCCCCCACCCCCAACTTCTGGCTTGATGTCCTACGCAAGTGATTAGTGCGCTGTAATTGAATTGGCTGTAAAAAGATAATTAATTGATATTTTACTCCCAGAGAGGTCAGGCTGCCCTATCTTGAATGGTTGTTATGAAAGTAGTCATCCTGCTGGCACTTATCCCTGGAAGGTGGCACATGATCTTTGTCTTGCTGATAGTAATAATTGTTGTAATTAAAATTAACATGAAGAGGGTATTTCAGGAGTGATTCTCGGATTTGGATGCTTTAGGTTCACTTTGAAAGCATATGAAACTGGAATTTATAAACCTTATTAGGTAATTGTCTGGCTAGTATGTTTTTAATACCCGGCACAATACTATCTCATGTGCTGTCTAAACCTTCTTTGTGCCATATTACCAGTAATGTGGGACAGCAGAAATACGACTATAGATGTGTAAGGTTTCTGACATGACTAGTGTGAAATCCTGTCAGGCACCTTGAAACCATTGATCTTAAACACCTTTCTTTGAACAGCTGCTTATTTTGAGATTATTTCAGCTGAAGATTGGCATGAAGAATTTTTTTAATAAATGGATTATCTAAATGTAGGACTTCCACAGTTGTTTAAGAGGCTCTTAAATAAACAAGGGAGCAAAATTGTAAAAGTGACTCTCTTGGAAAAGGTTGGAAGACTTTATTTATAAAGGTGGGAGTTGGGTTCACTGTCTCCTATGAAAAGCGTATTTAATTATTTGCTTTGTGTACTTACAACTGTGTTAGGGAAGGATTAGGTGATGCAGTAAGTCTTCTGTAGGCCTAACAGCTGTGGCACTTACTCTTTTTAAAGACTATTCACAACTGTAGACTTAATAACAATTAAATAATTCTGCCATTGCTGGTAAGCCAGTATGTACTATTACTTCCCTGTGCATCAGTGTAGGGCATTTGCTCAAGGTCATACAATGAATCAGGGTGTGAATTCAAGAGTTCTTTGTTTCTAGTGCTTCCTCAGATCACACGACTGCAGCAACTGTAGTCTTTACTTGTTACTGTATCTTGACATTCACTGTGTGAATAAATACATTATGGGCAAACCTTTTGAAGGCTTGTGTCAAACAGGAAAACATTTGCACTAGAAATGTTCATCTCTTCTTTCTTCCCTAAAGGGTCACTGATGTTCCTTCTCTGCACTGTTAAAGAAGAAGAGTTGAATGGGGTCCCTTATGTTTTTTGAACTTGATTTCTCATTGCTGATGACAGTTATACTAGCCTTGTGACTACAGTGCACTGCTGAAAGTATCTTCTCATTGTTAAACATTTTCTTCGAAACTATGTGGCACAAGAGCTATCAATTAATAATAATAATAAAAAGAAGTTAAATTTAGTGACACAGGAACCTTTCTGAAACTGTTAGTGCATTAAGAACCTGGAGTTATTCTGTAAGCAGTGTGGTTCTCGTTCATTGCCCAGAGAATAAATACTGCTACTACAGCAAAAGCTAATGGAGAGAAAGATGTTATTTAATGTCCTTGCAGAGGCAAAGACTTAAGTTTTATCTTGCCATATAATGATAAAGTTATGGCACTGTGGAGATAACTGCAGCATTCGCAACTAGAAATTTCTTACTTTAAGGTATTCTAGCTAGGATAAAGTATTACAGTTAGAATATTATCTTTCTTTCACACTTCACGCCACAGAATTTGAGACAAACACTACTATTTTTAGGTTTTGTCCTGAATTATTAAATGACAGCTTTCCAACACAAAATATTCGTACCAGGATGGGAAATTACGTACCAAAGTATTCTCCTGTCTTCTGATTTGTATTATGAAGTGCTTCTTCAAGTTTCCACTCATTAAGAACATGACCAAAACAGCCTTTTTGCAGGTTTTGCAGGGACAGAAGTTATTTAATTGTGAAATTGGAGTTCCTGCAGGGTGGGTTGGTATAAAATTATCATGAGTAATTGCAGTATTATGTAATTGTTTGTTGTGTTGGTTGTGACAAAAACCATACAAGATGGCATCAGTTCTGTTACACCTCAATGAAAAGAGGGGAAAAAAAAAAACCCCGACCTATTGTGTGTAATGCTGTCAACATAATTTCTCGGGCTTTGCAGTACTTCTTACAGTGGGACCCTGAAGATTATTTCAGAAAAGGAAGAAAAGGAAAAGCTATTAAACTTCTATCTATGCCAGCCTTAATGTAAAATACTGTATTTGCATGGATACAATACACTGAAATGAAGAAAACAATGGTGTAGGCATTTAAAAATTCCAGGAAATAGTCCAGAAAATAACTTAGTCTACTAACCGAAGGCTTGAAACTGTATTGGGAAAATTCTAGGGAAAAGCCTAGACACTATTGTTCAAACTGGGAAAGTGAGATGTGCCCATTCCAAAAGTTCAGGTATTGATAAGATAACTATTTACTTCACTCCCAGTAAGATTTTCGTTGTAGAAAGGAAGAGCAGATAAGAGTTTCAGATCAGACAATTTGATACAACTTCTGGTTTCAAATTCTTTTGACTGTTGAGTTGTACATTCTGGCTTTTATCTTTTTTATCATTTGGCTCGAGTTACTGTAGGGGATGCTAATAGTTTAGTGACCAGAATCCAATTTTGTTTACAGAAATAAATAATAGGAAATCATGAGAGAATCTTAATATATGTAAATCAAAATCCACCATATTCAAGTGCTGATGATTTTGCATTTGTTCTTAACTTATGAATGCAAAGGAAAACACTAGCACATCATAAATTACACCATTTTTGGCACTTCCCTTAAGCACTACAGAAATACTTTCTTTTTTTTTTTTTCTTGCTGTAGAAAGGAGGCAAAAAGCCAAGTGGCAGGATATCTGCTGAGAAAGCTGAGAAGATGACAGTCTCGCAGGAGAAAATGGAAGACAGCAGGTATGTGTGAATCAGTATTCCTACTGCTGAGCTGGAGAAAGCTGTCTGCCGAAAGCAGTTTTTATCTCTTTGCAATACACCGCTTCTAATTGGTGTTATTCTCTTGGACAAATGGCCCCGTCTGTCTTAGCTGACCACTGTAATATAATACTGCCTTTCACATTTTATGCCAATACATCTTTTGCTTCCTTATAACCTAGGCTTGCACTTGCAAGAACAGTGTTTCTCAGTCCTTCAATTTGGGGAATGTTTGGTGTTGGGTTTTTTGGGTGTTTGGGATTTTTTTTAAGCACTTTTCTTGTTTTATTAGAGCTTTTTTCCTCTCTTTCAAATAAAGTAGGTGTGGGAGATTTCACTACACCTTTAAAATTGCCATCAGATCTACTGCCTGTTTTTTCAGCTAAGTTTTGCAATCTGCTCTGATTTCCATGTTGCTGTGATTACACTGAGTAATTACATCTAACCTTGCTAGTTTAAAACTGGTGTGTTTAAACAAACCTCCATAATTTCATTACATATGATGTAGATAGACAGTTAAAAAGAAAAGAATTACGTAGAAAAACTTCTCCTCTGCTTACTAGGTTACTCAAGTTTTGCAAGGGTGATTTGAACAACTGTGGCAACATCAAAATTATAGTTTGTTTAAGCATAGAAAATCCCTGCTCTCTGGAAAAAAAACCCCAAAAAACACTAGTTTGAGTTTACTGAAAGTCTAGAATGGAATTAGGTGAAGAAAGTAGTACGTTATGACCCTTTGTGGTGTTAATGTATCGGAAGTAAACTCCAGCTGTAGATTTTCAGTGCATGATTGGCATGCTTTCTGTGCTTTTACTGTTTGAAAACAACACCACTGGCATTGCATTTTTCAGCTTGATAGGAAAGAATTTTCTTGCACTGTTTCATAATTACAGGCTCAGGAAGGTATAGGTATTTTATTTTGCATATACTCTGTATTTTCATATTATGTTCCATGTTGAGATTCATAGACTCAATATTTGGAAATATCAAAATTATCTTTGAACATGTATCTTCAATTGTGGATGGACAAATGGCAAATTCCTTCATGCAGGAGCCAGGTAGAATTATCATTATCATAAAAAGGAATTAGGATGTAATCCAAAAACCCACCTGAAGTTGCTTCCTTATATGTTAAAAAGAGAAAAGTTATTTCTAACTTTCATCAGTGCAATTATGTACAAATTGCAAATTGCCTAGATATTGTTCTACTTCTACCTTTTGGAATTCAAATTAGCTGTTGAAAAGTTTGTGATTTGTTTCATAAAAACTTTTGTGACATCTTTCAAGTAGCTTCCTAGTTCATCCCCCCAACAGTACTGACTTTGTACACTGACTATAGGAAAGTTTTTTTTTGTTTAATCAGGACAATCTGTGTAAACTAATGATTTTTAATGCTGCAAATAGAAGGTACAAATCCATTTCCGACTCTGCAACTCAGAAACTTAACTGCAGTCTGTAAAATCTTAACTGGAGTAAGCTTTCCTTGCTCAATGTCAAGGTCTAGGTGAACTTTTAAATCCTCTTACACTATTGTAGGGAAGAATAAGGTGTCTGCAGAAGCCCAACTTGGGAAAAATATTAGGTCTCCTTTATCATACTGGAACGCTTACAATGTAAAATTTTGGCTGATGGTCCATTTAGCTGTTGTCTGCTTTAGATATTAGTCACAAACTTTCAAATCCTATTCCTTTAATTCCAATTGGAAAAAGAGCAGATGCTCATTTTGTAATTTTGTTAATGCAAAGGTATGGCGGGCAGGCAGCTAAAGTAATAGTAAGAGGCTTTTTAAAAGGTCAAAGCAGCTTTGAATAGCCTAGAAGAGCAAGAGAACTTGTAAATGTCAGAATACTGATGTATAGGAACTCTAGCTTTCAACAAGGAGAACGACATCTACTGCTTTCTTAGATTGAGGTGATCTGTCCTGATACAACTGGCTTCTGGAGCCCCACCAAAGCTAAATTTGGCTCAGCACGTGTAAATTGCTTTGTATGTGTGTTAAAAAGAAGAGAATAGTAGAAATATTTTTTTGAACAGCATTATTTCCTCAAAACAAAAAGTAATCAGTTTCTTTCATGATACTGCTTAGATGTGAATCAAAACCACATTTTTAGGTTTTGGATAACTTTGTGGGTTTTCAGTCGTTTTCTGAGAGAATGCCTGTGCAAGTAGACCTCTGAGTCCTACTTTTGATGTTTAGTGTTCTCATACAGATATTTTTGCTAGGTGACTAACTGGAAGAATAAACTGTCATTTCAAGTACAGTGAGTAAACCTTCCTTTTTATAAGTACCGTATGAGAACATAGTAAATAAAAACTCTGGTTTCTCGTAACCATTTAATTGATATGCAACTCTGAAAGCCATACTGAATCTTTTCCATGATCCAGCCACAGATGTGCTTGCATTAAGGCTGTGGTATGAGATGACAGTAAATGAAATTGCAGCTACAGCAGCAAGTATTAGGGGGAAATGAAAATTCCTGACTCAGAGGAGCAGGGCAATGACAGAAAGACTCCTCATTATAGATCTTTTCATATGGAGAAGAATGACTGGTAAATGAGGTTTCTGTGACACAAAGAGGATGGAAATACAGTTGGACGTTCATGCAGAAATTGTGCTCACTGTACAAAACAAATAGAAGAATAGGGGATATCTAATTTGCATTTCTTAACTGACAAAATGAGTATGGAGATATCCTCTGAGATAGATGGCAGTTGCAACATTTAAGAGAAAGGTATTGTCTAACTTTCCCATTATTTGGGTTGTGATGAAAGTGACTTTTACTATAGCCTGCTTGTTGGTAACTTTTCCAGTGTTTGCTTTGATTTACTTAACTGTACAATAGGTTACAGGCTTTTTAAAATACTGACTTGAGCCAATCTGCCATGATGACTAATTCTCCGCCTTTTTCACTAGTTCAGCTAATAGCAAAGCATGAAATAATTGCGATGGGACTTGCTGAAATGAACAGGCATAGTGATTCCAGTGTCTTATCAGGCTGGTCCCACTGATTTGCAGTAGCTTCTCTGTAGCAGACAAGGTTTTTTTCGTCTTTAACCAATATGAGAAGTCACATTTATGTCAAAATAGACAGGATGATGCGCACTGGCTAATAATAGAAATCAGAGGTACCTAACTATTTAAAGCACTTTCAAAAATGCTTCATTTACCACATGCAGCAACTGTCTCCCTAATTTTTGTAGTGTGACCAGGGAATTTAGTAGCCTGTTGGGTTTTTTGTTTTGTTGTGTTTTTCCTTAAATGGCTTTGCTTGGCTGCGTTCCAACCCCTTAGTCTGAACCTATTTTGCTTTATCCTAGTAAGTGGCCTAGAGAGTTGCAAATTCCCAGATTTCTGCATCTAGAATAGCTGGAGGTGCCTTCGCATAGGATGCCATCTTTCTTCTGTGGTCTGTCTTTGGGCATAAGATACCTTAATATTTTTTTTTAAATACTTGAAGAAATAAAAAAGAGGGAGAAGGCTGTCTTTCAGTCAAGCTTAGTTGGAGTTCTATACTATGATATCAAGGATATGCACGTTTGTGCTGAGAAGGGGATTTACCTTTTCAATTACTTGAGAGGTACTTGAAATGCTTGACTTTGTCTTAAATAGTTTATACAATCAAAGATCAGGAATAACCTACATAATCAATGTAAGCAGAAAAAAGACAACGCTGAAGTTTCAGACAGGTCACTTAATGTACTTGCAGCTGTCTCGCACATTGATTCACCACTGTCTAGTAATTCCTTCAAACCTACAGTAAGTCATACATTGAGTCATTAATTAGCTTCACCTAGAAGTCAGTCTCTGCCTACAGTGGCAGCCACTCCATTATCATCTGGTTTATTTCAGACAATAGAAATGATTGAAACAGGAACTCCTACATTTCTGTGAAGATTAAGAATGGCACACCACCCTGTAATTTAGGTAGTTGTGCAGGTTTTCATTTGCATTAGCAGAATAGTGCAGGTTGTGTTGAATTATTCCATAAAAATATCTTTAGGTTTTGAAAGATTTACTGTGCCATATGTATGTTGTTTATTTTGGAATGTTCTGGTTTGGTGGTGATGGTTTTTGTGGTTGTTTTAAATGCACGTGTCTTCAAATGAAGATGAAACTAAGATTCATTAATTCTCTAGGAGCCCAGAGAGTGGCACATTTGAGTCTCAATGCTGGTTTTAAGCCTTGAGAGCCACCTTAAAACTCTGAATTACATTTATAGAACAGCTGAAATTAATTTTAAATCTATCAGTCAATTCAATTTCCTTTATTAGTAAAATGAACTTCTTTCATATGTGACACTGACAGTTATTGCAAGCAGAGATTTGTTGTCACATATTTTTGTTTTCTTCAAAACAAAATGTGGTAAGTAGGGTCAAGTTTGTGTTATAATTAATTCAAACTAATTGAAATTTGTATTTACGTGAAATCTGGATGAAGCTGGCTGATGTAGCTTTACATATATTTTTCTGTGACTCGCATGACTTTAAATGGTTTAGACAGGATAGTACTTAATCATGCCAAAAGTGTAATTGGATGTTACATAGTCATGACTTAAGATTCTTTTCATATTTTTTGTCGCTTTGGCTCCTCCATCCATGTTCTGAGCACTATTTTTAATCAATTGGGTACGCTTTAAAGCATCACATTGTATGTTCACAGGAGGATGTCCATTTTCAGTGTCACTGCAGAGATCTTTTTTTATCAGGATTGTTGGTCAGAGTACTTCTCTTTAGGAAAAAGAGGCAACAGTAATTGAAGAAACTTTATTCAGTACCAAAGGTTGATTCAGTTATTTTAGAAGAACTGGAACTTACATGGCACCTAATTCTGCAACTGTAACTCACATCAGTGCTGCACATTTGAATTCAGGATTTTGAAGGAAAGTAACGTTTACAGAATTGGACATTTGTTGATGATAGTGACAGGGCTATACTGACTTCTTTTCTTCCCTGTTAAGACACATGTAATTTCAGTTTTATAAAAAATGTTGTTTTATACACGAGATAGTGTATTGTCATCTGGGATATGCAAAATTGTTGCAGCTAGCGATATGGCAAACTTACTGTGGCTGCAAATAAGATTTTTGAGAAATTTCAGGACAGCAGCCAGCAAACAAAATATTTTCTGTGTTACAATTTATACTTTGGACTTTGAGATTTTATATGCAACATTTCATCAGAAAGTGTAGGTCCTATGTACGAGTTACATGTAAGTGGAAAGTTGGTTTATCTAATCTCAAGATGCACTGGTTTATTCCATTACCCGTTTTAATACATTAAATAGATGAGTCTTAGCTGTTGAGGTAGAAGCAGCTTGTTATTTTTCCATAGCGAAGGTCACTATGCATCAGCGTAGTCAGGTGGCTGGCAAATAAAATAAGTTTTATGCTGACATCTTGCTTTACTTGAAAAGGACTCTTTTAATTGCCTGGTCATTTTATTCATGCAGGAAAAATTCCTTGGATACTACAGAATTTCACTGTGTGACGGCGATACCTGTCAATTCATGAAGAATATTGAATAGCTGAGGAGGATAGGCTTGATTTAACGTATGAGGTATGGGACTTTACCCAACAACGTATGAAAGTTGTATATGAATCTTTGGCTGGGTTGGCTGGTGTGAAGATGGAAGAGGAAATGTCAACTTCCTTTATTAGTCATTCTGAGCAATATTAATTACCTGTTTTGTGATTGGAAAAAAGCAGCCACATGCAGAACCTAGCCAAGCACCGAGCCCTAATCCAATCAGTCTGATGTATGCAGAAAGTTTACAGAATGACCTTGTGCATAATTACTCATTTGATGGCTGTTAGTAAATGGCACAAATGGAATCTGACATACATTATAACACATTAATGATTGCCTTCCTCCCTCCATCCTCTTCTGTACAGAAAAATGATTTTAATTAAGACTTCCGTGATTAGTCATTTAATCAGTCATTAGGCCAATACAGATGGAGTCAATTAATTTTTTTACACTTGAATAGAGACTTGATGCTACTGCAAACCGTACAATCTATTTTTTTTTAACATTGTATCATGGGCAATTGCCTTGATGTCTGTCTAGTAAGTGTACATTACTCTTCCAAAAACTGGATAGCATTTACAGCACATCAGTATTATGGCAACTATATGTATGTTTTATTACATGCTTTCCAAATTTTGATGAATCAGTTCGGTTTTGAATTCAGACTGATGGTTGTTCTTGTTATGGAGCATCCTTTATGTTTAAAGAGTAGTGGGGCAGAGCTGCCTTTTAAAGCAAATGTATTCAGCATCTCCTAATGTATTTTGTTATTACAAATGATAATAGTTTGTGTTTCAGTGCTAAATTTCATGCAAGAATTTCGAATGTTTTATGAACTTAAGGGCCTGTTTCATTTGGTGTGGGAAGACTTTCTATCTACTTGGCAGATTCAAAAAATGAGGTGTATATAGCTATGAAATTACTTGCTAAAAATCATAAGAGGAGTTAAGTGATCACCATCCATGTTAGATCAACAATATTTGAAATGACTTATTGGCTGTAGATCAAAGTCATTGGTCATTTATGGGGCAAGAAGAGAACAGAAGTCTTTTAGTTTTTTAGTCTTTTAGAACTATTTTAGAATAGGTCTTCACCTATTGTTGTGGTTGGCTGATGTATCTTCTTTTTAAAAGATAGCACTCCAAAACAGTATCAAAACTTCTTTAAAAAAGGCAAAGCAACTTTCATTTCTATTCTATGAGCAATTAAATACAGAGAAAATTAACAAACTGGTGAAACTTCCATGATGCTTTTATTGACTGCTGTATGCTGGCTCATAAAGCACCATTGGTTGTTTCTAGTGGTGTGCATTTGTTGAGATCTTATTGTCCTGCTTAAAAAAAAAAAAAACACAAAACCTGTGGATTTTCTTCTTAAGGATACATTGTGGATAAAACTGAAAATAAAGTATATAAATGATTAAAAGAAGTGTTGTCTTGAATTGGCGCTCTTGCTGCTCCTGCCAAACTAAGTTCAGCAATGAACTAAATCTAGGTTTGTGTCTGGGAGGACAAAAGGAAAGCACTTACTGGTAGAAAGGCACATAAATGGATCACATGTGAAGATATCCATGAAAAAGGAGCAAGAATTGTAATTCTAAGTTTCTAAAGCAAAATATCACTATTATGGAATTCTGGAATGGTAAATTTATGATGGGTTTGAAAACAGCAATATTGTATTCTTTAATCTTCAAGTAATTATTTATACTGTTTACAGTGCTGCTTTTCACAAGAACGAAGGATTTAGCGTATTGAAAAGGACTGAAGTGTATCATGCTTTGTATTGAACACATTTGCGTATCTGGGAATACTAGTCAGAGGAAGGTAAGAGTTAACATCTGCAGTATAGATTTCATAGATCTGCTCTTGTCCTCAACACGGAATTGCCTTGTTCCTCCTTTCAGTTGATTCTTCATAGTGTTCCTTTGCAGGATTCATGCTCACTGCTCACTGACCGTTATAGTTCATGCAGACAAACACTGTGGAGTCATGCAAAGTGCTGAGACAGCCTCCAAAGTGGTAAGAAAATCTGCTCGGAAATTGTTAAAGTGAGATTTTCAGGGATGCCATGCTGTAGAGACAGGCAAAGTAGCTTAGATCCTGAAAATACTGGTTTGTATGACTTCAGCAGACCTATAGAAGGTAGGGTGGGAGCAGTGAAAATCTTCAGTAGCATAGGAAACATACAGAAAATCATTTTAGTAGGTTTTGTTTATATTCAAGAGTGTAGAACAGAAATGTCTGTATACTGCGCTTATGTTTAAGCAGTATTACAACTCCATCTGCCGACTCCATCATGTTCCATCCATATTTTCACTTATCAAAAAAGCAAGATGTATTCAAGGGTAAAATTTTCAAAAAGCAACTAGCTGTCTTCTCGCTGGCTTCCACTGTCACCTGTATGTCTCCATGTTCCATTGTGTTTTCTGGTGCTCATGCTTATTTAAAGCATAGTGCTTGGTGAGTCAGATAGTCTAGCTACTGTGGATATGATATCCTGATCATCAGGTTGACAAGAAGGGAAGAAGTAGAATGTCTCCCCCGTAACAACTGAATGAATTGCAAACAAGATGCAAGTTTGCTCCATCAAATAATAACCTGGTACGCTAGGTATATGAGATGAACAATGCAAATGGGGAAGTGTTTGTGCAGTAAGTACAAGGAGGTCTGGTACATTTGGATTGCATTTTAAATGTGACTGAATAATTACTGTTGAGCAGTTAATTAGAAAGATCCTAATGTAAGACTAGCCTGTGACACAAGAGAAGATTGCAAAAAGAATGACTTATGAGTCCCTGTCTGGAAAAATTACTTGATGAAAGAGGACAATCAAATGCTGAGGCAGTGTGATCTCCTAATAGAGAATAGGAAAGCAGATCAGCTGGACTGGCAACAAGCAGGCTCTGTGGAATGGTAGCTTGAAATAGGTAAAAGTGGAGATCCTGCTGCATAAAGTAGTACATGAATTAGTTTGTGAATTCACTGCCACCCAAACCTCTTGAGCCCATTTCCAATGTAAATTAAAAACAAGGCAATTGAAATCTGTGGGAGTAAATGGGGTTAAGAGTCTACGCTAACAGCAAATTTTTGTAGTTGATGGTGTTTCTGTTCCATTTTGCTCTGAGGTGAGAGGGAGCTGTCCAGCCTCAGTATTTGAGTGGCTTCCCATTAGGTCAGATCTTCACCATGTCAGTAGTTTGTTTTAATGTTGTCGTCGTGGGCTATTGCAGAGGCAAAAGGGAAAGGAATAGATTGATTTGTGTCTTTCTTAAGAAAGCTTTTAAAGATTGAGAAATGAGCCCTGTCTTTTCTAGCCCAGGAATAATAAATAAAAGCAGGTGTGAGGTGTTGGAATTGAAAACAGCTGGATATGACGGATGTGATCTGACTTCTCTAGAGCTTCAGTCTTTAATCCCTGTGGCTCAGTGTGAATATTTCCCTCCTGATGCAATGCAGAAATAATAAATAGAACACAGCATATGGAAGGGTTCCTAGACTGAGAAAGGAGGGGAGGGAACAAACCACAGTTAACTCTCTTTATGCTCAGTTTTCCCTGTATATGTATACCTGGGTAGCCTTTCTTAATGCATTCTGCTAATCCTCATTGTCCATTTCTTGGTGTTCGCAGCAAGGCATGTCATGCTAAGATGAAAAAATTAGAAGCCTTGGGAAATTTGTGTTGCAACTGGAATCTACCTTAATTTACAGCTATATTTTTGAAGATGTATAATGGTCCCCTCCCCATTTTTGATGTAGCTTTTGCCCATAAACACTTCTTCCCAATTAAACACTGAAGCATCACTATAAATTGCAATGAAATGCCTCTCTGTACGATTAAAATGATCTGATATTCAGTTAAAGTATAGAGTAATCCAGCCTTGTTCTGTAGCTTGAATCTTGTCAAATCCTGACCCTCGTAGTCTGCCAGAGGATGGGTTTGTCCACTGGAAAAACTCTGCCATCTAATTTGGAGAGTTACATACAAGGAATGGATAGGAAGAGTAATTCAGTTGATTAGAGCTAACATCGTAATTGAGATGACATCAAATGATTCGTTACACTTGTCTGAGACAGCAGGATTCAAAAATAGGCATAGTGCAATTCTATCCTACCCAATAATGTGTTTTTATTTAACCTGCATTTAAAATGCTTTATATGTTGGAATGAATACTTTGGTGTGGCTGTGAAGTAGTACATAAAAGAAACAAAGAAATGCTCGATTAAGTAAATGATATGTGCGTTCTTTTTTTCATGTTTATTCTATTCCAAGAGTAATGATAAGATTCATCAGGGTCACACTTGGAAGCTGTCTTGCAAAGTAGATCATTTAGAAAAACGTTTTGGCACCCTGCTGTTTTGTCATATATTCCAAGCAAGTTGTGCCAAAAGAAAATTGTAGAAACTGCTGTCATAGAGTACAAAATCATTGGATTTATAATAGGGAACCAGTGGCAAAAATTCTTTATACATTCACACCTGCAGATAAAGAGTATCTAAAATTGGAAGTTTTATTCCACTCATCTTTGATCCTGATATTATTAGATGATATTAGCATCATCCTACACTAGATTCTGGAATTGGAGCAGTTATGAACTCCATCCATTAATTTTTTCATATAAGTCATTCTTTCTGTACAGCAACTGTATCCTGTATCTAGAGCAGTAATTCTGGATACTGAGACTCTTGGTTTCCGTTGTTCTCTTGTATGAGCCTAGTCTCCTATACATAATTTACCTTTTGTAACTAATAATGTAAAAATCACTCAAATCATTCCATTATCCTGAATAGAAACTTTTTCATACTTCTAAAGTATTTGGAATCATTTCATCAAGTTCTAGAGATAAAGTGATATCTTTACATAGAATTTGCTAATTTAGGCTCTTTATTTATATTTGTAAATACATAGCTCTGTGTTCAAAATACCACTTAAACAGTAATACATACTAAGACTAGGAATTCTCCTTAGTCTCAGCCTAACCTTGGGAGCCCAGATTCTCTGTTTCAGCTCAATAATCGTGATTCTAGTATCCGAATTCAGATCTTCCTGCCCAGTTTTAGACATTAAACCCCAAATTCTACATGTGCTGGTTCCTTTCCTTACCCTGCAACAGATAAATTATTAATTTACACTTGTAAGTGTTCATACAGAGCTATTTGTAGTTCAAACAGAACTACAAAATTTGGGCCAAATTTGTATCTTGTCTAAAATAGCCATAGTCAAATTGAAATCACTTTTACTGATTGGGAACAGCTGAGTATTTCACCAGTTGAGTCTAGTTAAAGATGAAAATTATTTGCTATGAAGAATGATCACAGATAATCAATTCTGCATTTTGAGATGTTTGAGAGCTAAATTTTCAGAGCTTGTACAGGGAATTTTTGCACAGCTCCTGTTCCCTGCATAATGGCTGGAAATATACACTTAAGTGTTTCAGTAGCCATCATCTGTGACAACTTGCGTTGCCATAAAGAGTTTACAGCAAAATAAAGATCTGCCACCTGAAAATTTTAATTTGTACCCTGGGGAAGGTTAAAACAGGAATGCAGATTTTTGTCTACTGTTGTAAGGCAATTGATAGTTTGCTTAGATGAATTAAGGCAATATTATCTAAAGCTTTATAGACAAATACTGTACAAACATTGTGAAGGCAATTAAATATCTAATAGCAGTCCACTTAAGTTATTTTTATGACTAGATGATGAGTTACTGGTAGTCTATTTGTAGGCAGCAATTTAAGTAATCCTAAAGGTTACATGCTGCACAAAAGAATCTAAATCAAGGGCCTGAAGACCTTTGTTGTGAATAATCATTCAGTTTGGATATTTTTTACCACATAGACTCTGTATTCAGCTAAGAAATCAGCAGTGCATTGAATTTTTCTGATTTTAATTGATGGGGAAAATGGAATATGAGTTAATTATCCAGAAATAATTCCACTTGATATAAAATGTCTGCTTCCACAAGAGTGTGTAGCTTTACTTGTGTAGTCCACCTTAGTATTAGTTTGTGGTTTTCATCCTGAAAACTTGGAGAAATCAAGCCCATATCTGTTGAATTACATGCTTTTCAAGTAGAGTATAAAATAGAACTAGTAGTGTAGCACTAAGATAGCAGCCAAAGTTGAGACCGGAATAGCAGTTTGTAATGAGTCATGCAAACTTACCATTGTCTTTGTTTCCCAAAGGTCATGATACTGACAGAACAGTGGGAAGAGTGGTGGAATGCACGTCTGCGGAGCGTGGAGATGGCCCTGGTTTTCTGAGAGAGATTGATACGAAATCATTAACACAGTTTATAAAAAGAAGGCAATTCAGTTGATAGAGGGATTTACCTCTCATGGAGAATCAGGCGGGCTATCCCTGGAACTAAAAGAGACACTGTATGAGAGGTAAGGTTTTCCAAATATGTAATTTTGGATTTGTACAAAGAGAAAACAGAATGTTAAAAATAGCATTTAATAGGTCCACAGATTAAATTACTTGGCTTCAAAATTCTGTTCACCAACAAGGAATCCTCCTGGAATTTATAGGACAGCATGTCGTTCACAGTGTATCGGACACATTTATCATTTTATCTGCTTGTGGAATGTCTTCTGGTAGACTGAGATTTATTTTTTCCATTTTTTCCATTTCCATTTTTTCCATTTCCATTTTTTCCATTTCCATTTTTTCCATACATTAAATGACTGGCAAGATTCAGTAATTTCTACAGTATATTCTTTGGCAAGTATTTGCTGGATTCTTTTTCAGCAAATTCTTGTATTAAATAGTTTGTCCTTAGGAGAGGTATATGCCTAG